>NC_057850.1:195315210-195921877 GCF_015237465.2 Chelonia mydas | reverse complement strand
CAGACTACTGTACCCCTTTCAGGATTCTGATTTGTCTTGTGTACTCCCATGTTTCACCTCACTTAAAAACTACTTGCTTACAAAATCAGACCTAAAATTACAAAAGTGTCACAGTACACTATTACTGAAAAATTGCTTATTTTGTCTGTATGAAATATTAGTTTGTACTGACTTTGCTAGTGCTTTTTATGTAGCCTGTTGTAAAACTAGGCAAATATCTAGATGAGTTGATGTATCGCCTGGAAGGCTTCTATGTATCCCCCAGGGATACACATATTCCTGGTTGAGAACTACTGATATAATGCATTGATCAAGTACATTTTATTGCTTTTATATATTTTATGATTTTAAACAGAAATGGAAGAAATTCTGTATGTATAGATATCTTTCCGCCCCCTTAGACACGGAAGAGCTGTCAGAGTTTATCATACATATACAAATGCAATTATTTCAGCACCACCAAACACCATACATTACCCCACTGCTCCTCATACTTGCTTCCCACATGTAAACTGGAACAAGTACTTCAGAGAAGAGAAAGCAGAGCATCCCTGCTGTGTATTGACCTGTCACAAAGGTTTTAAAAATGCCAAACACAGGAGAGCCGCACATTTTGCAATTCTCACCAAAAAAAGGAGTTTTCTCCACTCTGTCAGCAAAGAGTTTTATAGCAGAGTGCTGCAGGGAAGCCTCATATTGCTAGGAATTCATTATTTTTTCCAAAAGATACTACAGTACATTTGCTAGCATACTATGGTGTACTATCCTAAATAATTAAAACTAGACTACAAAGTAAATAGTCTCTTTTGTGATTCCTTATGCTTGGTGTTTGTGAGTTCACTTGCTTTCAAAGGTCCTGATGCAAAGCCAATTGTGGAAAGATTCTTATTGTGTACAGCATGTTTTGTATCTGGTCTTAAAGTTAAGTACATGTTTTCAATGCTTGGATGGCTCAAAACCTAATCTGCTAAATTATATAATTCACAATAGGTCTCCCAATCGTTAGTGCAAATTTGCAAGGTACTATTGTAGTATTGTTGTAGCTATTACACATGTTCCTGTACACAATATAAATATATAACAACTATAAAGACAAGTAACGTAATAATTAACCTCTGTCACTATAGACTAAAATAGTCAAACCTATAGTTTAAAGTATGTAGAAATCCAGAGTTCATAGCTGGTCAGGTCGTTAATTGAGTACCTCTGTGTCAATAACTTATTCTGAAATGATTGTCATTTAGAAAAAAAAAAAAAGTTGCTGTAAAATACCTAGACATCTGAGTTACATTCCTTCAGAATTGCCCTAAACTGTTAAAAATATTGTTTAGTTTTAGGTATTAAACTTGTCTTTTGGGCCACACTTTAAAAGAACAGATGCCTAAATTGTACATGCAAAACATGCACACATTGGTGCAAACATGAAACTGTGCATGTAAAATATGCTGCTATTCATGGAAAAGAGCTATTCTCTGAACAACTACCTATTTTTCTGAGTGCAATTACTTGTTCGACCTCTTGTGCGCATAGGGCTCAATCCTGCCATCTGTGAGGTGCTGAGCATTGTTAATTTTTTTTTACTTCACTGGGGCCAGGAATTTTAGGGGAGCTACATGCCTTCTCTCCTCCCCACCATTGGACTAACTCCCCTTAGGCTCCTTTGAAAATCCTAGCCTTATTTATGTGAGTGACATTCTAGTTGGGCTATTTTAATAACTTCAGATTTTTATAGCCTTGTCCAAAGATATGGGACATTTTTTTTCTTTCAGTTTCTGTATTGAGATCCTTAACTCCCTCTGTATCTCAAATACCCAGAAAGAGGAGTGTGTGTTTTCTAGGAGTCTACACCCTGAAACTTGTGCAAGAGGCATTCTTGTTCCTAATAACCATTTTAAATGGAGCTTGCAGTGAAGTAGCAAGATACTCTGAAACCTGAGCAAAGACTGTGGAATGTGATTCCAAGTAACAGCCATGTTAGTCTGTATTCGCAAAAAGAAAAGGAGTACTTGTGGCACCTTAGAGACTAACTAATTTATTTGAGCATAAGCTTTCGTGAGCTTTCACATCCGATGAAGTGAGCTGTAGCTCACGAAAGCTTATGCTCAAATAAATTGGTTAGTCTCTAAGGTGCCACAAGTACTCCTAGTCTTTACTCAGTTTTTAATCATATAAAACTCTCTCATTGACAACAGTGGCAGTTTTGTCTGAATAAACACAATGGGATTTGTTTTGCAATGGCAGAGTGCTCTCTTCTCATTAGACTCTGTTGTACCATGTGGTATTTAAAGATTTTTGCATATAAACAGGTTTTTAAAAATATAATTATTTTTATCAATGATTAAAAAGGTGAATGATTGAATGTATTTGTATTCCAAAAACTACAGCTGCCTCAAAAGTGACACTCTGTTTATACAACAGCTGGGAGCGAATCTCATTAGCAGGGCTTGAGTGAGGGTGCTAAAAATAGCGCTGTGGAAGTTGCAGCATCAGCCAGACACCTGAGTTAGGACCTTCCTTACCTCCAGGGTCCACGCTTGGGTGGCTAGCCTGAGCCTCCACAGGTTCCACATTATGCACATCAGTAGTTTTAGCTCAGTGGGGTGATCCCCACTAATATAAGCCTGTCTGCTTGGGGTGAAAGGCTCTCTCCCAGCTGCAGTGTAGACATACCCTAGAGATACAAATATAGATATATTTTAGGAATGTAGATTCACATTTTTCTTTCAGAATTAATTATTCCTAGAGGAAAATAGAGTTTTTTGGGGTAAGGCTGCATTTGTATTTAGTGCATGTGAAAGTTGAGTAATGAGAAACAAGGCCTCTCATGGCATTTTTCAGTACATTGATAAGAAATTAGATTATAGCTGGTGATTCATCATTGATGAATCAGCAAGTGATTTATAATTTATCACATCTTTTTCTATATACAACTTTAGTCTTATGACTAATATCAGAGATTTATTAACATGAATGACTGACTTCGACAGAGCAGAGTATGTAAAGTATTTGGCCAAATTCAAAACTGGGATAAAATTCAGATTTAGGTTAAAAGGAATGCAGCTGACCCATAAGGGAATTGCTGTGGCTCTACTGTGGAGGAGGTATACCATCGGGACTTGGGCTTTCCGAGTTGGGATGGGATATGATAGGTGCAGTAGTGATCTGGGAGAGAGCTGCAGTCTACATCATAGGCCTCCTCAGTCCCATGGGGATCTGGCAATGTGAGATAATCTTGACCCTGTAGTAGTAATAGCAATTTATTTTTCCTTTCCCCTCCACACACTGAAACTGAAGGAGCTACAGGTCAAAACCTGATGAGGGCATAGTTCTTGAGAGAACTCTTCCGCTATAGAGAGCGGAGGGGGAGTATGGAGCATCCACCAAAATGCTCCAGCCCTCTGCAGATTAAGACCTATCCTATCCCAGGTGCTAAATGCTTCCTGTGAGCTGCTGAACAACCCCAATCTGATTGCTTAGACTCTTATGAGCCTGGGCTTTAAGTAATAAGAGTTCTGAAGATGTTATCATACTAACACAGAGATAACAATTTTTCAAATTATGATATTTTAGTGGGAAATGAAAGTCTTTGGTCCCTGGATAAAATCTGTCTACTTCAAGGGTGGGCAAACTACAGCCTGTGGGCCAGATCTGGCCTGGCAGCCATTTTAATCCTGCCCTCGAGCTCCCTCTGGGGAGCGGGATCTGGGGCTTGCCCCGCTCTGGCGCTCCAACTGGGGAGTAGGGTGGGGGGTGCTCCATGCAGCTCCTGGAAGCAGTTACTAAGTGAATTAATATTTTTCTGTTAGAGAATTGCAATTAAACCGTCAGAAGCCTGAAAGCTACATTTTTTCCACCCTAATAAAACCTAAGATTTCTGATTTAACTCTTTGATTACCTTCAGTGGCACTAGCCACCCAATTTGTAAAATTGTCACTGGGGCTCTGATTCAGCAATCATCGCCATTCAGCAAAGCACTTGGGCATGTCACTCAAGTCCCAAAGACTTGAAGCGGACTGAAGCTGGTGTTTGCTTTGCTTTTTATGTTTGCTTCTGAAAGACATGTAGGTCAGAATTTTCAAGCAAATCAGCACCTACAATCAGGACCCTTTCAAAAAGAACACATCAGATGGGGGTGTGAGCACATTTTGAAAAATGTAGGTGTGATGTCACAAGGGGAGCTGTTAGGGGCTAAGAAATTCCTGTCAGGAGCATCTCATTCCCTATCTAACACTTGCCAAAGAAATGCATGGAGTAGAAAAGCCTTAGTCAGCTGCTTCGTTCTAGCTAAGATGGTATCTGCAGGAGTCTCCTTGGATTTAAGGTCAGTTGGGTTTGGGTTGAAGGTTACCTGTTTATTAGGGCTGCCAGATCCTCCTCCTAGGAAAGTCTTGCTTCAGAGAATCTGGGCTGATTTATTTAGGGGAGATAAAAATTGGACCTTTATGCCTGGGTGTAAGAGGATGCAGTCAAATCCAGTCCAAACCCCCCCCCCCCCCCCAATTATGGTGTGGAGGGTTTTTAAGAAGTTGCATTGTTTCTAACATACCCATGTTCTCTTCAATGGGTATTGTCAACATAATTAAAATAAAGTTTTTGAGAGGGAATCCCTTTCACCTGTATTTTTAATCATGTTTCACTCTTGTTTCACTCTTTCACACCATTTGTTGTTTTGCTTCTTTTTTCTCCATATACTTGGTTTTTCTTCCAAGTGAACATTATTCTATGTTTCTATCTGCAAAAATACAAAATGTATTTTTGAAAAAACTACTCACAGAAGGAAACATACTGTACTATTGTTGTAATGAAAATACAAAGATACTATTTCCACATATCTCAATGAATGAAAAAAGTGTGTAGGATTGTGCTCTCTCTTGCTCTCATGTGGCCTGTTATATCTTTGAGGGAATCCTCCCCTCTTGAGAGCATTAAGTTTTTCCACTCCCTCTGCTGGAGATGGATAGTGGATTGAGATAATAAAGGCCCTAGTCCTTCAACTATCCCATTTGTTGCTTGGACACATGCTCCTAACTTAAAGCAAATCTATATATCCCATTCTGCCAACTGGGCAATGCAGGGCACTTCCAAAACATGGGACATGGAAGTATGCTGATCTCTGAAATATTAATTTTATTTCTTTCTGTCTCTGCTTTGATTGTTTACCCTTCCTCTTTCTTTATCACTTACTCCTCCGTCTGCCCTTCCCTGAGCATTAAGCTTAGCCCTTCTATATAGATTTCAGTTGGACTACTCAGAGAGCATAGAGTTAAACTTGTGTGTAAGCTGTTGCACAACTGAGGGTTTTAGTGTCACCCTTAAGAGTAAAATTCACTAAAAAAAAAAGAAGAGTTCAAAAATCTGTAAAAGTTGCATAAAAAGCAAATGTTTATCCACAGTATAGCCACACCTGCAAAAAAGTCCCAAAGGGAATAATTGTTTTACTAAAAGGAACTTCTGCTGTTCATGTTTGTTTACATATAAAACTTTAAACCCTCTGGGGAACCTTAAGTAGCCTCAGAGTATTGCAGCTTAGCAGCAAAGCTAGCTGTTCAAATACAAGTGGGTTCAAAATATTTAACGTGTGCTACCGAAGTTAATACTACAAGTATAATTAAACGTCAGTAGTTGAGAGCCACCAAATGAAAAATACAGGTTAAAACCTGAGCCTCCTGCGATTTTTAACTGTTGGATTCCTGCCCAAGAGCAGGACTTTCGTACTGCCTCACAATTCCCAGTCAGATTTTTCTGTTTAAAATCCTTAATACCATAGAACATGTTTGGCATCCATTTTTAATAATAGGGTTGCGTGGTAAGTGTGCTGATTTCTGCTATTTCTTATGCACTTTGGTCGCGGCTTTTAGAACAAGTGCCATAAATATCAGAATATAAATAATCTATCATTATTCAGCTAATTCATAAATAACACATAAATCATATGCGAAAGTGCACGTCTCAGTAGACTTTCCAATTGTTGACAAACAACCACAACAAAACTTTGTAAATACAGTTCTCAGCTTTGCAATATTTAAAAGCTGTCAAGTAGATAAAACAAACGTTTGTATGGCGCATAAAAACAAAAGTGCACCCTCAGGCATTACCTGCTGTAAATGCACATCATGGTTATTGTGTTGATCTAACACTGCACAGGATCAGCATATTACTGTACTATTAGTAAATTAACTTAAGGAAGAGGCACTTGGAATATGTGCAGCTTCTCATTGTAGGACATGTACA
This sequence comes from Chelonia mydas, assembly GCF_015237465.2. Taxonomy (NCBI): domain Eukaryota; kingdom Metazoa; phylum Chordata; order Testudines; family Cheloniidae; genus Chelonia; species Chelonia mydas. Next base: position 195,915,646 of record NC_057850.1, on the reverse strand, counting down.
GGTTTGCAGATGCCATTGCTGGTTAGATTGTGTAAATATGTAACATATTTTAAATGCATTATGCCAGATGATTCACACAAGATTAGCAAACTAGTCTTTAGAAAGAAATATTGTACCATTTTAATATTGGTTGCAAATGTTCTACCTACTTCATTTTATTATACAACAATTATTGATTTATCATATAAGCATTTTTGTTCGGATGTGGGACTATGGATTTTGATTGCTACTTAGTCAATATGTATTTTGATTCCTATACATGTTTTAAAAGCTATTTATTCTGAAATTTTCTTAATGAAAACAACCTCTTTGCCTATATTCTCTTTATAGTACTACTTCATTCTGCTTATTCCTGCTGCTGCATAATCGTGGATAATTGCAAAATGCTGTTCCTTTGAAAATAGGATAATTTCAAAGAGCATATTTTCATGTTCACATTTGTAACTAAAAGTTTTATAAAGATTAACAAGGAGCAGAGAGAAAATGTGCATAACAAACTCAGGGGAGGGATAGCTCAGTGGCTTAAGCACTGGCCTGTTAAACTGAGGGTTGTGAGTTCAATCCTTGAGGAGGCCATTCAGGGATCTGGGGCAAAAATTGGGGATTGGTCCTGCTTTGAGCAGGGGGTTGGACTAGATGACCTCCTGAGGTCCCTTCCAACCCTATGATTCCATGATATCCATGAAATGCAGAAAATATAATAAAAGCAGAAGATGGATCAAATTCTACCAAATCATATTATAGGATTTAGGACAAAATGATGTATTACAGAAGTATTTAGGGAAAATATACAGATAATGGCTGGGCAGGTGCACAGACTATGGGATGAAAATAAAACAGAAACCAAAAGGTAGTATAACCTATAACGAAAAAAAATCTATTGCTATGGGATTGTTCGGGTTTATCTCCTGATATTGCATTGATCGCTGCATGAAAGGATAGCTTCAACACAATCCCTTGGTCCCCAGTGCCCCACTCCCCCATGCCCATGTACACACACTTATAATTCCTAATATGTGAATTGGGTTAATGAAAGGTCATAGGCATGGTGGGACTGCATTTCAGAAACACCTGATTTAGAGTTTAAACAGCATCTAACTCATTATTTGGGATGACACTTAAGTGATAATTCCTGTTGATTTATTCAGTCTGCCAACACAAAACAGGCACCCATCCACATGGCATTTTGTTTCCTAAAATTAGGATAGCTGTTCTAATTTGGAATAACATAATCTGAAGAACATTTATGATTCTGCTGATCAACCAGGGTCCCAACTGATAGTATGAAAGTTGTTGCACAACCCTGGATCATAATTTCCCAAATCATTACATATTATGTATTGGGCTCTCTTAGTTAGCTCTGTTAACTGACATTGAAAAAAATTGTTTCCACAAGAGAGCTAGAAATGTTGAATCATCTTGTAGCACACACATAATTAAGCAGGCATATGACATGCCTTTTATTCTGTCAACTGTGATATGCCACCAAATTATGCCATGTCTAATTTATGGTGTGCCACTGCTGAAAACCAGAGCTGTAACATACCTTTCACTTCAATGACATCCATGCCTCAAAATATTCCAACTACCTATCACATTTGGGTAATTCTTTCATTTTCACACGTGGTGTTCATAAACTGCTGTGAGAGAGAGCTATATCCATTTTAGATGATCCCTGCATTCTGAAATGTAACAATATGATCCCAAACTATTTTTCATATATATTTAGAACTTTATTCATGTGAAGTAGTAATTCTTACTGTTTTGAGATCCTAGATTTAGATTCATAGATACTAAGGTCAGAAGGGACCATTATGATCATCTAGTCTGACCTCCTGCACAACACAGGCCACAGAATTTCACCCACCCACCCCTGCGAAAAACCTCTCATCTATGTCTGAGCTATTGAAGTCCTCAAATCGTGGTTTAAAGACTTCAAGGAGCAGAGAATCCTCCAGCAAGTGACCCATGCCCCATGCTACAGAGGAAGGCGAAAAACCTCCAGGGCCTCTTCCAATCTGCCCTGGAGGAAAATTCCTTCCTGACCCCAAATATGGCAATCAGCTAAACCCTGAGCATATGGGCAAGATTCACCAGCCAGATACTACAGAAAATTCTTTCCTGGCTACCCCCGCTCTCCTGCTGGCAATAGCTCACCTTAAGCGATCACTCTTTTGTTACAGTGTGTATGGTAACACCCATTGTTTCATGTTCTCTATGTATATAAATCTCCCCACTGTATTTGCCACTGAATGCATCCGATGAAGTGAGCTGTAGCTCACGAAAGCTTATGCTCAAATAAGTTGGTTAGTCTCTACAGTGCCACAAGTACTCCTTTTCTTTTTGCGAATACAGACTAACATGGTTGCTACTCTGAAACCTGTCATTATGCGGGGTACTGAAAGCTTCTTTAATCAAGTGGAAAGAGGCGTAACAAGAACCAATGACTGAAAACCATCAATGAGAGCACAGTTGGACCCCAAACCTTCCACAAAATTGGTAGTACAATTTTAATTTCCCAAATTCATATGAGGTTCTTGAATACAAAAGCATTCTTATGCAGCAGATTTATTGCTATGAGTATTGCAGCTATCAGTATTGTAGTTTCATGCATGTCCAAATGCATGAGGTGAAGCCACGATGTTTTTAATTCAAAATCCTTTAATGCAACCAGATCCATCCAACAGACTTACCTGTCTCCCCTGGGATAGACTACAGGCAGCACACGCCGCAAGACATTTTCTTTAATTTTCCATTTTCCCCAACATCACTCTTTTACCCACCCACAGCCTAGCTAGTTTGCATACCTGTCAACCTGCTAGGGCCCAAATGTGAGACACAATGAGTAATAAGCAAAAAAGGGTGAGGGGTGCGAGAAAAAATTTCCTACAAAAATGTAAAATGTTGTGGGATTCATTCCATTGGTGCAAATAAGTTGTCCTCCCCCCCCCGCCCCGTAATATCAGTTTCAATATTCTTTTTCTGAGGTAAATAATCTTCAGCAATAAAAGTGGACATCAAATTTGGGTGGAATGTGAATAACTTTGGGACTAAAATGAATAACTTTTTTCTAAATGTGGTGCATGTGAGAGAGATGCTAGCGTTGGAGAAGAACCTCATTACAATATGTTACTAGCTAACTCTTTCACCACATTAGAAAGACTATTGAGAATATTGTTTTGTCTCATGTACTTGCACTCTATATATAGACTGAATTTAAGTGAGTCCAAATTAGTGTTGTAAATGGGGTGGGGTGAGGGGGAACTTGAACGCATTGTGCTGTACTAAGAGTGCTTCCTTTTGGCCAAATTGCATCTCTTTCTAGAGCTCCAGCTTCTGAAACATAATAAACATGTGCCTGGAGTCAAACACTCTGAAGCATGGGAGAATTTTGAAGAACATATGTTAAGCATTTCAGGCCATGAAGGGATCCAACTCTAATTTTAGGAAAAACATACATGACTCTGATAGAATTTTGTTCAGAAAGCCACAAGTCAAATGTTTATCATTTATTGAAGATATTGCCATTTTAAAATTTATTTAAATTTTAAATAATTTAGAGACATAATATTTTAAAATAGAGCAATTTGCTACAAAGATTTTTGCAAAAAAAAAAGAAAAAAAAAGCCAACCTTTGGTAAAATGCACATAATCTTATTACTTTGGTAATGACAAGCTGTTAAAATATTCACTGGAATACAAATCTTGTATTGATGGCACTCAAAAAGTCAGTTAGCTAATTTAAGAAGTGATTTCTGTTCCTGAAAAGTTTTGAATATTAAAGCTTCTTGTGACTCTTATTAGTAGGTGTCAGGGTTCCCTCCCCACTCTGAACTCTAGGGTACAGACGTGGGGACCTGCATGAAAGACCCCCTAAACTACGAGCTTTAGATTAAAAACTCCCCAAGGCACAAATTGTCCCTTGTACCTTGGATTAGGTAACACTGCCATCACCAAGTGATTTAGACAAACACAGGGAAAGGACCAGTTGGAGTTCCTACTCTCCCCCTAATATCCCCCCAAGCCCCCGCCCCCCTTTCCTGGGGAGGCTTGAGAATAAACAAGATGAGCACGGACCAACTTTGCGTTTTTTTAGGACACACACAAAAAAAACAACAACCCCAATCAGATTCTAAAAGAAACAGAACTTTATTAGAAAGAAAAAAGGTAAAAGAAGCACCTCTGTAAAATTAGAATGGAAGATAATCTTACAGGGCAATCTGATTCAAAAACAGAGGATTTCTCTGGGCCAAACTTTAGTTACAGAAAGAAAACCAGGAATACACCTTCTCAGCACAGAGAAAATCACAAGCCAAAACAAGAATAAGCTAACACATTCCCTTGCTAGTACTGACTAATGGAGTTTGATTGCTTGCTTCCTTGATCTGTGTCCAGCAAACACACAGAACAGACAGACCAAAACCTTCCCTTCTCCCCACCCCAAGATTTGAAAGTATCTTGTCCCCTTATTGGTCCTTTTGGTCAGGTGCCCGCGAGGTTACCTGAGCTTCTTAACCCTTTGCAGGTAAAAGGATTTTGTGCCTCTGCCATGAGGAGTTTTATAGTATTGTATACAGGAAGGTTGTTAACCTAGTGTCATAAATATAAAGGGATGGGTGTCAGTCTGAGTGGTTCTTGGATTACCAAATATCACCTATGTTGTCATCAGCGCCCTTCTCCTCCTTGGTCTGCATGCATTCTTCTTTGTGTCTGACTGCAGTCCTCATGACATACCATCTGGGATAGAACCTGATCTCTTTGGTCTGTGCCTTTTTTGATTGAGACCTCTGAGTCCATACTCACTTTATCCTTCACTACCTCTCCTTGGATGTTTGTAGAGTTTTACATATTTTTAGGCTGCATGCATGATATCCATGCAGCAGTCCATAATACAGTTGTGTTTAAAGCAGGATTTATTAAGAGAGAGAACCATAAAAACAAAACAAATGGTTTTGCATATTAGACCTCATCTGAATGCCTTGCAAAGCAAAATGGGGTAACATGACCTGAGTTTACTTTCCACATAAGCAGGAACTTTCTTTAGTCACGTTTAAAAACAGTCACTTTCTGACCATTTTTTCAGAGATCTCTCCCTTCCCTGTCCTCTGTATCTCAAGAGCTGTTGTTCAAGTTCCTGGTCAGTGTTTTGGTTCCTTTGATAAGTGTGCCTTAACATCTCTCTCCCCCTTATAGAACAACACATAGTTGTTCTGGTTTATTATCATATCAAGCATCCTCCACTCATCCCTCTGTGGGTATTTTGGTTCATCAGGAAAGGAAGAAGAAAGTATTCAGGAATGCTAATAACCTTTCAAATAGTTAATTTCCTCCTCATAGCCCTGGTACAGGAAAGCTCTTCAGGACATGCTTCAAGTCAAGCCTCTGCAGAAGTGTCATCTCTAAGAATTATCCCCTCTCTTAGGTAGTGTGTGGGGGAGAGGAGAGAAGTGGGAGGGGGAGAATTTTAGGGGACAATGGGATTTCAGCATATGCTTATGTGCCCTTTTGAATAGGTATGCTTTTCAAATTTGTGGCCCAAGCTTCTGGTCTGCCATGTGAGAGCCATTCCATTCAACTTTGTCTTTAGAAATGTAGCCTATAGACCTTCATAACACATTCTCAACATAATTCTTCATATTATAGATCTCTTATTGACTGATATCAGAGCCTTTGTTACACCAAAATTAAAATGAGTTCACAGTAAGACGATCGTTAGAATTCTTTCTACCTTAAACAGTTCAATCAACTAAAATTAGGTTTACTTGTGTTAAACCATACATTTGGAATTGCCCAGAATGAAAATGTGTACACAAGTTAGCCCGATTGTGCAACTGGCTGTGTGTTCTACTCTTATGTAGCCACAGCTCTGGATTTTGTATACTGTAAATGTGTACTGTATTTTGTACTAGTATTCTCTAAAGGCAAAATAACACTACTGCAGTTATGCTACTGATAGACTAAAATGTCTGCACTCCAGATATTATCAAATGAAATTTTGCAAAATTGCTTTCCTTGCTATTTTCCCATTAATATTTTTTCCTATGTGGACTACATAGATTCCTATTCATCTCAGTGTGGGAGAAAGAGTGACTCTTTCTATTTGGCCTAGAAGGAGTTGGAAGGTAAGATGAAGGGAAGAGATTTCTGTACAAGTCCCATGGGCTGTTTTGTGGTTGCAGAGGGTTTCTGAAGTACTTTCACAATCATTTTGATTTGGTGTGGTAGGAGGAGAGGTGGGGTCTGAATAAGTTTTAACCAAATTAGTTTTGTTTCTGAGAACTGTTTAGACTTAAACTTAAAGCAGAACAATGTGAAGACTTCTCTATATTATGCCAGTTGCCATCTGCCCCATAGTGCTGTTTCAGCAGTTGAGGTTTGGCAGGGTATAGAGCCAAATACAACAAAAGCTTTTTTTCTCAGTCTTACTCCTATAGTAGCTGCAGTGGAAAATGGTGCATGAACCACTCTAACATGTCTGCATCACCTGAAAATTTCTTTATACTGGGTGTATTCTCTATTGGCTAGGTAAGCCATTTCCACATAACTTTACATTGCTGGAGAAATGTAAAGATGTCTTCTGCAACATATAATCTGTTCTGATGACTCTTTAGTACCAAAGAAAAGTGAAACAATGGGAGATGATGATTAATACTTCCATTAAAAACACAAGCAAAGAAATCCTCTACCTTACAGATTAGGTGACCAATATGTGATTGGTGTACACAAATGCAGAACAGGTTTTTTTTGTTAAGAAATAAGTTATACCTTCAGTAAGAGATCTCCAGAAAAGGAAAAATTAAGTTCTAACAGTTTTTGGTTGGGTGAGATTGGATGCCTTTTGGCATCAGCATCGACAAGAATTACTTAAAGGTTTATCTGTTGGCTATTGGAGTGCACTAAAAGAATATCTTTCTTTCATCATAAATCCATGAGTGAATTTTGGTATGTACAGTTAGTCATTAGAAACCTGTCCTAAATTAGATGATTTTCTTGACTATTGTAATACCACACAAAGAGGATATGCACTCATTAAAGTTAGTCTTGTTCAAAAAAGAAAATTGGTAAATGTTTTTAAAAAGTGATTGAGATATAAAAGGTAATTTCATACTTTCGTCTTATCTGAGCTCCGATGTACTTGAAATTTTGGGGCAAGGTTCTCATCTCCAGTTTTACAAGTGCAAATTCTGAATGACTCATTGACTTGTAAACTTCACTGTTTAGTGGAGTTACTCGGGATTTACATTAGCGTAACTGATATAAAGTGTTCCATTCTTACAACGTGGACATATAAGTATTAATCTAATTAGGAATTTGCCACCGTAGTTTGAAATATACAGGTTTTCACAGCATGGACCACATCCCAGGATTGTCTGGATTATATCTTCTCTCAGTGATAAAGGATAACATCTCCGTGGCAACTACAGCAATTGTAAGGAAAAGTCGTGTTAAGAAAGTGTGCATTCATGCATTCTTAACTATTTTAATGGAGTTTAGCAGGTGGAAACAAGGAGGATGGGTCTACCATCTGATTAACCAGCGCTCTGTGGTAACCTGTAAATTCTCCGAAGATCGCTGGCGGCTGAGCCACTTTAGCTATTGGACTCAGTACATGGGGTAACTAGGTGGAATGTAATGGTCTGTGATATACAGGAAGGAGGTCAGACTAGATGATCAAATGGTCCATTCTGGCCTTAAACTCTATCAACCTATGAATACCCTGGGAACTACTGATAAACAAAAACTCACATCTGTGTGAGTTTTTCTGTGTACATTTTTTTTAAAATGGTATGTGTGTGTACAAAGATATATTTAGAAAGGTGTATGTACAATTATGAACCTGTATATTATGTAGCTAGTCTTAAATTGTTGTGTGTATATTTTTTTCTGCAAATCTAATATAAAATTTACCTCTGCTGGTAAATTTTGAGTGCAGGTTCTAGGGGCTATGATTATTAATGATATAACCTAGTTTCAATTCAAACAAACGATAAATTAGCAGAATTGTATGAGTACTGAACGCTAATGGAGACCAACGTACTTTTCTTTACATAAAATGTTAAAGTAATTGCTATGGATCTCTATTTTGGAACACATAGAATTCAGTACAAGCAGTTCTCGTCCTTTGTATGACAGGTTATGATATATAAAACATACAGCATAATACTGTATTCACTTAAAGAAAACTGGTACTTAATATAGGAAACACCATTGTTTCCCCCATCGATTTCGTTTTTCAAAGAATGCAGCAGAATTTATTGTAGTGTATTTAATTACTATCTTTGCTACGTGTTCTAGACTGTCGGACACTAGATGCCATTGTAATTAATTACTTCAGTATTCAGGCTAGTTATTAAATGCTTTCTTATGAACTTTCCTTGGCAATGTACACAGACAGGAGCTATCTCAGAATGCAGCCAGTTGCCAGTTAGCGAGTTCAATAATACACTTTAGCCAATAAAGAAACACTTCATTCTCTTGAATTACTGTAAGAACAACACAGATGACTATAGCTGAGGAATAACTTATGGCAAATAATTTATTCAACAATTTTAGCTCTTTTCTGCATATGAAATGTTCACAATGAGATCAACAACAAATACATTCAAGGAAATCATGTTGTGTGTCTTTTGTTACAGATAAATATTTTTATACATCGATTTTTTTCATTGTTTTTCCTCTATGGATTGATAACTAATAATTTGCTATGAGTATTTCATACTCTGTGTTAGGCACCAGTCCTGCCATTGTTTATAGACATGACTAGCTTTAGGCATGTAAGTAGTCCCCTGGATTTCAGTAGAACTACTCATGTTTAAAGTTAAATGCATTTGTAAGCATTGGCAGGACTGGGGCACAAAATAGCTAAAATGTTGACCAATCCTAATGTGGAAACGCTTATCTGAGAAACTGCTCATCACTGTGAGTAAGGGATTAACTATCTGGTCCACAGTAATTTATGTGCATGGTACTAGCTATGAAGGCTGCTAAATGAGTTCCTTATCTGACTTTAATGGCATCTGTGCCATTGCTTTAGAAAAGGGTTTTGGGAAGCCTAACCCCTTCTATGTCAAGAAGTGCTCCATCCCATATATAATTCCAGATCTTTTCTAAATTTGTTTTACTTGAACATTCATCTGAATAAAACTCAGTTACAAAAGGAGTAGCAGCATGGTCAAAACACTTTGGGCCAGATTCTGCCACCCATACTCTCATTCAGTAATACTTTAGACCATGAATACTTGCATTAATTTCATTGGAACTCCAAGCAGAGCAAGCCACATGCTGGCTCTGCTAGGAGATTAATGATCTGTACGGAGCCCTCTGACTCCCATCCCTAGACTCCTGTATTGTGGGTAAAAACCTGGGGGAAGGAAAGCAATTGTTGCTGGGATGCTGCTATTTCTCCTGTGCAGGTAGGCTGGTAGTGGGCCAGAAGTAGCAGAGAGTGGGTAGAGCCTTGACTTCACCTCTCTCTCCAGCCCCTGCATCTGAGTATGTACAGCCAGGGACATAAGATGTATCAGGAGAAGGGCTGACATAGCTTACTTTCCCACCACAGCCCCACCCCATGGGGAAAGCAGAAACCATATTTTGTGTCAGAGGTGCAACTCATTCCACTTACTGCCTGGGGACAGTACAGCTACTGCTGCTTCTTACTCAGGGTGGATTGAAGGGGCAAATCATCCTAATATGAATAAGGGTGGCAGAATAGGGGCCACTTGTTTTTAAATTTGAACAAGCTGGTTAAGGAAAACTTGTTGGGTTTTCATCAATTACAACACAGAAAACTTCATATGCAATTATTTTATTTTTCACTGAATAGACAAAATAGATGTGGTAACAATCATACTAATTCTCTGTCAAGATATATGTAGAACAATAATAAAGCAGATGAAATACAGTACTGATTTTCTCACTTTAGCTGATATGTTGCCTCCAAATGGCTTGTTATGATCCTAGAATTGATGTTGGAAAATACATAGGTCTGACTTAAGCATTACTTTGATAGTTGTGACTGGTAGGAAGCTAGGTATAATTTTTCTTCATACCTCCATTGGTCTTGAATAGAAATGAGCATAATCTGTAAACCATCATTGTTATCAGTAATATTAGAGGCAGCTATTAAAGAAGCGGGTTTCTCAGAAGGTGATATTCACAGCATATTTCAAGTATATTTCTTTGTCTGAAGTTTCTTTTTATAGAGGCTGCAAAAATGTGAAATTCATGTCTTCATGAGGAACAGCTTCTTTTTAGAAAGATAAGCACAAATAAGTGGAGGAATAACTAAGTTTTCTTTTAACCAGCATGAACAAGATAGGCCAGCAGTGGAGAATATGAATATAGGAAATTACTAGAACAACTAAACAACAACTCCATCCACAGTCTTCACATTATTAAACAAAGTTCATCATTCAATGATAATTAAAAGACAAACGCAAGATAAAATGAAAATAGTTAAGGCAAGGCATTATTAGAAATTAAGCTGATGTAATAAAAGCAAAGCCAGTAATCATATGACATTTTCAATTTAGTAAAGCTCATTCTTTACAGAATTACTCCACATATTGTTAAACATCCATATTTTCCCATAAGTACAGTTCATTGTAGTTTATTTTTTATAGGCTACCCTGATTCATCTTCCTCTGCCCTTACTCCACTCCACCTCCTTTTTAAAAAAAAATGGATAGTATGTTTTTCAGAATTGTACATAGTATGATTTAGAATGAAATTCAGATTCACCCAGCTCTTCTGTCTGTCCTGGAATTGCTTCAAATTGAGATTTTGGATAGAGTGACTTAAGGTTGTTACTGCCTCCTAAAGAATGCTGGGAATAAAGGAAATTGCCATGTATACAAAAATGGTATCAATTAAGTAGATAATTCCTACTGAGATAACCAAAGATGTAACCTTTTTTGGCTTTACACTGGTATAACTTCAATGGAGGTCTGATTTATAAAAGGGTGAGATAAGAATCAGGCCCCATAACTTTGAACTTTCACTTAATCACAATTCAAAAGCCCAGACCTGCAAACTTTTACTAATAAGAGTCAAGTGTGCTCATATGAGTAAGAGTTTGCAGGGTTAGGCTGCAAATGAAGTGACTAAACTAGTAGTCTCAATAAAATATCTTTCTAGATATTCTGAGATTTCTGGATTTGTTTTCTGACTTTGATATGCAATATCCACTAAAATTTCAAGTATAATGAATCTGAGCATTGGGCCAGATCCTCATCAGATGTAAATTAATATAATGAAGTCAATGGAATTATGCCAGTTGACACTAGCAGAGGATCTGGCCCAAGTTTCTGCTTGATTTCCAGGGAGCGCTTTGGAAGCAGTCATTTATTTGTAACTTTCTGTGGCATATTGAGACTAAACAAGGACACTGAGGTTTAGGACCTATGAACAGTCATTGGATTAATCAAGAAACAAATTATAGTAGAATCAAACCCTTTTAAAATTCTCAGTATTCAATGTTTGGTAAATCTACTGGTATTGCCTTTTTGATAAGGAACATAAAAGCCTCTCATTTTGGAAGCAATTATCCCTGTGAGAATCATCCCAGAATAAACTAGGAAGACTCCTGTAAATAAGTGATCCTCAACCTGTGATTATAGAGTATCTTCAAGGCACTGCATTCAGTTTTTGTAGAGACTACATCTGAGGCAGTGAGTGCTGATCACAGGAACACTCCTCATACTGCGTGAAGCACAATATGGCTCAAGGAGCACTGAAAAAATGGACTGGAATGTCAACATTCTTTCCAGCCCCACCAAGCAGTCAGAACTAAGGGAAAAAAGAAAACCAATTGATATTTCTTCCCAGTGGCCAGGAAGGAGAGAGAAAGCAGTCAATATTCTATATTAGCAACCAAGAAGGGAGAGAAGAGAAAGGAGGTATTGTGTTTTAAATGGAGATTAGTGCCAATAAACAGACATGTAAAGTTGACATGCTTGGGGAGGTTAGCATAATAACATTACATCAATGTATAATAGCATTGTGTTTTGGATGACTGCAATCTCCTGTTCCAAATGCTGCAATAGAATTTCAGGACAACAGCATGCAAGTTATTGGCTTTCCAGAGGCTAAGTTAGCTGACTAATTGGCTTATCGGCCGCACAAAGTTCAGGATCACTGCTGTACATAATGGACTGCTATGTAGTCTCTCTTTATTACAAACATTTCTGTATCATGGGGACTGTCTGCTTTCTCAACACTTAATTTTATATAATGATTGCTGTGTATAACTAGTGACAGAGGAAATAAACAGGACAGCATCAGTGAAGAACTTGCCATCCTTTCAAAGACATTTGTATACCTGCAGATTCCCTGTAATGTTTCATATTTAAGGCCTACATCAACAAAGGCACGTAGGTACCTAAACCCCAGATCTAGGTGCCTAAATCTGGGTATAAGCATCAAAATCCCAGTTTCAGGACCACTGCAATGCACAAAACTGCCACTGAACCTGTAAGTGCCTAAGCTCATTTGGTGCCAAAGTTTTTTGCAGTAGAAGTTACCTAAGTGCCTATGTTTCAGTCTCTGGGCATGCACACTGCTGTTACTCTAGCCATCTGGCTGCCCATCTCCCACCCAACCTCTAGAGCAATTCACAAATTTGGGCAATCAGGACACCCAGAGCATGGAGTTGCATATCTGACCATCTTGGCTAATGGCCATTGATGGAACTATCCTCCGTGAACTTTCCTAATTCTTTTTTGAACCCCATTATAGTTTTGGCCTTCACAACGTATTTCTTGAATTATATCAATGTGGCCTTTTTGTTTAGACTAACTTAGTCTTTCTGTCTCCCTTTGAAACTTTTCCCATAAACATTTGTTATTTTATGAATTTTCACATACTTTTACAAATGATCTTAAGATTAGGGTAAATTTATAGGCCCAGTTGTCAACAGATTCCCAGTTCAAGTCCCCTCCCCTTCCATCTGATAAGAGAAGGGTTTTGAACAGGGAGCTGCCATCTCAGGTGAGTGTTCTAACCATCAGGCTACAGAGTCATTCTTCTGCTTGTGCTCTCCCCCTCTGTCTCTGGCCCAATAACTCTATATTTTATTTAAAGTATTTTCACATTAAGCAGGTTTCCTTGAAGAACTTGCCATAAATGAAGGGCTAATACTCTAATAATAGGGCTGTCCTCTGGGAGAGCACATTTTATCCTAGGAGGATGACATCCTTTGAAGATTTTCGCATTGTATGGAAAGTTTCTGTTTTTGCCTCTGGGTCTAGGTTATTTTTCATTCGGAATAGTTCAGGAGTGCTTTGTCAGAATGTCCTGAGGGTGGAGAGAAATATGGTCTTTAAACTGTGGTAGTGGAGGATTTGCAGTACTTCTTTAAATAAACAAAATAGAGATGATGGTGGTGGTGGAGCTATTGAAAGCCGGGATGTCTGCTGACTAGCAGGGAAAAAGGAGAGAAGACAGAACTGGGAGGTTATCAGATCAGTATCTTAGATGTCTATAAACTTATGGGAAATAAGCAGGAAGAAATAGAAATGCCAGTAAATAAACTGACATAGTTGGCATCACAGAGACTTGGTTATTTTTATATAATACGCTTGACTGGAATATTGGTATAGAAGGGTACAGCTTGCTCAGGAAGGACAGGCAGGGGAAAAAGGGAGGAAGTGTTGCCTTGTATGTACTTGGACTAAGGTTGAGATGGAAATAGGACACAGACTTGATGAAAGTCTCTGGGTAAAGATGAAAAAACAAGGGTGATGTCATGGTAGGGGCAGGGCCGGCTGTAGGAATTTTGCTGTCCCAAGCAAAAAAAAATTTTGGCTGCCCCTGCTTTTTTTTCGTGGCCCCTCAACTCTGCTCCTTACCAACTCCTTCCCCAAATCCCCGGCCCCGCCTCCTCCCCCGGGCATGCAGCATTCCCACCCCCATTGCTTCCTGCGGCTCCCCCCACCCTAGCTCACCTCCACTCCGCCTGCTCCCCTGAACACACCACCGCTCTGCTTCTCCCCCCTCCCTCTCAGGCGAGGGAGAGGCAGCGCGTTCACGGGAGCAGGCAGAGCGGAGGTGAGTGGGGGAGGGGGGGAGGAGCGCAGGAAGTAACGGGGGGGGATAGAGGAACTGCTTCCCGTCCCAGCTCCCCTCCGCTCCACCACCGCTGCCTCCTCCGAGCGCACTGCTGCTCGGCTTCTCCTCCCTCCCAGGCTTGCAGCATGAAACCGCTGTTTTGTGTGCAGCAAGCCTAGGAGGGAGGGGGGAGAAGCAGAGCGGCGGCGGTGCAGACTCCCCCTGCAGCAAGCATCCCTCCATCATTGCCTGCTATTAGATTATGGTTCAAATAGAATTGCCACTTACCTTTGATTTCCCCCGTCCCATCGAATCCCTCTGAAGCTTGCTATGAGGAATTCTTGTCTATTCCTCTGTGACTGTAATATTAAAGATATGGAAGATAAAAGCATAAGCACAAGTTTGATGTATTTGGTAGGCATGGAGGGGAGATTGACTACTGCAAACACCTATGACTCTGTTGTACAAAAACCTCCAGATTCACTCTGGGAGAATACCATAGCAAGTTGCAACATCACTAGATCTTTGAGTTTACGAAGAATTTGGGTAAATTCTTTGAGTCTTTTCTCTTAGCCATAATGGGCTTTGCTCTGGCCAACGTTCTGTACCATATACAATAACTTTTGCTTTGGGGATAGATGTAACAAACTTTTGCATTACAATCCCATGGTACATTTTTGTGTTTCCTGCCTACGGGAAAGACTTCTGAATCCAGATATTCTCTCATAGGAGAGTGCATTTAGATTTGCCAAGTTGATGGCTTCTGCCTTCCACAATATGTCTCAACTTAATCTGATGTAAACCAGAAGTTCTCAAACTTCATTGCACCATGACCCCCTTCTGACAACAAAAATTACTACATGACCGCAGGAGAGGAGAACTAAGCCTGAATCTGCCTGAGCTCCGCTGCCCTGGGTGGGGAGGCCAAAGCCCAAGCCCCACCGCCCTGGGCAGGGCAAAGCCAAAGCCCAAAGGCTTCAGCCCCAGGAAGTTGGCTTGTAACCTGAGCCCTGCCACCCAGACCTTCAGCCCTCAGCCTTCAGCTTTGGCCCCGGGTGATGGGGTTCGAACTTTGGTTTCGGCCCCAGCAAGTCTAAGCCAGCCTTAGCGAACCCATTAAGTTTGAGAACTGCTGATGTAGACTATTCCCACATCTACCAGTCTCACTTCCTGAGTCTGTGGGTGTTGATGACAGCTTCACTGTGGGATTATGCTAAAATGTGGATCTACAAGCCTAACTTTAAGCACCCATTTTTGAATATTTTGGCCAAAATGAAGTAAATATTTTAAGAAATTACACAGCAGGTGTAGGAAATTTTTCTCTCCTCCCCCAAACAGAGTTATGTATTCGCTTCCCATTCTTTGTCCTACCTATTTCTCTGTCTTAGGTATCTCACTTTATCTAACTCTGTGTTATTGGCAACTCTAGGCTGTGGGGTCCTGATGGTAGACAGGTCAGGAAGACCGACAGACCTGAAGGATATACCACATTTGTCCAGCTATTGTACATGCATTGATGGCAGAATGTGCTTGTGTGTGTATGGGAAGGGAAGTGGTTGTATTAAGGTGAGTAACAGTGGTGTGGGGCGTGAAGGAAAGAGGTGGGTGGGAAGAGATTCCTCTTTTCTCAGAGGGAATGGGTCAGTCGACTTTTGTAAGTCAGATTTTGCTGAAGTTGAGTGTGTGTCAGGAGAGTGAAAATAAAGCATGGACAGATAGCAGTGAATCTTTAAGGTCTGTACTAAAATACAATTAATAGTAATAATGATACTCAAATCACACACACGTAAATAAAATTGCGGAGTCCCTTGCTCCTATAACTGTATAATTATTGGTCTAATTAAACACCTTATGCTATAGATCAAACAATAGTTTTAAAAAGTATTGATTTAGGAAAAACGAATGGGATTAAGGTGTAATATCTCCTGGTTTTTCATCCTCCAACATAACTGGTTTACACATTTGTTGTCCTTACTTGTCTTTGGTTTCTTATTGTCTCTAAACTTTTAATAATTCTCTTTCTTATACATTTCTGAACTGACCTCATTGCTGAAATTAGTTTGATATTTTTGTCATCTCCTTCTGCAATAATACATGCTGCAGAACTACAATAAACAGTCCACTAAATTACCTTATTTTCCTTTTCTTTCCTGTAACTGAGTGCCAATAAGGCAAGAATATAAATGCACAGCTGATGCCACATAATCATGAATTCCACCTTTTCCCTGAGGCAGAAACTGCCCAGCTCAAAAGAGGAAGGGGAGAGAGAAGGGAAAGAGGAGTGATAGGAAAAACCTAATCCCTTATTACTGTTTCACTTAGCACTATTCTGCAATTACTTTTTTAAAGTTAAGTTTCAGAGTAACAGCCGTGTTAGTCTGTATTCGCAAAAAGAAAAGGAGTACTTGTGGAACCTTAGAGACTAACCAATTTATTTGAGCATAAGCTTTCGTGAGCTACAGCTCACTTCATCGGATGCATCCGATGAAGTGAGCTGTAGCTCACGAAAGCTTATGCTCAAATAAATTGGTTAGTCTCTAAGGTGCCACAAGTACTCCTTTTCTTTTTGCGAATACAGACTAAGTATCACAACAGGAGTACCTTGAGGCCCCAACCAAGACTGAGGCACTACTGTGCTAGGCACTGTGTAAGCATCTAGTAAGAGACAAGGCCTATCCTAAGAGGTTTCAGTCTAACTACACTGAACAAAAGGTGGGAGAGGGAACAGAGACAGAGAGAAAGTGACTTGTCCATTGTTATACAGCAAGTTAATAGCAGAGCCAGAAATGGAACCTTGGTCTCTTCAGTTCCGGTTCATTGCCCTGACCACACTATTCCAGATGATCAATTTCCATGTCCAGAATTTATAGAGTAATTATTTAGAAAATGTGGGATGGGAGTCTACTTCAGATTAGATGCTTCCTTACCCTTTTAAAATTTCTCCTCACATTACCTAAACTCTGCAATTCTATTACTCGGATGAATAAAATGGGATTATTTTCTTTCCAATTCTGCTCCTTAAATGCATTTCTGACCGTCCCAATTATCACACAGATGTTTTGTAGGAAAATGTTATAACATTGAATACTTTTTTCCCCACAGCCCATTTGAAATGGACAGATTAAAAATAATACCTTTTTGAGCATATCCATCTGAATGCATTAGTTTCTTTTCTAAGTTACTCTTTGTTTTTTGAAGTTTTTTTCTTTTCAAGATAAAGTTTCCATGTTACTTAGATACTATTATGCATGCAAACCTGTCACTTTTGTAAAATGTTTCTTTAGTTGCATGACTGCTATCTGAGTTCTCACTAGTCAGTGAAGTGGGACCAAGAAAATTTGTTTAAGGAAAGCTACCTGCAGACTTTTCTCCTAATCAGGAACATTGTACACACTCTAATTTAAAACCATAGGGCCTGATGCTGTTCCCATGGAAGTTAGTGGCACAACTCCCACTAGACGCATTTTAATAGTTCACACCAAATGTGCTTTGAGCTTATTCGTCAGGGAAGGAATTGATAGTAATTCAAACATTGTTATAACATTCGTGTGTGACTTTTCTGTACTTTGTTTATGCAAAATGTTTGATCTCCTGATTTACACTGCCGTTGGGACAGAATGGAAAATTCTGCTGAAAGCTTTTTAGTTTCTGAGGCATTTAAGGTTGGGAGTCCCATGATCAGTTTTCAATATGTTGATTCTAGTGCTGTTTGTCCTGGTTTCATAACAATTTGTGCTAGTTTAATCATAGAACTGGAAGGGTCCTCAAGAGGTCATCTAGTCCGGTCCCCTGCACTCATGGCAGGACAAATTATCTCGACCATTCCCGACAGGTTTTTGTCTAACTTGATCTTAAAAACCTCCAGTGATGGAGATTCCACAACCTCTCTAGGCAATTTATTTCAGTGCTTAACCACCCTGATAGTTGGGAAGTTTTTTCCTAATGTCCAACCTAAACCTCCCTTGCTGCAATTTAAGCCCATTGCTTCTTGTCCTGTCCATATTTAGCTTGTGATCCACTCTGACCCCCGAATCCCTTTCCATAGTACTGTTTTCTAGGCCAGGGGTGGGCAAACTTTTTGGCCTGAGGGGCACATCAGGGTGCAAAACTGTATGGAGGGCCGGGTAGGGAAGGCTGTGCCCCCCAAACAGCCTGGCCTCTGCCCCCTGACCACCCCCACCCACCTCCCGCCCCCCTCAGAACCTCCCGCCCGACCCCCAGCTCCTTGTCCCCCTGACTGCCGTCCTGGGACCCCACTCCCATCTAACCCCCCTGTTCCCTGACCCCTGACTGCCCCGCCCCAGAAACTTTGATCATAGCCGTGCTGCCCGCGCCGTGGCATAACTGCGGGGGGAGGGGGAATAGCGGGGGAGGGGCCGGGGACTAGCTTCCTTGGCCAGGAGCTCAAGGACTGGGCAGGATGGTCCCGTGGGTTGGATGGGGCCTGCGGGCCGTAGTTTGCCCACCTCTGTTCTAGGCAGTCATTTCACACTTTGTATGTGTGCAACTGATTGTTCCTTCGTAAGTGGAGTACTTTGCATTTATCCTTATTGAATTTCATCCTATTTACTTCAGTTTGTCCATATCATTTTGAATTTTAATCCTATCCTCCAAAGCACTTGCAACCTAAGTTTCCTCTAGGCTGTGCGGCCGCGTAGCTGCCTATTAACCCCCATGCAGGGGCTCAGGGCTGCAGTGGGGAGAGGCACCTCTTCTCCAGCCCTGAGCTGCTGCAGCGAAAGAGGTCTGGGGAGAGTCATCTCTCTCCACTGCAGCCCTGGGGCAACCTGAACCCCAAACCTCTCATCCCTGGCTGCACCCTAGAGTCCACCTTCCCCTGCACCCAACCCTCTGCCCCAGCTCTGAGCTCCCTCCCACACTCCAAAGCTAAAGGAGTAACTCCATTAGATGTGAGTAAGCAGCAAACTCATGTTTGATTCAGGCCAGCATCTGAAGGGAAACGTGTTCCCTGTATTAAGCCAGTGTACTACACTAGCATAATAGGGTTCCTGTTGTTACCTATCCATTGCTGCTCTTTCCTGTGGTTCACTCCAAATTCCACTGAGGTTAATGCCAACTTTGATTGACTTCAGTAGGGGTTGCATTGGGCCCCTCGCTTTCATTGTCGTCTTACTTTTTCAAGCTGCTGTAAATCTTGCCGAAACATCTTTTATTAAACTACTTCTTAAAGTGTTCTCTTTGCAATTTGCTCTTTGGGGAAAGTAATAAAATTGAGCCATACAGATCTCATTTTGTTTTTTGTTTTTTTTGTTGTTTGTTTTTAGTGAACACATTGTCCTTTAATGTTTGCAGAAATCATTTAAAGTGACAATATCAATGTAAGTGTCTGTTTAAAAGGAAACATATACTCACACTCAAAATCTGTCTTTAAAGTATCAGGCATTCAGCATTCAGTGAATCTAACTGTAAAATCTTCAGTTGTGAATACAGAGAAATTGAGAGGCAGATTCTGTACTACTTCAGCAAGATGTAGTCAGCACAGGAGAGGGCAACCAGAGAGCCATTTATAGCTCCCTAATTCTGAAGCTACTGCCATTTGGCCATGGTCTAAATTAGAGCAGCCTAAGGATTGCTGCAATTTATGCTATCTGGATATGGTCCTTAAGGGTATTTCTATACAGCAATTAAACACCCATGGCTGGTCCAGATCAGCTGACTCAGGCTTGCAGGGCTGTAAAATTGTGGTGTGGACATTTGGGCTTGGGCTAAAGCCAGGGCTCTGGGACTCTCTCCCCCCCCACCACAGGATCACAGAGCACGGGTTCCCACCAAATAGCCCCTTAGCCCAAGCCCAGAGATCCTGAGTCAGCTGACACGAGCCACAGCAGTGTAGACATTTAATTGCAGTGTAGACATACCCTTAGG
Organism: Chelonia mydas; assembly: GCF_015237465.2. Lineage (NCBI taxonomy): Eukaryota > Metazoa > Chordata > Testudines > Cheloniidae > Chelonia > Chelonia mydas. The sequence continues at coordinate 195,895,714 of NC_057850.1, read as the reverse complement.
AACCACACAAAAGCTGAGAATTAACAAAGTGAAAATATGGGCTTCCCTATTGCTAATGCACCTGTTTTTCCCCTCCATCGTGCTCCCTATGCCCGACTTTATTAAGAAAATAGGAACTGGCTTCCCTGGCTTTACACAAGCTGTGAGGTCACTAAGCCTTGGGGAAGTTTTAACTGGGCAGTTGTGGCCAGATTCAGTATAGCCTGAATGGTGCTAAGAGGTCAGTTCAGGAAGGGGAACTCTAGCCCAAGAGCTGACTAGATGAGGTTCTTTTTGTGTAAGTACTTTGCTAAGAAAAGAATGTTTGCAATTCGGTGATTCTGATTTTTAAAACTTAAATCTTTCTGTGCAGGGACTTTTCAATTACTCATAGGAATCTTTCCTACAGTTCTTATCTAGTGAGTTCCTCAGTTAAACTATCACTTCTGAGACATGGCAATAAAAGACTAGAAGGTTAGTGGTCATGTTTTTAACATTTAGGGCTAACATGCAAACCCACCACAATACTTTTAACATGGATTTTTGTGTTTAATTTCTTTTGTATATTTTACAATAATATAGCCTACATTGACCTTTAATTTTTTTGTAGTAGGTTCTTTAGACTTACACTGGAATGTGCAACTATTGTGTACTCAGATCACAGCTGGCATTATCAGAAGTGTAGATTTGCATGTAATTAATTTTCCTATAATAAATCTCATATCATGGTGACGTTGTGGTGTTGGCAGATAATAGCCAAGATTTGCACTGGAATTTTCATTGTAATCTCATGTTAACTGTATCTATTGCATTGAAATTGAAATTGACTTGCACTGAAATTGATTTCCTACGTGGTCCCAACAGACTTGGAATAGCACATTAATGAAATTGTTGATATAACATGAACTCCCTAATTTAAGTGACTGGGACATTTTATTTTCAAAACACCAAAAAATGTTTGTCTATATTCCAGATGATGATTGTTGTCTTCATCGTTGTTATACTTTTAGTTACCATATTTGAACTCCACTTGCTCCACAGTTGTTAATCTTACCCATTATTTTCTTGGTCATGATAAGAGTTTATAGAGGGTGATGAATACAAAATATGGGAATACAGTAGAATTGAGGCAGTATAGCTTGTAAGTTATGGTTGGTATAATAGTTTATAGCTATGGCTCAGCGTTCCACTAGACACACACACATTTTTACCTCTGTCTTAAATATATAGCTAGAAGGCCAACAGAAATTTCCAAAAAAATGTCATTTGCTGTTGAGTGCTGGAGGAATGTGGGGTACCTTCCTGCTCCCCCAATAGTTGGGTCATTGAGGTACTGGTCTTATTCTCAATGTAAATCAGAACATCCTTCAGGATACTCTAATTTATGCTGATGGCCAATAGCCACCTGGGACCATTTGGGCAATCCAGGATCAACCAGACTCAAGAGAACTATGATCACAACCTCTTTTCCCTGAATCAGCTGTCTGGAAAATGATGTAAGCTACCCTTCATCCTCCAAGGCTCCCCCCACACTGGAGAAATCCTCTAGTTACTGTGTATGCCAGCTTTAAGACTGGTCTGTGGCACTAGAGCATTGACAATCTCCCCTCGTGGATAGCAGAATTGAGCCCATAAAGTCTGCTACTGTAAAGGAAAAAAAAGTCAGCTGAAAAATCATTCAAAATAAAATTAGTTATAATATTGAAAATACCATTCATAGAGGCTTTTTATTAGTCTGTTAAGGATCATTAGTGTGTTGAGTGCCCACAGATTCACCGTAGGCATCTGCTTTAAGCTCCCATTACTGGTCCTTACAGTTTTTAAATTATTTCACTGTTAGCATTTTTAATATTGTATTTAGTGATGGTGAATTTGAGACTTAATCCGCTCACACACCTCTTGTGTGCTATCGGAATTAAGTGGTGGCAGAAACAGTGAAGGGGCAACCAGGTTAGTAAGTCCTCAGTGGATGCTCTGGGTTCTAGAATGCTGGCATAAGAGAGATGTGGCCAGTGCAGTCTCGCATGTGATATAGTACACCCATTGGAACATAGTGAAATGTCAACAAACAAACCTAGACATGTACTACAGGTGGAATGATGCATTACTAAACGCTTCACCATTGCATTAAGTACAACCAGGTTATTATAAATCCTGTCAAATAGTCCATTTTTCTTTTTATTTTGAAGTTTGAAGAAAAAATGTACCATTAATCAAATGATTCCACAGATCAGCAATTACACATGTAATTGCTGAATACACAGATCTAAATAGAAGACTTCCATTATACCCTATCTCATTCTCTTTGCTGTATCTAAGATGCCTATGTATCTTTTCCATTTGTACTCCCCTCCCTTTCATCCATGTTGCCGCTTACATTTGGAACAGTCTCTCACTATTTATTTATGAACCAATCAACCTTGCTACGGTTGTTGCCTATATAGGGAGAGTGTAAACAAATTAACGTTGTATTGAAGAGGTGTCTAAGAAATTACTTTCATGTAAAAATCAAATTGAGCAAGAGCAAATTTTCTTTCTGTGGTATGTATTGTCAGAAAATACATGTAACACTAACAGGCACATTTTTCATGGAACTTCATTTTCAAAGTTCTGAAGTTATAGTAATTTCTAGTGACAAAAATTCATAAGACATATTTATGAAGTTATTGGTGATTAGCTTATTGGTATTGATATTGGATGCTTAAACAAAGTTAAAGTCTCTTAAATTTGCCCCAACGTTTTTGTCTGTGATTGTCGTTGTGAACTCTTTTTTTTTCTGGATTGAGATATCTGATGTCTATCATTCATAGGAAACCTGGACAATGTAGCCAAAGAATAAAAGCAGTGAGTTCAAGGGATAGATTCTGAAAAATTAGATTGCTGTGGTACATGGGAACTAGATTACTCTGGGCCAATGTGACAAATGTACATTTAGGTAAGTATGGTATAAACAATATTCTCAAATGAAGCGTCCAGAAACTGCTTTTTCTTGTGTAAAACCATGGGAGCAATTGTTATCACAATAATAATCTGAACAATTGTCTCAATGTTTTGTCTTTGCTATACGAATCCTGTCAAATCATACTGTGTTGTGAATGGCTAAGTCTTGGAACACTGAAGTTACCATTTCAAGCAGTAATACTTACTTCATAGTGCAGAAGATGGAAATCTGACCATCAGTTTTGAAGTAAATACTTATTGTTGCTGTTTTGGTTCTTGCAACTTGTTTATTTATATCTTCTGCCACTGCTGTCAAGTGTGAAATGGATACATTTCTTAAGAGCTACTTAGTGATTTAGGAGGGTTTAAAGAGGATGGAAAACTTGGTGTGCCAGTCATCAGAGATAGTTGAGCTGACTGAAAATGAAGACCACATCTTCCAATAAGCTCATTTTTACTTTCAAGACATGAAATGAAGTTAAAGGTGCCAGAATTTTCCAAAACATGTAATGATTAATTTCCTCTGCCTCGTGACTGAGAGTAATTCTTTTAGACTGCTGAATTTTTACTCCCCAAATCCCTAGCAATTTAATACTTCTTTAAAAACTATTTGTGGAATAGGTTGAATAAGCAATTATTACTAGTTTCTAAAATATAAACTTACTTAATCCTAAAGAAGCTATAGAATGCTTTTATGCATAAACATGCTCTGTAATTTATCTGTTATCTTTGCATTATGATTTATAATGACTAGAGGCAATCTATGATGGTCCAAAAATGTGACTTCTGGAAGCTGAGTTGGCAAAATTATTTCTGCTTCCAGATGAAGTAAAGCAATATCTAACTCGGAGACTCCTTAATATGTAACTGAAGTAGTGGGGATTATATCCTGTCCCCACAGAATGTCTCCATCTGTAGCTGCAAATGAAAATGCACCTTTGAGACAGCATAGCACAATTGGGAATTCAGAAACTGTGACAAAGTTCCTCCTCTGCCTTGGTGGGTCCTGCGCTTATTGGAAGATTTGCTCACCTCAGAGGTTCACGGCGGCCCTCAATTTGGCCACTTTCGTGGCTCAAATCTGCTGTTCACTCAGTTAACTTCATCACTGGCCAGCATGGGGAAAAGGAAGAACAACAATCCCCGCAGTCTCTGCTGATCTACCTAGTGGATCGGGGAACAGGCCAGGGACCTTCCCCTCTGGTGGAACCCATTGTCCAGGTCAACTCCTCTGGTATCAAGTAGGGAGTTTGGGGGATGGAGGGATGGGGGGAACCTGGGCCCGCCCTCTACTCCAGGTTCCAGCCCAGGGCCCTGTGGATTGTAGCTGTCTACAGTGGCTCCTGTAACAGCTGCGTGACAGCTACAAGTCCCTGGGCTACTTCCCCATGGCCTCCTCCCAACATCATCTTTATTCTCACCACAGGACCTTCCTCCTGATGTCTGATAATGCTTGTACTTCTCAGTCTTCCAGTAGTACGCCTTCTCACTCTCAGCTTCTTGCGCCTCTTGCTCCCACCTCCTCTCACGCACACCACAAACTGAAGTGAGCTCCTTTTTAAACCCAGGTGCCCTGATTAGCCTGCCTGTCTTAATTGATTCTAGCAGCTTCTTGCTTGGCTGCAGGCGTTCTAATCAGCCTGTCTGCCTTAATTGTTTCCAGATAGTTCCTGATTGTTCTGGAACCTTCCCTGTTGCCTTGCCCCAGGGAAAAGGGACCTACTTAACCTGGGGCTAATATATCTGCCCTCTGTCACTCTCCTGTAGCGATCTGGCCTGACCCTGTCACAAAACTGAACAATAGGCATGTTTAAAATTAAATATTCATGGTCTATTGACAACTTAAATTAGCGGTTTAATGATATTTGTCTATACTTATTTTTACGGGCTAGGTAAATCAACAGTAGTGCAGTTTTACCACTTTATGAAATCACTTTTTCACTACTATGCTGAAATTATTGGCGTTAGTGTATAAAACAGAACAAATATGACCAGACACAAATGCGAAATACTACCAAGGGACCGTTCTTGAAATTCAAAAACACTGATTTCATCAGGAGATAAGCAAAAAGTTTTTCCCTACCATTAGGAAAGCTATTAAATAACACTTCAGATGATGTGAAAATCATTGTGTCATCATTGGTCAGGACATACCTTAATGGGACAATATAGTGCATTTCCACTGGCTTGACAGGAATCAGAAAAGGCTTTTTATGTGTTTATATATTTAAAATAAGGTAATATGCATTGCCATGTTTTTATTAAAGGATCTCTAATAGGTTAGAATCTCCAACTGTGAAGTATGCAGTGAGTTTCTAATCCAGAATTTCCAAGACTTGGTTTAAGTCTGAAAAAAAAGAATAATGCACTTTGTGTTTCATCTGGCATTTATCTAGAATTTCTGTGTTAAATCCTGGCCCCACTGAAGGTAATATAAAAACTCCCACTAACTCCAATGGAGCCAGGATATTTCTCTTTCTTTTTCTTCTTTCCCCTTCTCCCCCCAGGTTTTATATTGCCACCCATCACAATAATATCTGAGTGCCTTTCGAGTAAAATCAGTGACAATAGTGAAGTCCCTACTGGATTTCATGGAGTCCTTAGCACTTCCCTTTTTGGGGTCAAAACTCTGCTTGAGGTAGTGGTGGGGTTTGAGTGGGGAGGAGTTGGTAGGTATGTGGGAATAAAATGGGTATTCACTTATAGTGGAAAGGCTTTCTCAAAGAAGATCTTACAACATTTCCAAAGACGGTCAGACTCTAGATTTGTCTGATAGTCTATGAAAAAGGTTTCCAGGGAGGTACCCCTTGCAAAGCATGCTTCATCCCTCTCATGTGCTTCATCGTGGGATATGAGTTCTGCATTGTACCAAGGGAATGCAGCTGTGGCAGTGGTTAAGACCAAAATATCTTTGTAGTCAGGGCTTGATCTGTTCCCTACTATGAAAATAAGGAACAAGGCCTTAAAATGACATGGGAAGCTGACTAGTAGCCAATAGAGGGACTTGAGTACTGGCCATACGTGTGCAAGAAAAAGGCAGAAGGAGCTTGTGGATAGTTTTCACATTCAGCTTCGGCGACAATGAGTCATTGTAATCCAGCCTGGTGGTGACAAGTGTGTGGATTACTATGGCCAGGGAGAAAGTTTCCTAACAAGCTGGAGGAGAAAGAAGTGTTCTGTGATCATATGGTTGTCATCTTGATGATGGATCAGTACAAGCAGGCGGAATCCCTGGAACGATAACACAGGCATGTGCTCAGTAACAACAGAAGATGTGTTACTTACTGTAAGAGGGAACAGAGGCAGCTTCCCTCCTGAAGCTCGTGCTGCTGATGTTCCTTCCCTTAGACAGCAAACACCCCAGCCCCGTCTTCCCCCCCCGGCCAAGCTTCCTGAGTCAGGATGTCCTTTCTTTCTGGGAGGAGCCGATGGCCTTTAGGGTCTGTCTGTGGATGTGCCACACACTCAGACCCAGCCAGCACAGTAACTGTTACAGAGGGCATTTCTGAAAACTGATGCTACCTGGTCATCCAGGCTTATCTTGATGTCAGACCCTAAGGATTCACACACCTTTGCAAATGGGGGCTGTAAGCCTTTGATAGAAAGTGGAGACCCTGAGTTGGCCATCTCTTTGCAGCATTTCTCTTTTCCAACCAGCATCACTTGGTCTTGCTTGGCTCAGCCTGGGCCAGCTGCTCTTCATCCAAGAGCTGATTTCCTGTCAGCATTGTGACATTTTAATAGTGTCTGTGGTTGTATCATTTGAGAATGAGATGTATAGCTGAGTGCTAATGGCATGCTGATGGAAGCCAAACCCATGGCATCTCATTAGATCTCCCAGTGACCACAGGTAGATATTAAAAAGAAGAGGGATAGTATGGATCCATGTGGAACCCTGCAGGAGGGGGCCCTCAGAGAGGAGGAGAAGTTACCCATCATTAGTCTGAGTTCTGCTGGAGAGGAATAATTGGTGCCGCTGTAGTGCTGAGCCATCTACTCCTGCTAGCTCATGTAATGTTAGTAGCATCTTTGGTCCACTTTGTCAAAGGCTACAGAGAGATCTGGCAGTATGTGCATGGGAGATCTTACCTGTGTCCATGGCCATGAGGAGGTTATCTTTTAATGCCACTGGGGCTGTCTGTACTGTGCCCACCCAGTGAGGCATCCAGGACGTTGGCTCATAGATTCATAGATACTAAGGTCAGAAGGGACCATTATGATCATCTAGTTTGAACTCCTGCACAATGCAGGCCACCAAATCTCACCACCCACTCCTGCAATAAATCTCTCACCTATGTCTGAGCTATTGAAGTCCTCAAATCGTGATTTAAAGACTTCAAGGAGCGGAGAATCCTCCAGCAAGTGACCTGTGCCCTATGCTACAGAAGAAGGCGAAAAAGCCCCAGGGCTTCTTCCAATCTGCCCTGGAGGAAAATTCCTTCCCAACCCCAGATATGGCAATCAGCTAAACCCTGAGCATATAGGCAAGATTCACCAGCCAGATACTACAGAAAATTCTTTCCTGGGTGACTCAGATCCCACCCCATCTAAAATCCTATCACAGGCCATTAGGCCTATTTACCATGAATATTTAAAGATCAATTAATTACAAAAATCATGTTATCCCATCATACCATCTCCTCTATAAACTTATCGACTTTAATCTTAAAGCCAGATAGATCTTTTGCCCCCACTGCTTCCCTTGGAAGGCTATTCCAAAACTTCACTCCTCTGATGGTTAGAAACCTTCGTCTAATTTCAAGTCTAAACTTCCTGGTAGCCAGTTTATATCCATTTGTGCTTGTGTCCACGTTGGTACTGAGCTTAAATAATTCCTCTCCCTCTCCGGTATTTATCCCTTTGATATATTTAAAGAGAGCAATCATATCTCCCCTCAGCCTTCTTTTAGTTAGGCTAAACAAGCCAAGCTCCTTGAGTCTCCTTTCATAAGACAAGTTTTCCATTCCTCGGATCATCCTAGTAGCCCTTCTCTGTACCTGTTCCAGTTTGAATTCATCCTTCTTAAACATGGGAGACCAGAACTGCACACAGTATTCCAGGTGAGGTCTCACCAGTGCCTTGTATAATGGTACTAAACCCTCCTTATCCCTACTGGAAATACCTCTCCTGTTGCATCCCAAGACCGCATTAGCTTTTTTCACAGCCATATCATATTGGCGGCTCATAGTCATCCTATGATCAACCAATACTCCAAGGTCCTTCTCCTCGTCCATTACTTCTAACTGATGCGTCCCCAGCTTATAACTAAAATTCTTATTATTAATCCCTAAATGCATAACCTTATACTTCTCACTATTAAATTTCATCCTATTGCTATTAGTCCAGTTTACAAGGTCATCCAGATCCTCCTGTATGATATCCCGGTCCTTCTCTAAATTGGCAATACCTCCCAGCTTTGTATCATCCGCAAACTTTATTAGCACACTCCCACTTCTTTTGCCGAGGTCAGTAATAAAAAGATTGGTCCCAAAACTGATCCTTGAGGAACTCCACTGGTAACCTCCCTCCAGCCTAACAGTTCAACTCTCAGTATGACCCGCTGTAGTGTCCCCTTTAACCAATTCCTTATTCACCTCTGTTTTCATATTGATCCCCATCTTTTCCAATTTCACTAATAATTCCCCATGTGGCACAGTATCAAACGCCTTACTGAAATCTAGGTAAATTAGATCCACTGCGTTTCCTTTGTCTAAAAAATCTGTTCCCTTCTCAAAGGAGGAGATCAGGTTGGTTTGGCACAATCTACCTTTTGTAAAACCATGTTGTATTTTGTCCCATTTACCATTGACTTCAATATCTTTAACTACTTTAGATTTTTTTCCAAGACCTTGCATACTACAGATGTCAAACTAACAGGCCTGTAGTTACCCGGATCACTTTTTTTCCCTTTCTTAAAAATAGGAACTGTTAGCAATTCTCCAATCATACGGTACAACTCTTGAGTTTACAGATTCATTAAAAATTCCTGCAAATGGGCTTGCAATTTTGGGTGCCAATTCCTTTAATATTCTTGGATGAAGATTATCTGGGCCCCCCGATTTAGTCCCATTAAGCTGTATGAGTTTAGCTTCTACCTCAGATATGGTAACATCTACCTCCATATCCTCATTCCCATTTGTCATGTTACCATTATCTCTAAGATCCTCATTAAAGACTGAGGCAAAGTATTTGTTTAGCTATTGGGCCATGCCTAGATTATCCTTGACCTCCACTCCATCCTCAGTGTTTAGCTGTCCCACTTCTTCTTTCTTTGTTTTCTTCTTTATATGGCTATAGAACCCTTTACTATTGGTTTTAATTCCCTTTGCAAGGTCCAACTCTACTTGACTTTTAGCCTGTCTCACTTTATCCCTACATGTTCTGACTTCAATAAGGTAGCTTTCCTTGCTGATCCCTCCCATCTTCCACTCCCTGTATGCTTTCTGCTTTTTTTAATCACCTCTCTGAGATGCTTGCTCATCCAGCTTGGTCTACAACCCCTGCCTGTGAGTTTTTTTTCCCCTTTCTTGGGATGCAGGCTTCCGATAGCTTCTGCAGCTTTGATTTAAAGTAATCCCAGGCCTCCTCTACCTTTTTAGATCCATAAGTTCTTCAGTCCAATCCACTTCCCTAACTAATTTCCTCAATTTTTGAAAGTCAGCCCTTTTGAAATCAAAAACCCTAGTTGCAGATTTATTTTTGTTTATCCTTCCATTCAATTTGAACTGAATTAGCTCATGATCACTTGAACCAAGGTTGTCCCCTACAACCATTTCTTCTATGAGGTCCTCACTACTCACCAAAACCAAATCTAAAATGGCATCCTCTCTTGTTGGTTCAGCAACTATTTGATGAAGGAATCCATCAGCTATTGCATCCAGGAAAATCTGAGCCCTATTATTATTATTAGCACTCGTCCTCCAGTCTGTGTCTGGGAAGTTAGTCTCCCATGATCACGCAGTTTCCATTAGTATTTACTTTATTAAAAACATTAAAGAGGGCTCTATCCATATCCAAATTAGATCCTGGCAGTCTATAGCACACCCCAAGCAGTATCCCAGGGGAGGCTCTAATAGTTTTCTTCCCCAGTGTAATTTTTGCTCAGACGGACTCTGTCTTATACATTCCATCGCTTCTTATTTCTTTACATTCTACCTCATCATTGATATACAATGCTACTCCACCACCTTTACCTTCATTTTGGTCTTTCCTAAACAGCACATACCCTTCAATACCTGTACTTCAGTCATGACTACTATTCCACCATGTTTCTGTTATCCCTATAATATCTGGTTTCACTTCCTGCACCAGTAGCTCTAGTTCCTCCATTTTGTTACCTAGGCTCCTCGCATTGTACAAACATCTTAATTTTTGCTGTTTGGCCTCGCTCACATTCTGTACCCTATTAGGCATGGTCATTCTACAGCCAGTATAAGCTATTAGACTAGTATCCACACTGCCCTTCCTCCTTATATACATTCTCCTACCCACGGCTGTATCCTTTCTTACTTCGTTTTCTTCCCTCTCAATGCTAAAATCCGGCATGCAGATTACCTGGACATCTCCCAACCATCTCCCCCAAATTCCTAGTTTAAAGCTCTCTTAATCAGTTGTGCCAGCCTCCATCCTAGAAGTCTATTTCCTTCCCTACTCAGATGAAGTCTATCCCGAGAGAACTGTCCTCTGTCCATGAATGCCTCCCAGTGGCCATACATCCCAAAGCCCTCCTTATAGCACCACTGCCTAAACCATCTGTTGATAGTCATCTTGTCACACATTTGTTGCCCTTCTCTAGGAACAGGCAGAATCCCACTAAAGATCACCTGTGCCTTGATTTCCTTAAGCGTCTTCCCCAGCCTAACATAGTCTCCCTTAACACTTTCCAGCGAGAATCTAGCCATATCATTTGTTCCAACATGAAGGATAATTAGGGGATTCTTTTTTGCTCCCTTTAGGATCCTTTTCAACCTCAGGTCTACATCCCGTATCTTAGCACCTGGAAGACAGCACACCCTTCTATTCTCTGGATCAGCTCTGGTTACAGGCCTGTCTAGTCTTCTCAGTAAAGAGTCCCCAATCACATAGACCTGCCTTTTCCTGGTGACAGTGCTATTCTCCAGTCTATCCCCTATTCCCTCTGGCTGCAAGTTCTTTCCATTCCTATTCTCCCTTGTAATCCTCTTCAACCCATCCTGTATCCTCCTGGGGCTCATTGACTCTTCCCCTTTTCCTATAGGACTAGCCGCTCTTCTCTTCTTCCTTGCCCTTCCACCTTCAGTGACTACCTGCTGAGCCCCTTCTTCATTTTCCAACTCTGCAGACCTGTTCTTGAGCTCTCTTTCCTTCACTAGCCTGTCTTTTCCTCTGTCTGGTTCTTTTAGTCACATGCTTCCACTGACCACTTTCCTCACCCAGTCTCCCCTCAGAATTCCCCAGTCCTGCTTCCATCTGCAAGTCTGAGCTTTTCCCTTCAGATACTCATGTCTTTGCTCCATAATCTGCTCAAACCCCTTCCTAAACTCAACCAGACTTTCCACCTGCATCTCCAAACCTTGGATCATTTCCTCCATCAGCTCTATCAGACAGCATTTCATGCAGACAAAACTCTTACCAGGTAACCCCTCCAGGATCATGTACATACCGCAGCTTCCACATCCAGTCATCTTCATTATGTCATATGGTGTCAGAGCTTGGAAGTTACTACTTGTGTGTTTCCCCCACAAATGGGAGGTTGGAGATGGGATGGTAGTTGAAGAAATTTTGAGAGCAGGGTGTTAACCTCTTGAGGATTGGGTGAACTTATTACATTTTTCAAGGAGTTTGATAGGTGTGCCTCTCTGAAAGAGGTTAAACAGGGTGGTCTTTCCCCTTTGAAGGGTATGGGCCTGGGGCAAGCCCACCCTGTTCTGTTATCAGACCTATTTGGGAAGGGGTCAGGTGATGATGATAATAAATGAGATTAGAGAGTTAGCAGGAGCTGCAGGAGGGAGGTGGGCTTATCCTCCCTGAAGTAGGGGGGATTGAAAGGCAGACACACCCTTCCCTTCAGCAGTGAGAGAAATAAGGGGAAATGCATATGAGAGCTGTAGCCCATGGTGGGCTGAGGGAAGTGTTTTTGTTTTGATTTTTTCCCTAAATTTTATCTTTAAAACTGTCCTCTGAATGAAGTATGTGGAAAAAGAGTGGGGCATGGTACAGAGTTCTTTTTGGGGTGGATTCCACGAGGCTACAGAAACACTGTTTCCATTAGTAGTGGGCATCATTGTTCTTCCATGCCCCTCCAGGCTGGTAAAACCAGTGATCTGTTTCACAGGTTGTGGCTCTAATGTTTCAGGGCTTGTTGAAATCTGGTAGGTCTGATGAGGCCAAACTCAGTCAGGGATGGTTGGGTGGATAATCCATCTCGTCAAGGAGTTTCTATCACTCCCTAAACACACACACACACACACACACACACACACACACACACACACACTCTCACTCTCTCTCTCTCTCTCTCTCTCGTTTAAAAATATTATTTGCAAAATACATATCTGATTATGATGAACTATATATATATAGATGGCAAATATAATATGCAAAGTGTAGATCCTCAGCTGGAATAAATTATCAGAGCTCCATGGAAATTAATGGTGCTGTGACCATTAATTCCAGCTGAGGAGCTGTCTCCTTGTGAACAATATATTAGATCCCACAGATACACAGTAGAAGGACAGACAGTTGATAGGATAATTAAGAAAATAAGTCTTGGCAATAACTTCTAAGCACTGTTGATTGCTTGATAGTTGTTAGTAGTAATACTGTTGCTAATATTTGGCTCTGATTTAAGGAAAGAACTTAAGCATGTGCATAACTGTAAGCACATTTAAATGAAACGAGTACAGAAGCAGTTTCCTTGTCAAATCTCTTTTAAACTTGCCCTTTTATATTTTTAATAGTTTACATTTAACACAGTACTATACAGTATTTGCCTTTTTGGATGTGTGTGTGGGTCTCCACTGCTGCCTGACTGCCTACTTCCAGGTCCAAATGAGGTGTGTGGTTAACCAGTCAGTTTGTAACTCTGAGGTTCTACTGTATTGCTATTTTTTTTTTTAAGCCATTGTCTATTAAATCTATAGAGACACTGACCTATAGCTGTGGAAGAAAAGACCTAGAAAATGTAAGCAATACATCTGCCTACTTTGCTTTTTAAAAAAAAAAAATACTCATTCTCTGCAATGCAAACAAGCTCTTGAGAACTACAGTAACATGTCAGGAAATTAACTCCAGACCCTAACAAAGATTTTTTTTCAATTAACATTTCTTCTTAAAATTAGCGCATATATATATATATATATAATGCTTTCTATCTTCAGTGCACTGTACAAGCATTAGCTAATTTAATTTAAGAATCTACTATAATTATCTCATTGTATTCACAAAACTTGGAGGGGCTTAGACTGTGCAGGATACACATGGGCTTAAATATTTATAAATAATAGCCATGATAAAAGTTACAGGGTAGATATTACCAAAAACGTTAAGCCTAAACTGATTATTTTATGTACAAAGTGCCTTCTTTCAGAGCCCTTAATGCAACATAATAATATAGTAACGTAAGAACCACCTTGTTGAAATTTCCATTCAAAGGATTCAGTATAAAAATGCAGAAAAGGCAAGGTAATGAATATAAAGGTAAAAAACCCACCACCAACAAAATTGTCTCGTGACAAGCCTGAAAAGCAGGAAGAGACAGAGCCTGGGAGAATGACTTTATGTCACAACAAAGCAAAAATATGATCACCTGCCAACCTAACTCGCCACGTTTGGATCCATAAAAGGTAAGAGTTGTCCTTGTGGGTATCTGCTTTGTGATAACACTTGCTGAGGTGGTCTTCACCACCAGGGCTTACTTGGAGCTTTGAAACCTCAGAGACAACTTACTCAGTTCACCATTTTGTAGGTGAAAATATAAAGAACACAGAGCAGGCATAACATATTCATGGTTGCTTAAATCAGTGAACAGCATAAAATAAAAGTGGTGGTGCTGCCCTACGGAAGTGATCATTATCATGAGAAATATGTTGTTCAGAGATGATCACAGTATATAAGGTCATAACTTGAGCTGGACAAAAGTTTTTGGATGAAATTTTTTTTAGATGGAAAATGCAGATTCAATAACACTTAATACACGGGTGAATGTTGGTTTCACTAAATTGTTTGTGATGGGAAAAACAAAATTACAAAGAAGTCAAAACTGAGTAGGGTGCAGTGCAGGGAGAGGGTAGTGGCATGTTAAAAGGACATTCATTCATTGGACTTTCATACCACAAGGTGGGAAACTGAGGCAAGGGACACTGACGAATGTACTGTGGTGCAGGCATTTGCTTAATGGTTACATGCTTTTGAATCCTGGTTGTGGTGTTTTCTCAAACTAATGCTGTGTTCCCTTTCCTTTCTAATAACTTTCCTTTTGTTATACAGATTCATTGCTTGTGAGTGGGGAAGTATTACCTCTCAGAGGCGCTCAGGGATGGTGTTTAATTTTCCCGGGTTATTGGGTGGGGCCTTGAGCTGCATCTCTTTTGTATTAAGAGGACCTCTAGATAGTGAACCCCACCCTTGTGGCTGCAGACACCACCTGCCCAAAAGGGTTACATATGGACTTAGCACAGTATCTAAGCTATCTGATGCCTGGAGATGATAGCTAGCAGACATAGCGCCTCCATGCAGCCTGGATTTAGGCTCCTAAATCTGTGAGCAGGCTGGGTCTCGGCTTGCACCACTTTCATTGGCATCTCCCATTGCAGGTAGCTTCCTGCCTACCATGCTGGCTTTTGTGGATCCAATTCTTCAGCACTTCTCTCTCCATTCATTGCATAGGGAGCCTAGACACCTGACTCAGGCCTTGTCAATCCCATTGTTGTTCCTGTACGTTTCGAGGTAACAAAAAGTTAGACATTGCAGTGCCAAGTGTTGCAATGCCTAAGTCCCTTTGTGGATCCAGGCCTGGATGTTTTAGAGGTGTGTTCTGCCTTATCCGATGCTGTTTACATTGCTATGTTCGATCATTACTCACAGCTTAGCTTGTTTGATGGGAATGCCCCCAGAGTTGGTTTGGTTGATTTAAAGGTGTGAATTTAGTCTATCGTTTTTTGTTTGTTTTTTTTTAATTCCTGGACAAGGTGGTGGAATTAAGAGCTTTTCATTTTTAGTATTCTGAAGTTAAGGTGTATATCTTATAAAAACTAAGTAAATCCTTCTCCTTTGATTCACAAGGCTAGCTGCACATTTCATAGATTGCAAGGTTAGAGCCACAAAGTATTTCTGTTCTAGTCCTCACCTACTTACTCATGGATAAAACGACCATTCAAAAATAGGCTGCCACTTCAGATTCACCAGTCATATTTTTATCTCTGCTGAATTCATTAAAATTCAGGGCATAATGTAGTGCCTTGTTGTTCGTAAAACCTTTTATTTGTGGGTTTGGCATGGAAGCGATTGAAATTTCATTTTTTTTTAAGTGGTAAGAATTTTGTTTGTCAGTTTGGATTTTGGTTATTTAATTGGCTCATTTCAGTTTTGTCGATGTGTTTTAAAGGAATGCAATAAGTTCATTTTGTAAGCTTAAACTAACTTTAGCAAGGGATTCTGCTTTTGTTGTTCATCTTAAAACTGAGTATGCTGTCGGTGTCGTCTAAGGTAGCTTGAAGCAGACAATTAATTTAGGTCAGTGTTTTCCATCCTGGGGCATTATTCTGGTGTGGACCTCTTCGGGAGTCCCAGACTAGTTAAGAGGGGTAGAGAGGAGGGTCAGTCTGAGCAGGAAAACTGTAGGGCCCTAGATTCACCCTGCACATGTGCAAAGCAAACCTCCTATTTCACTGGCAAAAAAAGCACCATTTGGCTCCTAGAAGGCTACTCACATATGCTCCTGTTTTATCACCTGGTATAACTGGCTGCAGTAGCAGCTAACATATAGTGGACGCTCACCAGCCCAAGCTTCTCTCCTTTGTCCAGGGCCTCCAGCTCCGTTTCAGGTGGCACCAGTAGATGCCCTTTGCTCCTCAGAGCCAGTAATGAGGAGTGGGGTCAGAATTATCAGTGAGTAGAGTGGAGCACAGAGGAGAAGAGTTACAAGAACACTTGTATAAGAGTAACAAAGGAAAAGGATGAAAAAGGGGAGGTGCGGGGAGGAAGGGAATGTCAAGGTGGAGCAGGAAAAAGACTCCAGAAACAAACACAAAAAGTTAGAGAGAATAAAGTAGAGATGGCAGCAATTACGTCAAGTCTGAGGGGACCTGAATATGATGGGAGTCGAGGGTGGGAAAGCACCCATCCATCAGCCCATCCCAAGATGGGCTTTAACAACAACAAGAAGTTGAGAACTTCTGATTTGAGCCCTTTAACAGGCTGAGACCCACTGTAATGTGCTTTATGCTGAAAGCTGATGCAAGATCACCAGGACTAACAACCTCTACTAGGTTATTTTATTTGGTGGAAACTAACAAAGTTGCTTTTTTTTTTTTAGAGTGTGTGTGTGTGTGTGTGTGTGTGTGTGTGTGGCAACATCATGTTAAAATCTTGGAATAATGAAGCAGGACTATCCATCAATACAGTGGACTTCTGTAGGCAGGATGTATATGGGACGTGTCCTCAGAAAAGTGAGCAATGTGGCCACAATTCTGCTTCTTTAATAATCTGGGTCCAGTGGTTCTCCTCTGGTGGAGGATGTCAAATCACAGACATCAGAACAAATTCATCCCAGGGTTTATGCCAAATTCACTGGTGTATACCCAGACATAGGCTTCTAGTGAGGCAAATCTGTCAGGGGCGCAGCTGCAACTTTCCCAGTGTTGAGTGCACAGGAAGCTAGCACAGCCTAAGAAGCAACTGAGCTAAGATGTATACATTATTTCCTGCATTACCTCCTCTGTTGGGGTTCCTGTGGATACCACTGAAACTGATGATCCCCTCCCCCACCCCCCACACCTGGTAGAAAACCTAAAGTAGGGCAGCAGAATAACACAACTGTCCTCTATTCTGAGTGAAGGTCACCTGGTGTTAAGAGGGATTACCTGTTACATGGTGGTGCACCAGGTTCAATGAATCTGGTCCAAGGTCTGAACAGATTAAGATGAAATTTGGAACTATATTACATCACATTGCAAAAAGATAGGACTCTCCCCAAAATTAAACACACATGGTTAACAATATTCTTCATCTGCTCAAGAAAAATTGTACATTCTACTTCAGCCTATCCTGATTCTATAGTTGTCTCAAGTATAGTGTACATGTCATTATCTAATGACTGGAAGGTGAAGTTGGACAAATTCAAACTGGAAGTAAGGCATAAATTTTTAACAATGAGGAGCAATTAATTGTTGGAACAATGTAAGGGTTGTGGTGGATTCTCCATCACTGGCAACTTCTAAGTGAAGATTGGATGTTTCTCTAATAGGTATACATTCTACTTCAAATAGGAGTTACTTTGGAAAGTTCTGTGGCCTATGCTACACAGGAGGTCAGACTAGATGATCACAGTGGTCCCTTCTGGACTTTGCATCTATGAATTATATCTGAGTTGCAGGCACCTTTATACTGAGAACAGATGAAACAGGTGCAGTGGAAGAACTGCTGTATTATGTGGCTGTTGGGCAAAAAAGTTCTCCATTCATTTGAATCTTACTTTCTGTGACAGTTACCTCTCCACCATTGCCTTGCCCTGTGCTGTTACTGATGAATGAAAATGCTGAGTGCTCTCTCAAGTCTTTCTTTATTCTGCTGCATACACTTGGCAGGACTTATATAACATGAAGCACACTAGGTTTGACGCTAATAAGAGAGAGGGGAAGAAGAGATGACTGTTTCAGCCATGACCATTTCAAGTCTATTGTTAAAGAATCTTATTGATTTGGTTAATGATGTGTGGTAGGGATCTGTTGTTTTAACAAACTGAACCAAAAGAATAATTATTCAGCAGATGATTGATATTGTGAGATCTGAACAGTTTCAGGTATTTCAACCTGATCCAGAGCAGGAAGAGAGCACCAGTAATTCCCAACGGATCTTGGTTACAAAAAGAAAGTTTTTGCCTGCTTTTTCTAGTGTATTGCCATCTCTCTGGTGAAGCACAGAGGTTAAGCAAGGAAGTAGGGTTAGCTCAATAACATACAGATTGGAAGAAAAGATGCAAAGTTACCTTTTTAAAATGGTCTCAAGTATCTTGTGTTAGTTAGAAAATTTACATCTTATTCCTCAACAGTTAAGGAGGTTGGAATTAAAATTTCAAACAACTGTGTGAAATATCTCCTCATTGAAAAGTCTGTTGGCAAATCTCTCAATCTTTTGCTTTGGAGCTACTACTGCTGTGGTTTTATTACTTCTAAACTTTCAAAGCTTATTAACTCAACAAGCAATTTCCCCACAGAATAATCATGCACTCCCTACAGACACAGATGCACTAGATGACAAGAGACAAACTGTGAAGGAACAGAAACACATTTTTGAGATTGTCAAATATTTTCCAGACTGACATGTTGAAAGTTGTTCTGTGCCATTCTTTGCAGAGGGAAGGAATTAAAAAAACCCAGGTTCAGCAAGAGAATAAATAGTGCAACATCTGTTCAAGAAGAAGCTGTATGATTATTATAGAAGAGGAGGGGATATAGGGGTTTGGAAACAAACTACATTAGTTGGCACTAAAATCAACAGCAACCTAAAATGTTTACATCCTTATTTACCATTTCACCATGACTTTGTGATTAAAAAAAATGATCTTTTAATTAAAATGGTGAAAATTGCTGGATTGTTTTTACCATTATTCCCTCAGTAAATATTTTCTGAGAGGCAGAAGAATATTATTTAAATCAGGGCATAATTTGCCAGTTGCTGGGGGGGGAAGCATCTATTTAACTGAAACATTTTTCAAAAGAAGTGAAATCTAATCTGTATTACCAGATTCCTATCTGTTACATTAAGGTAACTCCATTAAAGTCAATTGAGTTACTTTGGATTTACACTGGTGTAATAGAGAGCATGGAAAATTTGATGGTTTTTATTTGTAAGGAGGGACACAATAGATCTGTTTCTGAAGATGGAAAAATTATGCTTTGACTAAAATGGCATTCATTCCGCCTCATTAAGAACATAATTCCTAAGGAGTTCAGGGAGAGGAAATTGTGATGAAGTTCAGGGAAGATGTTTATTTTCTGCTGCTCCCTACTTTTTCATTATTTTTGCATGATAAGAGAAGAAAGGAAATTATTTAAGTTTTGTTCTTAGGCCTGGATGCACAAAAGGTGTAAGACACCTAAACCCTGGTCTGCACTACAAACTTATGTCTAGGTAACTGTCTCTCAAAGGTGTGAATTTTCGACACCCCTGAGTGACGCAATTATATCCCCCCAACTCCCGGTGTGGACAGTGCTATGTTCCCAGGAGAGCTTCTCCCATTGACATAGCTACTGATTCTTGGAGAAGTGGATTAACTATGCTGACAGGAGAAGCTGCAGTGTTGTAAGTGTAAACAAGCCCTTAGTCCCTCCTGCTGAAGACCCTCTAGGTGCCTAAATTCACTTGGTGCCAAGGTTTTTTGCAGTACAGATCTGGTAGGCACCTATGTTTCTGGCTCTGAGCCTGTGCATTGCTGCTTCCCTTTAGGCACCCAGGTACCTCTATCTCCCACTTAAGCCCCCAAGCAATTTACAAACCAGGGGAAGATGTGTGTTTGGCCACCTTACTCGCATGCATTGCCTGATCTGGTAGGTGTGCTCAGAGAGCACCCACTGAGTCAGGCCCCACAGCCAAGTTCACACAAAACAGATGGAGGTGGAAGGGATGGTAAAGTCATTCATTTAGGAGTCATTCCCTCATAATTTTTAGCCCACCGGTCAGGGTACTCCTCCGGTTATGGGAGACCCCCAGTTCAAGTCCTACCCCCACCCCTGAAGGGGAGAAGGGATTTGAACAAGGATCTTCTAACTCTGAGTGCAATAACCCCTGTTCTGTGGGCTATTCTGGTGGGAGGGGGGCAGTTCCTCAATCTCTCCTGTCATAACTAGAAAACCAAGCCAGAAAATACCTGAGCATCTTGTCTTCTCAGAAGCTGGATGCTGCTGACTTAAGTCTGTTTTGTACAAAGTGGTTCATAAAAGTTTTGGATCTTCATCTAGCTGGGAAAACAGAGCTACCTAATAATTACTTATCAGCAATTATTTGCAGGAAAAAAAACCTGAATTCAATTTCTTTCTCCCCTTCATATTAATTGATAGACTGATGCTATCAGAAATTAATCAAGGGGCTGCAGGGTTAATGGCGTATTTAGAATGGCATGGCTGTCATTACGACTCCATTTGAAATGAACAAATGTATTGGTTAAAAGGAGCAAGTGCTTGTTTCCAAATAAGCACAGATGCCAACAACTGGGCATTGAATCTGTTGTAACTAACTGCACTGAATCTGGAATGAGGTACAGGCTGGTGAAGAAAGTCAGCTAGCTCAGCAGTTAAACAAAATCTTTCATCAAGAGAGATACGTATCCAAGACTTTTCTTGAGCCTTAGTTACAGCAAAAGTTATTGCTAAAAATAGAACCAAAGGGACTTTGGGTTGCAACATGCCTGAAGAAGCTTCTTTTGACTTCACTTGTATCAAGTGAGAGACGTAATTTCAAAACTTTGGGGATTTGGCATTTGAACACTTGGGAAAGGATTGAAGTTGATGGACAATGGGCGTCTGATTTTTCCACTGCCTTGGACCATATCCTCCTGCGCCTTTGTGATTATTGGAGGATTATCCCGGGGGGGCGTAATCAGGTGGTAGAGAACCAGCTGCCTCTGTGCTGCAACCTCTTTCCTGGCACAAGGGACATGGCCAGGAAATAGGGGCCTGATATGGGGCCCTTGGCCTGATTGCTTTGCTGTAGCTGCAGAAATTTTCTCCTGGCGCCATGGGCAGCAGGGCTTGATCTCGAGCAATCCAGTGTAAGTTAGAGGAAAAATTGGGTCCAGTATTGATTTTTAACTGGAAGAAACACAATGTTTGGAACAGCTAAGATGGACAGGTTGATAAAACAAAAATCTAAAGCAAAAGGCTTGTTAGTGGCCATACCATATGGATGGGTGTTCTGATGAGTACAATAGCAAACAACAATGTAGGGATGTGTATACTATACAATTACTGAAAATTGCTGTACTGTGGTGAATCAGTAAATACACAATTCCTTCCATCTGATTGGCTGAGACTACTTCATTTTAGCAAAACTGTATAGCAAATTGATTTGTATTAATGGATGTTTCAGTAATGATTGTTACCATGTTACATATTCATAGATATAATTACTGCATAAAACTTAAATCAAGAAAATTCGGTTCACCTAAGAGTTCTGCCATTTTTTTTGTTGTTAAGCCAGCACTTGTGGGTATTATGCTATACAGTGGTTCTCAAACTGTGGGTCGGGACTCCATTGTAAAGGGATCGCCATGCCAGGGCTGGCTTAGATTTGCTGGGGCCCAAGACCCACCACCCAAAGCTGAAGACTGAGGCCCACCACCTGAGGCCGAAGCCTGAGAGCTTTAGCCCTGGGTGACCGGGCTCAGCTTACAGGCTCGCTGCTGGGGCTGAGGCCCTTGAGCTTTGGCCTCTCGGCCCAGGTGGTGGGGCTCAGGATTTGGCTTTGGCCTCCCCACCTGGATGGTGGGGCTCAGGCTTCGGTCCCCACTCCTATGGTCCTGTAGTAATTTTTGTTGTCAGGAGGGGGTCGTGGTGCAATGAAGTTTGAGAACCCCTGTGCTATGATAGTTATGTGAGTAGCAGTCAGACAAAGCAGGTTGCTTGTTGCAATTGCTTTTTAAGATGCTGAAACAGTGGGTCTGTACAGGAGCTCCTCACTTAGTCGTCCCGGTTAACGTTGTTTCATTGTTACATTGCTGATCAATTAGGGAACATGCTTGTTTAATGTTGCGCAATGCTCCCTTATAACATTGTTTGGCAGCCACCTGCTTTGTCCACTGCTTGCAGAAGGAGCATCCCATTGGAGCTAGCTGGTGGGGGCTTGGAATCAGGGTGGACTGGCAGTTCCCCGCTCCCCTAAGTTCCCTGTGTGGCAGCCGCCTAGCAGGCTATCAATTGCTGGCAGTTCAGCTGTCCCTCCCCCCCCACTGCCATGTGCTGCTCCTGCCCTCTGCCTTGGAGCTGCTCCTGGAAGCCTCCTGCTTGCTGTGCAGGGGGGGTGTCTCCGTCCCCCTCTCCCCCCCTCAGCTCCTGCCCCTTGCTTAACCCATTTCCATAGAGCAGGAGGGGGACACGACAAGGCTCAGGATGGAGGGAGCGTGCTGGCAGCAGGGACTGTCTCAACTTGCTGATCTGCTTAAAAAGGCAATGTACTTAGAGTGGAGTCAGCATACTTAAAGGGGCAATGCGCATCTCTATCACACACACAGGGTGTGTCTCTGTCTACCATGCTGTCTCCCCTACCTCCATTTGTGCTGTCTTGTAGAGCTTGAGGCTACATTAACAACAATGTGTTAACCCTTGAGGGCTCAGCCAAGTGCTAGTTCATCATTTAGCAGCAAGGCATTCCCTGGGAAATAGCTCACCCTTTTCCACCCTCTGACTTCACCTCAACCAAGCTTCGCAATCATCATTGCTGTGTACAGTATTACATTGTTTAAAACTTATACTCTGTGTGTGTGTGTGTGTGTGTGTGTGTGTGTGTGTAATATAATCTTTTGTCTGGTGAAAAAAATTTCTCTGGAACCTAACCACCCCCATTTACATTAATTCTTATGGGAAAATTGGATTGCTTAACATTGTTTAGCTTAAAGTCGCATTTTTCAGGAACATAACTACAACATTAAGTGAGGAGTTACTGTATTTAATAAGGGGAAGGCCTTTATACACCATATGGTCTTTTCCTGGCCCTGAATGCACTTTATGTTCTTAAACCAAACATAGACTATGCAAATTAGGGCCTTGGGAGGTATTCGCAGTCACCACCAAGACGACAAGCCCAGATGCACTGCACTGTGCTTGACACACTGACATCAACATCATTGCTTTAGGCAAAAGTATCAGCCAATATGTTGTTAACAATGTTGCTTAACTACCAACAATCCTGTGTCCTAGGAAATGTGCTGATTAACAAAGTTAAAACACCAATAGAATGCAGCTGTCACATGGCTGAGGCACAGGTACTTGGCTCTTCTTGGATAACAGAATTCTTGGAATGCTACATAATTTGCATATTCATTCTGTTACAGACCTTGCTTCTGTTTAACATTTTACAGGGAAAAAAACTCATCCCAGTATGACCTTCTAGCATACAGCATATTGTAAAGGTGTAAACATTCTACCAGAAATATTGTTTTCAAATAAGAAAGCATATTGGATTTGAAGATGAGAAAATAGGTCATTTGACTCCTTCAATCTGATTCCAATTAAAGAAAGCAATTTAAGAAGGAAGATTTAGTCATTTAGCTTTAGATGTAAATGATTGGATCAATTAATATTGGCTCCCAGGTTTTAAAGTATAACTAGCAGTACTAAGTCTAACAATGAAAGATTAATGTGGAAAATTGGGAAATGTAACAATCATCTATTTACCAAAGTTAACCAGCCCATCTATTTTATAAATAATATAATGAAGAACACAGGTGTGCGTTTGGGGTGTACCCAGGCACACCCTAATGTCTCAAAGAAAAAAAAAGTAGCTTTGCGTTTTTAATTTAATCGCATGATACGCTCTTTTAGTTTTAGAGTATGGATTGTTGTATTATGCAATAAGCGCCGAATTGCATAATATAGATGTTGTAGAAATGTATAGAAAGCCCTCGTTCGCTTGTAGCATGCGTCCCCACTACTGCTGCACCGCATTACCATTGGTCCTCCCTTCCCCCTCAGACTACTAGTCTAGAAAATTCTTTGACCTATATAAGCGGCTTCGTCAGGTGTGCCCAGCGTAGTGTCTACAGTGTTTGTAATCTTTGTCACTATACTTTACTGAAATAGCATAACAAGCCCGTGGCCTTACGTTTTAATTCAATCGTATGATACCCCCTTTAATTTTAAAATATGGATCTGTCGTTAAGATAAGAAAAGGAGCAGACAAACTGAATTATAATAAATGTGCTGATAGTAGTGCAAATACCTTGGACTGCTCGGTTAAGAACTTACATGAAGATAATGTCGCCACCAGTTCCAGTGCGTGCAATAAACTGAGTAATGACCAACAAACAGACTTTGTCTCTTAGTTCAGGTCAGTGTAGTTCCTATTCAAAGCTATCAAAAACATTCCATCTGATGACCTGGTCTGTGATAATCCAAAAAATAGATTAGAACGCCGGTCTCGATTATCTAGAGGTCCTTATCAGCCTAGATTGAGCATGTTTCCTAGAAGTAAAATAGGGAATAAACAAAGAAGTTTTCAGTCCGATTGGTATGAAAAAGTATAGGTGGTTAGAATATAGCCCATCAAAGGACGCAGCATTTTGCTTTTTCTGCCATTTCTTCTCCTAATGATGCAGCAAACAAAGGTCATACTGATCCAGCATTTATTGATAAGGGATTCAGAAACTGGCGTAGGGCTAACAAATATTTTAAAAACCACCAACTGTCAAAATCTCATGTGTTGAGCTGTTCTTCATGGTCAAGTTTTAATGAAGGGAAACCTACTGATGTATTGTTGGATGAGAGCAAGCAGGCTTATCTGTCTAAACAAGAAGAACAGTGCCATAACCGAAGTGTAATGGAGCAACTGATTGATATTCTGTGTTTGGCAAAAGGTAGGAGACCATTCAGGGGTCACAATGAAAAAGCTGACAGTTCTGAGAAAGGTTTATTTCTAAATCTTGTCACTATGCTCCAAAAATATGATCCCATAATGGCAAAGCATGTGCAACAATCTCCTCGAAACGCTACCTATCTGAGTAATAGTATCCAAAATGATTTAATTGTGGCCTTGCACAACGTTGTGCAACAAAAGACTGTCTTCACTAAATGGAAAAATGGTCTCAATAATTGCCGATGACACTACTGACTGTGGACACCATGAACAGATGTCCATTGTGGTGCGGTATTTTGACAATGGAAAAACATAGTCCATTTGCACATTTTGTGTCTGTTCAGAGACTATTAACAGTTGATGCTCAGTCTGTTTTTGACCAGTTAAATGACGTCTTTGGCATTCTTAAAATTGACCATCAGTGATGTCTGTCTGTTTTGATGGCGCATTTACTATGTCTGGATGTACTGCGGGAGTTCAAACGAAATGTAAAGATAGAAACCGTGAAATACTCTATGTACACTGCTATGCGCATTGTTTGAACCTTATCCTAGTAGATGCATGCACTTCAAGTAAACAGAACTGTCTTTGATTTTTTTTTGGTGTTATTCAGACTCTTTATGCCTTCATGGAGGGGAGTCCTGTGCGACATGCAGTAATGGAGAGGATTTCACAAGAAGTAGGATCCCAGTTGAAGACTTTGAAGTCCCTATCAAACACAAGATGGGCATGCAGAACAGAAGCAATGGCTACTGTAAAACAAAACTACTCCATCATTTTACAAGCTTTACAAGAGATTATCGAAACAACTCGCCTTGCTGTCACTAAAATAAAAGCCAGGGGCCTGATCCATGAACTAAATTAATTAAAGTTCATCTTTGCCCTTCACATGATGCGCCCTATTCTCCAGATGGTGGTAAAAGTGAGTAAGGCTCTTCAAGCTCCAGATCTCAACTTACTTACTGCAATGACAGGAGTGAAAAGCTTGTGCAACTCTTTGGCTGCGATGAGAAGTGGCCCAGAATATTTTCAATCTATTTTCAACGACAGTGTGAAAATGTGTGTAGAGAATGATATATCAATTCCTTCAGTTAAGAAGAGAAAAATGTCCACTCGTATTGATGACACATTTGAGTCCCAGCATCACTTGAATACAAAAGAGGAGCAGGAGAGAATAACTTCATTTTACCCACTCCTAGACTCAGTGATTAGTCACATTGACCAGCGATTTGAACAGGAGACTTGTAAAATTGTGACTGCAATGGGAAAACTGCTGAGCTTAGACATTGGCAGGGACAATATGAGAATCATTGCCAACAAATTTAAAGTGTCCTTGGATGAGTTAGAAGCTGAAGTCAGATTGCTTCAGGGTTATGACGGATCTGTTCCTAAAGGTAGCACTACGAACACCACCAGAGAGTGGCTTGATTGGCTAAAGGAATCAGATCAGTCTTCCATGTTCCAGGCCTTTTACAAATCTATTCAATGCTTTGCAGTCTTACCTGTTACAAGCTGTTCCTGTGAAAGAGCCTTTTCGAAACTAGCACATGTAAAAGACAAACTAAGAAGTACAATGTCCCAACAGCGTCTCGACTCACTCATGATTTTGTACATTGAACAAGAATTGGCTTTGTCAGTTAATTACAATAATTGAGAATTTAAGTCCATAACACCTGGTGAGCGACGTCTCATTCTCTAGGACAGGAAGATGAAGAAACCTTAATCTGTTTTGGTCAATTTGGGTTGGCTCATTATCTGGTTAAAGATAAAGATCATGAAAATTGACTGCATCTTTGTATACGCCTGGTTATCACTACAGCAAAAATTTGGTATTTTTTGTCTCATTTTTTAAGTTTGTATTTTTAAGTAAAGTTTTTAGTTAACTAAACTAAACTTTATTTTTTTTAAATTAAGTTTTAGTTTCTTTAGTTTGTTTGATGAATAAAAATGTCCTTTATGATTGAGAATTCAATAAATATTCGCCTTTAAAAAATAAATAAAATTTCCTGGGTGCACACCTTAATGAAATGTGCTTTGCACGCCAGTGATAAAGAATGTGAAAGTTAAATGTGCTTTAATCAAAATTTGTGATTAAATTTGTAGAGAAAAAAGTATGTAACAGAAAATCCTAGGGTCCTCAGTATAACCAGGACTGTTGGATTTATGCTGTATTTTGCTCTCCGCTTTTTATGGAAATTTGAATTTTGCATAGGTTGTTACCTAGGGTTTCAAATCTATGCTATTGGCACAGATCTGATTGCACTCATGTGCTGATCACATCACCACAAGACTTGTGTGGGGATCATTGGTCCAAACTGAAAGAACCTGCTGGGGGCCACAAGGCCTTTCCCAAGGACAATAGAAGTAAATAAACGGGGGAGGGATCCTTGAGACTTGAGGAGGAAGGATGGCTGCTGGTTGGAGGAAGACTGTGCTGAGAGGGGGTTGTGTGAACAACCTCAGTCCATGATGAACTTGTATTGACAAACTGAGGTTCAAGAATAGGATGAAGCTCAAAATTATGATGATCTCAATTGGTTCAGGGTTTGGTGCAAATGTTTTACCTTGTCTGCTTAATTAGTTCCCTGTTTATTGAAGCAATCCAAAGTCGACTATCATAAATGTACAGCACCCTTTTTCCAAAAATTAATTCTGCTCAAACAAGAGGTGGTTCTGGAAATGATAATGGCAATTTGGTTCACCACAGACAACTCTGATACATAATCTTTTTAGTTGCTTAAAGACAGTAGAGAATTTGAATGACCTCTACCACCAACAGTGATTGCTGAGAAGGAAACCTACATCCCACTCCCAAACCATGCAGTAGTTTGAGTGGTACTTAGGTAATCATTTCTCATTGTAGCAGACATCACAAACTGCCTCTCTTCCAGAGTAAAACGAGAACCTACTAGAGAGCTGACTCCAATTTCAGCTGCCGTTACCTTGGATCTCTCCCAATCAGATTTCTATGCCAGGATGTGGAGCTGAGACAGAACTGGTTATGCTGATGGATCACCTCCTCTTGTCCATGGACGTGGGGCGGAGACAGACACACACACACACACACACACACACACACACACACCTTGGTCTCTGAAGCATTTGAAACTACTCATCAAATATCACTTTCCTCATGTTTGAGAAATGTCCAAGGTGACTGGAAATGTGCTGCATTTGGTTCACTCCTTTCTCTTGGGCTGTCTTCCCAAACTTGGAATGAGGCATAATAAGCAAGTGCACCTCCTCATCCAAAGCCCTCAGCTATGGAATTCCTCAAGGCTCTACCTTTCCCCTCATCTAATTCAATGTCTTTATGAAGCTACCAGAGGGAGATTGTGTAACATAGGAAACAAGACCAGCAGCATGCCATCAACATGCATCTCTAAATCTCTCTTTCATCAAACATAAACAGCACCATCACCCAGTTTTCTCAGTGCCTGGCTAAAATAAGCACCTGGATGAAGAGCAGCTGGCTAAAGATGAGCCTAGGCTAGGCTGCTTCCAGGATAAAGTGCCAAACTAATGTGCTTGACTTTAACTTCTATACAATCATTTATTTTTTGAAAAAATGATTCAAAACAAATTATTACTACCTGTGGGAAGGAGAAGAGAAGGGACAGACACTATTATTGTATATTTTTTTGTGATTTTTTTTTGAGTGCATTAGATACCATAGTAATGGGTGTAGTAAAGCACCTAATTAGCATATAAAATATTAAAACAAATTCCTTCCTGTAAAGTCTAAAGTAATGTCAAAAGATCTGAAAGACTTAAAAAATAAATATACATGACATGATATAGACTCATTCCTTGATCTTACCTAGTCCCATTTCCTGGTGAATAATTATAGTAACAATTATTATCTTTACAGTATGTCCTCAGTCAAAGGAGATTTAAAGAATAATACTTGGTAACAAATGTCTCACTAGTTGAAAAGCTAGTAAAAACAAAATCTTTATTTTTCCATTCATATTAACTTAGTTCATTCCATTTTCATTTTAAATGATTTTTAAAATACAAATTTTTCTTACCATACTCTGGTATCAACTATGCTCAGTGGATTATCTTAAGATCTCTGTTTCAAATGGTAGTATATGGAAAACATATGTAAATTTTATTCATTTTTGTCTCCTTTTTACATCTGGTAAGATGCAGGTGAAGGAGGAACAATATAGCATATTAAGATGTAGATCTGGAAACCAACATTACTGGAAAATGGTAAAGTACCTCCAAATCAGCCGTATGGTAGATGAATTGATCTCTGCCCCTGTAATGCACAAGTTATGCCAAATTCTGAAGCTCTGGAGAGGAGAGCTGAATCAAGCTCTAGAACTGGATGGAGAAAGAGATTCTTTGATAGAGATGAGAAATAAAGATTGGCATAGTCAAATAAGTTTTCAGAAATCAATTATTCTATTTTTGCTACTAGTCAATTTCTTGCAAGATATATTTCTACAAAAACATCAAATTTGACATTACCTATCTATGTGTATATTATAACCATCTTTGAAAAGCTATCTGAAACGTAACCACATAAATCTAAAAAGAGCTTATTTTGGAAACTGGATGGAGAGATACTAATGCAAAGCGTGGGACAGCTTCAGCTCTGTTATCCCAGCTTCCACTAGTATAACTAAGGCCTGGAGTACACTACAAAGTTAGGTGGAGGCACAGCAGCTTACATTGAGCTAACTGTAAGTTTCGACACTAAACTGTCGTTCCCACCAATGTAACTCCACCCACTACACCAACTTAACTCCTTCTCTGCAAGAGGCATAACACTTAGGTCAATGTAGTTAGGGTGATGCAGTGTCCGTACAGACACTGCATTACTTACGTTAACTTTAGTGGCCTCTTGTAGGTGTTGCACAATGCCCCACCATGACTGCTCTGGTCACCATTTTGAACTCTGCTGCACACCGGCCAGGTACACGTGCCTCCCCTTTTAAAGCTGCAATTTTTTTGAAATTCCATTTCCTGTTTGCTCAGCATGGAGACCTCACCTAGCAACTGCCCAGCTGACCATGTCGGCGCCACACTGCTGACAGACTCCTGCCTGGAGTACACAGGAAGTATTGGATCTCCTGGGTCTGTGGGGAGAAGAGGCTGTGCACGCACAGCTCCAATCCAGCCATAGAAGCAAATTGCGATATCTACAAGCAGATTGCTCAGGGTTTGGGTGAAAAGGGCTAAAGGAGAGACCCACAGCAGTGCCACGTGAAAGTCAAGGAGCTTCGCCAGGTGTACCAGATGGCAAGGGAGGCTAACAGTCGCTCCAGTGTGGAACAGCAGACATGCTACTTTTACAAAGAGCTGTGTGCCATCCTTGGTGGAGAGCCCACTATCAACCGCATGGATACTTCAGGGGAACTGGACTCAGTGGCCCCCAGAGGGAAAATTTTAAGGAGAAGGTGTTGGGATGAGGAGGAGTATAAGGGACGGGTGACTGTGGGATCCAGTGATGCAGTGAGCCAGGACCTGTTTTTTGACTCCAGAGCAATTGAGCCAGTCCCTACAGTCCAGCACGGGCGAGCCTGATGCAGGGGAAGGAACCTCTAGTAAGTAGGCAGTTCGCTTTGATATTGCAGGGACACATCTGTTCATTTACTCTCTTTAATCATGCTAGAAGAGGTAGTGAAATCATCAGGAGTGGTAGAGTTGTGATCTGCTTCTCATTCCCCTGTACAGTTAGACAGAGGAGGCCCTGAAGAACAGCTTATGTGCACCGGGATGTCATGTGAATCCTTCATAGAAATCTTGAGGAAACTTTCCTGAAGATAGTCTCAATCCTCTGCTGAAGGTTTCTGAGGAGGGCTACCTTATTTCTTCCTCCATGGTAGGACACTTTCCAACACTACTCCATAGTTACTTCATCAGGCACCATTACGGCACACAAGCTAGCAGCATATAGACCCAGTCCACAGTTGGATGCCTGCAGGAGCTGTTCCCTTTCAGCCTCTATGGAATGAGATTGGTTCAAATCACCACAACCTGTGGAAAACACTGCAGTATTCAGTTCACTTGCCCTATCTGCATATACTCATGCCCGAGAGCTGTCCCCCCCCCCCCCCCCCCCCCGGGACATACTCACCATGGCTGAGACTGCCACTGTGCTCTATGAATCCCAAGGAGAAGTAAGAATGCAGTGCTTGCAACTTGTGCGGATCAAGGGGAGTGAGTTCAGTTTACCAAATTTCCATTTACCCTGTGAATACATTCACAATAGTACCTCTGTGTAGCTTTTGCAGCTGGAAATGTGGGCTTGAAGGTCTCTCCATCCACACCAGCAGAGCGGCTCAGCCACGTAAGGAGGAGAGAACCTGATTTTTAGAGGGTTATATATTATAGGCTTGCCAATGATCTGACTAGAAGATAATCAAGTTCTTGTCCTGGAAATCAGGCTACACAGAATTAAATGTAGAGAGGTCAATACTTTTTGTAAGGACCCTTGGAGTGTGGGGCAAGAACAGTCATGCTAAGAACAAAGCCAAGCTTTAGAGATTTTTACTAAAATAAAGGGAAAAGTTATCAAAGGTCCAAACCACAGAATCAAGCAGAAATAATACAGTTCTGGGGGTGCCTATGGTATCATTTGTTATAAAGTTTACTTTCTTGGGGACCTGGTGATAAGAGACAAAGGACCATCCTCATCTCTGGCATGCCAAATGAGTCCAATGGTCCAGATTCCTCAATATCCGAGATTGATGGTTGGAGAAAAGGGTCAAATGTTGAGTAGTGTGACAGGGTCAGGCCAGACGGCTACCAGGAGAGTGATAGAAGGCAGATATATTAGCCCCAGGTTAAGTAGGTTCCTTTTCCCTGGGTAAGGCAACAGGGAAGGTTCCAGAAGAATCAGGAACTTTCTGGAAACAATTAAGGCAGACAGGCTGATTAGAACACCTGCAGCCAATCAAGAAGCTGCTAGAATCAATTAAGGCAGGCTAATCAGGGCACCTGGTTTAAAAAGCTCACTTCAGTTTGTGGCGCATGTGAGGAGCTGGGAGCAAGAAGCACTAGGGGCTGAGAATGAGAATGCATACTGTTGGCGGATTGAGGAGTACAAGCATTATCAGACACCAGGAGGAAAGTCCTATGGTGAGGATAAAGGTGTTGGGAGGAGGCCATGGGGAAGTAGCCCAGGGAGTTGTAGCTGTTGCACAGCTGTTCCAGGAGGCACTCTAGACAGCTGCATTCCACAGGGCCCTGGGCTGGAACCCGGAGAAGAGGGCGGTCCCGGGTTCCCCCCAAACCTCCCAAGTCCTGGTCAGACACAGGAGGAGTTGACCTGGACTGTGGGTTCACAAAAATGGGCAAACTGAGGGGTGCCGTGAATCTCCGAGGCGAGCAAATCCACCAATAAGTGCAAGACCCACCAAGGTAGAGGAGGAACTTTGTCACAGTAGCTAATTTATGATGAAAAGCTAAGCTAAAAATTAAAAGAAAAAAAAAAAGGGGGGGGAACTAAAGATTCACTCCACATGGTAGTTTGCCCTCTGATAGGGTCTTGGCGCTATCCTGAATATTCATGTCAGTGCCCAGCCTTCCAGGCCCAAATCTAATTTCCTCACCCACATAACCTTACAATACACTTACTCTGTAGGCTAGCATATTCATAAATATTAATCCCAGTTATCTCCTTCTCAAAACCAGTTACCTTTGGCCTGAACCATTACTTCCATATTCTTGCAGTGTACCTTATGGTTACCAGCAGGTCCCAAAATTCTGGTGAACTTTCAGTTCCGTAAAATCTAAAAGATAAATGGCCTACTAGATACCTATGCCAAAGATTACAACCACTCATGTTAAGACTAAGGCCTGGTTTTTTGTTGGCATCCTTTTCTCCACAAAAGACTGTGGGAATTGCGGCCTATGATGTAGATGGTTTGCAATGCCTCATGTGACTGAATAGTCCAATCTGAGATTTGCATTATCTTTGGCAGTTGTTGCAAATGTTTGTATCTTGGTTTGGAGCTGCTTGCTTCCTACAGGCTCTTTTCTCTTCAAACTGTAGGAGCCAGCTCCTGTCATGGACTTTGATACCCTCATGGAGACAATGGCGTCACTTGTTACAATCACTTGCTAAGATTTCCTATTGGTCAGGATCAATTCCAAATTCCTTCATATCTTGCATGTGTCTTTATAGCAAAGCTTGGGAGATCCTGTTATCATGTTCCCTCTGATAGCTCCCTATATAGCATGTCCTTGAGTATGTATCTGTCTTCAAACCTACTCAGGTGGCCCAGCCAGCGCAGTTGTCTTTGCTTGAGCAGGGCTGTCACGCTTAGTGTAAAGAACCTCTGCATTGGTGACTTTATCTTGCCATCTTGGTGTTGAGTATGCAGCATAAACAGCGCAGATGGAAACTCTTGCTGCTAAGAGAGCAGCAACATGAGTGAATAGAAGTTCCCTGATTGCTTTAGCTAATCATACAGACCTGTAGATTTCTTGCATTACAGCCAAATATAAAGTAATGTCTACTGAAATTATTCAGTACAAAAAATATAAGCCTAATATAACCAATCAAACCAGTAAATAAAGACGGTATGATATAACAAGCTAGCAGGCTAGCCCTATAGGCTAGAGAACATATTCCAAGTGATCCCCAAGCCTTTGGTGCTTAGGATATCGAATACAGGGCTTGGAGGATCACCCTCATGGACAGGGATAAAGCGGAGAAGAGAAAAGCACAGGAAAAGGTGAGAGATGTGCAGCAGAGGATGCCAGTGCTTCTCAAGCAACAAACAGACATGCTGGAGACTCATGTTGACCTTCAGGTTCAATAGACCCATGCTTGCCTCCCTTTTCAGCCCTTAGAGAACTGCATTCTGGGACCTCCCTACACCCCTTCTCCTGATATTACATAGGTCGCGTCTGGGGCCTCTGCACTACCCCCCACCACTCTGCCCTTGGAGAGTACAGACCATCTCAACCACACATACATCAACTGCGTCTCTCACAGATCAGAGTATGTTTGTGAAATGAAAATGACTGTTCTTTTCCATGTGTTCATAAAGTGTCATTCAGTTACAAATATGTCTGTGTTCATGGGTTTGGAATAAAAGTCTATTTATGGAAACTTAATTAATCTTTATTAGTTAAGTTTATTAGCTGGATGGGGCTGACATCATGCACAGATGATAGCAATAGGTGCATTTGCAATGTTATATTACTATACACTCAGCACTCATTACAGGTTCATTCTGGGGTACAAAAAAGATGCCAGGCAGAGCACACTACAGCAACAAACATTACTGTGGCTCACTATTAAAATGGTCTTTCAAAGCCTCCCTGAGCCATATCGGTCCCTGTTGAGCTCTTCTTATAGCCCTGGTATGTGGCTGCTCAAAATCAGCAGACAGCTGTTCCATCTCTGCCCTCCTCCTTCCCCATCCCCTGTGGAAACTTTCCCCCTTTGATTCACAGATACTATAAAGCACACAGCAGCTAGCTATAACCATTGGGAAATTCTTTTCACTGTGGTCTAATCTCATGAGTAGACAGCACTAGCAGTCTTTCAAATGGCCAAAGGCACATTCAACTGTCATTCTGCACCTGCTGCTGTCGAGGTGGCTGGTGCACAACTTCATGAGCCACGATAATGAGGGGTAGGCTGGGTCTCCCAGGATCACTATTGGCATTTCAACATCCCCAGTGGTAACCAGTGGTTGGAAAAGCTTGCAGCTTTCTGAACAGGCCTGTGTTCTTAAAGATGCATGTGTCATGCACCTTCCCTAACCATCCTGCGCTGATGTTGGTAAAATGTCCCTAATCATCCACCAGAGCTTGCAATACCTTAGAAAAGTAGACCTTTCTGTTGATGTACTCTGTGGCAAGGTCATCTGGTGCCAAAATAGGGATATGTGTGCCATATATCTCCCCACCGCAGTTAGGAATCACCATGCTGCAAAATCATCCACTATGTTCTACAAATTGCCCAGAGTCAGTCCTTCACAGCAGGATGTGACTAATGGCTCTGCACATTTGCATTACAATAGCCCCCACAATGGATTTCCCAACTCCAAACTGATTCCCGACTGATCGGTGGCAATCTGGCATTGCAAGCTGCCACACAGCGATAGCCACTTGCTTCTCTATGATCAGTGCAGGTCTCATTTTGTTGTCTCTCCGCTGGATGGCTGGACGAGCACCACACACGCTTCCAGGAATGTGTCTTTGTGCATCATCTGAAAGTTCTGCAGCCACTGCTCATCATCCCATACCTGCATAAGGATGTGATCCCACCAGTCACTGCTTGTTTCTTGGGCCCAGAACCAGCACTCCACCATTTGCAGCTGCTCCATGAATGCCCGCAACAACCTTGAATTGTTTCTTTCTATGTCCCACAACAAGCTAGCCTCCAAAGAATCATCATGTTCCCCATGCCTCTTCTGGTGGGTCTGCAAATACTGCAGGATCAGGTGCATTGTGCTTACAACAGTCATGACAATAATGCAGAGCTGTGCAGGATCCATGCTTCTTGCAGAGAGGGTGTACACGTGGGTTTGCGGCACTTTTGAAAAGAGCAATGAAACATGGGATAAAGAAAACTGCATCATGGCACATTGAAACCATGTTTCCAGTCACCCCTGCGTGACTTGTTTGCCCCCATGAGGCATTGCAAACCCTTTCCAATACACCCTGCGCTAGATGGTGGCAAGTTGCACAGTAGGATAGCTATCCAGGGTGCACTGCTTTCTGCATCCATGCAAGCACTGCTAGAGAAGACATGCATCACCGACACAAGGAATATTGTGTGCACATGCAAAAGCGATTTAATTACTGCGGAGTCTGTATGTCAACATAACTTAGGTCAACTTAATTTTGTAGTTTAGACTTGCCCTTGGGGCACAGGATCCATATTGTGGGAAAGTCTTCCTAAAGTGGTTTGGCAAGACACAGTGCCCCCAGGCCCACTCCACTTTGGGCTATGGAGTCACCACCATCAAATGTCGGTGGCTCTTGCTGAGGATGAGGTGCAACTAGAAAATGGGCTAGTTGAATACATCTCCTGAGCAGTCGATTGAGTCCCACCCAAAAGATGCCCTGCCCCACCAGTGGTATGAATCCCTAACCAAAGAGAAAAATGATTCTTTAAAGTTTGTCTTTTTTTTCTATGAAGTCTGCTTGGTACCAGGAACCGTAGCCCTTTGCCACTGTGAGAGAAGTGGTCTAAATAACAACAGTTACTATCCTCTCATTTTAAAAAAAAAATCTCTGTAGAAAATAAAGATTGAGTACTCTAGAGCTGATGGGAATAGACTTTCTCCAATTTAATGAAGATCGATCTCACACTTTCTCAATAGTTCTTTAGTCCTAAAGGGACCAAGGCATTCACTATTTGGATGTCAAAATCACAGGTATCTGTCTTGCTTTACTCTTGATCTGCTCCTTCTCCTTTTCTACATAAATAGATTAATGATCCATTAGTGCCTAATGTACTTACTTACACAGTAGACTCTGCCTATCTTTCTCAATTTCATTGTAATTCTCTTTATTCCTTGCAATACTTTATAGAATTGTCCTCCTAAAAGACACAACAGCAACTAAAATGCATCAGAACAGTTTCCCCAAAACTAATAAGGCAAAAATGAATTCTTTTGAACGAAATTGCATTTGATATCTTCTGTATTAGTATTGCTAAATGTAATTATTGAGGTGCCTGGGATAGTGTTTGAAGATCCACCCACACACCCAATCATTACATTTAGAATGTCAATAGACAGTACTATTGGCTGTGTAACTGCTATTTGAAGACTTCTCCTTTGCTCATTTCAAGATAGATTTAAAAAAATCTTTATTGAAATATCATCAGTGTATTACAATGCACACAGCTACATAATTTCTTTTTCTCATGTGTTGCAACAGCCATTTCATTTCCATTGTTCCATTATGGAGAATATATCCCAAGTATAAGATGACTATTGGGAGAACCAGTATCCATCCTCTCCCATGTGCTCCTTTTACACTGTCATGATCTCATATGAAACACAAATTTGTTGTTTGTTAGAGAGAAAATTACAGAGCATTGCTGTGTGAGGTTCATCTTTGTAACTGGGTGGTCTGATCCTTAAGGGCCAGCTGAAGCTAGCTGGGCCAGTTAGATTATCAGACCCAGCTAGGAAGGGATCAACTAATTATAAAAGCCAGAAAGTGGCTCAGGGAAGAGAGCGGCAGGAGGGAGGCTGACTCCTCTGATTGGCTTTTGGAGCAGAGAGAGAGAGAGAGGGGTATAGAGTGAAAGGTGCAGCCTATGTTGGTCAGGGGCATTAGCTTTGTTGAGTGTTACTACTTGAATTCTTGACTGAATTAATAAATTGTGGCCTAAGAAAAGGGCCTGAAAGATTCTGGGGAAGACAGGCCAACAGCCCTACTTTGGCTTTTCAATTTACTTCAGTATCAGTTTCATTTCACATATATCTATTGCAGAGCATGTCTATATAGGGACACTCAGGAAAATGAAGCAAATCAGCTAACGGTGTGAAGTAAATGTGTGTAAGCCAAAGCAAGTTAAATTAGGGTGACCAGATAGCAAGGGTGAAAAATTGGGACTGGGTGGAGTAATAGGATCCTATAGAAATCCCCAATATCAGGACAATCTTGATAAAATAGGTACATCTGGTCACCCTAAGTTAAACCCTCATGTGGATGCCTCATTAAAGAGTAAAGAGGCCTTTAACTCATGGACATTAACTTTACACCTAGTTGATTAGCCTTGACTTTCCTCAGCGTGCCCATGAAGACAAGCTCTTACTGTTGGATTACCATCTTCTTGGAAGATGGATCCTTCTGAAGCCAAAGTTGTTTGGTTTTCTAAAGTATCTTTTTCAAACTGAATGAGTTAATTAGCACAGTCATAGTAACAATTAGTGCATCTTGTAGTTTTGAAATGTCCTTTAGAGTATGGTGGTTGTTGGTATTTTTTGAAGAAATAATGAATCTCTTTCTCTGGGGCAAGTTCTATACCAACTTCATGAAGACCAAAACCTAGTTCTCATTGAAGTCATGGAAATTTTTCAATTTACTTACAAAGAACCAGGATTTGGCCTAACCAAGAAAATGGAATTTTGCCATTTTTCTTTGTAAACACTATGTTAGTAGAAAGAGTTACATTTTGCTCAGGTTCATACAACTATCAACTGGGCATTGCAGCCTCTGCAACCCATAAGAATTCAGTTCATCCCAAGAATTCCTCAAATCCTATTTCATAAATTACTGGACTAATACAGTTATATTTATGAAGATGCATAAGCTAAGTGCGGCTCACTTTCCATGTA
The DNA here is from genome assembly GCF_015237465.2 of Chelonia mydas. Classification (NCBI taxonomy): domain Eukaryota; kingdom Metazoa; phylum Chordata; order Testudines; family Cheloniidae; genus Chelonia; species Chelonia mydas. Next base: position 195,857,759 of record NC_057850.1, on the reverse strand, counting down.
ATAGTCACACAGGGGTCTTTTTTACAAACCTGACACTGGGCCAGGACAGGAAGAGGTTAATGCTTTGACCTGCAGCAGGGGCTGATGTGATGTGCAACTGACAACACTTCTCAGAAATGGCAAGCTTATTTCATAGATCACAGTAGTCTCTCTGTCCTTGTGTTCACCTCCCCATCTATTTATTGTATTCACCTGTTGTTTCTTGCCCCATACTAAGGGCTGGTCTACACAGTGAGTTACTGCATGGCAAGCCAAGGTGTGAAACTACAACACATCATGAGGACGCTGCAACAGCACAGTGAAGCCCTGCCATGCGGCTTAGCATAACACTACTTGAAAGCAAAATATGAGAAGTTCAGGCTATGGATTGTTCATCCATCCGTTCAGAGACTGAGAAGGTTGGCCAAGTTTCCCTGAGGCAAGGGAAAGCCTGGGGAACAACAGTATGGGGAGGGCTTTTCCCTCTGAGTTGAGGTTATAAATTGTTTTGAAATCCTAGTGAATGGAAGAAATGGAGGGAAAAGGAAGTCTGGGAATAGTCTAGAGGTGGTGAATATTTTTTTCCCCCTCTTGAAGGAATCCTCATTTATTCCTAGTTAGGATGACCTATTATTGAGTCTTTGGAATAATTACTTTGATTAAAGAGTCGTTTTCCTGTTTTATCCTACAGCATGCTTTCTTTTCCGCTCCTGGTGTGGCAAGTCAGCTTTCTCATGACATGGCTCCCACACTGGCTTACATATTTACCTGAAACACAACATGCTAGCATTCAAGTTCCAGTCTCTTTATTAAACTGTGCAGTTTATTCATCTTGTGTCTGATGAGAGAGTGGATCAAAAGAAACTGATTATAGAAAATTGTTTAACTGAGAGGTATGAAATGCAATTGTGCATTTTCTTTGTTTCAAAATGCTACAGCCATTGTGATACTCAGTTGTTCATATCTATTCTAAAACAAAGTGTCATGTTGAGCATAAAAATAGCTCTTACATCAGTTTCTTTTTGAAAATGCTCTTATGTAGTTAAGAACTGCAAAAAAAGACAGATATAATGTAAGAGCTAAAAATCAAGCAGAATACAGACAAGTATACAGTTATGTCTACCTTATAAAACTACAGGTGAAGAGGATGAATGTAGAAAGGGGGTTAATAAGTGTCACAGAGCAGCTGGCAGTATGCATGTTACAATGTCAGCAGATTGAACAAAAACATTTCACTCTTACAAGGCTGAGAGGAAGGAAAGAGCTGAGTGACAAGTACAGCAATATCAGTTTTGAAGATTAAAGGTCACGGCCAGAAGGTATCCATCATCACAGAAAACTCTCTGCATAAGCCCTTTTCTAGTGTTCTTTTATTCATACTAAAGCTTAACGGTGTGTAGTTTATTTAATGTACATTTTGGATGCATATGACTTAGTGGAGATGGAATATAATTAGATTTCTTTACTCCTGTCATGTTGAGTTTAGCTTACACTTTCTCTCTTTTCCTTGGGGAGCCAATATTTAATAATGGTCTCTTCAATCCAGTAGAGAAACATATAATGCAACTAAATGGTTGGAGTTTGTAGCTAGCCAAATTTAGACTGGAAATAAGGCGTAAATTTTTAACAGTGTTATAATTAACCATTGGAACAATTTACCAAGGGTCATTGTAGATTCTCCATCACTAACAATTTTAAAGTCAAGATTGGATGTTTTTCTAAATGGTATGTTCTAGAAACTATTTGGGGGAAGACTAAATTATCACAACAGTCCCTTCTGCCTTGGAATCTGTGAATCTATTAAACCTTTGAGCTTACTGGTCAACAGAAGATGATTTGCTACTTGGATAGATTTCCATGGCATACAATTATCAGCAAAGTTTCAGAGGTGCTCATGTATCTTTTGACCCTGACAAAAGCAAAGGACGAGTGTGAAGCCTGTGGGAGAGAGAAAATTGTACTGTTCTCCAGCCTAATCACTTTAGGATAATATAAAGGAGGAGCTGGGATGATTTCCCTTCCAATCTATCTTATTAGGCATTGTTTTCCTTTTTATTTGTGAGCAGTGTACAAATATAGGACCCGATCCTGAAAGGTACTGAACTAAAACTCCAGTTAACTTCAATTTGTGTTGAGGAATCGCAGCACAAGATTCTATGAACTTTACTGATATACAGTTCATCTCACTTATGCTTGTTTATTAACTGACTTGTTTAATATCATTAAATGTTCTTACATAGAAAGGGTTTGATTGTTGGCTGGCCAATACACTGGAGTGTGGGATGTGGGCAGGGGAGAAGAGGGCAGGAGGAGCCTTCTCTACTCATTACATGGCTAGCATATGTGCCAGTCACAATTGCAATCCTTGCACTCAAGGGAGGAAGGCTTATCTGTGGCATTAGCAGAGGGGGAGGGGTCAGACAGCCTCATCCTATAGGGAGAAAGCAGCAACATTTCACTGCACACTGGCCTGCTCAGAGAGAATTGTGCCTTCCTGAAGCAGAGCTCCACCCAAGGTCTTAATGTGTTAGTCCAGCTCCCTCCTCTCTGCCCCTAACACAGACCAGTGGCTCAATGATACAGTTGTGGCATTGAGTTACTGGCTTGCATTTATTGGGCAGCTCTGCTGGCTGAGGTGTATCGGGGTGATGGGGACAACTCCATTCCAGGAGACAGGAAGTAAATTCTCTAAGCTGATGACACTCTTGTCAAATCATGAAGCCCCTCATTCAATCTCATTTCTCAAGAGGAATGTATGAAGTGATGAGAGTGCCACTATGTTCTTGCTCTTTCTACAGCTTTTCATTTTATTGACAAAACCATCTTTTTAAAGGCATACATTGTATGCCTAAGAATGATTTGTTCTGTAGAGTCCTGTCTACAGCTAAGGGCAATATGATGAATGAAAGTAGGTGGAAGTCCCCAGGAATACTGGATCATCCATTCTGTGAAATATGTATCTCCTGCAACATTCATCACAGAGTAGTGAGGTTCTACAGATGGCACAAAGAAGGCTTTGATATAAGCTAAATCACTGAGAACAGGAAGATTACAAGTACTCCCCTCCTAAGTATTATCAGCATTTGCAGAGACATATACATGAAAGGACAGAGATAAAGTCTGAGAGCTGTTTGTTAATGTAATGGTATGCAGTGTCTATGTGGGTGAGAGAGTGGCCTTCCAATTCACCGTAGGACAATGGTTTGCTTCTAAGGGAGGCCAAACTTCAGATTGTGATGTCTGGCTCACTAATCAAAAATCCAAACTTACAGCAAAAAACAGACACCATGATCAGTTGTTCTTCGGATAAACTGGCTAAATCCCAAAATAAATCTGTTCTCAAAACCAGTCAGAATATAGGACACTAAGGGTATGTCTACACTGTGAAATTAGGTTGATTTTATAGAAGTCGAACTTTAGAAAGTGATTTTATACAGTCGATTGTGTATGTCCCTACTAAGCGCATTAAGTCGGCTGAGTGCATCCTCAATACCGTGGCTAGCATCAACTCACGGAGCTATCCCACAGTTTCCACAGTCTCTGCTGCCCATTGGAATTCTGGGTTAAGCTCCCAGAGCCTGATGGGGCAAAAACATTGTCGCAGGTGATTTTGGGTAGATGTCGTCAGTCTCCCCTCCCTCCGTGAAGGCAACGGCAGACAATTATTTTGTACCCTTTTTCCTGGGTTACTCATGCAGGCATCATAGCATGGCAAGCATGGAGCCTGCTCAGCTCACCGTGGCTGTTTGTGAGCATTGTAAACACCTCATGCATTATCCTGCAGTATGTGCAGAACCAAGCTAGGAGACATCAGGACGAGGACAGTTGTGAGGAGGACATGGACACAAACATTCCTGAAAACATGGGCTGTGGCATTTGGGACATCATGGTGGCAGTGGGGCAGGTTGATACAGTGGAATGCCGATCCTGGGCCTGGCAAACAAGCACAGACTGGTGGGAGCGCATAGTGTTGTAGGTATGGTATGATTCCCAATGGCTGCGAAACTTTTGCATGCATAAGGCCACTTTCCTGGAACTTTGTGAGTTGCTTTCCCTTGCCCTGAAGTGCAGGAATACCAAGATGAGAGCTGCCCTGACAGTTGAGAAGCGAGTGGCGATAGCCCTGTGGAAGCTTGCTTACTGGTCAGTCGGGAATCAATTTGGAGTGAGCAAATCTACTCTGATCCAAGTAGCCAGTGCAATCACTGACCTTCTACTAGCAAAGGTAGTGATTCTGGGAAATGTGCAGGTCATAGTGGATGGCTTTGCTGCAATGGGGTTCCCTAACTGTGGTGGGGCAATAGACGGAATGCATATCGCTATCTTGGCACTGGACCACCTTGCCAACCGGTATGTAAACCGCAAGTGGTACTTCTCAATGGTGCTGCAAGCACTGGTGGATCACAAGGGACGTTTCACCGACATCAGTGTGGCATGGCCGGGAAAGGGCATGATGCTCGCATCTTTAGGAACTCCGGGCTGTTCGAACAGCTGCAAGAAGGGACTTACTTCCCAGACCAGAAAATTACTGTTGGGCATGTTGAAATGCCAATAGTTATCCTTGGGGACCCAGCCTACCCCTTGCTTCTATGGCTTACAAAGCTGTACACAGGCAGCCTGGACAGTAGTAAGGAGCAGTTCAACTATAGGCTGGGCAAGTGCAGAATGGTGGTAGAATGTGCCTTTGGACATTTAAAAGCTCGCTGGCACTGTTTGCTGACTAGGTTAGACCTCAACACAACCAACATTCCCATGGTTATTGCTGCTTGCTGTGTGCTCCATAATATCTGTGAGAGTAAGAAGGAGATGTTTATGGCTGGGTGGGAGGTGGAAGCAAATCGCCTGGCAGCTGATTTTGAGCAGCCAGACACCAGGGCAATTAGAAGAGCACAACAGGGTGCGCTGCGCATCAGAGAGGCTTTGAAAACCAGTTTCATGACTGGCCAGGCTACGGTGTGACAGTTGTGTGTTTCTCCTTGCTGTAAACCCGCCCCCTTTGTTGATTTTAATTCCCTGTAAGCCAACTACCCTTCCCCCTTTGATCACAGCTGGCAAAGGAAATAAAGTCACTCTTGTTTTGAAACCATGCATTCTTTATTAATGGAAAAAAAAGTGAGATAACGGACAAGGTAGTCCCGGTGGGGTGGGGGAGGAGGGAAGGACAAGGCCACATTGCTTATTGTAGCCACCCTATAAATCAAAACTGTTTGAATGACAGCCTTCTGTTGCTTAGGCCATCCTCTGGAGTGGAGTGGCTGGGTGCCTGGAGCCTCCCTCCCCACGTTCTTGGGCGTCTGGTGTGGGGGATATGGAACTTGGGGAGAAGAGCAGGGCGTTATATAGTGGCAGTCTGTGCTCTTGTTTCCTTTCCTGCAGCTCCACCAGACGCCTGAGCATGGCCGTTTGCTCCCCCATTAGCCTCAGCATTGCCTTCTGCCTCTTCTCATTGTGCTCACCTAATGCTTTCCTGGCCTCTGACACTGAATACCTCCATGCAGTCAGCTGTGCCCTATCAGTGTGGAGGACTGCATGAGCTCAGAAAACATGTCATTGCCAGTGTGTTTTTGTTCGCCTTCTGATCTGCGATAACCTCACGAACGAAGATGATAGGGGGAGCATAGAAACCTTTGCACCTGCAGGGCGGATAAAAAGGGAGAGTAAAATTTAAGATGCTACATTTCTGAGAACAAAAAGGAGACTTTCACAGAGAATCAAGCAATTCATAGCAGACAGCACATGTGCTTTAGGTACAAGGTCGCATTTTGCCTTTTATATTGAGCGCCTGCCGATATGGTGACATCACTCATGGCTGGACAACAGAATTTGGTTTTCAGGCAGCCATGGTAAGCCAAAGGGTACGTGGGGTTGGCTTCTTCCACCTTCAGAACATGTGGGAATGGTTTCAAACTGCAGCGCCCTCCTTTCCCATAGCAAATAATGCTGGTTGGGTTTGCCATTTAAAAGGAGGGGCTGTAGTTTTGAGGTGGATGTGCAGCACACACCTGCCCGCACCCCATGATCCTTTTCAGCCAAGCGCAAAGAGCCCAGCATGAACGGGGTGCTTTTACTGTTCCCTTACAAAAATTCCCCTATTTCAACCAGGTGACCATGAATGATATCACTCTCCTGAGGCAGAAAGATATGGACTGAATGTTGCTTGAATGCGACCAAAAGCCAGGACCATTCGCTGCTTTGTGCTGCAATGATTCCAGACTACGTGGTGCTGGCTTGGAGTGGTAAAGTGTTCTGCCGTGGAGGACTAAATAAGGCAGCCTTCCCCAGAAACCTCCTGCAAAGGCTTTCAGCGTACCTCCAGGAGAGCTTCATAGAGATGTCCCCGGAGGATTCCCGCTCCATTCCCAGACACGTTAAGACTTTTCCAGTAGCTGTACTGGTCGCAAATGCATCCCAATTCCTCAGGGCAAATCAAACATTAAACAATATTGCTTTTAAACCCTGTACTGTAGTTACAAATGTGCACTCACCAGAGATGCCTTCTCCAACTTCAGGGTCCAGGATCCTGCCTTGGGAAGGTATTGGGTCCAGGGTGATGAAAAGGTCCTGGCTGCCAGGGAGAACGGATTCACCGCTTGTCTGCTGCACATTCTCCACCTCCTCCTCCTCATCCACAAAATCCTCCTCCCTGTTGCATGAGACTCCCCCTCTTGCAGGTGTCCACAGACAGTGGTGGGGTAGTGGTAGGGTCCCCCTGCCCTAGAATGCCATGCAGCTGATCATAGAAGTGGCATGTATGGGGCTGTGACCCAGAGCAACCATTGGCCTCCTTTGTCTTTTGGTAGGCTTGCCTGAGCTCCTTAACTTTCACACGACACTGCTGTGTGTCCCTGTTGTAACCTCTCTCCACCATGCCCTGTGCGATTTTGGCGTATATATTAGCATTTCTTCTTTTTGATCGGAGTTCGGCCTGCACAGATTCTTCTCCCCATACAGCAATCAGATCCAGTGTCTCCCATTCGGTCCATGCTGGAGCTCGTTTGCGATTCTGGGGGGACTGCATGGTCACCTGTGCTGCTGAGCTCACCACGCTGACCAAACAGGAAATGAAATTCAAAATTTCCCAGGGCTTTTCCTGTGTACCTGGCTAGTGCATTGGAGTTGAAAGCGCTGTCCAGAGTGGTCACATTGGAGCACTCTGGGATAGCTCCCGGAGGCCAATACCGTAGAATTGCATCTGCACTACCCCAATTTCGACCCAGTAAGGTCTATTTTAACACTACTCCCCTCGCTGGGGAGGAGTATAGAAGTCTATTTTAAGAGCCCTTTAGGTCAACGGAACAGGGTTGGTTGTGGAGACGCATTGTTTATAAATTTGACCTAACCTCGTAGTGTAGACCAGGGCTAATACTGAATCAACTTCCATAAAAAACAAAAACTTCTCGGGTGGGAGTAGCATACTGTAATTTAACAATAGAAAATTAATATAGTCATCTAGAAAATGAATATTTTGGGTGTACCTCAACGTATCGGGCTCAAAAGGATGTGCTAGACGAGGGAACAGTGGACGAGTATACGCCGGTAGCAGGAGTTCCTTGAGCCAGTGGAACTCAGACTAACACAATGCCTTCCAGAACACAGGAAGAACATAGCTACCACACCAGTCTGAGAGATTGCTTCAGTGGTAGTGGGGTAGATGAACCTCTCTTGGAAACTGTAACAAGGCCATAGTGTTGCCCTTTCCCCTTCCTGGCCTCTATGGGGAGACTAGCCCTGGAGTCCCTGTTAGCCTGGAGTAGTCATTGTGCTCCCATTGTGCCTGACTCCTATACAGGGAGACAAAGTGGGGAGGACTTCTATGAATGCAAGTATGAACAAATGGGCTTATAGGTAGCAGCAGGAGGCCTTTATTCTTGTAGCATCTTTCTTTTTCCTTGATAAATGCTCCTAATAAAAAGAGCTTCTTTGCTGTCACAAGCTGAAGTAAATGTAGTCCCAGCTCAAAATATTGTTATGGTTCAAATAGGTCTACCTTTTGGCTTATTATTAATCATAGTTTTGGAATATTGCTTACCTACATTTAATTATATCAATTGAAACTATTATTCACAATAGCAATCATCTGTGTCAAAAGTTGATCTACTCTACCTGTTTTGAGAATGTCGGATACTTTTCTGGAAGAGAAAGGAACAAGGATCATTTGTTTTGTAAATTGTTTTAATTTAGCTGTTATTGGACCATTGAAGCCTAATGCTGTACAAATACAGAAGTAGATATGATCCCTGCCTCAAAGCATTCACATTCTACTTATCTATTTGGGGAACTGAAATGCGCTTTCCCCTCTATTTCTGATGGTGGTTAAATTTGAATGAGTAACACAATTACTGACCTTTTCAGAGTAATCTCCTCCTGAGGAAGAGTCAAAAGAATACTGCTGCTAATAGAATTTGAACTTGAAGAATTTACATAATAAGGCATCTGTTATCAAATAATGTAATTATGGGTGATGCCAGATATGTATTTCACTTTTCTTGGACATTGTACTTTGGATTGACCACAGAGCACGAGTTTTTATTCCCAAAGAATGTTAAATGCTTGTACAAAAAAAACCCAAAAAACCCAACCCCCCAGAAACACATAGCAAAATTGTGTAAATTCATTATCACCTATTTTCCCCCACAGCCATCATTCCTTTTTTTTCTTGTCACATATGCATATTACATCTCATCTCAAATTATGCTAATGCTCCTCAAGGTGGGGACTGTATCCATCTGTTGGTCTCTTTCTCATAATTTTGTACTACCACCAGTCACTGTAGTATCTAAGCACCTTCCGTGTAAAATAGAATGGCAATGACAACGTTGCCAGTGGACTTCATGGAGTTTGACTCTTCTCCCTTTTTGGGTTATAGAAACTTCTGCTGTGGTTTGTTTGTTTGTTTTAAAATTATTTTTAAAGCATAGTGGTAGATGTCATAAATGGGGTTTTGGTGAGAAACTTTATTAAATAGGAAGGTTAATGATGTTTCCTAAAGGTGGCCAGATTCTGACTTCATCTAATCTCCCTTGGAAGTCCATTCCACTATCAGATCCCCTGAGCTGAAAATGTTTAACTCCTGATGCACTTCATTGTGGACTTTATGCTTTGCATTATCCCAGAGGACAGCAACTTCCATGTTGTTCACAGAGGGAGATGTGGCTTCCAGTCTCGTCATGACCTGATCAATTAGTGGCTTTGAAGATTGACCAATGTCCTGAACTGGCAGTGGATGAGAAGTGGGAGCCAACTGAGTGACCAGGGCACAAGCCCAGTGTGCTCACTTGAGCAAAACTGGGATGGATATAGATAGCTGTCATTTGCTCCAGACTTTGCATTGTCTTCATATTCATCTTCAGATACAATGAATTGTAGTGCTCCAATATGGTGGTGACAAATGCATGGATCGCTGTGGCCAGGGCTTCATCTAGCAGGAAGGGATGGTATTTCTTAGCAAGTTGGAGGTAAAAGGAAGCGTTTCTAGCCACTGAAGTGGCCTGCTCATCCAAGTTCAGTGTCCTCCTCTGTGTTTGTGTAGCATCTAGCACAATATGGAGCTCCAATTTTGAGTGTAGTCTTTTGGCACTACCACACTATAAATACAGTAACTGCTAAAGGCTCATCTAGGATATTAGTTACATGACATGCATTACTGCATAGTTGGTAAAAACCGGCACTGTGATACAGCCACACACAATACCTGAGATCAGAGTCAGACCACTAGATGGTGCTAAAGATACTAATGGTGAATTAAATAGTGCAAATTAGAGACGGGGAAGTCCCGTACAAGATTGACCCATTTCTACTAGTATCTTAACAGTTATATTGGCCTATAATCCCAAACCTGTAATACACCTAATTAATTATTCAATGTTTTATTTGGTAGGTCTGAAGGAAAATTCCATACTAACTTCCACAAAATTACTGTGGCAAAATTACTCAAGGCAAAAGATTTGACTATATAAATTTTGGGCCAACATTTTCAAACACGAGTGCCTAAATTAGGCAGCAAACCCAAATTTGATAGTTTTAGACTTTTTTGTGGGGTGACGGGGTGGAGGGTGGAGAGAGAAGGGGGTAGAGGCGGAAAAATATATAGTGCAGACTTTTCTATCAAAAATAAGACTGTACTGAGAAGTGAGATTTTCTTAAAATAAGGATTTTTTTTAAATTAGAGCTAAGGGAATAATTCATAATGAATCATTTATTTGATATATTTTGTCTCCACACAGATTGCAATTTTCTCAAGTTTACTTATTATCTTGAGAGAATTATTTGAATGTAAGATCACGTGTGAGCAATTTTATATGAGTATCTGGTATGTGAAGTCTGAGATTTGAGCTGTGTAAAATTAGTTAAGTCATGAGGTACATTTCTGTTCCTTGCTGAGAACTTTTAGAATCAGATTTTCCAGTGTGTGTGTTCATGGCAAGTGAATTTTAAATTTGGTATTTGGGGATATTCTCCAGTATGTTCTTAAAAATTGCTGTTTCTGTGAGCATTTAATTCTTAGTCAATATTTGCTGAAAGTATTTTGAAGTGTCTGCCTAACTTTACATAAAAGCAACCCAGTGTCCACCATTTTGCAAACACTACTAGACATCGTACTTACCACAGTAAGTAATCTCATTGAAGGCTCATTAAATTTACTCATGGTAATAAGTATTACACTATTTTCAGTATCAGTCCTAGTTTTGTGGCTATTCCAGTGGAAAAGGTATGTTTTCCACCCACGTTTTGGGACTGCAATCCCCAAAACTTCTCCTACCTAGAGTCACAGCCTGTGGGGCTTCTGAGTCACGTAGCACCTGGATTTCAGTGGGAGTTGAGGTAGCTCAGCCTCTCATTAGATGGGCCTCATTGTCGGTTCTAGTTCTGGGTTGTTATAGGGTCCCACACAAGAGCAAGCCCCACATTCACAGAAGCAACTCATCGGGCAACACCCCCTTGTGGATAGGTGAAAGGCCTTTCCCTTGGTAGGTTCCTCCTGTTGGATCTCTCTCTGGGCCTTCGGTGGCCTCCTCCTCTGGCCAGGTCAGTTAAAAGTTCAGTCCCCTCCAGAGATATTAAACTTCCCAAACTGAGTACCACTTTCAACTTCGGTCCCAAGATCCCACAAACACTAGTCCTAGGCTCAACTCGCTGTTCTCACTCTTATGAGCCTGCTGACTCCCTAGGTGTCAAGGTTCCTCCCCCACTCTGAACTCTAGGGTACAGATGTGGGGACCTGCATGAAAACCTCCTAAGCTTACTTTTACCAGCTTAGGTTAAAACTTCCCCAAGGTACAAATTAATTTTACTCTTTGCCCTTGGAATTTCCACTGCCACCACCAAATTTTAACTGGGTTTACTGGGAAACGTAGTTTGGACACGTCTTTCCCCCCCAGAATCCTCCCAACCCTTGCACCCCACTTCCTGGGGAAGGTTTGGTAAAAATTCTCACCAATTTGCATAGGTGACCACAGACCCAAACCCTTGGATCTTAGAACAATGAAAAAGCATTCAGTTTTCTTACAAGAAGACTCTTAATAGAAGTAAAGGAATCACCTCTGTAAAATCAGGATGGTAGATACCTTACAGGGTAATTAGATTCAAAACACAGAGAATCCCTCTAGGCAAAATGTTAAATCTTGGAGAGCTAAACTCCACCGAAGAAGTTTTTTGTTATTTTCTTTGATGGTGTGAAGCCACTATAGCGCAGCATGGTCGGTTTGCAGGTGGAAACGCTGTCCCCAAACATATGGGCGTAGCTTTTCCAGGGCGTAGACAATGGCGTAACATTCTTTTTCACTGACTGACCAGTTGCTTTCCCTCTCAGACAGTTTTTTGCTGAGAAACACTACAGGGTGGAATTCTTGATCAGGTCCTTTCTGCATTAAAACTGCTCCCACACCACGCTCGGACGCATCTGTGGTTACTAGGAACGGTTTGTCAAAGTCTGGGGCCCTTAGTACAGGGTCAGACATGAGTGTCGCTTTAAGCTTGTTAAAGGCCTTCTGACACTTTTCGGTCCACTGAACGGCATTTGGCTCTTTCTTTTTGGTTGGGTCTGTCAGTGGGGCGGCGATTTGGCTGTACTGCGGTACAAACAGTCTGTAATAACCGGCCAAGCCTAAGAAGGATTGAACCTGTTTCTTTGACTTTGGGACAGGCCACTTTTGGATAGCATCCACTTTGGCCTGTAGCGGGCTGATAGTTCCTTGACCCACCTGGTGTCCAAGGTAAGTCACTCTGTTTAGGCCTATTTGACACTTCTTAGCTTTAACAGTTAGTTCTGCTTCCCTTATGCGCTCAAGGACTTTTTGTAGATGTTCCAGGTGTTCTGCCCAGGAATCCGAAAATATGGCCACATCGTAAAGGTAGGTAACTGCTTATTCTCCTAATCCCGCTAGGAGACCATCTACAAGTCTTTGGAAGGTGGCGGGTGCATTTTGCAGCCCGAAAGGGAGGACATTAAATTCATACAGCCCGAGATGTGTGGTGAAGGCTGACCTTTTCTTGGCGGATTCATCTAGCGGTACCTGCCAGTACCCCTTGGTTAAGTCCAAGGTAGAGATGAACTGGGCCTGTCCCAGTTTCTCTAATAGTTCATCTGTGTGTGGCATTGGATAGTTGTCTGGGCGAGTTACAGCATTTAGCTTACGGTAGTCCACGCAAAAACGTATTTCCCCATCTGGTTTGGGAACTAGAACCACTGGAGATGCCCATGCACTTCCAGAGGGACGGATTACACCCATCTGTAACACATCCTGGATCTCCCGTTCTATAGCAGTTTTAGCTTGAGGAGACACCCGGTAAGGTTGGACTTTAATTGGGCGAGCATTACCTGTGTCAATGGAGTGGTATGCCCGTTCAGTTAGTCCTGGGGTGGCTGAGAACGTTGGCGCGTAGCTAGTGCACAGCTCCTTGATCTGCTGTCGCTGCATACGCCCAAGGGTCATGGAGAGGTTCACCTCTTCCACACCACCAGCACTTTTCCCTTCGTAATAGACACCTTCAGGCCACTCAGCGTCGTCTCCTCCCTGGGCTGTAAACTGACAAACCTTTAATTCTCTGGAATAAAAGGGCTTTAGAGAATTAATATGGTACACCTTAGGCTTTCAGTTGGAGGTGGGGAATGCTATGAGATAATTAACAGCTCCCAGGTGCTCCTGGACCGTGAATGGCCCTTCCCATGATGTTTCCATTTTATGGGCCTGGAGCGCCTTTAAGACCATGACCTGGTCCCCTACTTTGAAGGAACGCTCTCTGGCATGTTTATCATACCAGGCTTTTTGCTCTTTTTGAGCATCCTGTAAGTTTTCTTTAGCAAGGGCTAAAGAGGTTCGGAGGGTGTTTTGTAGGTTGGTTACAAAGTCCAGAATGTTAGTTCCTGGAGAAGGTGTAAATCCCTCCCATTGCTGCTTCACCAACTGCAATGGCCCCTTAACCTCACGGCCATATACGAGTTCAAATGGGGAAAACCCTAAACTGGGGTGTGGTACAGCTCTGTAGGCAAAGAGCAACTGCTGCAACACTAGGTCCCAATCATTGGAGTGCTCACTTACGAACTTACATATCATGGCCCCCAAAGTTCCATTAAACTTCTCCACCATGCCATTTGTTTGGTGGTGGTAAGGAGTGGCAACCAAGTGATTTACCCCATGAGCTTCCCAAAGGTTTTCCATAGTTCCTGCCAGGAAATTAGTCCCCGCGTCTGTGAGGATGTTGGAGGGCCAACCTACCCTGGCAAAAATGTTGGCTAGTGCCTGGCACACGCTTTTAGCCCTGGTGTTGCTTAGAGCTACTGCTTCCGGCCATCGGGTGGCAAAATCCATGAAAGTCAGTATGTACTGCTTTCCTCTGTGTGTCTTTTTCGGAAAAGGACCCAGAATATCCACAGCTACTCGCTGAAATGGAACTTCAATGATGGGGAGTGGCTGGAGAGGGGCTTTGACCTGATCTTGGGGTTTTCCCACTCTTTTTGGCATACTTCACTAGACCGGACATAGATAGAAACATCCTTGCCCATTCCCTCCCAGTGGAATGACCCCCCGAAACGGTCTTTGGTCCTGTTCACCCCAGCATGGCCACTAGGATGATTGTGGGCTAAGCTCAAGAGCTTGGCCCGGTATTTAGTTGGAACTTCCAACTGTCTCTGAGGATGCCAGTCTTCCTGGTGTCCACCAGAAAGAGTTTTCTTGTATAAAAGTCCTCTTTCTATCACAAACCTGGATCGATTAGAGCTGAGAGGCGGTGGGTTGCTCCGTGCCGCCGCCCAAGCTCTCTGGAGGCTTCCATCTGCTTCCTGTTCAGTCTGGAACTGTTCCCTTGATGCTGGAGACATCAGTTCCTCATCAGATTGTGGACCTATGCTTGGTCCCTCTGGAAGCGATGTAGGGGATGGGGCTGTTTCCGTTGACTGTGAACCGCTCTCCGCTGGGAGACACTGTTGGGGTTCAGGCTCCGGCTGAGCCTCTTGTGTAGGGTTACGGGCTGCTGCCGGTTCAGGTTTGGTGGGGCCCTCTGGTGTTGAGGTTGCAAGTACTGGATTCAGTGCTGGCAGCGGGTCTGGTGTTGGTTGTTTGGCTGGTTCCGGTTCTGGGACTGGTTCCGTCTGGGTCTCTGGGACTGGATCAACTACTGCTGTTGCAGACATTGGCCTGGGGTCTGGGTCCATCACCTCTGACCGGATCCTGATAGAAGTTTCTGGAACAGAGCTAGGCCTCACGGCTTGTTTAGCCTGGCTGCGGGTGACCATTCCCACCCTCTTGGCCCACTTCACATGATTGGCCAAGTCTTCCCCCAACAGCATAGGGATGGAATAATCATCAAAGACTGCAAAAGTCCACGTTCCTGACCAGCCCTTGTACTGGACAGGCAACTTGGCTGTAGGCAAATCGAAAGAGTTGGACTTGAAGGGTTGAATCGTCGCTTGGATCTCTCGGTTGATTAAATTGGGGTCCGCTAAGGAAGCATGGATAGCTGACACTTGTGCTCCGGTGTCCCTCCATGCGGTGACCTTCTTCCCGCCCACACTCACAGTTTCCCTCCACTCCAAGGGTATCTGGGAGGTATCTGGGCCTGCGGACCTCTGGTGTGATCCCGGTGCAATGAACTGTAATCTGTTGGGGTTCTTGGGGCAGTTGGCCTTTACATGCCCCAGTTCGTTTCATTTAAAACATCGTCCAGCTGACAGGTCACTGGGGCAAGGCGGGTTGCTGGAGAACGGGATTGTGGGACGATAAGGGGTCTGGAGGGTTCTTTGGGAGGTAGGTGGGGCCTTGGGTGGCCCCCGGTAATAGGGTGTGGTCTGGGGTTGTCCCTTCTGGTCTCCGCTCCAACTGCGACCAGTTTTCTTCTTCTCTGCCACCTCCACCCATCTGGCTCCAATCTCTCCTGCCTCGATTACAGTTTTGGGCTTCCCATCTAGGATGTATCTTTCTATTTCCTCAGGAACACCCTCTAAGAATTGTTCCATTTGCATTAGGAAGGGCAAATTTACTGGAGATTCAACATTTGCTCCTGGTATCCAGGCATCCCAATGTTTCACAATGTGCTAGGCATGTCAGGTAAATGACACGTCTGGTTTCCACCTTAGGGCTCTGAACCTCCAATGAGAATGCTTGGGTGTTATCCCCATTCTGACTCTCGCCTTGGATTTAAACAGTTCATACTTGTTCATGTGTTCTTTAGGCATTTCAGCCACCACCTCAGCTAAGGGTCCACTGAGCTGCGGCCTCAGCTCTACCATGTATTGGTCGGTAGAGATGCTGTACCCAAGGCAGGCCCTTTCAAAGTTTTCTAAGAAGGCCTCAGTATCATCACCTGCCTTGTAGGTGGGGAACTTTCTGGGATGGGAAGTGGTACCTGGAGAAGGATTGCTAGGGTTTCTTGGTATATTCTGCTGAGCCTTTATCTTCTCCATCTGCTCCACATGCTTCTTTTCTTTGTCCTTTGCCTCCATTTCTTTGTCCCTTGCCTCCATAGCTCTCCTGTGAGCAGCCGCTTGGTTGTGTTCTGCCTCTTTCGCTGCCTCCCTTTCTTTGTCCCTTGCCTCCATCTCTTTGTCCTTTGCCTCTATTGCTCTCCTGTGAGCAGCTTCTAGAGCTTTTCCGGTTTCTTTCATTGTTCCCAGTTTGGCTAACTCCAATTTGTGTAGTGCCTTGGTGTCTGTCATCTTTACCTCTCTCTTTTTAACTAACTTTACACCCAAGGGTTAGAAATAAAACAAACAAAACTTGGCTTGTAAAATTTTGCTGTGCTGGAATAGGATACCTATTCTCTGATAGTGATTGTCAGCCTACAGAAAAAGACAATTCCCTTTGTCTCTACTCTGGCCCCAAATCAAAGCAAAAAACCTCCAACTACTTGGAAACCTGCTTACCAGCAGCCCAAAGGAAAAAAAATTCCTTTTCAAACCTATGCTCCTTGTAAAAAAAAAAAAAAAAAAATCAAAATCCTAAAAAAAACCAAAACAAACCCCTACCACTTTTGTCTCCAGGCAAACGGGTATAGAACACCCCCCAATTTACTTTTAGGGGGAAAAAAAAACCTCTGGTTTGCGAAGACTGTGAATTTCCCTGCAGGAGGTTAAAGTACCCTGCCTCCAGACAAAGAAAACCTGCAATTCTCAAAGATAATCCCCTTTTGTCTCTGCTCTGGCCCCAAAGCAGAGAAAAAACTAGCTGCTTTCAGTTGGACCTCCTTTCCAGCAGCCCCAAAGGAAAAAAAAATTTCCTTTTTAAAATCTATTTCTGGTTCAAAAAATCTCAAATTGATCTCAAAATGATTTCAGGTTAATCCCACCACTCTGCCACCATGTCAAGGTTCCTCCCCCACTCTGAACTCTAGGGTACAGATGTGGGGACCTGCATGAAAACCTCCTAAGCTTACTTTTACCAGCTTAGAATCATAGAATCATAGAATATCAGGGTTGGAAGGGACCCCAGAAGGTCATCTAGTCCAACCCCCTGCTCAAAGCAGGACCAAGTCCCAGTTAAATCATCCCAGCCAGGGCTTTGTCAAGCCTGACCTTAAAAACCTGTAAGGAAGGAGATTCTACCACCTCCCTAGGTAACGCATTCCAGTGTTTCACCACCCTCTTAGTGAAAAAGTTTTTCCTAATATCCAATCTAAACCTCCCCCATTGCAACTTGAGACCATTACTCCTCGTTCTGTCATCTGCTACCATTGAGAACAGTCTAGAGCCATCCTCTTTGGAACCCCCTTTCAGGTAGTTGAAAGCAGCTATCAAATCCCCCCTCATTCTTCTCTTCTGCAGACTAAACAATCCCAGCTCCCTCAGCCTCTCCTCATAAGTCATGTGCTCTAGACCCCTAATCATTTTTGTTGCCCTTCGCTGGACTCTTTCCAATTTATCCACATCCTTCTTGTAGTGTGGGGCCCAAAACTGGACACAGTACTCCAGATGAGGCCTCACCAGTGTCGAATAGAGGGGAACGATCACGTCCCTCGATCTGCTCGCTATGCCCCTACTTATACATCCCAAAATGCCATTGGCCTTCTTGGCAACAAGGGCACACTGCTGACTCATATCCAGCTTCTCGTCCACTGTCACCCCTAGGTCCTTTTCCGCAGAACTGCTGCCTAGCCATTCGGTCCCTAGTCTGTAGCGGTGCATTGGGTTCTTCCGTCCTAAGTGCAGGACCCTGCACTTATCCTTATTGAACCTCATCAGATTTCTTTTGGCCCAATCCTCCAATTTGTCTAGGTCCTTCTGTATCCTATCCCTCCCCTCCAGCGTATCTACCACTCCTCCCAGTTTAGTATCATCCGCAAATTTGCTGAGAGTGCAATCCACACCATCCTCCAGATCATTTATGAAGATATTGAACAAAACCGGCCCCAGGACCGACCCCTGGGGCACTCCACTTGACACCGGCTGCCAACTAGACATGGAGCCATTGATCACTACCCGTTGAGCCCGACAATCTAGCCAGCTTTCTACCCACCTTATAGTGCATTCATCCAGCCCATACTTCCTTAACTTGCTGACAAGAATGCTGTGGGAGACCGTGTCAAAAGCTTTGCTAAAGTCAAGAAACAATACATCCACTGCTTTCCCTTCATCCACAGAACCAGTAATCTCATCATAAAAGGCGATTAGATTAGTCAGGCATGACCTTCCCTTGGTGAATCCATGCTGACTGTTCCTGATCACTTTCCTCTCCTCTAAGTGCTTCAGGATTGATTCTTTGAGGACCTGCTCCATGATTTTTCCAGGGACTGAGGTGAGGCTGACTGGCCTGTAGTTCCCAGGATCCTCCTTCTTCCCTTTTTTAAAGATGGGCACTACATTAGCCTTTTTCCAGTCATCCGGGACTTCCCCCGTTCGCCACGAGTTTTCAAAGATAATGGCCAAGGGCTCTGCAATCACAGCCGCCAGTTCCTTCAGCACTCTCGGATGCAATTCGTCCGGCCCCATGGACTTGTGCACGTCCAGCTTTTCTAAATAGTCCCTAACCACCTCTATCTCTACAGAGGGCTGGCCATCTCTTCCCCATTTTGTGATGCCCAGCGCAGCAGTCTGGGAGCTGACCTTGTTAGTGAAAACAGAGGCAAAAAAAGCATTGAGTACATTAGCTTTTTCCACATCCTCTGTCACTAGGTTGCCTCCCTCATTCAGTAAGGGGCCCACACTTTCCTTGGCTTTCTTCTTGTTGCCAACATATGGAGCTTAGGTTAAAACTTCCCCAAGGTACAAATTAATTTTACTCTTTGCCCTTGGAATTTCCACTGCCACCACCAAACTTTAACTGGGTTTACTGGGAAACGTAATTTGGACATGTCTTTCCCCCCAAAATCCTCCCAACCCTTGCACCCCACTTCCTGGGGAAGGTTTGGTAAAAATCCTCACCAATTTGCATAGGTGACCACAGACCCAAACCCTTGGATCTTAGAACAATGAAAAAGCATTCAGTTTTCTTACAAGAAGACTGTTAATAGAAGTAAAGGAATCACCTCTGTAAAATCAGGATGGTAGATACCTTATAGGGTAATTAGATTCAAAACACAGAGAATCCCTCTAGGCAAAATGTTAAGTTACAAAAAGGACACACAGACAGGGATAGTCATTCTATTCAGCACAGTTCTTTTCTCAGCCATTGAAAGAAATCATAATCTAACACATACCTAGCTAGATTACTTACTAAAAGTTCTAAGACTCCATTCCTGTTCTATCCCTGGCAAAAGCAGCATACAGACAGACACAGACCCTTTGTTTTTCTTCCTCCTCCTAGCTTTTGAAAGTATCTTGTCTCCTCATTGGTCATTTTGATCAGGTGCCAGCGAGGTTACCTTTAGCTTCTTAATCCTTTACAGGTGAGAGGATATTTCCTCTGGCCAGGAGGGATTTTAAAGGGGTTTACCCTTTCCTTTATATTTATGACACTAGGCTTTTCACTATTGGGTGTCCAAGTATATCATAAACCAAAATAGTCTCCTTCCCCTATAGCTTCTCTTCAGATGCCTCTTCCTTATGGAATGCTGGCCTCAGAATCACATTCCAGGGGCCTACCACAGGAGTTCATGCTAGTCTCCTTTACAGCTAGCTCCACGCTAACAGTCTTCCTCCCTACATACACCACAGTTGTTGCAGGGTGGGGCTAATTAAACAGGGTTGGTCAGCCCCACGCCCCCTGGCCTATAAAGGGGCTGGTCACCCTGTTTCATGGACACTTTAGAACTACTTGACTGGGTTGAGCAAAGGTATGTTTGTACCCTGCATTTGTAAATGTTGCCTAACTATGAACACATTTATGCAATGAACTAAATCAATGTCAGCCTTCACTTGGAGAGACTTGGCCAATTAATTCAATTGTAGAGTTTACAGTGATGGGTCCTGTATTCATGAGAAAGTACAGACTTGCACTTCGTTATGTAACATTTCTATCTTCTTCAGTGCCACTCGAAATGCATTTAAAGATATAATATTCCCATAACCCAGAATGGGGAGAGGTACTAGTTAACTATCTGCTTTATTGCAGTTCACTTAAGTGTAAGTAAATCCTTGTCTCCTTATTCAGATGAGTAGTCTGATAGTCTTCAATGGGCCATACTCATCCGAGGAAGATTTGGCCCTCAGAGTGTTTGAGTTATAAAATGCTCCCATCCTCAAGTCCACTATGGAGACAATTTATGTTTGTTGAAAATACGTCCGGGATTAAAGCAGTTTCTGTTACATTTGTTGGCCTTAATATTTTCAGCTGCTATTTTAGTCATTCAATATACTCATATTTATTATTGTTACTTATTAGGACCCATTCTTGCAGCCCTAACTTGGGCAAAACTGCCATTAACTGACTCCCATTGTGAGTTGCCTGAGCAGGAACTAAATATTGGATTAGGCCTAAATATCATAGCTCCTCTGATTTGGAAGGATTCTGAAGCACCCTCCAATCTATATATTAGCATTATGTAAATTATTTACTCAATTAATTTAGCCTCTTTGTCTTCTCTAGCGGTTTGAGTTATATATTATTTTTTTCCACTCTGATCATGAACAGTTTGCTGAAAAGTATTTAATACTTAGTATGTGTGGTTAGATGGTGATAGATGTTTAGCTGCATGTGTGTGTTTAAACTTAACACTGATAGTCAATGGTGATTGGTCACATAAGTAATAAGATATAGTTTCTGTTCCCTGACTGGAAAAAGAGGACAACAGATTGCAGAAACCATTAGAGCTCTGACTCTAAGGGAGAGATACCAAGTTAGACAAAGATAGAAGCACAATTGTGGTATTTTTTAAAAATGGTAGATCATTTTCCTTCTGGGCTTTATCCAGATCTACTGCAGGATTGTTCCTAGAAAAAATTAGGCTACTGTAAGATTTATTGGCTGGGTGCCAAATTTGTTGTGTGTGTTTTGTTTGGTTCTAGTTATGAAAGGTATAATTAGAATTATTCTTGTTCAACTTGTTCAATTGACTGAGTCTTTGCCAAGGGTTTGGTGAGGGTTTTTGAAATTCCTGTTAACTTTCTATGCTTCATACATGCTTTCTGTAGGCATTCATGACAGTAAAACTGAATTAGTTGGAAGTTCACAGAAAAGGAATGCAAAGGAGCATAAACATAGCTGAAACCATTTTACTTTTAAATCTAGATGAATACTTGTGTAATGTTTTTTATAGCATGCACTCAATTCTGCTATATATCTACAGGAATTGCTTCATGAAAAATTTGTTTTTCTAAGTTTATTGCCTTTTCTTTGGCATACAAATTTCCAAAAATGTCCTTCAAACTTGGCCTGCAAATTTGCATACATAACTAGTTTTTTTCATCCAAAGTTCACACTTGCATGCAGTTGGAAATAAATTATAAAGTATCCAGCATGCCTGTTAGGTACCCATCATTTGAGTTGGGATGAATTGGGCTGTTCACACATTGCTCAGAAGTATCGTTTCAGGATGTCTGCAGACACAAGGAAGCATCACTTACATGTGGCCCACATTCCAAAGCTTATCTTCACCACCTTAAGCACTAGAGATTTAAACTTTTTAAAGGAAATCTGGAGCACAGTTGTGCAGCAGGTCCTCTTCCCCCCCCCCCCCCCCCCCCCGCGAAGCTGTATTTATGTGGCCATTAGTGGGGGCTCTCACGATTTCTAATCATTCAGTCTTTTAAAGCATTATCAGATTGCCATACTTGAGCACTGTCCCCGTTCATCCTTTACTCGTGAGCTGTTCAGCAAGTGACACTTGACTTGAGACGGCGCACAGAAGGATTTACATTGAGTGAAACAACTAAATGGGAATTAAGACATGTGGCCTTTTACCAATTTTATTTTAAGAGAAATATGATCAGTGGTTTCTACACACATGCGGAAACAAATGCGCCAGTGAACTGTTTTGTATTGCCCACAGTAACCCTTCTACTGTAAATTACAATATAAACCAGTGGTATCAAAACTTTTCCTGTCATATTCTTCCCCCCCGCCCCCCAGTAATGGAATCTGTCCATAACCCCCCTACGTTACTGCACAGTTGGCACAGCAGAGGAGTTTGGGCTGAAGGTGTAGTTGGGGGCAGAACTGGAGCTAGTGATGGAGGTAGACTGGGCTGGGCGCGGAGCAGAGCTATGGCTGGGGGAAGAGCGGAGATTGGGGTGGGGGTGTAGCTGTGCTGGGGCCAGCTGGGTGGTACTCCCTCCCTACCCCCTGTGGGGGCTGGCCCAGGCACCACCGCACACCCGCCATCCATTCCTCTGCCCCCCCCAAGGGTGGTGCACCCCACAGTTTGGGGACCACTGATGTAACTCCTTCTTCCTCAGGTTCCAGCCTACAGATTTCTAATTTGTATACTAATTCATTCTTTCTACTTTTGTATTTTACGATATGACTGGTTTTCAGTAAAGCCCATTGAGTTTAATGCCAAAGCTTTTTTTGTGTCACGTTAAACCTGATGAATCTGTTGTTTCTATGGTCCATTTGTGGAATATTGCTGCAGAATGTATGCACAAAACAAGAATGATTTTATTTCAAGTTTCAAAATTGTGGAAATAAACCACTATTAAATCAAATTACTTAGTTGCAAAGAAATGTTATGCCAGTATACATTTAAAATAGTATTTTACAGTATTTCTTTTTTGGAATCTTTTAAATTAATGAAAAGATCAATTTTTGTTTAGAATCCACTGGGCCTACATATAAACTATTTTTTGCACAAGTGTTGAAGCAACTCTTACAACTGTTAATTGCTGAGGCAGTGGAAATGTTTATTCTCTCTTTTGGTCTTTATCTCATAGGTAACTATGATTTATACTTTAAGTAGAATTATAACTTCATAATTTGTAGTTAATTTAAGCAGAATTTGCAAATCAGGAAATAGAGACTATGGCCCTGATCCTGCACCATTAAAGTCAGTAGGAGTTTTGCCATTGACTTCAATGAGTGTATGATCGAGCCCTAGAAACCTGATCCAACATATTTTAAAAACAGTGGAAAGACTCTGTAGTGAAGCGAGACTCACCGGCACGGCACCTCCTGCTGGTAGTCTCAGGAATTAGCTCTTTTCCAGCTTTGGAGTGCCCTCTGCTGGCCGATATCCTGTGTCCCTTCTGGACCCCAGTGCCTCTTTACCTTGGGGTGTTGCCCCCTGGCAATGCCCCCACACTCTGGGTCTCCCTTCCCAGGGGAACCCCCAACCTTCTAAACCCACCTTGCCTCAGTGGCTACTGCCAGTCCTCATCCAGCCCCTGCCCACTGGGGCAGACTGCAGTCTGTAATCCCCTCCTGATTGGCAAGTGAGGGGGTTTGACCTGCTGCCTCTGCCTACCCCGGGCTGCACCTTTGCAACCCCGATACTTGTTTTGGCCTTTGACCAGGCCTGCAGCTACCCAGCTCCTCCTCCTCCCTTTCCCCAGCACTGCTCTGTCTCAAGTACCCTTCTCTCCCAGGTAGCCAGGTCCTTCTCTCTCAAGACCTAGAGAGAGACTGACCCAACTTCTCCCTGAGCCCTTATAACCGGGCCAGGTGTGGCCTGACTGGGGCATGGCCCCAGCTGTGACTGCTTCCCCAATCAGTCTGGTCTTTTGTCTAGGAGCGGGGTAACTGCCCCGCTACAGACTCCAATTGAGTTCAGTGGGCTTTGGATCATGCTCTTTGAGCATTTTTTTTCTCTGATTTATGCAGCAGCACTGATGTCAATGGACCAACCCCAATGTACTTACTTCATTGTAACTGCTGGTAGAATTTGCCCCTATTCCATGATTTACAAGTTCTTGGTATATTTGTTATTTTCTAATCTATTCCTGTATCTAAAAACACATTCAAGCTCTCCTACAATTAGGTAGCATTCTCTAGAACCCTTTTTGTCCATTCAGTGTTCCAGTCTGCTTCGTGCCTCTGACATTGAATTAGATAGAAAGAGATACATGACTTTGCAGTGGATAATTGTAATTTAAACAATAAGAAACCCAGAAATAAATTAAGTTTATAACTATAGTTGCTTTTGGGATGTGAGATCCATCACTTTTATATTGTTGCACTGCAACTTAATGATGGTGCTAGCATATGATTTTAATTCTTTTGGCAGTATGGGGATTTGATTTTGTGTTGACAGCAGGAGCAGTATGCCAATGTAGAATTGGTAATATTTATTCCCTAGTTAGGCAAATAAAAATGACAAGCTGAGGAGTTAAACAATACATTGAACTGATCTAGATTTTTTTTAAAAATAGATATGTGGCAGACAAATAGTATCTATTTGAATTTCATAAACAATTTTGGAAAGATCTTTAATTAGATGGGAGCAAAGAGTAAGTAATTGAACCCAGATATGTGAAGTGTAAACCCCTGAAGGCAAACCTATCCTAAGAAAACTCTGCATTGTCCTAAAAATACTGGAGTCCCAGCAAATATCAGCCAACATTTCTCACTATGGTGTAAATAAGGAGTAACTCAGTTGAAGTCAGTGGGGGGAGGGATAGCTTAGTGGTTTGAGCATTGGCGTGGGATCTGGGGCAAAAATTGGGGATTGGTCCTGCTTTGAGCAGGGTGTTGGACTAGATGACCTCTTGAGGTCCCTTCCAACCCTGATACTCTCTGATTTCACTGATCTAAAACCTACTTATGAGGAGAGTCAAGCCAACTGTTTCTTCCTGTAGGTTTATAAACTGTCTCCCCCAACAAACAGCTATGAATACTTTATTGTTTACATATTTAGATTTATACATTGTGCAGACTGACCCAAGCCATTATCCGCTTATGAATATTTATCAAGGGATGCATTTTATTCAGCATCTTCCCCCTCACCACACAAACAGTTCTAAACAATGAAAGATGTCTGCTTTGGGAGAAAGCTACACCTGAGTCCCCTTTAGGATGCTGTAGGGTAAACACACATTAATGAGCAGAATACAATAAAAATACTGGCTTTTGGCATTCAGGATGAAGTTTGGACAGATGACGAAAGGCCCCCTACAACACTGAAGCCCTGCATTTTACCTTGATGGTAGGAGAAGCACAGGCAAAAAGGCTGTGTAACTGGACCTATACACCATATGGGGGGAGTGCCATACTAGTCCAAAAGAGACCAGAACAGAGGGCCCTGCTGAGTTAGGGTGATTGTGTGGTCCTAGTGAGCCAAAAACCCCAAAAGGAGTTGCAGTCGCTTTCAGATTTGTCCACCGGGGACTGAAGTGAACTGTTGCCTACAATTTGAAAGGTTTAAACTGGATTCATTTGAACCTCCAATCAAAAACTCCAATAGCCAGCCCCTCTTTATTTCCATGCCACTTCAGCATCTCCCAGGACCTCCACCCGCTTCTTCAGTGTCTCTAATGTGATTCCTTTTGCCTATTAAAATGTTTGGAGAGGAGCAGAATTTGCCAGCTTTTCAGATGGGCAAACAATTTCAGGCCATGATTCTGAAATTTCACATGAATAGTAGAAGTTTGCAAACACATTGAACTTTGAAACCAAGACTGAGTTTGAGTGGGCTTGTGATTTAATATCACTGTTGCATACAACAGCTTCAGTCTCTAGATAAGTCATGATTCAGATGTGGTACATAACTAAATGATTGGAAATTTACCTCTATTTCATGTGATTTTTGTCTTTGTTGTAAACTACCATTATATTCTGAACAGTGGTTCACTGTGACATTATACCAAAGATCACTAAACATTAGGAATTATCAAATAAAATTTGATTTTAAGTACCCCCTAACCAGTATCACTGTTATTCTTCAAGTAGAGTTATATGGAACCTACCATGAGTTCTAGGCCAGCCGCTGCAACAAGAGAAGTAAGATACAGATTAATGTATACAGTGGTTGTGATTCACCTTCCTGTGAATTCTACAGTATTACTGTCTCTGCTGATATGTGGCCAAAGCTAAAATCATTAGAACATTAGCTCATTAGCATGCACTTTTAAGAAATGTATTTAGAAAAATGCACTTCTCATTTCTTACACACGTTCCAAATTAACTTCTTTGTAATGTATATTAAATGTTTGATCAGCTTGGCTGGAGACAAGGCACAAAGCTGTTGTTTTTTAATGAGGTGAGCAGCAGCTTAGACTTCTGGAAACAAGTTTGAAATATTTGAGAAGCAACAATGAGGGATTGAGAAAGATTCAGGAGAAAGGTGATTGAAATTAGGATCTCTCTCTTATGATGTGGTCTCAAGAATGAAGAAGTTGAAGCACTAATATAGGGCCTGATTTTCAAAGGTATTAGGTTCATGAAGATACAGATGGTCACCAAATGAGATTTTCAAAGGCACCTGCACAGATTAGATATTTTAGGCATCTAGGGTTTCATCATTGGCTAATTTTTCCTTAAAGATTTTTTAGTTGCTCTTCTGAGCTACTCCGCTCTTAATTTTTAAGTTACCATTGCCTTAGTAACATAAAGGTTAGTCCTTTTGTTTTCCTTCTTAAAATCAATTTGTATGAAATGACTCTTGCTCGCATTTTAAAACACATCGCAAATAAAACTATGCGGTTTAATAAGAATGCTAATATTAAAAGGGGCAAATTCTGTGGTTCTTAATTGAGCAAAACTCTCATTCACTTCAATGGGAGGCTTGCTCGATTAAGAGTTTTGTCCCAGAAGTGTTTTTTTTTAAATCATCATATAACATATGTTATAGACCTTTTTAAATAATTCTATTTTTTAAGTGAATTTAGTGCTTGTGAAAAGCATTTGTATGACAGCTTTTTAGACTGAAATCTTCTGCATCCCCAAAGAGGAGATACATCCTGAGAAGTAAGAGGGCAGCGTCCTCCAAAATGCTTCACCAGCATGCCTCAATCCCACCTTCAGGGATGCCTCAAGAGATACTGTAAAGGGGTATTTAAGTTCTTCTCATTCAGGCTTCTCTGCTAAGGTGCTCAGTTGTGGTTGTTTTGATATATTGACAGCAGTCCACTAAAAAGTGCTCTGAGATCATTAATATATTTTAAAAATACCACACTGATCATGAAGAGCCATTTGAATGCTAATGTCTTTTGGCCACTGGACTTAATCTAAATTCAGTCTAGTGAGTGAGAAATGGAAGTTTCAGTCTTATCCCTCTCTCCCACAACCCCTGAGTCATGGGATAGGTAAAGTTGGGAGCATTGGTTTCTTACTATTCTCTTTATTTCAACCCAATAACATACTTCTGTTGTACACAGGCTGGCTTTATGTATTAATGCACAGTTGTGGCTTCCATCATAGCTATAAAAAGGACTATGATAGACGTGCTGTAATTCAGTCTGTAATTAATGCTTTACTTCTGTGTTCCTCTACAGATAGTAACTTCATCCTTGCAAATGCTCAGGTGGCTAAGGGATTCCCTATAGTTTACTGTTCAGATGGCTTCTGTGAGCTTGCTGGATTTGCACGAACTGAAGTCATGCAGAAGAGCTGCAGCTGTAAATTTTTACTTGGTGCTGAAACAAATGAGCAGATGATTCTTCAAATTGAAAAGTCACTGGAAGATAAGGTGGAATTCAAAGGAGAAGTCATGTTTTATAAGAAGAACGGTGAGTTTTATTGCTTTCATCAGTGTTCTATTAGTTCCAGACAAGCTGAAATTTACCATTATTTAGCATAGTAGTTATATATCCACTGTATTTAACGATACTGCATGTGAATGTTCAGAAGGCTACAGAAATTGATTTGAATTAAGGCAGGGCTGTTATGGTGGTAGAAGTGCAAATATATAGGTAGAAGTGGTAATATCTATGTGATAAATTGCAGGGTATTGTAAAAAGCTGAAGAAACATTGTGGAGCACTGACTTATTCAGTGTAGAAGGTGCACCATATAAAGTTGTCTACTCATCTTGTAATCTAACATTGACCTGGTCTCATTGAAACTTTAAAACAATAATTAAATTAAAACTCACTTACAGACAAAGACTAAGCATGGAAAATTTCAGCCTGATAGAGATGGTTGGAAAATTTACAGTGAAACTGTTTTTCCTTGGGGAAATTCCATTTTGACCAAAAAAAAAAAAAAAAAAAACCACTTTTTTTTCACAAAATGGCTTAATTTTGAGAAAATTTCCCACAAAATTTGTTCAGAATTGGAACGAACGAGTTGGAATATCAAAATATTTTGTCAAATGGAAATTCCAAGTTTCAACCAGCTCTACTGATGCTGAAATTTTCAGAAAGTTTTGAATGTCTTATAGAAGCTAGAGAAAGAGAGCACTCTAATACATGTAATAACCAAGGTTTAAAAAAAACAACAAAAAAAACCAGGTGCCTAGAGTTAGTTCAGTGGGTATTGGATTGGGACCCAAAAGCACAAGCCCCTACTTACTTACAGCTAAAGGAGTTCATATTTGCATGAAGAGGTAGAGGCTTGTGTGTTTTGTGCTGAAGGCCCCAAGTTTGATCCCCATTTATGACTGTGATATCTGTATGTGTCTGCACAGAAGATATATCAGCAATGATACCACAAAGGGAAAAAAAGAGACTTGGGTTTGCAGCAGCATGCCTGTAGCCGAGTGATATAGACCATTCTTCCGCCCATTCTATTGATGGCAGGCTCCTTTACTCCACCTCTTAGAACTCCTCTCTCACTCGTTGCTAAGTGTTTTGATTGTGTTGCCTTTGAAGTGAAGCACTGGCCATATGTGATGCTCAAGCACAAGGGACCAATGGGAGAGCAAACCTGACATAATGCCGTGAGAATGGTCTCAAACAATTAAAAAATATTTACGGCTTGAGGCTGTAGTTCACTGTGTATCAGCTTTCGTTTTTATTTTTTAAGCTTAGAATTTGTGAACAAATGTTCTGGCTAGGTGTCGTCTTCACAATTCTTGCTTAATATTTATGTGCTGTTGAAATGTTTTTCTGTAGAATTATATTACTTTGGTATTATACATTTTTACAGACGAGCATTTTAAAATAATGGATATACTCTGAGGAAAGGAAAGACCATGTATTGAAAATACTAGGAGAAAAATTGTCCCCTTTTCTGACTGCAATATGAGAGGGAAAAGGGTCGTTTAGTCTATAGGCTCACAAACCTCAGGCTAATACACACTCCATATTTAAAGTGTCATTTTATGTAAAAACATTTTGAAGATGCAATAAAATGCTTCCCTCTCCTACTTCTAGCGTTTAAAAGAAAACGTTGCAATGTGTCTGGAGCACATGTTCTATGAATCAGCTTCATAGAAGTTAATTACTGATTTACTAATCTTTCTTGGATATGAAAAATGTTCCAGAAATTTCAAGGGCCACTTTTTTCCCCCATTGTGGTGGTGACTAAACAAAGTCATAAGAGAGAAGATTTAAAATTAGGTGAATGGAAGAATTAGGGCCAGTTGTACTCACTGGCTTTTACTTGGGATGTAAATTGAATGCTCACTGCACCATCAGGAATGAATATTGCCTGTAGCACTTAAGGTGGTAACAAAGGCAGAAAGAAATGATCATGGAATTGTAGGTAGAGTTCCTTAGCAATTAAGGAGTTGGATCACAGATTAGTTGGGATGGACAAACTGGTTTGGATAAAAAATTTCCCACCTACTCTCACCTCTTAAACGTTTGTGTATAATTTGAATCAAACTCATCAAATCATTTTCAAAGTACAAACAAATTCCTCTTACTACCCGTTATATTTTATTTTCAAGTTTTTATGCACCATCTGGAAGTGCTGAAATATCATGGGACCATTTTTGCATTAAAAGCAAAAAAGGCAAGAAATCTCACAAGAAAGGTTATTCTTGTGATTTTTCAACTCAGTGTTGCAGACCCAGAAAATTTGGCAAAGCATCCATAATTTATGTATCTGAACAAAATGGAATTGCTGAAACTCTGAGGTTTGCCCAGAAATTGCAGACATAAGACAGTATGTGGATTTTTTTATTTTATTTTAGCTCTTTAAAGGCATCTACGGAATACAAAAAAAGTGTTGTTTTTTTTTAATTTAAAAAACAAAAGAAAAATTGAAATCCTTTCATTAAAAGCAGTCCCTTTATTAAGCCCTGTCCCGGCTGTCCCGACTTTTTTGGCAGAACCGTTGGCAAGAGCAAATGGGACAACTGCCCACTTTTGTCAAAAAAAAAAAAAAAAAAAAAAAAGGTGCGGAGGAACGTGCGGGGGGGAGAGGGTGAGGGTGAGTGGCGATGCCAGCCCCATGCAGTGTCCTGTTTTTCCCTTTGGGAAATATGGTCACCCTAATCATCAGTCATATGAATATTCACATGACTATCTGGGTTTAGGACACTGTTCACAGGTGCAGACTCACCTTGGGTGCTAGACCAATTGGGATTCATTGCACGTAGTGGTATACATGATTAAGAGTCTGCTTAATTAAAGAAAGTGATAGAAAAAGGGAGAGCAATAAGGTTCTGTTGGGAGAAACCCTAAAACAGTCCGCACAGGCTAAGCCTCTGCTGGGTAAGATTTATGTTGTAAGAGTAGTCAGGCCTCAGGCTTCAGATACATGACCTAAAAATAAAAATCTAACCCAGGAAGGAGGTGAGTTTAGATCATAAAACCTTGTACATGTTCCTCGTGGGAAGCAGTGCTTACTCCCATTTGCAACATGTTTAAGCACAGAAGTTATTAAAAATCATTATAACTTTTCTTTTAAAAGTGATCTTCATGATGAGAACTAATTACTTACCAAATTTCTTATTAGATTTGTACAGCTTCAAAAACCACTCTGTTAAAAATCCAGTAGATTTGTCCAGCTCTTCCCAGTGTGACACTTCATTTTCTTCAGTATGGCCTTTAGCATGGTTATTTGCTTATTTTTTGGCTCTCCATCTGATACTAGGCATGCATCTCTCCATGTATTGTGGTTCAACTTTTAGCTTCTACTTCATATTTCTGACAAATATCATTATTAAGTTATAACTCACAGGGACACAGCATCAGTGTGCCCCCTGAACTTAGTTGCTTTATACAGCAATATGATTGGGCTGGAAGTCTGAGAGTTTTGCTCTGGGAATGGGTTGGCTATTGGATAGCTGTATCCTTGATCCAACTAGTGAGGAACGTACCTCCCTGCAACCTATGTTGCACAGATGGTTCTTTTGCCTATCCTGCATGAGGAGTCATGTAACATAGAATAAATTCTCAAAGGTCTGACCTGTCATGCAATGGTCTCACTTTAGGTTATCTGGGACAGTTCTATCTCAGGTTTTAAAGTCCTGGTCAGTAATGTGAAGAGAGGTCCTCAATCAGGACAGCATAGTAGGAAAAGCTGTTACTGTAATATATTACAGTCCTTTAATTTGCTTGTGTTTTAGAATTGCAGAGAATTGCAATTTTACACATAAGCATAGGCAAAGAATATGGAGTAACTTTGGGACTGAGGTAGCTATCCTGCAAAAGCCAACATGGAAAGTCATGGGGACATACTTTGAAATGTGGGCACCTGCAGTAATTTCAATCTGCAAAAACAGAAATGTACCCATTTGAACCTGCTAACCTAATGTTTGAATATGTAAGGCATTTCCTACTCATTAAAAGGATATAGAACATCCTAATTGCTGTACTTAGGTGGACAACATCATTATATCAGTGCTTCAACTGCAAATCTCAGTACATCAAATATGGACTTAACTGCTGAGCCACTAACGTACTTAAATGCATACACTAGATCTGGCTTCAATGAAATGGTTGTAGTATGTGGGCCTGTTTATTTTAATAAGCCCTTTAGATAAAATACACACTATCTAGATAAGACACATTAACCAGATAGGAGTGCTGAATTAATGAAGATGTCCACAAAAATTTGTCTGAGCTATGTATTTATTGCACTCAGCGTCAGGTTTTGCATTGTTGTCGTCCTGTGTTCATATAGTCCTGGGAAACAAACCAGTGGTCAAATTCTTAGGCCTAAATTCTGCACTCAGACACGTAGATATGGCTCCCAATTTAGTTAACAGAAGTGTTATGTGCGCACTCAATAGACTTATCAGACAAACGGCCAGATTTAAGCCTGGTGTGAACAGGGGCAACCCCACTGACTTCACCTACTTGACTTATGGCAACTGCTCACACCAGATCTAAATTTGGCCCATAGCAAGTGTGCAAAGTTATAGAAAGTTGTCTGACTTATAAATGTGAGAACAGGCTTGTTCCCTCTGAGTAGTTATTTTTTGTTTTAGAAGGAACAGAAAGCCTTGACACATACCAGCAAAAAAAAAAACGTTGGATTATTCTGTAAGTGGCAGGTCTGACATACCCGCTAGGCCGGCTTGTCTTGCTACCTCAAGAGCTGCCCCAGGCACAGTTCTGAGTTCACAGTACAGACTGGAATGTCCTCTCAGCACTTATTTAAAAGCTTCATAATGAGCCCTGAGCTATGATAAATAATGATGATCAGAGAACACCGTGTCTGTGAAAACGCGATATTGGGTTTTTTTGGTTTACTTTTTCTCTGTATTTGATATAAAATGTAGGGCTACTATTTTGTAACCATTTAGTAGTAATTTATTTTATGCCTTATCATGTTGGCAAGACACAGACCCAAGCTGCACAATCTGAATACAAGGTCAGTGCGGGAGTTTTTGAACGTGCACAGACTTGTTCAGTGTTTTTATCTGAGGTTCCAGTTTGGCATATTATGGAGAGAAACTATTATGAAATTTGAAATCAAGATTAGGTTTGGATGTTGAATCCAAACACCCTAAACTGTGTAGTGACTCAAGTTTCTATTTCAATCCCATCTCTAATGCTAGCCTAAATTTAATGGGTTTGATTCTCGCCCCCAGCACCCTACCCGCTTCGTAATTAATCTTTTTTCCCCTATCACTTAGATGTTTCAGTGGTAGTTCAGCTCAGGAATATAATTGTCAGCAAAACAAATTACAGGAGCGGTCCTTCTAATTAAAGCAACCCCACTAACTCTCAGAACGAGTTCAATGGAAGTTTCAGCGAAAGTACTGCTTTAAACTGACATCAGCAGAAAGTAAAACTAGCTCGTAGGCATTGAACTGAGAGCTGCATGAAGCGTATGAGCTGTATGTAGAAAGATGTGGCATACCAGGGTTGCACTGTACATCTTTGTCTTTGAAATTATTTTATTCCTGGTCCATGATTAGAGTTAGCAAAAAATTTTTGCCTAAAACTTTATTTTTGCCAAAAGATGCAGTTTGGGTTCACTTACCAAATATATGTTGATGTCAGCAAATTGTTTTGGTAAAAAAAGAAAAAATCAGTTTCAATATTTCCAGCAATGAAAGTTAGATTCACCAGGGATTCACAAAATGGAGGAGGACAAGGTGGTGATGCCCCCTGTCCTTACATTCAATAGCTCAGTGGACAGGGCACTCAGCTGGATGGGGGAGACCCCGGTTTGAATATCCACTCTGGAGCAGGGATTTAAATGCAGGTCTCACTCCTCCTGGATAAGTGCCCTAGCCATCAGGCTATACGTTCTCTCTCTCTCTTTCTCCTGTTGAAGCTGTTCCACTTTGTATACATATTTCTATATTCTTTGGGCTAGGGAGAGTGAGTGAGAATGACTCCATAGCCCAGTGGTTAAAGCACTAATTTGGGAGGGCGGCCCCCGTCCCTAGATGAGCACCTAAGTGCTTGGGTGCTTTTAAAAATCCAACCCTATATTGAATTTTATCATATATCTGTGTTTATGTGGCTCCTGTCAGCTTCTAGCCTCTTATTTCACAACATCTTGAGTAAATAAACAAGGCAATTTATCATGGTGTTTTCTACTTCAGAGGGCTTTATAGAAAGCAGTACTTCAGCAGGATATTTTCATAAATCTTTTCCAAGTAGACCTTTGCATTACCACAGATGCTGGGCCAAATTCTGATCTCTGTTACAGAAATGTTAATTCAGAGTAACTCCACTGAAGTAAAGGGACTTACTGTGGATTTACACCAGTGCAACTGAGAACAGAACCTCACTGGATCCCCATTGCTCGAATATTCTGCAACCAGAAAAATACAGCATTGATGAACTATATTTAGACAATTCTCATAAAGTTAAATCAGGTCTTCGGGAGCCCCAGAAGTAGACCAGTAACCAGTAGTAGATTGGACTTTTTCCTACATTTGTGTCTGTCTAAGAAGATGCTACAATGAGCTGTGTAATTGTTGAGGTAGTCAAATGTAACGTTTACACTGAACTTGAATTGCTAGTGAGGTCACAGACTAATTCCCTAAATCTCTCTCAGAACTTGAACAGACTAATCACTTTCTTTCTTAAAGAAAATTTTCCCGTTTTTGGCCAGCTACTTTACTTTTCTCGCTAAAATGACTACTTAAAACTTGTTGTTTTATTGTGATATTTCTCCATTCAAGACTCAATGAAATAGAACACAGCTGTTCTGAAGAGCTCTTTCCTTCCTCTGTCAGTGTAGGTGAATACACTTTAGCAGTTGTATGATACTGAAGGAGTAAGGTATTGCTCAGTGGGAGTAAGGATGCTGGGAGCATTAGCCCTGATAACAAATTAAAACCAAACAAAAAAGAAAGCTAGCAAAACTAAACAGCTTTATTATACAATTACTGAATACCATTTAAGAACTGGCCAAAGTGGGCAGCTGATTAGGAAGTTTAGGGCAGATCCATCTTCTGTGATGATGACCAGACCTGGCAGCCCTAGCTAGGGTTGTCAACTTTCCAATTTCTGGAAACTGGACACTTCTGCTCCTCCCCCTGAGGCCCACCCCCTGCTCCACCCTCTCCGCCAAGGTACCACCCTCCACTCACTCCCCCCCCCCCCCCCCGTGCCCAGCCCGGGGACCACCGCACTCTCCCCATCCCACCAGTTACCTGCAGGGGGGAGGCGCTCTCCTCCCTCTGTGCCTGCCCCCCAGCACGTTCAGCCACCGTCCCTGGCAGCTGGGCCCAGACAGGGTGTGGCCTGCTGCCACTGCTTCTCACAAGCAGGCTCTCTCTGAGGCAGCCCAGTCACTACACTGGGCAGCTGGGCTCTCACACCAACCCAGAGTGGAGTGGCCGGCAGGAGAAGTGGGTGGTCCCACCCCTTTCACTCCCCAGCACATTTCTGGCTCACTCAGCCTGTGACCCTGGCAGCTGGGCCCAGGCAGGGAATGAAAGGGGCAGGACCACCCACTTCTCACGCTGGCCACTCCGCTCTGGATCAGTGTGAGAGCCGATCAGCGTGAGAGCCTACCAGTCAGCTGCCTGGGAGAGAGAGAGAGCCTGGTTGCAGGAGGCAGCAGGCAGCAGTGGGAGAAGGACAGAGTCCCACCCACCCCCAGCAGACAACTCTGGGGAGCATTTGCACCTGTATGCCCCGCCTACACATTGCTCCTGCAGGTGACAACCAGACTTTTGGTGTCCAGTCAGTGTTTCTGACCGGACACTGTCAGATGTCCTTTTTCAACCAGACTTTCCAGTCAAAAACCGGACACTTGGCAGCCCTAGCCTCCGTAACAGAAGGAGAAATCTCTTGTTAGCAAATTAACAATAGAAGCTATCAGCATTTTTTAAACATAGAGTGCAATATCTAAACACAGCAACATGAAAAGGGGGATGAGGGGAAGTAAAAAAGAGCAACCAAGCACTAGTAATGAAAGTCTGATAATATTGTCCAACTGAAATTACATATCCCATTGACCACAGAGTCCATCTTTTTAATTTATAAAGCTAGCTTTACCATTATTCCCACTGGCCTCTTTTACTTATAGCTCAATAGTTCCAGCTCCCTGGTGCTCTACAAATTACATTTAGCTGTCATTTTAAAAACCTT
Source organism: Chelonia mydas (assembly GCF_015237465.2). Lineage (NCBI taxonomy): Eukaryota > Metazoa > Chordata > Testudines > Cheloniidae > Chelonia > Chelonia mydas. Next base: position 195,822,149 of record NC_057850.1, on the reverse strand, counting down.
GTATATTAATGTAAGTAGATAGGGAGGAATGCTTTGATGAGAGAGGAAGTTATATCCTATTAACAGTTACTGATAAGAAACACTTTCATACCTTCAGCACCTTTTTTCTCTCTTTCCTCCAAATAATTGACCATATCCACTTGTGGCCACTGATTATCATTTGTATTACTGTGGTGCCTGAAGGCCCTATTGAAGGCCTTATTGTGCCAGGTATCACACAAATACATAGTAAGAGAGAACCCCCTCTGCCCTGAAGAGTTTACAGTTTAAAAAGACAAGACACAGAAAGGATGGGAAATAGGAAGTAGTGTTGTTCCAGCTTTTATGGTGGGGAACCGAGGCACAGAGACATTAAGGGCCAGATTTTCAAAAGAGCTCCACGCCCATTCGGCACCTCCATGAAGTGGCCAGGCTGAGCTTAATGAAAGATTTAAAAAAAAAAGGGAACAAAGCTAATATTTAAAAATAGAAATGGCAGTAAAATAGCCTGTTAGTAACATGATCTGAAACATTCATGATCTCTCACTGTAACTTAATGATATTTAAACAGAAATATTGCTGACTGACTGGAGTTGTTACTGTTCTTACATTGTTGGCATTGAAGTTGACACAACCTACTAACTCCTTTGAACAGCAACATGATTTAATTCTGCCATAATCCAGTGAAAATGGATTTGTTCCAGTAATTTCAAACTGTGATAGTACTTAACCTAATCCATACATGAGTTTTACTACTGATGGCACTCTTAGAGAAAGAAACAGACTTTTTTCTTATTTATAGCAATGTTTGCAAGTGACTGATGTTCACACATATGTGTTTATAGTTTATAGTTTGCAAGTGACATTCACACATATAAGTTTATAGATGCATTTGGGACAATCAGATGTAAGATGTTTCATGCATTTTCTTATTTTTGATCAGTTTTTTTACTGCTTTTTTAAGTGTCCATTTTAAGTACATTGAGATAAGAGTGATGCTCCAGCTCTTTTTCCCCAAGTGGTTACAGTTAAATTCACACTCAGCAGTGTGTATGAGTAGTTCATATAATTAAGTTCCAGTATGCATGACCATGCATTTTTGAACAATGATTTTCACATTTCACAGGTTGCCCATTGACTTAGCATAGTTAGGTTAGCGTTCCTCATGCTCTTCCCCAGTCCCTATCCTAATGTTATGCCTTCTGTAACTTTTGTCACCTTTCTAATCACCCCTCATTTGGAGTTCATTAATAAATCTATGAAACAACACTGGTCCTTGTACTGATCCTTGGAGCACCCCAATGTTAAACTGAATGCTGAAAATAGAGTGACCATTTATTTCTGCTCACTGTCTTCCATTTCTTAGCCATTTTCTATTCCATGACAGCACAATGTCGAGTTCAGACACTTTTCAATATCCTCTGAGTAAGTGGGAGCCTCTGGGAGTCACATTTCAGCCCCTGGTTCCCCCCTTGTCTGTAATCTGCTCCAACCTTGTACCACTAGGAAATCACTTCTCCCTCCATAGAGGCTTAGCTGTGCTGGCCAGTATGTTGGGGTGTAGTCCAGGCTCCACCTGTTCCCACCCATACCCTACTCTCTCTTCACTGACCTGCACAAGAGGGTGAATCATGGCCTCCACACTGCTGCTGCCCTTCCCCTCACAGTATGACCTACGATGTGGGTAGCCCACACAAGCAAATAAGGGGGATACCTTCTTGCCCTTTGTGATGACTTAGTTTCTTTACTACCATCTGTAAAGTGTTTTGTTTAAGACTTTTTGAAAATCCAAATGAATTATATGAACTGATTATCCACATATTTTTATAGACAGACGTTCGAAGAAGATTAGTAGATTATCGGAGAACAATTTTCCTTAATTAACTTAATAGAAGTGATGCTGTTTTGTCTCTATCCTGTCATGTTCATCGAGGTGCTTTGTATTTCTATATTTAATCTTTGACTATTGGCTCTTCCCATAATGTATTCATTCTGGTTCCTCCTAATTCCCATTTTATGCTATTACCTGCCTTAGTCTGTGTTCCTTGGTGTTGGCTTCATGTAGGCTGGATTTCCATATTCTGAAGGATTCCTATGTTGGAATAACTTCTTGAACTTTGTCTTCCAATTCCTCTCTTCTAAAGGGGAATGAATAACTGTCTCTCCTGCTTCAGTAGCCTCTATGCTGAGTGTAAGGATGCCAGTTTTTCTCATTGTTAACTTTAGAGTCGTCTTTACCAAGGCTTCGTCTTGTGCAGAATGCACCTACTCATCTTATCTATGGGTTAGGCTACCTTAAGCAAATCAGATCTGTGCTTTGGTCCCTCCTCTGGCTCTCAGTCTGTTTCCATGACCATTGACGGCCTTGGTCCTGACCTTCAAAGCCATTAAGGAATCATGCCTCAGCTACATTAGATACTATATCTCTAGCTATGAATCACCAAGACAGTTGCTCTTCTCTGGAACAATTCAATTCACAAAGCTCGTGGAAAAACACGTGAAAGACAGTGATGAGATGTTCTTGGACAAGGGGATCCTGCTATTGAATGAACTTCCAGAATAGATTACACAAATCCAGAGTCTGACCACCGTTAGCTCATGCTGCAAGACATTGTTCTTTTGATAAAGCTTCCTCCACCTGTCTAGAATGACATTTACAACAACCACTACCCCATTTAGAAAAACCATTCCCCAACATTATCTCAAGAAGCAGTATCTTGTCCCTGAGAAGGAAAAAATTCAAAGGAATCTGTGAAGTACACTAGGGATCTTGTTATACCAATTTAAGTAATGTGGGACATGCTTAGATCCCATGATTGTAGACTGTGGAAGGAAAGGGATGGGGATGAACCATTGCTTCCCTGATATGTAAAGCAGAATCACAGGAGGGACAGCGGTTGCTGCAGGCTCTGGATTGTTCTGGCAGCTGCGACAGCCTGACTGTGGAACTCAACTTTTCTTAGACTTACTTGGAAAATTTCCGACAAAACAGTTTTTCATTAGAATTTGCTCATTTGTTCAAATCGAAACTTTCCGCAGAGTCTGTTCGAATTTGACAAAGTTCTTCAGGAAACCAGGGCTGATAGTGCTCCATTAAAGAATGTTGGGGCCCTGTGCACTAAGGCAGTTGGGAGACCCCCACCTTCCCTGTCCCTGGGAGAGAGAGGTCCCAGGGCTGTGTATCAGGTCCTGCCTCTGGAGGGCATCAGGGGGAGGCTCCAGGATGAAAGGGAGTTGCGCGGAGGGGGCGGGATTTGTGAGAGGCCTTAGGTGTGGGTGTTGGAGACCAGTCCCAACCTGAACTTATCGTGCAGTGGTTCCTGTCCGGTGGGGCTGACCCAGCTTCCCACTCCAGCTCCCATTGGTTCTCATCACATTGTGCAGGCAGGGCCCTCCTGCTGCAATGCCCAACCAGCTTCCTGGTCTTCATGACTTTTGTTGGCGTGTGTGTGTAGTTCTGATCCCCTCAGCCAGTGATTCCCCCCTTCCCCAAGATGCACCAAGTCATCTTGGTTAAACTGAGCCTGCTGATGGAGCTTTCAAAATCTCTTCCCCAGGGGCTGTTCAGGACTTCCACAGTCTGTGGCTCTGAGGCAGCCATTGCCCTGGAGGCAGATACCCTGTTTACAGGATTCATGACTCAGGAGCAGCCAGCCAGGCAGACTGCCAATGATTCAGGCATCCCAGGGCTTACAAAGTCAATAGTTTGGGGACAGCTAGCCATGGAGACGGTCTCTTTTTTGCTGTGGATTTCAACGTTTTTGGTTTTCATTCTGAATAGTTCCCTGTGGTTTTGTTCCTATCTTTCTCTGTACACCTCTAATTGTGCTAACCCCTGGATTTAGTGTAGGGAGTAGATCTGGCCCAAAACATTATACTACATTGTGTGCTTTTATATAAAATTTCAGCAGTGAAAAGGTTAAACGCTACAATTTTCCAACTCACAGGGTTACTATAAGTCTCTTCCGTGAGCAGGCTCACTCTGTGTACAGCATGTGCTCATGCAGATTCAAATGATGAACTGGGAAGACTAATCCGCTGTACAGCCTTGTGTAATTCCACCGCATGTGCTGTAAAATCCTATTATTCAACGAACGTAACCTGGCAGAAAGGGCAATGACATCAAGCCCAAATCGTGTCCTCTGTGACATGTGAACTCTGAGAACTCTTTCTCAGGATCCAGCTTTAGGAGCTTTTCCAAAAAAGTGTCAGGCAGCACAACTTCAAATGCAAGTGACAGCTCTGTGAGAATGTATGTATATGCTGGACACCTCTTAACTTAGGTTGTAACTCTTGATAGATGTGAAGAGAATTTTTAAAAAATATTAATTAACATAAACTGATGATGATTTGTGGTCCCTCAATTTCGAATATGATCTCTACCACAGATTTACATATAGGTCCTGAGATGACTCAGGAATCTGATCCTGGAACCACAAATCTGCCTGCAGTAGGTACAGGCATTTTTGTGGCAGGCCAGTGGCCTGCTGGGAGAAGGTTATTTCTTTTTTCTTCCTCCTCTCTGTTTTCATCTTTGAGGGCAAGGCGCTTCTCCTTCTCCTCCTCCTGTCTGATGGAGGATATGGCGCCATTGGGGTAGGTTGGCGGCTTGCTGTTCCCAGCTTGTGATGTCCACATCCTTTTTTCTTAAGATATACTGTCAATGTGTCTTTATAGCATTTCCTCTGACCACCACCCGATCTCTGACCATGAGTGAGCTGAGAGTAGAGGACTTGTTTTGGGAGATGAGTCTGGCATCCGCACACAGTGTCCAGCCCCAGCGAAGTTGGAGCAGGAGGATCATTGCTTCAATGCTGGTGACATTGGCTTCAGCGAGGATGCTGACGTTAGTGCGGTGATTTTACCACTTGATGCGAAGGATCTTCCGGAGGCATCGTTGGCGATACTGCTCCAAACTTTTCAGTTGCTGTCGATAGGTCACCCAGGTTTCGCATCCACAGAGGAGTGTAGGAACAATTGTCTTACAGACCTGGATTTTGGTGTCCTGCTGTAGGTCACGGTCCATGAAAATGTGTCGGAGCAATTTCCCAAAGGAAGCACTTGCGCACTGTGCTGGATCTCACTATTGATTTTTGCATTTTGAGAAAGCTGGCTACCAAGGTGCTCAACTGTCTCCAAAGTCTGACCCTCGGTGGTGATTTGTGTTGGGACATGTGCAAGGCCTGAAGCAGGTTGATAAAGCACTTTAGTCTTCTCAATATTGAGTGAGAGTCCTAGGCTTTGGTAAGCTTGTGCAAGACAATCCAGTATGGATTGAAGGTCATTCTCAGTGTGCCCAAGGATGACACAGTCATCAGCATACTGAAGATCAGTAATGGACGCTTTGAAGACTTTAGAGTTCGGGCAGAGATATTGAAGATTAAAGAGCTGCCCATCCATTCTGTATTGAATGTCAACTCCATTGGAGAGGTGGTCTTTAACAAGGCCCAAAATGACTGCTAAATAAATGGAAAACAGGGTTGGGGCAATAATGCATCCTTGCTTAACCCCAGTTTTTATTACGAAAGGTTCTGTCTCAAGGCCATTACAGAGAACCATGGCAGTCATCTGATCACTGAGAACCCTTAGGATCTTAATAAATTTTGGACGGCAGCCAAATCTAGCCAGCACCTTCCAAGTCAAAGGCCTTTGTCAAATAGATGAAAGCCATGTAAAGGTACTGATTTTGCTCCTGAGACATTTCCTGGATTTGGCGGGCAATGAAGATCATGTTAGTTGTCTAGCAGGATGATCTAAAACCGTCAATATTTCCTCAGAAAGGGGAAGTAATCGGTTTAAGAGGACACAGGCATGAATTTTCCTTGCTGTAGATAGCGAGGCAATGTCTCAATAGTTTCCACACTCCGACTTATCTCCTTTCTTAAAGATTGTAACAATGTTAGCGTTTCTCAAGTCTTCTGGAATCTTCTCATTATACCAGATATGAAGAAAGTTTGTGGAGCTTCCCTACCAGTTCTTCACCTCCAAACTTGTAGACTTCAGCTGGTATGCCATCTGGCCCTGCTGCCTTGTTCTTAGTTTGCATAACGGCTTGTGTTACTTCTTTGAAGGTGGGAGGGGTCAGCAAGAGATTCTCTTTCATGTCATTGAGATATAGATTCAATAGTGGCATCAGAGACAGTTGACTTATGGTTCAGGAGTAACTCAAAATGCTCCTTCCATCTGGCTTTGCTGTCCTTAAAATATGTTGACCTGTCTTGGGCTCAGAGTGGTGTGGGTCCATGGGAGCATGGGCCATATATGGCCCTTCTTGCCTGAAAGAAACTTCTCATGTCATGTTTATCAGCATATAAAGCTCAATCTCCTTGGCTTTTTCTCGCCGCCACTTATTTTTGATGTCATGGATTTTCCTTTGGGTTTCAGCCTTGAGTGGCCTGTATGACTTTCTTCTGTTGGTGTGATATGTCATTTTGCCACATGCAGTGAGCTTTTCTTTTCTGGTCAAGCTGGCCCCGAATCTCAGCATCGTTCTCATCAAACCAATCTTGGTGATGGTGAGTAATACAGCCAGTGGACTCAGCACATGCCGAGAGAACAGCAGTCTTTAATCCTTTCCAGAAATTTTCATTGTCATCATCAGCTGTAGGAATAGTGGCAAACTTCTCTTGGAGATGCTGCTGCAGTTTCTCCCGAATCACTATATCTTCAAGAGACTTGACGTTGAATTTCTTTTATACTGATTTTGCCCGCTTGTGATGCCTTGAGGTGATCTGGAAATTCATGATTGATCTAACAAGGCGGTGGTCTGTCCAACAGTCATCGATTCCACGCATGGCCCTTGTGATGCGGACATCCTTCCAATCTTGAGCTTTAACAATGACATAGTCAAGAACGTGCCAATGCCTGGAGTGAGGGTGTCTCCAGATGGTCTTATACATCTCACTTTGTCTAAAGAGGGTTTTTGTATGATCAGGCCATGTTCTACACACTTGCTCAGGAGGAGGATGCCGTTGGAGTTGGCCTTTCCTACTCCTTCTTTTCCGATAGTGCCATTCCAGAGATCCGACTCCTGCCCAACTCTAGAGTTAAAATCTCCAAGGAGAATTATCTTGTCCTCCTTGGGAATGTTGGTCAAGATTCTGTCAAGATCTGTATAGAATTGTTCCTTGATATCCTTAATAGAATCAAGCATTGGGGCATACGCACTGATGACAGCAGCAGACTGGTTGTTGCTGAGCTCAAGATGAAGAGTCGTAAGACGTTCATTGATTCCTACAGAAAATTCTATAAACTGACTGACAAACTTATTCCTAATTGTAAAACTGACACCATGAATGCACCTGTTCTCTGCAGATTTTCCTTTCCAGGAAAGTAGCCTCCACCTTCTTCTCTGTTGACCTTCGTGTGGGCACCTTATCTGACTCCGGGCAGTATCGTTGATATTATATTTCACAAGTCCCCTGGTGGCGAGAGCAGTTCTTCTTGCTGGCCATACATTATCTCTGTTTTCCATCAGGGTGCGAACTTTCCATGTAGCAAAAGTCACTGTCTTTTTATAGGTTTAACCACAGGCAGAGTGATCCCACTGGATGCAGTAATCCAGCCAGGAGTGTATGAGACAGCCTAGGTTTAGGGCACCTTTTCTATCCCTCTCCCCATGAAGGGTGAGCAGAGGGGATCCTAAAGAGGACTGCTGAGTCGCCATAGTAGCTACCTGTCTCAGTCCAGGTGCCAGATGACCATCTAACTACCACTGCCTACATGCAGATTCATGGCTAGGGACTGCCAGATTCACTAATCCTGTCCCTGTCACCACTAGTCTGTTGCTGCAGGGCTTGGAAGGATGGAAAGATGTTATTTCCCGTGGTAGAATCCTACACGTGATTTCTTTTAATGTAGGGAAGCTGGTGCACCTACCGTGACCACACTATCATGACAAGTTGGAGGTCTGAGGCCCAATGGTAGGGAAAGTCCCAGATGACTGGAGATCTCCACTTGCTGCAGCCTTCATCCACTTTCAAGGCCTTGAAATCTGAGGACCCTCTTCCACTGATCCACAATTGAGGACTAGGGGAATTGGACTGTGCTTTGTCTGGGACTTCCCCTCAAACCTGTTCACCTTGGGAGACCCTACCAGGAACATGAAGCTCCTGACAATTTAGCTCTGAGGTTCACTGAAGCACAGAAGACCCTCCACCACAGCAAGGTGATGGTCCCCAGAGGGGATGGACATAAAAAATAGCAAGAGAAGTAATTTTTTTCTTGTTCAGTAACAAACATCCCTGAACCAAGTTAAAACATGAAACTCTGTTGGAAAATCGACCTAACTGTAACCAAGATGATAGGCTATATTTCTAAAGTAAGCTTTTTAGCAGTAGAGTAGAAGACTAATCTACACATATAAACCCTTGAAACAGTAACATTTTTCCAGTGAATAAGGTGCCTAATATTCTAAAAAAAAAATGCTACTTTTATTCATTATAAGAGGAGTGAGACTGGAGTAAATGCAAAAGCTTCCAGATTCCAGGAGAATTCCATCAAGAAGGCAGTTTGTGAAAATAGCTGCTTCACCACAGGAGACATGATGAGCTTCAACTCCCCAGAAACCTCATGTACACAGTTTAATTTATGCCCTAATTCATGATTAGAACAAGATGACTGGAAACTCTTACCTCGGAGGGAGAGTTTTGCATCCACTCTTGGTTTTGTAAATGAAAACAACTAACATTTTCATTCTGTTCCTTAAAAGGGGGCTTCAAAATGATGCTCAAAGAACAATAAACTTGTGTGACTATTTAGTTTTAAAATAATGTTGTGTTTATTCTAAACCTTCCAGCTGAATATATGGCCATCCATGGTGATGAATACATTAGATAATGTTTTTGGATCAGACAGACAAGGCAACAAGGAACAAACAAAAGACTGAAATAAAACTCATTATATATACTGGATATTTCATTAACTTATAAAAATGAACTGTTTGGGGGGAGGAATAGCTCAGTGGTTTGAGCATTGGCCTTCTAAACCCAGGGTTGTGAGTTCAATCCTTGAGGGGGCCATTTCGGGATTTGGGTCAAAAATTGGGGATTGGCCCTGCTTTGAGCAGGGGGTTGGACTAGATGACCTCCTGAGGTCCCTTCCAACCCTGATAGTCTGAGTCTATGATTCCATGATTTTTAAGAGTAAAAATTCCTTTTAGTCCAGTTTTCAGGGATGGCAGTACATTCTCAGTTACCTGAAAAAAGTACATTCACTAGTGTGATTACTTGCTTATTCTGAACTTGGAGCTATTAGCATCCAGCAGCATTAGGCACCAAGTATGTGACTGTGATCCTTAATGATAGGATACAGCAATGCTGGTGATCAAGGGGAAGTAAACATTGCCTGCTGGTTGATGACTGGCAAATAAAGGGAAATAACAGAGGTTGACAGAAGGAAATACGTTGAGAACAAAACAGTGGAGGGGTTGGAATGTTGAGAAGGGGAATGATCTGGAGAGGATCTTTCTCTAACAAATTATTCCACGGAGACAAAAGTTGGAGGACCACCATTGTAAATGATCCAAATACATGTAACTCATTGGGGTGTGTGTTTGTTTTCAATTACAGTATACTAGGGAATAATTATATCGCTAGAGTTACAACAGCCACTAAGTACTACAGCTAGAAAAAAACCTATTGAACCTGTCTATCGTTAAAGAAATGGAGATCTGACACTGAATAGCTAACCAAACCCTTTCTAGATTAGTGCTCTATAAGGTCAACTGCCACCACTAATGTAATTGGTACATTGTAATGCCCTTGGAAAATAATTGGGGGAACTGCAGACAGCTTTGATCCAAAAACTATTCACGTCAGTGGGAATCTTTCCGTTGACTTCAATGGTGTTTGGATCAGACCCTAAAAGAATAATTTTGTTGTTTCCCTAACTGTTGGATATGTAATCTGGTAAACTCATGACACTGGGAGGTTACTGTCTTTTTAAATGGAGTCTCCTCTTAATCTGTTGTAGGAGACAGGAAAAAGGAAATTAGAGCAGAGTAAAAGTAAGTAGTGCACATAAGGACAAAGGAAGAAAGTCACGTGGCTGCAGCAAGGACTGCTTAGCTTTTTAGTTTTTGTTCAGTGAAGTTCAAGGAAGTGTAATTGAAGGATTTCAAAATTGTGAGTTTTATAACTGCAACATCCTTTTCCGTCGGTGAATGGAGAGAGGGGAAAAGTGTGAGTAAACAAAGACAGAATGTAAATGTGGATATATATTGCTCTATGTGTACTAGAGTCCATAAGTTATCTACCAGTATATGAAAACTACACTGTATATTATGCCTTAAATCTGCCTTAAGGTTGCAGAGTCAAACTCTCCAAAGTTACGAAATGACAGAACTAAGGTTGCCTGTGCCATCTTAATTCAGCCCCCTCCTACATGTGCATTATATTAATGTGACTTTATATGACACTGAAAGTTTGTGGCAGAGCTAAGAATGGAACTCAGCTCTCTTGGGTACCAGTCCAAAGCCTTAAACACAGAAACATCTCCTTGTTGTTCTTACAACCCTCTGCCTTATTCACTGTCCATCCCATGCATCTACAGGGTCCTGTAGATCATGGAATTATAGACTGCATCATAATGTGTATATACACAAGAGGTCTGAATTTTTTAATAGAATTTCCGATTTTGCTGCAGCCAGGAACCTGACATTTCGTTTTGTCCTCTTGCCCTGCTAAAATCTACCTGCAGCTGTCTTTAACTCTCCAGCTTTTCCCGTGAACAGAACGGAGTTAAAGCACTGCTGGTCCTGGCCCAAGCATAGCCCTGCTCCTATTTGCCATGGCAACCGGGAATCAAGGATATTTAATGCAGATACAATAAGTTAGACTTACCACCTAATTTAGGAGGTGCTTGCTACAGAATTTGGTCCTACTGTGCAGCAAAATACTCAGAACCCTGATTACATCTTATCGACAAATAGCCAGTATATGTAGCCTCAGTACCATCTCTATATTCTAATGATATTATAATACCCTGGAGATGTCCCCTCTAGGTCCCTGTCCAAAATTTTGGACCAGCCAAAGAAGAGACTGCCCCCAAGAGAGTCTATTGCTGGTTTTACTTTGATCCTTGTGTATGTTGGGACAAGATTTAGAGAGTTTAGCTTGTGCTCTGCGCCCTTTCAATGCTCATGCAGTACAGGTGCTATCAACAAAGCTCATGATTGTACGTCTCACAACTGAGACTTAAGCAGATCTCAGTAGTTGGAGGGGGAAACGCATCATTTTGTAGTGGTCAGAATACTTATCTTTTAAAGTTTCTGGCATTATAAAGGAAGAGTGCTGCTTGAAACCTTAAAGTTGTTTGGTTTTTTGAAGAAAGGTTAGTATCTCAGTTTCTGCACAGACTCCCAGCTGAAGGCAGTTTGCGCTTATTTTGATAGAGGGAGTGGAGAATAGGTAGAAGTAGCTGTGGATGAGAGGGTGACCATAAAATAGTCACCTCTGTGTTGCTGAGAAAAGCTATTGGGCTAGTTGGATTGCTCTATGATGAGATTTTTCTTTTGTTCTGCCTCTCCCTCCTGTCCTTGATGTGCTATTCTCTGGCTGAAGGATATTAAAATATATTTTGAGGCTTCGGATCTTACTGTAAGGGAAAGAAAGGAAGCTTTCTGATAGAGAAGTAGCCAGGGGCAATAAAGAAAGCCCATAAAAATAAAGCTACAAAGGAAATCTTTTTGGTAGACAATGATTTGTTGACAATGGCAATGCCCTTTGTATGCACTAGCTGAAGCTGGAAAGGAATTCTCAGAATCAAATTAATCATTTCAGATAAAGTTACCAAATAGAAAATGCAAAGTAATGCACATTGGAAAACATAATTCCAACAACACACATAAAATGATGGGATCTAAATTAGCTGTTACCACTCAAGAAAGAGATCTTGGGGTAAATCTCTGAAAACATCCACTCAATGTGCAGCGGCAGTCAAAAAAGCAAACAGAATGTTGGGAATCATTAAGAAAGGGATAGATTATAAACAGTAAATATCATATTGCCTCTATATAAATCCATGGTACACCCACATCTTGAATAGTGCATGCAGATGTGGTCACCCCATCTCAAAAAAGATATATTGGAATTGGAAAAAGTTCAGAAAAGGGCAACAAAAATTATTAGGGGTATGGAACGGCTTGCATATAAGGAGCAATTAATAAGACTGGGACTTTTCAGCCTGGAAAAGAGACAACTAAGGGGGGATAGAGGTCTATAAAATCATGACTGGAGTGGAGAAAGTAAATAAGGAAGTGTTATTTACTCCATCATAACACAAGAGCTAGAGGTCACCAAATGACGTTAATCAGCAGAGTTTTAAAACAAACAAAAGGAAGTATTTCTTCACACATCACACAGTCAACCTGTGGAACTCCTTGAGCCAGAGGATGTTGTGAAGGCCAAGACTATAACAGCGTTCATAAAAGAACTAGAGAAGTTCATGGAGAATAGGTCCATCAATGGTTATTAGCTAGGATGAACAGGCATGGTGTCCCTAGCCTCTGTTTGCCAAAAGCTGGGAATTAGCGATAGTGGATGGATCACTTGATGATTACCTGTTCTGTTCATTCCCTCTGGGGCACCTGGCATTGGCCACTGTTGGAAGACAGGATACTGGGCTAGATGGACCTTTGATCTGACCCAGTATGGCCATTCTTACACCAAATGTATTTGCTAGAATGTATTAATATATATTTTTTAAAATGTCTGATGCCTGTAACATAATTGCCACTAATTCAGTGCTTTAATGGCTGTTTCTGTATTGTTAATGTTAAAACTATAACAAAACAATAGAAAAGAGAAAAGAAATTCAGCTACTTCTAGAGTGGATAATAATAGCTGTTTAAAAAAGCATAGCGGCCAGAAACAACAGTTTTGCAGAGGAAGTGAAGAGTAACATTGTATCCAATTGAAACTATGGGAGAAATTTAGCTAGGCAGAATGTAATTTTAAAAAATGGAATTTGGCCAAGTGATATGAGTTATAGTAATATTCTTTAGAGGCTTGCAATTCTCTCTCAGAAAACTAAAAAATTTTACTGATGCTCTTCAGTTTGGATACGCCAGTATAGATTGATGTATTGGTTGCTTTTCAACAAATGAGTGACAGGAAGTAGCACCAATCAGATTTTCCCAAAGGTTTTGATAAAGGAGATAACAGTAGTCCTACCCTCTCTCTCTCTGCTTCTTGCTTTGTCTTGCTCAAAGATGCTCACAATAAAATGTGCTTGCTCCATCATGTCTGCATGAAAAGGAATAAGAAATTCAGGATGGAAAAAAGGGGGAATAAGCAGGCAGAAATCTCTTGCTTCTGATCTCCCATTTCTGCCCTCTTTTATGCTGGTATCTTTGCTTGCACTGTCTTCACAGCTTACAAAATAGGGTGTTTAAAACCCAGGGTAGACCCATTTTGTTTCATCTGCCATATCCTTCTTTCCTCCCTTTCTCACTTTCCTGTTTTCCTTCAAACTGGGAGCCTTGTCCCAGCTGCAGGTTAAATTTACTAACCTACCTAAATGCTGCCCAACTGCCTCCAGAGAGCTGTGACTGAGTTGGGAGAGGAACAATTGATTTTCCTTTGAAGCATCCTACTGGAACTTCAACTACAATAACACTTCAAGGGTAACAGCTACATCCCCTGCTAGGCTCAGCCCCCGCTCTCAAGAGGCCATCAAGTTGATTTTATATTAAAATTTAGATTAGACAGCTGAATTGTAAGCAAATTTGCAGTGCCCGGTACCATTTCTTAAACTGCAGAGTTGAGAAGAGAGAAAATAGGGGGACAGGGACAAGAGCGCCAAAAGCAAGCAGCTGTAATCTGCTCTTCCAATCAGTCTTTTCTGAGCTCACCCATATTTATATACGTATTAGCTATGTATTTTTAATGATAGCTAGTGGCCCAGGGACCATGTTTAGTTTTATTTCATGAGAACTGGAAGTAGCCTTTGAGCATTAAATTGTTGCCAAAAGAGCAGTGAGATGGATAGGATATAGGAGTCTCGGGGTCAGGCACTCCCAAAAACAAATTTCAAATGAAAAAGACTTAGTCCGAAAACAATGATCCATCCCACTGCGAACATTAGTGGTCTGTTGGTATGCTTGAAGTGGCTGAAGGTAATTGTTTTTGACTTTGTGACTTACAGAGATGGGCCCAAGCTGCATACTACAATTAGAATCTAGACTGATTTACCCCAAAATCAGTGGGGTTTGGATCCAGGGTTTTGGTGTGAGCTCAGCTTTACTCACAATGTGCTTGAACTATGCAGCAGTACAACACCAACACACTGGCAATAATTAGCTCCTATGCTGAATTATCTGGGTGAATTACAACCCCAGTGCTTAAGACCATCAGACTGAATGTCCTATTTTCCAAGGATGGTGTGACTTTAAAAAACCGAAAAACAAAACAAAAAACTTTCTATTTACATAACGTAATTATTAAGTGACAATTTGACACTAAATAGGCAAGTTGAGTTTTACATTTAAAAAAAAAGTATTTTTTACCCAGGCTACTAACTGGTATTACCGCAATTAACATGTAAAAGGGAAGATCTTTATTGTCATTAATTTTCACAGATAAAATGTAAGTATTATAATACTCATCTTACATGAAATACAAGGACTTTGAGTTTTCACTTGCCTAAGTTTAACACCTCAGGTTTGAATAACTGTACTTAAAATAGAAATTAAAGTCACAAGTCTGATTAGTTTAAATATCTTTGAATTAGTGAAGTGATACACTAGCTACTGGGTCTTCTGCTAAGGGATGATGAGAAAGCCAAGTCTGATGATGAATCTAAGGTAAAGATATTTCATAGTAAACATGGAAGCTTCAGATATCAGAGTTAACACAGTGGCAGGTACTCCATTAAAAGAGGAAGTGCCAGCATCAGTTAAGATTTCAAAGGAAAAGGTGGTTTGAGAGAAGTAAGAAGCTTCATTAAACTCCATTAATGTTCCCAGTAGATAAATTTTGCATCTAAATTAATTCCTTGATTCCACAGAATGCAGCACTACTGAGCTTCGACCAATGATGCAAAGAGATTTACATGAGCTGAACATCTGTGATTTCCTGACTGACCTTCTAAATACGACTTTTTGTTAGAATTATGTTAGTTGCAGCTTTAATAGTTTGGATTTTTTCAACAAAAAGACAGCTGTTTGAATTTAATTCATTCTGTATCCTTACAGGGTCTTCATTCTGGTGCCTACTGGACATTGTTCCTATAAAGAACGAGAAAGGAGATGTAGTACTGTTTCTGGCCTCTTTCAAAGATATAACAGATACAAAGGTGAAGATTGCTCCAGAAGATAAAAAAGAAGGTCTGTATAGTTTCTAACAAACACTGATAAATACTATTGATACTTCACGTTTTGAGATATAGTCACCATTAAATAAAGGAGTCGGGGTGGAAATTCTTTTGAAGTTCCGTTTTAAAATTCAAAAGAGTACATTTATGTAGGACTTTTGGGGCTAGAAATGTAACCAAAATCAAAGAACTAATGATACGGAAAATGCAATTTTGTTCCGTTTTATATTCGTTTTAATTTAGATCTTGCTCCACATTCTACAAGTTAAGTATCAGGGGATAGCCGTGTTAGTCTGTGTCAAGGTTCCTTCCCCACTCTGAACGCTAGGGTACAGATGTGGGGACCTGCATGAAAAAACCCCCTAAGCTTATTTTTACCAGCTTACGTTAAAACTTCCCCAAGGTACAAACTATTTTACCTTTTGCTCCTGGACTTTATTGCTGCCACCACCAAGCGTCTAACAAATATATAACATGGAAAGAGCCCGCTTGGAAGTGTCTTTTCCCCCCAAAATCCTCCCAAACCCCTTTCGTGGGGAAGGCTTGATAAAAATCCTCACCAGTTTGCATAGGTGAACACAGGCCCAAACCTTTGGATCTTAAGAACAATGAAAAAGCAATCAGGTTCTTAAAAGAAGAATTTTAATTAAAGAAAAAGTAAAGGAATCACCTCTGTAAATCAGGATGGTAAATACCTTACAGGGTAATCAGATTCAAAGCATAGAGAATCCCTCTAGGCAAAATCTTAAGTTACAAAAAGACACAAAAACAGAAATATACATCCCATTCAGCACAACTTATTTTATCAGCCATTTAAACAAAACAGAATCTAACATATATCTAACTAGATTGCTTTTTAGCCCTTTACAGGAGTTCTGACCTGCATTCATGCTCTGGTCCCGGCAAAAGCAACACACAGACAGAGAGAACCCTTTGTTCCCCACCCGCTCCAGCTTTGAAAGTATCTTGTCTCCTCATTGGTCATTTTGGTCAGGTGCCAGCGAGGTTATCTTTAGCTTCTTAACCCTTTACATGTGAAAGGGTTTTTTCCTCTGGCCAGGAGGGATTTAAAGGTGGTTAGCCTTCCCTTTATATTTATGACAGTCTGTATCCACAAAAACAACAAGGAGTCTGGTGGCACCTTAAAGACTAACAGATTTATTTGGGCATAAGCTTTCGTGGGTAAAAAACCCCACTTCTTTAGATGCATGGAGTGAAAATTACAGATGCAGGCATTATTATTCTGACACATGAAGAGAAGGGAGTTACCTCACAAGTGGCAAACCAGTGTTGACAGGGCCAATTCGATCAGGGTGCATGTAGTCCACTCCCAATAATAGATGAGGAGGTGTCAATTCCAGGGGAGGGAAAGATGGTTTTGTAATGAGCCAGCCACTCCCAGTCCCTATTCAGGGCCAAATTGATGATAAATTTGCAAATAAATTTTAGTTCTGCTGTTTATCTTTGAAGTCTTGTACAGCCCCCAGCTAAAACCTCTCCAGCACATTATCAACGATCTACAACCTATCCTGGAAGATGATCGCTCACTCACAGAGGTTGGGAGGCAGGCCAGTCCTCACTTACAGACAGCCCCCCAACCTGAAGCAAATACTCACTAGCAACTACAGACAACACCACAGAAACACTAACCCAGGAACCAATCCCTGTAGCAAACCTCGTTTCCTACTCTGTCCCCATATCTACTTTAGCAACACCATCAGAGGACTAACCACATCAGCCACAACATGAGAGGCTCATTTACCTGCACATCTACTAATGTTATATATGTCGTCATGTGCCAGCAATGCCCCTCTGCCATGTACATTGGCCAAACAATATAATGATTGGACATGTCTGCATAACGGTGTTTACTAATAGGATTTTCTTTCAACCTTTGCTGTCTTCTCTCTGTCCTATACAGAAAAGACCTTCCACCAGCTATTCATTGGACATAATCAAAGAGGGCATAGTAAAACTTACTGATTTCTAAACTATTGAGCATGTCATTTGCAACCACTGCCTTGAGTTCCTGTCATCTATTCTATCCTGAATCCTTCAAAACACCACTGAAACTACTCTTGCCAAGATCCTTAATGATTTCTTAATGGTCACATCTCAGGATATCTACTCCAACCTCATCCTCCTTAACTGCTCTGCTGATTTTGATGCTGTTCATCATGCCTTCCTTCCTGAAATCTTGTCCTCCCTGGGCTTTCATGATGATGTTCTTCCCCTAGTATCCTCCTATCTCTCTGGCTGCTCTTTTGGCATCTCTTCCACTATGTTGTCATTCTGCTTCCATAGGATCCCATTCTTGGCCCCCTCCTCTTCTTGCTCTAGACTGTTTATTTGGGTGATCTCATTTGCTTACACAGCTTCAATTACTATATTTATACTAGTTGATTGCCAAACTAACTGCCCATTCTTGACTAATTTCACTTCATCTTGGCTCAAATCTCAGATTCTGTCTCTGACCTTTCCTTCTGAATGTCTCGGCAGCAACTCAAACTTAACCAAAAAAGAACTCCTCATGATGCCATCCTTGAAATGGCCACTCGTCTGCTGCTCTCTCAAACAGCTGAGTTTTCTTCCACACTGCTCCTATGTATGTATAGTTCTCCTTGAATTAATCTGTATGGCTACTACCTTCTCCCAAAAATCCACTGCTGCTATGAAGCCGACAAGAAATCATCCAAGCAATGATGGCTAGCTTGTGCAATAGCTTACCAATGGAACCACATGATAACTTCATTTCCTAGGTCATCTCTCTACCCTTCAGTCTTGTTGTTTGTCACCCTTGCTTGTTGCTGCTTCTTTCAAATCAGACGGTAAGTTCTTTGGGCCAGGAACCAGATCTACTTGTATGTTTGCACAGATTCTAGCACAATGCATTCCCAATTGCTTTATGCTTCCCCAGTATAAATAATAGTGACTGGTAGTAATGGAGTCTACAAATCCCATACTGAGCAAAGGCAGAAGGAGGAGGGGAGCTTCTCCTGCCTGCAGGCAAGCAGTTTGACCACACTCCCATGCAGCTGCCACAACTGCCAGTCATGGAGGGAGGCACCCTCACCTGCAACCAATGAGGGGGGAAAAGGCCTGCTATAAGAGGAGGGCAATCAGAGAGGGAGGAAAGGCAGAAAGGCCTGGGACACGGAAGGGACAACACCCCTGCACCAGGCTGCTTCCAGGAATAAGACCCAAAGAGACACAAGCAAACCCCTGGGCCTAATTAGAGGCCACAGTCCAAGAACTGCCCTGATCGGGGACTAACCAAAGGAAACCAACAGGGAGCAGTAGAGACCCCCTGCAAAATCACACCAAGGACTGGTGACACAGGCGTTAGAGGGCAATGAACAGTCTCAGGCTAAAACGTCAGGCTTGAAATGGCCTATATAACATAGCCAGAAATTTGTAATATTTACTCCTTGGCCTGATTCGGATTTATATTAAGATTATTTCACACCACTCTGGCAGCGTACAGGGGATTGAAAGTGGCTGTAAATATATATAATAAATTCCCACTGACTTTAATGGCTGCATGATCATTAATACTTAAGGATACTTTATAATAGCATGTTATATACTAAAGATCAGTTCCTGCTATTATTCTGCAAAAAAGCTCCCACTGAAGTCAGTCTTGACAGACAATGGCAGGATAAGGCCCTACTGCTTCAATTCTGCACTCATATATGCACATGCATACCACCAAAAGTTGGGAAAAAGTGCATTTAAGGGATGGTGGTAGTCTCTCTGTCAGACAGCTGCTATGGCAATCTGCTACTGTCCTTTAAAAGTAACTGTTATGCATTTAGTGCCGCTGTTTCTTTTTTTTTAATTAACAAGCTCTTTTGCTGGACAGTAAGCATGTTGTAACTTTCCACCGTTTACACTGTTAATTTGCCTTTACACAAATAGATTGTTTCCCCAACCCAGTAATATATCAGAGAAATCCCACCATCCTCCTTGTTTCTTTAAAAATACCTATAATTAAGCACTGTTGTAAAAGATAGCTTTTGAACACCCTCTTTGCCAGATTTGGAATACTGTAACAAAATTGATGGTCTTTTCTTTCCAACGTACAGAAAATCTCTTATTTTAGAAAAGCAATTGTTCCCATCAGAAAGGAGAGGGAAACACTAGTTGTTTTGCAGGGCAAAAGTTATTTCAGTGCTATGTACTAAGCTGGGATGCCTATTGGCTAAATTCTGATTGTGGTTACATCTTTTTAAATCTGGAGTAACTCCATCAAAAGCAAGCAGATTTAAACTGGAGTTACTGAGATTAGAATCTGGCCCTCAGTGTTGGAAAGTTTAGGGCTCTATTCTGCTTTCATATACACACAGTAATGTCCTTTGACTTCTCTGGCGGTTACAGTTATGTTTCTTAGAGAATAATTGGCCAAACCAGTAAAACTTGAGTCCTGATTATCAATGCATTTCTTAATCTGAAATCCTGTAAAAAAATTTATGGTGGAGAAAATTAGGCTTTGGTAAGAGGGGCAATATTCATTGTGACAGTATTCAACCCCCTAAAGTACCTTATGGAGACCATTGTATTAAATTTATGAATGTTTTCTGTATGATTGAGTTCTATTCCATGGGGGAGGGCTACCATAGCTCCTCCAGGAACTAAAAATAACAGGGGATGATTACCTTTGGTAATCTGATTAGGGGTGGGGAGGAGTTAAGGCTGAACAGCCCCCCAGAGAAACTAAATGAATCCTTTGCATTGTTCTTAATGGCTGAGGATGTGAGGGAGATTCGCACACCTGAGCCATTCTTTTTAGGTGACAAATCTAAGGTATTGTCACACACTGAGGTGTCATTAGAGGAGGTTTTGGAGCAAACTGATAAATTAAACAGTAATAAGTCACCAGGACTAGATGGCATTCACCCAAGAGTTCTAAAGGAACTCAAATGTGAAATTGCAGAACTACTTACTGTAGTTTGTAACTTATCATTTGAATCAGCTTCTGAACCAGATAACTGGAGGATAGCTAATGTGATGCTAATTTTTAAAGGGCTCCAGAGGTGATCCTGGCAATTACAGACCAGTAAGTCTGTCTTCAGTATTGGGCAAATTGGTTGAAACTATAGTAAAAAAACAGAATTGTCAGACACACAGATGAATATAATTCGTTGGGAAAGAGTCAACATGATTTTTGTGACGAGAAATCATGCCTCACCAATCTACTAGAATTCTTTCAGGGGGTCAACAAGCATTTGGACAAGGGGGATTGAGTGGATATAGTGTGCTTAGATATTCAGAAAGCCTTTGACGAGGTCTCTCACCAAAGTCTCTTAAACAAAGTAAACTGTCATGGGATAAGAAGGAAGGTCCTCTCATGGATCGGTAACTGGTTAAAAGATAGGAAACAAAGGGTAGGAATAAATGGTCAGTTTTCAGAATGGAGAGAGGTAAATAGTCATGTCCCTGAGGTGTCTGTACTGGGACCAGTACTATGCAATTTATTCATAAATGATCTGGAAAAAGGGGTAAACAGTGAGGTGGCAAAATTTGCAGATGATACAAAACTTCTCAAGATAGTTAAATCCAAAGCACACTGCACAGAGCTACAAAGGGATCTCACAAAACTGGGTAACTGGGCAACAAAATGGCAGATGAAATTCAATGTTTAATAAATGCAAAGTAATGCACATTGGGAAAACATAATCCCAACTATACATATAAGATGCTGGGGTCTAAATTAGATCTTGGAGTCATTGTGGATAGTTCTCTGAAAACATTCATTCAATTTGTAGCAGCAGTCAAAAAAGCTACCAGAATGTTGGTAATCATTAAGAAAGGGATAGATAATAAACAGTAAATATCGTATTGCCACTATATAAATCCATGGTACCCCCACATCTTGAATAGTGAATGCAGATGGGTCGCTCCATCTCAAAAAAGATATATTGGAATCTGAAAAGGTTCAGAAAAGGGAAACAAAAATGATTGGGGGTATGGAACAGCTTCTATCTGAGGGGAGATTAATAAGATTGTGACTTTTCAGCTTGGAAAACAGATGACTGCGGGGGATATGATAGAGGTCTATAAAATTGACTGGTTTGGAGAAAGTAAATAAGGACGTGTTGTTTACTCATTCTTATAACACAAGAACTAGGGGTCACCAAATGAAACAGGCAGCACGTTTAAAACAAAAGGAAGTATTTTTTCACAATGCACAGTCAGTCCGGAACTCTTTGCTAGAGGATGTTGTGAAGAACAAGACTATAACAGTGTTCAAAAAAGAACTAGATAAGTTCATGGAGGATAGGTCCATCAATGGCTATAAGCCAGGATGAGCAGGGATGGTGTCCCTAGCCTCTGTTTGCCAGAAGCTAGGAATGGGCGATGAGGGGGGTGGATCATTTGATGATTACCTGTTCTGTTCATTCCCTGTGGGGCACCTGGCATTGGCCACTGGCAGAAGACTGGATACTAGGCTAGATGGCCGTTCTTATGTACATACATTGTGATATCCCCAGCAAGCCAGTCTGCCTAATGGCCAGCTCCTGTGCCTTATTTTCTTTTCAAGGACAAGGAGTAGTGCAATGGCCAGCAGTTACCACACTGCACTTGGTCAGCACAGTGCATTTATTTTTAAGATAATAGCCATACAGAGAGAACATACAAAAACAATAGAAGTTCCTACCTACTCATTAAACATGCCAGAAATCGCCCATCTTCCACATGGGGAGTCCGGTAGGCCAGTGTCTCTTCTAGCCCTTCAGCATGCAGCAAGTTGTTCCACTGTAATAAGTATTAAATATAATTAAACATTTGTTGGGCCAGAGAAATAGTGAGTGATTCTACAGTGAGTGGTTAGGGCACTCCCTTAAGAGGCGGTGGATCTCATCTCATCAGGCCTAGGGGTATTTGAACTGGGGATCTCCCACATCTTGGGTGAGTGCTCTAACCTTGGGGCTTAAGGTTATAAAGAGGACTTCCTACGCTTCTTCCTCCTTGGCTGTTTAATGTGGTGTTAGGTGGCCTCTCAGCACATCTACTGGGTCAGGTGCTGCAAGTAATTTAGAGGAGCATCTCCCTGTTCATGGATTACTCTTAGAAATAGTTGCCTCTCTGCGGCTGAGATTTAGGCACCAAACTCTGTGAGTGGGGGGTGCTTAGAATATACCCCTCTGCTCATCGTCTTTCATTGTCTAGGTTCGGCAGCTCCTCACCTAGTGGGATGGCTTTGTGGATCACATTCTAAGGCATCTATTTCTCCCCAGGGGTGACATAGGGAGCTTAAGTGCCTAACTCCAGTTTTGTGGATTGCAGTGTTGTTCCAGTGATTTTTCTAGGTGCCTATAAATTAGGGTCAGCATCACAATGCTTCTCCCTTTTGTGGTTCTGAGCCAGGGAGAAAATTCCTGATGCTTTGGAGGACAGACTATTAGTTGACATTAGTACCTGGGGCCTGATCCAGTTCCCACTGAAGAATGGAAAAACTCTGTCACAGGCTGTCTGGCCTTTTAATGCAAGCCAAGCTCAGCCTTTCCTGAAACCTAGCAGCCAGCCCGAAGCTGATGGTGATTTGGCAACTGAAGGCTCATTAGTGACCATACCTGTGAATGGGTTAGGAAAAGACTATACAAGTATGCGGTGGTGTGGGGAGACTGCAGAGAAGGCAGGACTCTCCTGCAAGTAGGAGAACCCACAGAGTAAAGCTCCTGTGGGGGGGAGCCATGAGCTAGATCCTACAAGGGCTGAGGAGATCCCATGGGGAAGCTGCCAGAGTTCCTGGGGAAGGGAGGGAAAACCTGCAAAGATAAGAAATTACAAAAGAAGAACTCTGCAGGAGCAGGATAGGCTCTTGTGGAGGAGGACCCGAGGAAAGTATAGTAAAAGCATTTGAGTGGAGCCTGAGAGGGCCAGAAAACTAATTAGTTCAGCATAGAAGGAAGAAGCCAGAGGCATGAGAACCAAGGGGAGGCTGTGTTGAGCACAGGCTATGGGGAAGCAGCACAGCGGGGCTTGGAGATAGGAAGCCGCCCAGGGAAACAGAAGCAGTCTGAAGAAGCAGGGTCTGAAGAAGCAGTGCTTCATACAGGGTCCCTGGGCCAGGACACAGAGTAGAGAATGGGCCTGTGTTCCCCTAGTAGCCCCTGAGGAAGGGGCATGCTAGCCCAACCACAGGAGCGGGTTAGGCTCCTGGGAGGGAGGCCCAGTACAGATCCTCCAGCAAGCAACAGAGAAGGAAATCTGAAGAAACAAATTAGGCATCTGTGTGGAGAGGCCCTGATGAAGGCGACTAAGAACACTTCAGTGGAGCCCCAGAGGGGTGGAAGAGTTATTTTGGTCATTTAGCTTGGACTTTCAGTTAGACCTTTAGTAACCCTGGAAGGGTACTGAACTTTAGATTACTTGGCTGGAGGTGAGAGGCAGACAGCCTGCAGGAGATGTTGGAGATGAGGACCCTTTGCAGTATCATGCCCTAACACAAGGGGATACTAAAGGTGGTGAGTACACTACCTTACAAACTCCTTCATACTTCAGTGGGAATTGGATTAGGTCCTTAGATACTACACTAATATACATTATATAAAAGCTCTAGGCCCTGATCCAACACCAATGGAAGGTTTCCCAGATTTAAACAGAAGCTGTGAAATGGAACAGAAGCAGTGAAATATGACCACCAGGGTTAACTAAGATCTGAGGATTCTTAGAAAAGGTGTGAACAATAACTTCCTTGAAACTGCCTCCTTTTGCTCATGACCTATGGATAAGTACCAAATAAAAGACTTTACCATCTCACAGGGACGAGAGTTTATTGAAGGATATACAAATAGTCTCAGAAAAGAAGGGTCACATAACAAACAGACCAAAACATGAGTGGTAAACTAGCTGTAAATTTAGGCCAGATTCTGGTCTGTAACAGCTCATGCCAAGACTAAGTTCACTTAAGTAAATGTCCTTGCCCCAAATTCACGACAACATAACTGAGAGCAGAATTTGGCCCACAGTGAGGTACCTCACTAAACACAGTGTAAATGGTAACATACAGCTTCCCAAACAAAACACTTCTGTCCAGCTCTGCGTTTGATATTATCTTGAAGTCAGAACAGCTTACCTCATTATGGAAGATTGTGTACCTTTTCAAAGTACAGCCTGAGAAAAACGTCAGGAAGGCGCAATAATTTAAAATTAATCTATTCTCCAAAACTGATTCTTATTGCTGGATCTCAACTTTGGTTTTACAAGCAATTTAAGGGATACTGTCAACTTAATGGGTTTTATATATATATATCTATATGAGGGCTGGTGATTAATCGTAGTTAACACGTGATTAACTCAAAAATTAATCGTGATTAAAAAAATTTAATCACGATTAATCGCAGTTTTAATTGCACTGTTAATAGAATACTGGTTGAAATTTATTAAATATTTTGGATGTTTTTCTACATTTTCAAATATATTGATTTCTATTACAACGCAGAATACAAAAGTGTGCAATGCTTACTTTACATTATTTTTATTACAAATATTTGCATAGTAAAAATGACAGACAAAAGAAACAGTATTTTTCAATTCACCACATACAAGTACTGTAGTGCAATCTCTTTATTGGGAAAGTGCTACTTACAAATGTAGATTTTTTTTATTTCATAACTGCACTCAAAACAAAACAATTTACAACTTTAGAGCCTACAAGTCCACTCAGTCTTACTTTTCCTTCAGCCAGTCGCTAAAACAAACAAGGTTGTTTACATTTACAGGAGATAATGCTGCCCACTTCTTATTTACAATGTCACCAGAAAGTGAGAACAGGCGTTCACACAGGACTTGTGTAGCTGGCATTGCAAGGTATTTACCTGCCAGATGTGCTAGACATTCGTATGCCCCTTCATGCTTCGGCCATCATTCCAGAGGACATACTTCCATGCTGATGATACTCGTGTACAAAAATGCGTTAATTAAATTTGTGACTGAACTCCTTCAGGTAGAATTGTATGTCTCCGGCTCTATTTTACCTACATTCTGCCATACATTTCATGTATTAGTAGTCTTTGATGATGACTCAACACATGTTCATTTTAAGAACACTTTAGCTGTGGATTTGACAAAATGCAAAGACTGTACCAATATGAGATTTCTAAAGATAGCAACAGCACTCGACTGAAGATTTAAGAATCTGAAGTGCCTTCCAAAATCTGAGAGGGATGAGGTGTGCAGCATGCTTTCAGAAGTCTTAAAAGAGCAACACTCTGATGTGGAAACTACAGAACCCAAACCACTAAAAAGAAAATCAACCTTCTGCTGGTGGCATCTGACTCAGATTAAGAAAATGAACATGTTATCAGCCCGCACTGCTCTGGATTGTTATCTAGCAGAACCCATCATCATCATGGATGCATGTCCTCTAGAATGGTGGTTGTAGCATGAAGGGACATATGAATCTTTAGTGCATCTGACATGTAAATATCTTGCGACACCGGCTACAATGGTGTCATGAGAACACCTGTTCCCACTTTCAGGTGACATTGTGAACAAGAAGTGGGCAGCCTTATCTCCTGCAAATGTAAACATTTGAGCTCCTCTGAGCGATTGGCTGAACAAGAAGTAGGACTGAGTGGGCTTGTAGGCTCTAAAGTTTTATATTGTTTTATTTTTGAATGCAGTTATTTTTGTACATAATTCTACCTTTGTAAGTTCAACTTTCATGATAGCGATTGCACCATAGTACCTGTATTAGGTGAATTAAAAATACTATTTCTTTTGTTTTTTACAGTGCAAATATTTGTAAAATGTGAGAAAATGTAGAAAATATCCAAAAATATTTAAATGATCTTCTATTATTGTTTAACAGTGTGATTAATCATGTGATTAATTTTTAAAATATCTTGACAGCCCTAATCTGTATCATCTATATCTATCTATGAGAGGTTTTATTTTCCCCTGTTGGCATTTTGTGTGGGTTTTTTCTAATACTGGAGCAAAAAGGGTCACAAAATCAACACTACAACATGTCCACAGAGACGCTGCATCTCCTCTACCAATGTGTATATGAACTTTTTCCTTTTCCAAGTACCACCAGCAGCAATAGATTCTGCTGCTGCTTTCCCCTGCTTGCTCTGAGCCTCTAGCTGCATGCTACTCAGACACAATTTGGAATGACAAAGTAAGCAATCAATTTTGGGTGCAAAATTAGTCCAATTAAAAAATAAATCCTTATTGCAGTTTGAATGTGCCATGTGTGAGAGAGAATTTAGCTTCTTATTTAAGTATTTTTATAAGATACAGTAAAAAGAAAGAGGTTATAGGGTAGGTAAATCTTTTTTGGATTCACCGTCATGTCAATAGTTCTGTAATGACTTGGCTGAGTTTGATAGTCTCTGAGCGTGGATTACGATCTTTCTATCAGAATGGCGTCCCCCCAGAGCTCTGCAGCACGTCCACAGTGATACTATCTCTCTTCTGTCATTCACGCACAAGCAGGATCACATCAGGTTTCTCCTTCTTTAATGTGCATATGTATAAAATATATGACATGTTTCATGATGGTGGCTATAATTAAGCAGCAGGTATGCTCTCCAATGGTCACGATGCGTTTATTTTTTATAAAATATGGGATATTCCTATGCAAAAAAAGATTTGTATTACATCGATATATTCTCCACTACAGCCTTCTTTCCCTTTCAATGAAAATTGAGGGTTTATCAATATTTATACTAAGGGGGAAGACTAATTGCCCTTAAAGGATTAATAGGTGTTTTAATGAATGGTTAATCAATTGCTGAAGCACCCAACAGGCCAGTATTTTGCTTATTATCATGGCTTATAAACATAGTACCTTCTACTGATGATCTGATAACCAAATATAAATCTTCTACTCATGTTATAATGAACATTATAGTAGCCCTTTATAAAACATTTTATAAATGGAATCTTAATATAAAATATGGCTGACTATTCTGTACCTTCCTTACTATCTGTTCTTCCACCATTTTTTGCTCTCCTGTGCTGGTGCTGCGCCAGGCTCCCGGCGGCTATGGCACACTCAGGACTAGGCTCCTCCTGGGCAATGCAGAAAGATCTTGGGCTTTCTTGGGGCACCAGCTCAGCCAGAGGCAGTGAGGGAGGAAGGAGCCCACCAGCCAGCCTGCAGGTGTGCTGAGTGTTCCTGCCAGGGGTTGGTTCTCCACACAGCCTAGGGAGAGGGATGTTCCCCACCAGGGTTTATGGAGGAGCAGCGGAGCTGGGGCGGGGGGTGCAGGGGTAAAGTGAGGAGAGGAGCTGGGGAAGGAGGCAGCAAAGAGGGGAGCATGCAAAGGGCTGGTGGTTGGGCAGCAGAGGCGATGCATGGGGCGGTCAGGTGCTCCTCCACTATCAAGTTACGTGTTCTCCCTGCAAAAAATTACTCTTCTAGCATGGAGATGTTGAACAGGACCCTCGTTATCCTGCAAAGAGACAGTGGGTGAGTGAAATGAGGTGTGGGTGGGGTTTTTTACTATTGTGTCTGGGGGAGGAAGTGTAACAGCTGCCATTTTGGAAAGGTCAGACAAACAAAGGAGTATGGTAGCCGCCATCTTTAGAAAAGCACAACAAGCAAGGAGAAAAGATAAGGAGATTTAGATGTCTGAAAAAGGAAATAAATCCTCCAATACAAAAATCTGTTCCCCTGGCCATGAAAGAGAGTAACTCCCACTCCAGCAAAGTATGGAGGCTGATGGAGAAGCACCCATCATTAAGGCTGACTTGAATGACATGCTCGTAGAAATCAGAAAGATTAATAGGAGATGGGGGAAGAGTTCCAGGCTTTCATTAAAAATATAAAAGGATTAATGGGAAAAATCAGATGTGGAAACAGAATTAAATGAGCATTACTAATGTAGATGACCTAATCCAAATAATTGGGGAGAAAAAGAATTAAATCTGGAGGATGTGGAATATAGAGAACATATGAATAACAGAAGCTTTAAAGGTATTCCGGAGGAGACTGAAGGAAGAAATCTGCTGGACACATTGGACGATATTTTCCATGACACACTAAGACTGGGCAATAAAGATCTCATTCATACAGAGAGGGCTCGCAGATCCCTTTTCTCCAAGCCCCCAGAAAGCTCCTGACCAATGGGTGTGATTGTCTATCTTCACTGCTATCAAGACAAGAATAAAATACGGAGGGCAATGAGGAAGAGAGGTGAAACACTGATGATTTTTAACCACACCATACAAATTTTCCTAAATCTGGCAATCTCAATCCTTAGCAAGCAAAGAGAGCAATGCCAGGTGACCTCTATTCCTAGAGAAAACAGTATAAAATACAAATGGGGTTCCCATTTAGACTGTGATTTAAATGTAATGACAGAGGTGTGTCTGTCTGAGATACAGAAGAAGGGAAGCTGGTACTTATGGACCTGGGAATAGGCAAATCCATTCAAGAATAATTTGAATGAGATCATAGGCATCAGTCCTACAGGTCACCAAGAAATCACTAGGTATCCATGAGATCTAAGAGAGCCTGAACATCTCAAGAAGATGCATAATCACAACAACAGGACAGACATGAGAGTAGAAGAAACAGTCCAGATCCAGAAGAACAAGATGAGTGTATAGGCTAAGATACTACAAGAAATAATGAATATAATCTATTAGGTTATAATGATAAAGGGATCTAGTTAAATGGAAGCTGAGATGTATAGCATCCAGATGATTTACTCTGTGTGGATACAGTATACTTATGGGTATAGCATAGTTTATTGTTATGATTTATATCAGTGTTACACAATTAGATCTATCCATGGGCCAATTTCAAAATTTTATGACAAGAGGCGGGCCATTAGCACAGAAGGCTGACCAAAAAAAAATCCAAACCCAAATCTTCAGCTACCAATAAATAAAGACCTTGATTGCAACATAAGTATTAGTACTTCTATCTTTTAACAAAGTTTATAAATCAGAGTTATTACCTTGTGTTTGTGGCAATCTCTAATGGGAGAGGTAACACTCACAATCTCTGGCAAGCTTTGTGAAGAGTGGTTTGCAGAAGGTCAGGGCATGACACATGCACTGAAGATGCTCATCTGCCAGGTGATTGGAGTTTTGGTTTTTTATAACGTTCATGGTAGAAAACCCAGTTTTACAGACATATGTTGATCCGAACATCATTAAAAGATAGATGGCTATATTATGGCTATTCTGAAACTGGTCAGCATATTGAGTCTAGAAATCAGTGTTCCACATCTCTGAATTTTGCCTTCAAGACATCTGAGCTCTGGAGCCTTACAATTTCTAATTGAAAGACACCTTCATTAAGTCAAGAATATTCTTTGCTTCAGAAGGGCAAGGGCCATTGGTAGAAACAACAAATGTTTCACAAACAAAGAAAAGCAAATCCCTGGAATTCTAAAATTCTCAAATCACGTTTTAAAAGTTTGATCAGAATGTTTAGGAATTCTTGCATAGTTTTTATCAAAGTTTCATCTGAAGCAACAACACACAATGTGGGAAAGTGTTACATTATTCCTGTTAAGTCTGTTTGAAAGATTTCAAGATTCCTCTGAAAGACGCATACTTTTTCAAACAGATCCTCGACTCTGCTTGAACAGCCTTGCAGCTGCAATTAGGAAATTCAAGTGACCAGTAATATTGCTCAGAGAAGCTACCTATAAGATAAATTCCAGGAACTCGCAAGTCTTGCTGGTCTTGTGGTTTGAAAGAAATTCTAGCATTTCTTTTTGAAGCATACTAAACCTCTCTAACACATGCCCCCTACTTAACCAGCGAGCATTGGGCTTCAACAAGTCACTGTATTTGGCAGAAATGTCTTGTAAAAGAGCTTTAAAAGACCATGTTGCAAGCTAGAGGTTGAGTCTAAGTACTTCACTAATCTCATTACAATACCCATTGTTTTTTTAAGTCCCCAGACAACTTACCCCACAGGATGGTCTGGTGAATGATGCAGTGAAGTGTGTATCACTGCTGTCATAAATATAAAGGGAAGGGTAAACACCTTTAAATTCCTCCTGGCCAGAGGAAAAACCTTTTCACCTGTAAAGGGTTAAGAAGCTAAGATAACCTCGCTGGCACCTGACCAAAATGACCAATGAGGAGACAAGATACTTTCAAAGCTGGGGCGGGGGGGAGGAGGGGAACAAAGGGTTCTCTCTGACTGTGTGATGCTTTTGCCGGGACCAGAGCAGGAATGCAGGTCAGAACTCCTGTAAAAAGTCAGTAAGCAATCTAGTTAGATATGTGTTAGATTCTGTTTTGTTTAAATGGCTGATAAAATAAGTTGTGCTGAATGGAATGTATATTTCTGTTTTTGTGTCTTTTTATAACTTAAGGTTTTGCCTAGAGGGATTCTCTATGTTTTGAATCTGATTACCCTGTGAGATATTTACCATCCTGATCTTACAGAGATGATTCTTTTACTTTTTCTTTAATTAAAATTCTTCTTTTAAGAACCTGATTGCTTTTTCATTGTTCTTAAGATCCAAGGGTTTGGGTCTGTGTTCACCTATGCAAACTGGTGAGGATTTTTATCAAGTCTTCCCCAGAAAAGGGGGTGTAGTGCTTGGGGGGGGGGGGGGGAGATGTTTCCAAGTGGGCACTTCCCCTGTTCTTTGTGTAACACTTTGGTGGTGGCAGCGTTTAACCTAAGAATAAGCTTAGGGGGTCTTTCATGCAGGTCCCCACATCTGTACCCTAGGGTTCAGAGTGGGGAAGAAACCTTGACAGCTGCTGCAAAGCCCTTCTCTTTCCCTGTCATGGAGGGACGACAATCAGTACAAAGCAAATTTACTTTCTGGAGATCTAAACCATTCTCTCCCTCCACCACCACACAAAAAAGCCTGTTACCTTTTCAAAAATGATTGCTCCTGTGGTGTAGGTATTAGGCACAAAATTGGAGAAGTTTCACCTATGGTGGAAAATTTTAACAATAAATGAATTTAAAGATGGTATATTTTAATATTTCTGGATGTTCTAAAGATAGTTTGAGATTAGACAAGGCTTGATTCTTAAAGTGTGATTATATAGATATAAAAAGAAAGAAGAAACCCGCCCCTGCAGCAGAGAACGAACATGCCCGTGAAGAAAGTAAGGGGAGCCTAGGCTAAAAGGGACACGTGACAATGGTGGAATGTATGGGGAGTGAGGGGATAAGAGAACAAAAACAGATGTTAAATATTATGTTTTAATATTGTTTATTAATTTAAAAGTCAGGGCTCAGAATTTAAAAATCTATGGTAAATGAGACTCAGGATCAGGATACAACAATATAGGTGTTAAAGGAAAAGCAACATATGTGGGAGTTTTAAAATTACTCTGTGTGTGACGTGAGCTGTATCTTAAATGTCTTATTTAAAGAGGAGGTGCAAATGTAATAGAGACCTGACAACTTTCTAGTGGGGGTGGGAAGAAGCTGTCTGACTATTTTTAACGATGGGTAATATCGTTAAAATGAGTGAGAGCAGACTTAGTCCTCATGGGTGAGTTTATTAATGTCATGACTGGTAATGTTAAGGGGATGAACAATCCAACAAAAAAGAAAAGGATACTTTGTTCACTGAAAAAGAATTTTCCTAGTCTAATCTAGGTACAGGAAACACTTGAAGGAACATGATGATAAATATCTCAGTGCTGCTTGGACACAGCTGCCATATCCCTCTCCAGGGCAATCTAATAGAAGAGGGATGGCAATACTGTTTGCTAAACACTTCCTTTTTGTTGTTTCAGCAAAATTCATAGATACAGAGGGCAGATATATTTTAATTAAAGGATATTTTTGAAAGGTAAATTTTTCACCTTAGCTAGTGTATATGCTCCCAATCAAGGAGAATCTTATTTTTTTTTATCAGTTTTTTGGGGATTTAGGAGATTTTAGGGAAGGGAATATTATTCTTAGGGCGATTTTTAATGAGTTGTTTAATCCTATTTTGAATCAATGCAATATACACAGAGGGCATTTAGGAGGAGAAAGTGTAAATTTGGTGCTTCATGTAGAAAATGAGGATCTGGTTGATGTCTGGTGGGAGATGAATCTAGATGTCAGGGACTATACATGTTATTCTGCTACTCGTGGATCTTATTTCAGATTGACATGATTTTTGTCTCTATGACCATGGCTAATTTGGTCTAAAAAAGATAATCTGAATTATAACTTGGTCTGATCATTCCTCTGCATAGGTCAGAATAAAAGATTCATACTCAGTGGAAAAACAAAGGGCCTGTCAGTTGAATAGAGCTTTGTTGTATGACTCCCTTAGAATTCAAGACCTGGAAGAAATTTTTTCAGAAATATACACAAGAAAATGAAGGAAGGGATCCATAAGTGTTTTCTGAGATGCTGGAAAGGTGGTAATGAGGAATATCTTTATAAATAAAGCATTGTACGTGAAAAAGATGAGAGCTCTTGAAGGAAAGAGTTGTTTAACTAACTTTGTGTTTGGAAAGGTAGACGTTGATCTACAGGATCTAAAAGTGTATAAGAAAATAAATGAGATGAGAGGGAAGATTAACCTATTTAAAAACAGGTAAGATGTGCAGACACTTTGATAGATGTAAAAAATACTATGAAAAGGGCAATAAGCCTGATAGGCTTTTAGCCATAAAGTTAAAAAAAAAAAAAAACAGGAAAATCAGCCATCCCTCTGATTAGAAATAAAAAGGGAGATTTAGTAAGTTGCTCCATACAGATTTCTGAAACATTTGCTAACTTTTTCCATATTTTGTATGCTTTGAACCATCCAAATTCTGAACTTATAAATAGATATTTGAGAAGTGTGAAATTACCCAGGGGTGAAAGTAAGGCGGTACAGGCCAGAACGGCATACTGGTAAAAAGTGGCCACTGGTACCGGCCCTTACCGCTGACTTTAAAGCACGGCTGGGGCAGCACTTTAAGGACCCTGCTTTAACATTGTGGTATGCCGCTTTAACATCGCTGCCCCTTGTGCGCCCCCCATCGGCAGCCCTTCCGGGTCCCTACCTGCAGGGCTGCCGATGGGGGCTAAGGGGCGCGAAAGGGGCAACGACAGCCGGAGCCCCGGGCCCTTTAAATCGCTGCTGGAGCCCCAGCAGCGCAGGCCAGGTAGCGCAGATGGGCTGGTTGGGGGTTGCTGACCCCCAGCCCTGCCCCTTCCACCAGAGGCCCCGCCCTGGTAAGAGCTCAATTTTACTTTCACTTTCAGGCTTGAAAATAAACTATGATAAATCTGAACTTTAGGCATTAATATTCCTGAAAGGGTCAAAGCAAAGTGTTGTCAGCTACATACATTTAAACATGCAAATGAATCTCTAAAATAGGTAGGAATAAATATTGTGGAAAATTGTAAAAAATATAAAAAATGTACAGGCAGATTGAAGGGTAATGTGCAGTAAAATGATAGGACTCAGAGGAAACTTCTTGGCCTCAGTAAAGATGAATGTCCTCCCAAAGTTGTTTTTGTTTCAATGCATCCCTGTTTCTGTCCCTGACATGACATTAAAAACGTGGCAGGATGTTCTATTAACATTCATATGGAAACATAAAAGACAAAGGGTGAGTTTTAAAGTTCTGTATAAGCGTGGAAATTGGGGTGGGCTAGCTTTCCTTAATTTGGCTTATTATTATGCATCACAATTAAAAGACGTGATCAATTGGGTTTTCAGTAGATTATTCACACACTGGGTAAAACTCGAACAAGAGTGAAAGCCAGATATAGCTATTGCTAGTAATTGTTTGGGTAAAAAGAAACACGTTCAATAATAACTGGAAATGTATCCCTCGGAAATATCAAAGTGACTATTGGTTCTGAAAAAGGGCTAAGATTACTCAATTTGGACAGCTGTTCCTGGGTCCTGATGTGAAATCATACCAAGAGATATGTAGTAATGTAAATTTTGTATAAAGATTCTGTAGTTTCAGTATTTACAAGTCAAACATTTTATTGTGAAATTGGGATACAAAGTGGCTCTATCTAGAATTTTAACCATCTTTGAACAATTGACCCAGGACAAAGCTGGAACAAAAAGTTAAATTTCTAAGATATATACAATTTTGATTGAAAAAGCTGTTAAGAAACAACAATCCAGATGAAAAGTTGGGAGAGGACTTTTGACAAATAAATTGACCTGGATAAGTGTAAGGGAAACGGAAATATACATCTTCAATTTGTGTAGCTCATGAAGAATTTTTTATGAATTAACATATAGCTGGCATTTGACAGGCTAACATCTACATCCCAGCATTTGGCCTGAATAACTGGGGCAGGCACTAGACAAATGCACAGGTGCAGAATTGTTCTCCGTCCCATCTGTGGGTATGTCTACACTACAAAATTAGGTCGATTTTATAGAAGTCGATTTTTAGAAACCAATTTTATACAGTAAATTGTGTATGTCCACACTAAGCACATTAAGTTGGTGGAGTGCATCCTCACTACTGTGGCGAGCATTAACTTACAGAGTGGTGCACTGTGGGTAGCTATCCCACAGTTCCTGCAGTCTCCGCTGCCCATTGGAATTCTGGGTTAAGCTCCCAATACCTGATGGGGCAAAAACATTGTCATGGGTGGTTTTGGGTACATGTCATCAGGCCCCCCTCCCTTCCTTCATCTGTGAAAGCAACAGCAGACAATCGGTTTGCACCTTTTTTCTGGGTTACCTGTGCAGATGCCATACCATGCATCTTTGCGAGCAGGCTGGCTAACCTAGTGAGGAGGGCTTTAAACTAGGTTCACCAGGGGAAGGAGACCAAAGCCCTGAGGTAAGTGGGGAAAATGGGATACTGGGAGGAAGCACAGGCAGGAACGTCTGTGAGGGGAGGGCTCCTGCCTCATACTGAGAATGGGGGCGATCAGCAGGTTATCTCAAGTGCTTATATACGAATGCACAAAGCCTTGGAAACAAGCAGGGAGAACTGGAGGTCCTGGTGATGTCAAGGAATTATGACGTGATTGGAATAACAGAGACTTGGTGGGATAACTCACATGACTGGAGTACTGTCATGGATGGTTATAAACTGTTCAGGAAGGACAGGCAGGGCAGAAAAGGTGGGGGAGTAGCACTGTATGTAAGGGAGCAGTATGACTGCTCAGAGCTCAGGTACGAAACTGCAGAAAAACCTGAGTGTCTCTGGATTAAGTTTAGAAGCGTGAGCAACAAGAGTGATGTAGTGGTGGGAGTCTGCTATAGACCACCGGACCAGGTGGATGAGGCTTTCTTCCGGCAACTCACAGAAGCTACTAGATCACACGCCCTGGTTCTCATGGGTGACTTCAATTTTCCTGATATTTGCTGGGAGAGCAATACAGCGGTGCATAGACAATCCAGGAAGTTTTTGGAAAGCGTAGGGGACAATTTACTGGTGCAAGTGCCAGACGAGCCAACTGGGGGGGAGCTTTTCTTGACCTGCTGCTCACAAACCGGGAAGAATTAGTGGGGGAAGCAAAAGTGGATGGGAATCTGGGAGGCAGTGACCATGAGTTGGTTGAGTTCAGGATCCTGACGCAGGGAAGAAAGGTAAGCAGCAGGATACGGACCCTGGACTTCAGGAAAGCGGACTTCGACTCCCTCAGGGAGCGGATGGGTAGGATCCCCTGGGGGACTAACATGAAGGGGAAAGGAGTCCAGGAGAGCTGGCTGTATTTCAAGGAATCCCTGTTGAGGTTACAGGGACAAACCATCCCGATGAGTCGAAAGAATAGTAAATATGGCAGGCGACCAGCTTGGCTTAACGGTGAAATCCTAGCGGATCTTAAACATAAAAAAGAAGCTTACAAGAAGTGGAAGGTTGGACATATGACCAGGGAAGAGTATAAAAATATTGCTCGGGCATGTAGGAATGAAATCAGGAGGGCCAAATCGCACCTGGAGCTGCAGCTAGCAAGAGATGTCAAGAGTAACAAGAAGGGTTTCTTCAGGTATGTTGGCAACAAGAAGAAAGCCAAGGAAAGTGTGGGCCCCTTACTGAATGAGGGAGGCAACCTAGTGACCGAGGATGTGGAAAAAGCTAATGTGCTCAATGCTTTTTTTGCCTCTGTCTTCACTAACAAGGACAGCTCCCAGACTGCTGCGCTGGGCATCACAACATGGGGAGTAGATGGCCAGCCCTCTGTGGAGAAAGAAGTGGTTCAGGACTATTTAGAAAAGCTGGACGAGCACAAGTCCATGGGGCCGGATGCGTGGCATCTGAGAGTGCTAAAGGAGTTGGCGGATGTGATTGCAGAGCCATTGGCCATTATCTTGGAAAACTCGTGGCGAACGGGGGAAGTCCCAGATGACTGGAAAAAGGCTAATGTAGTGCCAATCTTTAAAAAAGGGAAGAAGGAGGATCCTGGGAACTACAGGCCAGTCAGCCTCACCTCAGTCCCCGGAAAAATCATGGAGCAGGTCCTCAAGGAATCAATCCTGAAGCACTTACACGAGAGGAAAGTGATCAGGAACAGTCAGCATGGATTCACCAAGGGTAGGTCATGCCTGACTAATCTAATCGCCTTCTGAGATGAGATTACTGGTTCTGTGGATGAAGGGAAAGCAGTGGATGTATTGTTTCTTGACTTTAGCAAAGCTTTTGACACGGTCTCCCACAGTATTCTTGTCAGCAAGTTAAAGTAGTATGGGCTGGATGAATGGACTATAAGGTGGACAGAAAGCTGGCTAGATTGTCGGGCTCAACGGGTAGTGATCAATGGCTCCATGTCTAGTTGGCAGCCGGTGTCAAGTGGAGTGCCCCAGGGGTGGGTCGTGGGACCGGTTTTGTTCAATATCTTCATAAATGATCTGGAGGACGGTGTGGATTGCACTCTCAGCAAATTTGCGGATGATACTAAACTGGTAGGAGTGGTAGATATGCTGGAGGGCAGGGATAGGATACAGAGGGACCTAGACAAATTGGAGGATTGGGCCAAAAGAAATCTGATGAGGTTCAATAAGGATAAGTGCAGGGTCCTGCACTTAGGACGGAAGAACCCAATGCACAGCTACAGGCTAGGGACCGAATGGCTAGGCAGCAGTTCTGCGGAAAAGGACCTAGGGGTGACAGTGGACGAGAAGCTGGATATGAGTCAGCAGTGTGCCCTTGTTGCCAAGAAGGCCAATGGCATTTTGGGATGTATAAGTAGGGGCATAGCGAGCAGATCGAGGGACGTGATCGTTCCCCTCTATTCGACATTGGTGAGGCCTCATCTGGAGTACTGTGTCCAGTTTTGGGCCCCACACTACAAGAAGGATGTGGATAAATTGGAGAGAGTCCAGTGAAGGGCAACAAAAATGATTAGGGGTCTGGAACACATGACTTATGAGGAGAGGCTGAGAGAACTGGGATTGTTTAGTCTGCAGAAGAGAAGAATGAGGGGGGATTTGATAGCTGCTTTCAACTACCTGAGAGGTGGTTCCAGAGAGGATGGTTCTAGACTATTCTCAGTGGTAGAAGAGGACAGGACAAGGAGTAATGGTCTCAAGTTGCAGTGGGGGAGGTTTAGGTTAGATATTAGGAAAAA
The DNA here is from genome assembly GCF_015237465.2 of Chelonia mydas. Lineage (NCBI taxonomy): Eukaryota > Metazoa > Chordata > Testudines > Cheloniidae > Chelonia > Chelonia mydas. The sequence goes on along the minus strand of NC_057850.1, from coordinate 195,784,426 downwards.
CTTTTTCACTAGGAGGGTGGTGAAACACTGGAATGCGTTACCTAGGGAGGTGGTAGAATCTCCTTCCTTAGATGTTTTTAAGGTCAGGCTTGACAAAGCCCTGGCTGGGATGATTTGATTGGGGATTGGTCCTGCTTTGAGCAGGGGGTTGGACTAGATGATCTCCTGAGGTCCCTTCCAACCCTGATATTCTATGATTCTAAGCATGGAGCCCACTCAGCTCACCGTCACTGTACGTCTCCTGGGTGCTGCTGGCAGATGCGGTACTGCATTGCTACACAGCAGCAGCTCCTTGCCTTCGCGGCAGATGGTGGAGTAGGACTGATAGCCATCATAAGTGTCCTGGGTGCTCCTGGCAGACCTCTGTGAGGTTGATTGGGGTGCCTGGACAGACATGGCTACTCTCCTCTTAGAGCACCGAATGGGAGCCAGACACTCAAGGTCATTCTCTTCTTTAAGTTTCATCTCTTGGAGATTCAGTCCTGCCTGGAATATCATGCGAGCTGGAGGCTTCTGCCTCAGGCTGCTCTCCCAGCCAGTAGCACCGTGTGGTCGCACCTACCCCAGCCTACCCTTTGCTCCCATGGCTCATGAAGCCTGGACAGCAGTAAGGAGCAGTTCAACTATAGGCTGGCAAGTGCAGAATGGTGGTAGAATGCGCCTTTGGATGTTTAAAAGCTCGCTGGTGCTGTTTGCTGACTAGGTCAGACCTTAGCGCAACCAACATTCCCATTGTTATTCCTGCTTGCTGTGTGCTCCATAATATCTGTGAGAGTAAGGAGGAGATGTTTATGATGGGGTGAGAGGTTGAGGCAAATCGCCTGGCGTCCGATTTTGAGCAGCCAGACAGCAGGGTGACTAGAAGAGCACAACAAGGTGCGCTGCGCATCAGAGAGGCTTTGAAAACCAGTTTCATGACTGGCCAGGCTTCGGCGTGACAGTTGTATGTGTTCCTCCTAGCTGCAAACCCGCCCCCTTTGTTGATTTTAATTCCCAGTAAGTCAGCCACCCTCCCCCTTCGAAATAAAGTAACTATTGTTTTGAAACCATGCATTCTTTCTTTATTAATTTAAAAAAAAAAAGTGAGTTAACGGACAAGATAGTCCAGGTGGGGTGGGGGAGAGGGAAAGACAGGGCCACATTGCTTATTGTAGTCACACTAAAAATCAAACTGTTTGAATGACAGCCTTCTGTTGCTTGGGCCATCCTCTGGAGTGGAGTGGCTGAGTGCCCGGAGCCTCCCCCCACCCACCTCCCGCCATGTTCTTGGGTGTCTGGGTGAGGAGGCTATGGAACATGGGGAGGAGGTTAGGCAGTCATACAGTGGATGCAGCAGGGGTTTGTGCTCTTGTTGGCTTTCCTGCAGCTCCAACAGACACTTCATCATGTCCATTTGCTCCCCCATTAGCCTCGGCATCACGTCCTGCCTCCACTCTTCACGCTCACTTAATTCTTTCCTGGCCTCTGCCACTGAATGCCTCCATGAATTAAGCTGTGCCCTATCAGTGCGGGAGGACTGCATGAGCTCGGAAAACATATCGTCATGGTTTTTTTCGCTCTACAATTCTGGGGGGACTGCATGGTCACCAGTGCTGCTGAGTTCGCTACACTGACCAAACAGGAAATGAAATTCAAAAGTTCCTGGGGCTTTTCCTGTGTACCTGGCTAGTGCATCGGAGTTCAAAGTGCTGTCCAGATGGGTCACAATGGAGTACTCTGGGATAGCTGCTGAAGGCCAATACAGTCGATTTGCGTCCACACTACCCCAAATTCGACCCAGCAAGGTCAATTTTAGCGCTACTCCCCTCATTGGGAAGGAGTACAGAAGTCGATTTTAAGAGCCATTTAGGTTGACGGAACTGGGTTGGTTGTGTGACGCAGTCATTTTTAAATTGACTTAACACTGCTAAATTCAACCTAACCCTGTAGTGTAGACCAGGGCTCAGTCATAAAGCACTAGAGAGCCTATGTGGGCCACTTGCATGTCCCTCTCAGTTTTTTGGTGGTGATGGAAGGATCCATCCAGATGTGGAACCCTAGGTCCTGTACCCACCCTCCCATTGGTGTGTTTATTCCCTATTCCTTCCCTCCCTCTTTGGGTTAGCATTGAAGTGTTTGCGGGACTTCCCTATCACATAATAGAAGATGCCACACACAATCCACACATCCAGCCACTCCTTGAGCAGAACGACACTAGTTCTACACTATGGGATCCTCCTCAACCATGGAACAAAGGGTCCAGTCTGACCCACCCAGCTCTCATTTACTTTATTGGGAACCTTACTCATGCATCCAAAGGCAGAATTTGTCCTTTAGACAGTCTTTGCTTAGCTATTATTTGACTACTTGAAAATTGCCTTGTATTTTGGCTAACTAACTTTACTGTATAGATTTTTTTTTAAATAAAAAGAACCTCAGTTAAACTAACCTATTAAGCTATCTGATGCCCCAAGAGAATAGTAAAAGAATAGAAATTCATAAAGTGGTGAACATGAAAATGGTAAGACAAATGCTCCGCACTCCCAGGTCCTAATTCATTAATGATTGCATGCATTATTCATGCAAAACTTGAACTGGCTTCTATCAGGAAAAATTGCTTAAAAGTACATATAGTTAGGGAAGCAGGCACTATTGCCATTTTTAAATCATGTTTTTTTCTCCTGTCTGTTTCTCTCTCCATTAGGCGTCAGTGATGCAGGCAAGCAAAATCATAATGCCCCATTGTATTGTGATTAATAAGAGAACTTACAAAGGGGAGCCAAAAGAAGTATTCCAGTTAACTCATTTGGTTCTTGCTCTATCTCTAAGAGTAGGTCTACACTTATGGCGGTGAGTAGAGTATTGACGCTGCATGCCCCACTGGCATGGGTATAAATAACGTTGTAGACAGTGAGGTACTCCTTAGGAGACTAGAGTTCCCTATATGCCTGAACATTAGGGTATATACCTTACATGGCTCTTTCCATGCCCAATCAGGTCTTCCAAGTCTGCACGGCAGTTTTTAGCCGCGTAGTTTCCTGCTTTCTCCCTGTCATAGGGAAAGGCTCTGGCAGTCAGGAGGCAGCAGAGAGAGTTTCTGAGTATTTTGAGTAATTTTGAGTATTGTAACTATTTTGAGTAATTTTGTATCATCTGCAAATTTTGCCACCTCACTGTTCATCCCTTTTTCCAGATCATTTATGAATATGTTGAACAGCAGTGGTCCCAGTCCATTTCCCTGGGAGACCCTTTCATTTACCTCTGTCTTTTGTGAAAACTGATAATTTATTCCTATCCTTTGTTTCCTATGTTTTAACCAGTTACTGATCCATGAGAGGACCTTCCCTCTTAGCCCCGCTTAGTTTGCTTAAAAGACTTTTCTGTGGGACCTTGTCAAAAGCTTTCTTAAAGTCCAAGTACACTGTCAACTGGATCGTCCTTGTCCACGTGCTTGTTGACTCCCTTAAAGAAATCTAATAGATTGGTGAGGCATGATTTCCCTTACAAAAGCCATGTTGACTTTTTCCCAACAAATCGTGTTCATCTGAGAGTCTGATTATTCTGTTTTTGGTATAGTTTTAACCAGTTTGGCTGGTACTTAAGTTAGGCTTACTGGCCTGTAATTGCCGAGATTTCCTTTGGAGCCTTTTTTAAAAATAGGTGTTATGTTAGCTGCCTTCAGTCATCTGGTACAGAGGCTGTTTTAAGAGACAGGTTACGTACTAGTTAGTTATTCTGCAATTTCTTGTGTGAGTTCCTTCAGAACTATTGAGTGAATATCATCTGGTCCTGATGACAACTTCTTCTTTATTTTATCAATTTGTTCCAAACCTCCTCTGTAGACACCTCCATCTGGGGCAATGCTTCAGATATCTCACCTAAAAATAATGGCTCAGGTATGGGGATCTCACTCTTATCCTCTACAGTGAAGACCAATACAAAGAATTCATTTAGCTTCTCCACAATGGCCTTATCTTCCTTTAGTATTCCGTTAGCACCTTGATTGTACAGTGGCCCCAATGACTGTTTGGCAAGCTCCCTGCTTCAGATGTACCTTTTTTATTATTTTATTTGAAAGGATGTCTTTTTATCTCTAACTGCTTCTTTTACTCTGCTGTTTAACCATTGTGGCATTTTTTGGTTCTTTTTCTATGTATTATTTGGGGTATACATTTAGTTTGAGTCTCTATTATGGTTTTTTTAAAAGTTTCCATGCAATTTGCAAACTTTTCACTCTTGTGACTGTTCCTTTTAATCTGTTTAACTAGCTTCCTTATTTTTGTGTAGTTCCCCCTGTTTAAGTTTCTTTGTCTTTTCCTCCTGCAAGGATGTTAAATTTAATTATATTATGGTTGCTATTGCTGAGCAGTTCAGCTATATTCATCTCTTGGGCCAGATCCTGTGCTCCACTAAGAACTAAGTCAAGAATTGCTTCTCGCCTTGTGGAGTCCAAGACAAGCTGCTCCAAGAAGCAGTCTTGATGGTGTCTAGAAATGTTATCTCTGCATCCCTCCCTGAGGCCACATATACCCAGTCAATATGAGGATAGTTGAAATCCCCCATTATTATTGCATTTTCTGCCTTTGTAGCCTCTCTAATCTCTCTGAGCGTTTCACCATCACTGTCACCATCCTGGTCAGGTGGTCGATAGTATATTCCTACTGCAGTACTCTTATTGTTCAAGCACAGAATTTGTGTCCATTGAGATTCTGTGGTATAGTTCGATTCATTTAAGATTTTTACATCATGGTTTTAAGCCACAGGCCCACATCAGAGCTGCACCAACCCAGGAGCTCCCCAGAGTTTGAGGGAGTGTGCACATACTACCACACTTTAGGAGGATAAAATATCTCTCCTCCCTGCTGCCAACCTGTTCCACTGGTATTATGACTTTTTAAACTGGTTTGCACTACATGGTGTACTAGGAGGCAGCAGTCCTATGCTGCAGCTGTGCCTGGCCGTGGGGATGGGTGCCAAACCACAAAACCCTATTTATTCCTTCTCCCTGCTTGCTCACACTCACAAGGGCTGAAAAAAAATAGTCCCGTGTCATTGACACCCGACTTGGCCATTAATATACAATAATTTAAAATAGGGGTTTGCCAGTAAATGGGCTTTGCAGGTTGAATATCCATTGTAAGCCAATAATTGTCAAGCTGTAGTCCATCACTTGTTGTCAGAGCTCTTCCTTGTGGTCTGCAGAATTAGACACTTTGAAACCCAAGAAATGGAGGACTGAGGTGTTGCCCATTGTGGTAGAGTCCATAAGGTTTTTCCTTCTGATTAGGGCCATACCAAATTCGTGGCCATGAAAAACGTGTCCTGGACCGTGGAATCTGGTCTCCCCCCAGTGAAATCTGGTCTTTTGGGTGCTTTAACCCTATACTATACAGATTTCATGGAGGAGACCAGTGTTTCTCAAATTGGAGGTCCTGACACAAAAGGGAATTACAGGGGGGTCACAAGGTTATTTTAAGGGGGTTGCGGTATTCCCATCCTTACTGCTGCACTGCCTTCAGAGCCAAGCACCCGGCCAGCAGTGGCTGTTAACCGGGCACCCAGCTCTGAAGGCAGCATCCCGCCAGCAACAGCACAGAAGTAAGGCAATATCATACAATGCCACCCTTAGTTCTGCGCTGCTGCCTTCAGAGCTGGGCAGCCGGAGATGGCAGCTGCTGACTGAGGGCCCAGCTCTGCAGGCAGCAGTGCAGAAGTAAGGGAGACAATAGCATACCATACCATCCTTCCTTCTGCGCTGCTGCTGGTGGTGGCTCTGCCTTCAGAGCTGAGCTCCTGGCCAGCAGCTGCCACTCTCCAGCTGTCCAGCTCTGCCTGCAGTGCTGCTGCCAGCAGCAGCGCAGAAGTAAGGGTAGGAGTACCACAACCCCCCTCAATAACCTTGTGACCCCCCCAACTCCTTTTTGGGTCAGGACTTCTACAATTACAACACTATGAAATTTCAGATTTAAATAGCTGAAATCATGAAATTTATGATTTTTTATATCCTATGACTCTGAAATTGTCCAAAATGGACCATGAATTTGGTAGGGCTCTACTTATGATAAAGTGGCCCATTGATTAAAAAGAGTTGCATAACTTCTTTTTATGGGCCCTGTGCTGTAGGCACTTACGCACTTGAGTAAGTTTACTCACATAAGTGATTCTGCTGAAGACAGTGGGGTTACTCCCAAGAGTAACTTACCTAATCATTTAAATGTTTGTAGGATTAGACCCTAAAAATTTTATGTATCTTCTCCCTCTGCTCCCACTGTCATTTCTAAGTTGTGAAATAAATCATTTTCCTAGTGATTAAAAGGGATGGTTGTATGCACTTGCTGTTTTTCTGGTTTCTGACTTTGTGGCTGCTACATCAATGTGACAGTATGTGACCTAAATAAAAAATTATTAAATAATCATTGGAATATACTTGATATAGGCAAGTACGGTTATTTTTAAGATAATTAGTTTTATTTACCTATGCTTTTAGATTTCTCATGTGTGTGAACACAGTGAATGGGTCCTCTGTTTGTTCCTTTTTGTACTCCACCCTGCATTTTGTTCTATATAAATAAGCGTTCTTCTTTCGGTCTCTAAAGCAGCCTCTTATGAGTTTATTTCGTTGAAGTGTGTGTCCAGACTACTATTATATATTGAAATGCTGCTCATGTGATTATTTACATCAAACATAAATCTTCAGGATTTTTCTGTGTACTATGAATGAAAAATACTGTACAAAGGCTGGGTATTAATCTTCCCTCACACACATGCGCATGTGTACACACACACACGCATGACAGCTTCTGTAATAATTATCCATGACTAGACCAGGAACATGATGCCATGCAAGGGACTCTGGGGGATCCTAATGAGAAGAGAAGGTTCTTGTTCGGGAAACTTCAGGGATTTCTAAGTAACACATCCAGTTGGTGGATAATGTTTAATTAGCAGAGGAAGTGAAAGCAATGTTATAAAGAGACATTATGGCTGTAACCACCACGTAAGGTCAATATTGAATCAGTGGTATAACTTTTATCTCTCACTTGATGAATAAACATTTCATTTTATAGTTCAGATTTTTAAGAGTCACACTTCATTTAGGGAATAAGAATATTACAAACAAATAAAGTGTTCTGTACCATATCCACTGCTATGCACTGGCTGCTTTGCCCTACTCTGATGATGCAATGTATGGCTCAGTCAGCCATATAAGCTGAGCTTATGGTTCTTTTACATTGCGAGAGCAGCACAAAGCCACTGGAGCATGCCAATGAATCTGTCTTCTGATTTATGAATAAGGGGGAGATTTTCAAAGGTACAAAAGGGAATTTAGGCACCCAAAAGCCATTAACTTTCAGTGGGAGTAACAAATGTGGAAGACATTTGGGGCTTGATCAGGCATACACTTTTTCCACTGTCAACTTTGGCAGAAACGATGCAGGATCATGCCTTTACTTTATATTTGGCAGTTTATTAGCAGGCAGTGCCACAGGCCTAATATTAAAATTTACCATTCTTACCAAATCTTATGTTTCTTGTGACATAATTTTCAATCTTAATACATGTGATTCTGTAGATGACCATGTATAAAAGAAACAATGTAGGGGGCAGCATGAAGAGATGAAAAATGAATGATCACTTCTGTCACAGGTGAAGAGGTGGACTGAAAACTAAACTGGAAAACATCCTTTCTAAGTGCTATTTTTTAGGTTTTTTTATCACACAGGAAGGGGCATCTGAACAGATTTTCAGCCCAAAAATGGAGCTTTTTTTGGACCGTTAATCTGTCACAGTACGTGGGGAGATGAGAAATCCTTTCAATTTTAAACACAGGATAAAAATAAAAGAAGTACTTTTAAGGGTCTGAGTATTTCAATAGGGTTTATTATGCTGCTTTTTATTCCAAGACCGGCCATGTAGAAAGGAAGTTTTCTGTGCATTTTTTGTAATTTTTTGAAAACTGGGTAGTAACCAACTCTGTATTTTAAAAATTATGAAGCAAATTACTTTGTTCTAAGGAGTGATTTGCAGACCTGGTACAATAGGAAATGATCAGGAGTTGCAATACTTCATTAAAAAAATATACAGAGATTTCAAAAACACAATCAGTGAACAAGGAAGCTGAGAAGGAAATCAGGATTGACTCCTTCAGTGGTTGCATATGCAAGTTCACGGGGAAAAAAAGGAGATTTCAGAAACTTCCCTCATCCCGTATATATGTTACAAGTGATGGTTTAAATGGACCAACAGCCTCATTAACTTAGCTCTTCTTTTTTCACAAGCAGATCCTTTTCATTGTCATCACTAACTTCTACTCTAGGATGGGAATTTTCTGTCTCATATCTGTAGTATTTTTCCCAAATGTGTTCTACATTCCTTTTCCCTCCTCCTAGTGATCACTGGGACTTCTGTTGCTAGTACTCCTACTGATACAGTCTCTAACAAATAATGGAATCATCAGGCTCTGACTGGAGTCAAGTGCTGTGGGAAAGCTACGCAAATATGCAAACTTTGTAATTCTAACTGCCACATCAAGCTATAGAGCCTGACTCTGATAATGAAGCACTGAAAGAGATGCTAGAATTGGAGAGGGATGAAGATTCTGGAAAGAAAGAGTAGAACAAACCTAAAATAAGTTTTGAAAAAATTCCACAGAAATCACAAGTGCTCTCACACTAGAGCAGCAGTTGGGCCCTGATTCAGCAAAGTATTGAAGCACATGCTAAAATGCATGCCTGTTTAGCAAAGCACTTAATCACATGCTGAGTGTTCAGCCAAATGAAGTAAAACAGACTTAAATGAATGCTTAAAATGAAACGTGTTTATGTATTTTGCTGAATCAGAGCCTTTGGCTGTGTCTGCACTACAGAGCTTGCAGCGGTACAGCTGTGCCACTGCAACTGTGCCGCGGTAAGGTCTCCTGTGCAGCTGCTCTATGCCGACGGGAGATTATGCCGATGTCAGCATAATTAAACCACCCCCAATGAGCGGCCCTCCAAACCGCTGCTTTTGTCGGTGAAACTTATGTTGGTCAGGGGTGTGTTTTTCCACACCTCTGATTGACAGAAGTTTTATCGAGAGAAGTGCTAGTGTAGACAAAGCCTTAGTGATGACAAGGAAAAAGAACTACATGTGAAGGTGAACACGGAGGTTAGTGGTGCTGTTGGTGTGTTCAAAAGTTCATATGCATCAGTCTTGCTTTGCAACATATCTCACTGTTATAACCTTGGCTTTGCTGAGAAGAGACTGCCATTTGGGCTAAATTATGTTGTGGATTATTTTATGTGAAAAAGTGTTCACTAAGGAATGGATGATAGTACCAAACTGTGACCAGAATGGGGTTTGAACTCTGACAACAAAGGTTTGCTACCAAATCTTAGGTTCACATTAGGAAACACATATGGTCTGACTTTCAGAGGTGCTGACTACCAGGAGCTCCTATTGATGATTGTACAGCTGCTCATCTCCCTTAAAAGTCAGGATAATGCAATTGAACAGTTTACAATCCAGTCACCTGGTCCTACAAACATTTTACTCAGTTACATTACTCATATGTAACTTTGTTCAGATCTGCTTAATAATCCATACGTTTGGAGTCTAAATGGTGGCCATAACTGATATGTGAACATGCCACAAAGGCAAAAGGGCAAGGATGGATATGGGGTACAGAGGTATAATTACCTGGCTATTCAGTGGGTGCAACAGCTTTCTGGGGTTTTTTTAACTGAAGTATAAATACACTCCTTTTTGGTTGGCTCTGTTGCATGAGTTAAATGTAACATTCTTCAGTAAGAGGATGGGGAGGTTGGCTCCCTCCACATTGCCTCATTAATGGTCTCATTCTGCATATTATGCTTCACATCATTTCTGTAGATATCAAGGCTTCCTAACTTCTCCTGGGCAGACTTCAAGATGCGCAGCTTTTGGCTATTAATTTCTGGCTGTACATTCTCAACTGTACATTCTGCATTGATTTTAATTAGACTTGCTTGACAGACAGATTCTTCCTATACTCCCACAATTCCTTTTCTCAATTGTGGTGGTACTGTTATTCTTGACATTTTGTAGAGTATGGGGCAAACTCTGCTCTCCTTTACTCCAGCATCAATCCAAGGTAATTCCACTGACTTCAGTGGAGATACTCTTAACTTGCTACATTATAAGTGAGACCTGAATTTGCTTATATAATTGACAGTTGCATATATCTGAATGGGGGTGGGTGGGAGGAATCACAGACATTTCCAAAAACAATGTTTGATCCTTGTCCTTAATGGATTTTATGTCCATTAAAGAATGCATCAAGTGATGACTATGTGATAGGGAAAGTACAATTCTAAAGACATGGAAACGAGAATGGGACATTCGTAACAATCACACTTGCTGACAAGCATATATTGTCATTGTGGAAATCTAATGAGTTACGGCGGGGGTTGGTTTTCTTTTTCATCTTTTGTTTTTTATTACACCTCAACAGGGGGAATTCTAACTTTATATTTCCAACATTTTTTCTTTTTTTAAACAAAAAGTAGTTAATGGAATTTTGATGAAGTGGTGATTAATCCCAGACACTGTTGCCTTTTGTCAGTGATCAGTTGCAATTTATTTTCTGAAAACGAAAAGGGAGAAAAAATCTGTATTTTCCTATGTCTGAAGCCATGAGTGATAATGAATTGTTTTTCATTTGAGCAAAGGCATTTTTCTTTTTATAGGAAAGTAGGTCTTGCTTCCCTTTCCTCTGAAATGGGGATATTTTGAGGTATACAACACTTACATGTATTTTTATTTGTATCAAACTCTAAAATGTCAGTAGTTCAGCTCTCGCAGGTTAAAGTGACACCAGCTGTTGTTTAATGGGCTCTCACTTTTATTCTACAGAAAAATGCAAGGGAAGAGGAAGAGCAGGTTCACATTTTGATTCAGCTCGGAGACGGAGTAGAGCTGTCCTTTATCATATCTCCGGACACCTGCAAAGAAGAGAAAAGAACAAATTAAAAATTAATAATGTAGGTGTAATGCATATGTTTCATTTTCCCTCCTCTTTTTGGCACATATGTTCCCTTGCTGCTGAAAGAGCAGCAGATGCACTCACTAGCTTTACTAATTATTTTTTGTTTTCTTTGACATACATATTTGCAGTTTCTTTTAACGAATACGCTGAAAAAGATCAGCACATACATAAGAGAAATCCCTAATCACAGTGTTGTCATAGCAAGAAGATTAAAGTGTACGCCAGTGCAGTGCAGAGCAGCAGGTAGATAGCTTTGGCTGTGGTATTTCATTTGCAGTTTATGAACCAGGACAGTGTGTTTAGTCAGATTATAAGTACAGATATTTTTATCAAAGGAAAAGGCCTTATGAAATTTCTCAAAACTTAATTTTAGCTTCCAGTTTTCCCTATATAATTGCTTTTAATACCTTTTGCTAGAAGATCCATGAATAGATTAAAGTAATAAAAACCTACATGTTACAAGAAATCGAGAAGGCGATTTCTCTGAGAAAACATTTGATTTGAATGTATCAAACTTGGTGCAGTACATAACCTGATGTGCTTGTAATTTAATTGCAGTAGAACTTTCTCTGTATTAAGAAAATCCTGGTGTTTATCTCAAAGTAACAGTAACTGACAAGTAAGTTAATAGAATACTCTGTGGATGTTGTATTTTTTTTAACTTTGTCAGTTTTGTTCAGCATCAGCCTTCTATTGTTATATTCCTGACTCCCCCTCCCAGAAGGCACAAAATAAAATAACTAAGTTCTGGGGAAAGCCCTTAGGCTTTTTTTAATATAAATTTTAACCAGTAAATAAAATAGCTAATTGTTACCAGGATGCCCTAAATATCTACAATCTCCTTCCTATCAGTCAATCCCAGAGCATGTCTATATGCTACACTGTGACAGCCATTTGCCAAAGTGGTACTCAGAACCTCAAGAGCCAAATCCTCAGCTGCAGTAGACCAGCATCACACCATTGACACTGATGCTTATTTACTCCAGCTGAGGCTTTGGACCCAAGTCTCTGACACCTTTTGAACTTTAACCCCATATGAGGGACTCCTTTGTTTCCCCACCTCCAAACAGGTGAGTATTTAGAATCTTAGAGAGAATAGTCTTTCTGGGAATCTTAAAGCAATAGTACTAGTTATGCTTGTCCCACAACACTCCATGATGCCATATCAGCGCATTTAGTCTCTGCTGCCATTAAGCAGGACTCGTGGGCTCGGTCTCTGCCTCCTCAGCCCAGTGAATAAGACTGACTGCCAATTAAACCTTTACAAAGGAATCCAATGTACATGATCCTAAGGGTATGTCTACACTATAAAATTAGGTCGAATTTATAGAAGGCGATTTTTTAGAAGGCGATTTTATACAGTCGATTCTGTGTGTCCCCACACTAATGCACTAAGCGCATTAAGTCGGCGGCGTGCATCCACAGTACCGAGGCTAACGTTGCACTGTGGGTAGCTATCCCAAGTTCCCGCAGTCTCTGCCGCCCATTGGAATTCTGGGTTAAACTCCTAATGCCTGATAGGGCAAAAACATTGTCGCTGGTGGTTTTGGGTACACGTCATCGGTCTCCCCTCCCTCTGTGAAAGCAATGGCAGACAATCGTTTAGCGCCTTTTTTCCGTGCAGGCACCATACTGCTTTCAGCAGACTGTACAGTAGGACTGCTAACTGTCCTCATCAAACCACCGCTTCCACTGCCACTGCTCTTCCGATGCTATGAATCCACCTCGCAGGTCCTCTATATGACTGTTGTCATCCACCGCTTACTCTGCTACTCTGCTCTCCTGGTGGTCTCGCAGGGCCGCTTCCGCTGCAACTCTGCTCAGCTGCTCTTGTCTCGCCATACCATGGCAAGCGTGCAGCCTGCTCAGCTGTTGTGTCCTAGCAGCAGACGGTGCAGTGGGTCTGCAACACTGGTCATCCAACCACCGCTTCCTCTGGCACCCTGCTCTCCTGCAGACGCCATACCACAGCAAGCATGGAGCCTGCTCAGATCACTGTGGCAGTTATGAGCATTGTAAACACCTCGTGCATTATCATGCAGTATATGCAGAACCTGCAAAAGCAGGAGAGGAGGCAATGGCAGCACGGTGACAAGAGTGATGAGGACATGGACACAGACTTCTCTCAAAGCACGGGCTCCGGCAATTTGGCCATCCTGGTGGCAATGGGGCAGGCTTATGCAGTGGGATGCCAATTCTGGGCCGGGAAACGAACACAGACTGGTGGGACCGCGTAATGTTGCAGGTCTGGGATGATTCCCAGTGGCTGTGAAACTTTCGCATGCATAAGGGCACTTTCATGGAACTTTGTGACTTGCTTTGCCCTGCCCTGAAGCGCAAGAATACCAAGATCGGAGCAGCCCTCACAGTTCACCAGCGAGTGGCAATAGCCCTCTGGAAGCTTGCAACACCAGACAGCTACCAGTCAGTCAGGAATCAATTTGGAGTGGGCAAATCTACTGTGGGGGCTGCTGTGATCCAAGTAACCAACACAATCACTGAGCTGCTGCTATCAAGGGTAGTTACTCTGGGAAATGTGCAGGTCATAATGGATGGCTTTGCTGCAATGGGATTCCCTAACTGTGGTGGGGCGATAGACGGAACGCATGTCCCTATCTTGGGACCGGACCACCAAGGCAGCCAGTACATAAACCGCAAAGGGTACTTTTCAATGGCGCTGCAAGCGCTGGTGGATCACAAGGGACGTTTCACCAACATCCATGTAGAATGGCCGGAAAGGTACATGACGTTCGCATCTTCAGGAACTCTGGTCTGTTTGAACAGCTGCAGCAAGGGACTTACTTTCCAGACCAGAAAATAACTGTTGGGGATGTTGAAATGCTATAGTTACCCTTGGGGACCCAGCCTACTCCTTAATGCCATGGCTCATGAAGCCATACACAGGCACCCTGGACAGTAGTCAGGCGCTGTTCAACTATAGGCTGAGCAAGTGCAGAATGGTGGTAGAATGTGCATTTGGACGTTTAAAAGCACGCTGGCGCAGTTTACTGACTAGGTTAGACCTCAGCGAAACCAATATTTCCATTGTTGTTACTGCTTGCTGTGTGCTCCACAAGATCTGTGAGAGTAAGGGGGAGACATTTATGGCAGGGTGGGAAGTTGAGGCAAATTGCCTGGCCGCTGATTACGCGCAGCCAGACACCAGGGCGGTTAGAAGAGCACAGCAGGGTGCGCTGCACATCAGAGAAGCTTTGAAAACCAGTTTCATGGCTGACCAGGCTGTGGTGTGACAGTTCTGTTTGTTTCTCCTTGATGAAAACCCGCCCCCTTGGTTGACTCTACTTCCCTGTAAGTCAACTGCTCTCCCCTTCGATCACCGCTTGCAGAGGCAATAAAGTCATTGTTGTTTCAAATTCATGCATTCTTTATTAATTCGTCACACAAATAGGGGGATAAATGCCAAGGTAGCCTGGGAAGGGTGGGGTGGTGGATGATGGGAGGAGGGAAGGGCAAGGCCACACTGCACTTCAAAACTTATTCAATACCAGCCTTCTGTTGCTTGGGCATTCCTCTGGGGTGGAGTGGTTGGGTACCCAGAGCTGCCCCCCACCCCCGCATTCTTGGGCATGTGGGTGAGGAGGCTATGGCACTTGGGGAGGAGGGCAGTAGGTTACACAGGGGCTGCAATGTCAGTCTGTGCCTTTCCTGCACCTCAACTATATGCCGGAGCATATCAGTTTGATCCTCCAGTAGCCTCAGCATTGAATCCTGCCTCCTTTCATCACGCTGCTCCCACCTCTCCTGTTGCTCCAGCCATCTATCCTCCCGTGTGTCCCTCCTGTCCTTGTGTTCATTTTGCGGTTTCCTGGACTCTGCCATTGTCTGCCTCCACGCATTCTGTTGGGCTCTTTCAGTTTGGGTGGACTGCATGAGCTCAGAGAACGTTTCGTCACGAGTGCTTTTTTTTGCCTTCTTATCTGCGCTAGCCTCTGGGTTGGAGTTGCTAGTCGCAGCATTGAAACGTTTGCAGCTGCGGGAGGGAAAAAAGGGAGCTTAAAATTGAAGAAGACACATTGCCCATTTAAAAGGAGGGGCTGATGTTTTCAGGTTATCATGCACACAAACCCAGCTAACCCCCCCACACACCCAATTCTCTGGGATGATCACTTCACCCGTCCCCACACCGCGTGGCTAACAGCGGGGATGATTTCTTTTCAACCACAGGCAAACAGCCCAGCAGGAATGGCCACCTCTGATGTCCCCTTAATAAAATTCCCCTATTTCAACCAGGTGACCATGAGTGATATCACTCTCCTGAGGATAACGGAGAGAGATAAAGAACGAATGCCAGCAAACACTGGGACCACATGCTGCCATGCTTTCTTATGCAATGATTCCAGACTATGTGCTACTGGCCTGCCGTGGTAAAGCGCCCTACCATGGAGGACACAATAAATTTTGCAAAGGCTTTGGGAGTACCTCCAGGACAGCTTCATTGAGATGTCCCTGGAGGATTTCCGCCTCATCCCCAGACACGTTAACAGACTTTTCCAGTAGCTATACTGGCCACGAATGCATCCCAAGTCTTCAGGGCAAATTAATCATTAAACACGCTTGCTTTTAAACTGTGCATTATATTTACAAAGGTACGCTCACCAGAGCTGCCTTCTCCTCCTTCAAGGTCCAGGAGCCCGGGTTGGGAGGCTATTGGATCCCGGGTGATAAACAATTCCTGGCTGTCGGGGAGAACGGTTTCTCTGCTTGCCTGATGTGTGCTATCTTCAACCTCCCCCTCCTCATCATCTTCCTCATCCCTGTTGTGTGAGATTGTACAGGGGTGGGGCAGTGGTAGGAGCACCCCCTAGAATTGCATGCAGCTCATCATAGAAGTGGCATGTCTGGGGCTCTGACCCAGAGTGGGCATTTGCTTCTTGGGTTTTTGGTAGGCTTGCCTAAGCTCCTTAAGTTTCAAGCAGCACTGCTGCGGGTCCCTGTGATAGCTTCTGTCCTTCGTGCCCTTGGAGATTTTTTCATATATTTGGCATTTCGTCTTTTGGAACGGAGTTCTGATAGCATAGATTCCTTTACCCATAAAGCGATCAGATCCCGTACCTCCCATTCGGTTCGATTCTGGGACTCCATGGTCACTTCTGCTGATGAGCTCGCCACACTGGCCAAACAGGAAATGAAATTCAAAAGTTCGCGGAGCTTTTCATGTCTACCTGGCCAGTGCATCCGCATTGAGAGTGCTGTCCAGAGAGGTCAAATTGGAGCACTGTGGGATAGCTCCCAGAGGCCAATACCGTTGAATTGCATACACACTAACCCAAATTCGACCTGGCGTTGTCGATTTCAGCGCTAATCCCCTCGTCGGGGAGGAGTACAGAAATCGATTTTAAGAGCCCATTAAGTCGACAAAAATGGCTTCATTGTGTGGACGGGTGCAGGTTTAAATTGATCTAACTCTGCTAAATTCGACCTAAACTGGTATTGTAGACCAGGGCTAAGAGAAACAGAAACAAGACTAATGACTTAATTTTATGTGCCGAGCCCTGATATTTCTCATAATTCCTTAAAGCTGAGGGGCAATGACACATCACTGACCGTAATAATATCACAGCCATCCATCTATTTCCCAGATGTCAAAGTGTGAAGATTGCACAGTGTTGTGGGCGGGGAATAAGGAGCTTACATAAAAGCTTGACCGAAGTGTGGTCCTTGCACTCATGGAAACTCAGAGACTGCTCCTGTAACAACTCCCTTTGGAGCACCGCAAAGGGCACAGGAAAAGGTGAAGAGTTAAAAGAGCCGAGCCATCCCACCCACCCACCCAGACTTGCTAGGTAGCAAATCTGTCTGGCCATAGAAGGGGGAGTGTGCCTCACCTTTTAAAATGGCTTCCTGATGTATGAGCAAATTCTGAGAGGCATACTCAGAGGCTCTACTGGTGCAATGATAGGTTTCAGAGTAGCAGCCATGTTAGTCTGTATCCGCAAAAAGAAAAGGAGTACTTGTGGCACCTTAGAGACTAACAAATTTATTTGAGCATAAGCTTTCGGGAGCTACAGCTCACTTCATCGGATGCATGTAGTGGAAAATACAGTGGGGAGATTTTATATACACAGAGAACATGAAACAATGGGTGTTACCATACACACTGTAATAAGAGTGATCAGGTAAGGTGAGCTTTAGGGCCTAATCACATCAGCCACACTATCAGAGGCTCGTTCACCTGCACATCTACCAATGTGATATATGCCATCATGTGCCAGCAATGCCCTCTGCCATGTGCATTGGCCAAAATGGACAGTCTCTGCGTAAAAGAATAAATGGACACAAATCAGACGTCAAGAATGATAACATTCAAAAACCAGTCGGAGAACGCTTCAATCTCTTTGGTCACTGGATTACAGACCTAAAAGTGGCAATTCTTCAACAAAAAAACTTCAAAAACAGACTCCAATGAGAAACTGCTGAATTGGAATTAATTTGCAAACTGGATACAATTAACTTAGGCTTGAATAAAGACTGGGAGCGGATGGGTCATTACACAAAGTAAAACTATTTCCCCATGTTTATTCCCCCCCACACACGCACACTGTTCCTCACATGTTCTTGTCCACTGCTGGAAATGGCCCACTCTGATTATCACTACAAAAGGTCCCACCCACACCCCACTCTCCTGCTGGTAATAGCTCACCTTACCTGATCACTCTTGTTACAGTGTGTATGGTAACATCCATTGTTTCATGTTCTCTGTGTATATAAAATCTCCCCACTGTATTTTCCTTTAGATGCAGCCGATGAAGTGAGCAGTAGCTCCCGAAAGCTTATGCTCAAATAAATTTGTTAATCTCTAAGGTGCCACAAGTACTCCTTTTCTTTTTGCGGATACAGACTAACACGGCTGCTACTCTGAAACCTATCATTGCACCAGTAGAGCCTCTGAGTATGCCTCTCAGAATTTGCTCATACATCAGGAAGCCATTTTAAAAGGTGAGGCACACTCCCCCTTCTATGGCCAGACAGATTTGCTACCTAGCAAGTTTGGGTGGGTGGGTGGGATGGCTCTATGGGAGCCAGGGGAGGTGGATGTAGACAGATCAGGCAAGGATGGGTGGAACTTGGACTTGCTGACAAGGAGACTGGGGATAGGAGCTGGGGGAAACTGGGAATGACTGGACAAGTAGACTGGGAGTGGAGGATGCAGCCTGGGACAGAGCAGTCAGAGGTGGAGATTAGGACTGACTGGGTAAGGAGACTGGTGCCAGGCTGAAAAGCCTGAGGATTGGAGACTGGGACTGACTAGATGAGGACAGTAGGACAAGACTGAGCACCAGGATGGGGAAAAGACATAACTGAGAGAGAGTCAAGTAGGAGGGAATGGGACACAAAGAATCAAGTTTGAGGAGAACAGGCAGAAGAGTCTGTGCCCACAAAAGAATCTCCGCCCCTCTAGAGCCTGGGTTGGAACCCAAGATTCACAAATTTCACCATTCCTCTGCTGTCAGCAAATATCTATGAAACTACTGTCAAAGTGTCTTGTCACCCTCGAGTGCTGGTTCACATCTAGGATGACAACCTCCTACTGCTATCAGTAGGATACTCTGTTAGCTCAGATGACCTTGGTCTGCGTGGAGGATGTAAAGATTTCAACCCTGCTGATTCATGAGTGTCAATATGTTTCCACATGATGGAATTTTACTTTTTTACTTTTTTAAACAAGCAGAAAATTGCATATACTAAAATATGTTAAAAGAATGTTAAGGTTGCAAAGTCAAGCACTAAAATTAGGAAATGTCAGAATTAAGTTGGCTGTTTTACCTTAATTCGCTCCCCTTGTGTGTATGCATTATGATCCAGTCTTTAATTACATGATCCTGTGCTGTTTTTTTCTACAGGATCCCTCATTCCATGCGTGTGATGAACCTGCTCTGGGAATTGGTGAGGGTGGTGTAGTGAAGGAGGCTGTTGTCTGTAGGACTCTTGATTCATTTGTTGCAGTAGTTGGAAGGTGTGTAGTGAATGAGGCAGGGCATTGGAGGAAGAGACTGGAGGGTCTCATGGTTAAAGCAGTGAATGCTGCCCTGGAGAACTGCATTCTATCCCTGCCTCTGCCACAGAGTTACTCTGATGCTGGGCAAGTGGCTTAAAGCAAACCTCTCACAGGTGGTCACTGATTGTATTCTTTGTTTTCTGCATCCCTGACTTGAGACCTCAGGGTCAGATTTGCAGAACTGTTGGGCACTCACAACAGCAACTGAAGTCAATGGCAACTGATTTGAATATATTAGTGCTATATAATGCTATATACTCTGAAAAATCAGGTCCAAGGTAGCTCAGATTGGGCATGCCAAATTAATGCAGGGGTACTGGAATAATTTGTACAGTGGGCTGCTGACAGCCATTGAACCAAAATGTAAACCGTATATATGATGGAAACCACTTCAAGCCAGCGGGTGCGGCAGCACCCCCAGCACCACTACTTCCAGCACCTATGGACTAATGGATACTTTTTACCTTAATTTGTCTGCCTTAGTTCCCCATCTATAAAATGGGATTATACTATCCCCTCACCTTTACGGAGTGTTATGAAAATAAAGTAATGTTTGTGAAGCACTCATTAATTAGTGACAATTGACCTAGATAGGCCCATGAGGAAACTAGTAATTCTTTTTTCAGAGCAGGGTACAAATAGTGTGCAAATAATAAATAAAGGCCTGGGATCATAAATTCAATAATGGGGAGGAAAAAATATTGAACAGCAGCTAATTAAGTGAGCACCATGCACTGAATGAGGCAGGGGTCATGTGGAAAAAATAGTATGTGACCATTTAATTAAAGACTGTATTGTAATGAATACACACAACTAAAGTTGCACAGGTGAGCTTAAGTCTGGCATTTGCTCACTTTGGGGAGCTTGACTGCAATCATAATGTTCTTTTAATGTATTTTTGTGTTTGTAACATAATTTTCAATTTGAAAACAGAACAAAACCATTAAAGTTAATTTATAAAAATAATTTAGAAACAGATTTTGAATTTTATCAGCTGTTATTTTGCAGCAACTGAAAGTTCTTGCTGTGGAAGTAAGGTGACATTAAATTAAAAATATGGCTTTGGACGTGGAGGGAAAAAATACTTTTTCATCGGACTTGGTCTCTAGAAAACGAAAGATATAGTTCACTTGACTGAAGTCCTAAATAGCTGTATATTAATGATTTCTAGTTTAATATATGGCCAAAGAGCCAAAATATTCTCATCAAAGCTTTCAGTCTGCACTCTGTTTTGTTCATGTTAAAAATCAACCTCAATGTTAAAATAACCAAAGTCAATTGTGTATACACTGGGTGCTTAATCCAGCATCTTTTTGACACTCAGAACAGGTATCTAAAAGAATGTACCCAAGGTGTAGATTCATAGGTTATAAAACCAGAAGGGACAACTGTGATCATCTGTTCAGACTTCTTGTGTAGCACAGGCCAAAGAACTTCTCTGAATTAATTTTCTGTTTGAAATAGAGCATATGTTTTAGAAAAACATCTAATCTTGATTTTTAAATTTCCAGTGATGGAGAATCTGTCACAAGCCTTGGTATATTGTTACAGTGGTTAATTACCCTCACAATTAAACAAGTTTGCCTTATTTATAGTCTGAATTTGTCTAGCTTCAGCTTCCAGCCATTGCATCAGGTGATACCTTTGCTACATTGAAGAGCTTTCTATTATAATTTTTTTGTTCCCCATGTAGGTATTTATTGACTGTAATCAAATCACCCTTTACCGTTCTCTTTGTTAATCTAAACATGCCAAGTTCCTTGAGTCTTTCACTATGAGATGTTTTTGAATCGTTTAATCATTGCTTTGGTTATTCTCTGAATCCTGCTCCAATTGATCAATATCCTTCTTGAATTGTGTACACGGGCTCTGGTCACATTGTTCCAATAGCAGTTGCACCAGTACCAGATACAAAGACATATAACTTGCCTGCTTCTACTTGATATTCCTTGTTTATCATAGAATCATAGAATATCAGGGTTGGAAGGGACCTCAGGAGGTCATCTAGTCCAACCCCCTGCTCAAAGCAGGACCGATCCCCGACTAAATCATCCCAGCCAGGGCTTTGTCAAGCCTGACCTTAAAAACTTCTAGGGAAGGAGATTCCACCACCTCCCTAGGTAACGCATTCCAGTGTTTCACCACCCTCCTAGCGAAAAAGTTTTTCCTAATATCCAACCCAAATCGCCCCCACTGCAACTTGAGACCATTACTTCTTGTTCTGTCATCTGCTACCACTGAGAACAGTCTAGAGCCATCCTCTTTGGAACCCCCTTTCAGGTAGTTGAAAGCAGCTATCAAATCCCCCCTCATTCTTCTCTTCTGAAGACTAAACATCCCCAGTTCCCTCAGCCTCTCCTCATAAGTCATGTGTTCCAGTCCCCTAATCATTTTTGTTGCCCTCCGCTGGGCTCTTTCCAATTTTTCCACATCCTTCTTGTAGTGTGGGGCCCAAAACTGGACACAGTACTCCAGATGAGGCCTCACCAATGTCGAATAGAGGGGAACGATCACGTCCCTCGATCTGCTGGCAATGCCCCTACTTATACAGCCCAAAATGCCGGTAGCCTTTTTGGCAACAAGGGCATACTGTTGACTCATATCCAGCTTCTCGTCCACTGTAACCCCTAGGTCCTTTTCTGCAGAACTGCTGCCTAGCCATTCGGTCCCCAGTCTGTAGTGGTGCATTGGATTCTTCCGTCCTAACTGCAGGACTCTGCACTTGTCCTTGTTGAACCTCATCAGATTTCTTTTGGCCCAATCCTCCAATTTGTCTAGGTCCCTCTGTATCCTATCCCTACCCTCCAGCGTATCTACCACTCCCAGTTTAGTGTCATCTGCAAACTTGCTGAGGGTGCAATCCACACCATCCTCCAGATGGTTTATGAAGATATTGAACAAAACCGGCCCCAGGACCGACCCCTGGGGCACTGCACTTGATACCGGCTGCCAACTAGACATGGAGCCATTGATCACTACCCGTTGAGCCCGACAATCTAGCCAGCTTTCTGTCCACCTTATAGTCCATTCATCCAGCCCATACTTCTTGCTGGCAAGAATCCTGTGGGAGACTGTGTCAAAAGCTTTGCTAAAGTCAAGGAACAACACATCCACTGCTTTCCCTTCATCCACAGAGCCAGTTATCTCGTCATAGAAGGCAATTAGATTAGTCAGGCATGACTTGCCCTTGGTGAATCCATGCTGACTGTTCCTGATCACTTTCCTCTCCTCTAAGTGCTTCAGAATTGATTCCTTGAGGACCTGCTCCATGATTTTTCCGGGGACTGAGGTGAGGCTGACTGGCCTGTAGTTCCCAGGATCCTCCTCCTTCCCTTTTTTAAAGATTGGCACTACATTAGCCTTTTTCCAGTCATCTGGGACCTCCCCCGATCGCCATGAGGTTTCAAAGATAATGGCCAATGGCTCTGCAATCACATCCGCCAACTCCTTTAGCACTCTCGGATGCCACGCATCCGGCCCCATGGACTTGTGCTCGTTCAGCTTTTCTAAATAGTCCTGAACCACTTCTTTCTCCACAGAGGGCTGGTCACATTCTCCCCATGCTGTGCTGCCCAGTGCAGTAGTCTGGGAGCTGACCTTGTTCGTGAAGACAGAGACAAAAAAAGCATTGAGTACATTAGCTTTTTCCACATCCTCGGTCACTAGGTTGCCTCCCTCATTCAGTAAGGGGCCCACACTTTCCTTGACTTTCTTCTTGTTGCCAACATACCTGAAGAAACCCTTCTTGTTACTCTTTACATCTCTTGCTAGCTGCAACTCCAGGTGTGATTTGGCCTTCCTGATTTCACTCCTGCAAGCCCGAGCAATATTTTTATACTCATCCCTGGTCATTTGTCCAATCTTCCACTTCTTGTAAGCTTCTTTTTTGTATTTAAGAGCAGCAAGGATTTCACTGTTAAGTCAAGCTTGTCGCCTGCCATATTTACTATTCTTTCTACATATCGGGATGGTTTGTCCCTATAACCTCAATAAGGATTCTTTAAAATACAGCCAGCTCTCCTGGACTCCTTTCCCCCTCCCAGGGGATCTTGCCCATCAGTTCCCTGAGGGAGTCAAAGTCTGCTTTTCTGAAGTCCAGGGTCTGTATTCTGCTGCTCTCCTTTCTTCCTTGTGTTAGGATCCTGAACTCGACCATTTCATGGTCACTGCCTCCCAGGTTCCCATCCACTTTTGCTTCCCCTACTAATTCTTCCCGGTTTGTGAGCAGCAGGTCAAGAAGAGCTCTGCCCCTAGTTGGTTCCTCCAGCACTTGCACCAGGAAATTGTCCCCTACATTTTCCAAAAACTTCCTGGATTGCCTGTGCACCGCTGTATTGCTCTCCCAGCAGATATCATGGTGATTGAAGTCTCCCATATGAACCAGGGCCTGCGATCTAGTAACTTCTGCGAGTTGCCGGAAGAAAGCCTCGTCCACCTCATCCCCCTGGTCTGGTGGTCTATAGTAGACTCCCACCACGACATCACCCTTTATACATCCCAGGATCACAATAATCATTTAGGCATCACACTGGGAGCTCCCATTCAGATGATTATCCACATGACTTGCAAGTCTTTTTCAGTCCACCATGCTGAAAGTATGGCCTACATACTTATGGTTGACGGTAGAAAAGAAGGAAAAGGCACCAATTGTTAAGCCTCTACAGTCTAAAGCATAGTTAGTTTGGTTTGGCTTTTTTATACACATGGAAGGACCCAACTACCCTTGTAACCAATCAATTTAAGAAATCAAGTTTCAGAGTAGCAGCTGTGTTAGTCTGCATCCGCAAAAAGAACAGGAGTACTTGTGGCTCCTTAGAGACTAACAAATTTATTTGAGCATAAGCTTTCGTGGGCTAAAACCCACTTCATCGGATGCATGGAGTGGAAAATACAGTAGGCAGATATATACACAGAGAACGTGAAACAATGGGTGTTATACACACTATAACATATAACACTCATTGTTTCATGTTCTGTGTGTGTGTGTATCTTCCTACTGTATTTTCCACTCCATGCATCCGATGAAGTGGGTTTTAGCCCACGAAAGCTTATGCTCAAATATATTTGTTAGTCTCTAAGGTGCCACAAGGCCTCCTGTTCTTTTTAAGAAATCAAGAGGCTGCAGTGAAAACATCAGAAGTGTATGTAGCTAAATGGAAAATTCTAGCGCATATGGATAACATATTTGAGAAGTAGCAGAATGTCAAATGCCTTAGGATTTATGCTATATTAGCCATTTTTGGACACTGTCCCTCTGTTCAATACGTTAGTATTGAGGTTGGTGTTTTAGGCACAGGCAGTGCTTCCGTTCCTCCCACATTATTTTTGACTCACTGAAATTAAATATATTATAGTACCATTTTAATTACAAAGGATCATTACACTGAGCTATGGAGCTGTAAAACTGCAGTGTAGATCCTAGAGCTTGGGCCCGAACATCTACATTGCAAATTTTACAGCCCCATAGCCCGAGCCCCGCATGCCCAAGTCAGCTGACTTGGGCCAGCCCTGGGTGTTTAATTGCAGTGCAGACTACCCTCTGTGCACTGCAGAGCTTGGGGGGAGATATTGTGGTCTGCACTATCCCATGCTCAGGGCTGTGCTTTAAAGGCACATCCTTGCCCTGAATGAGAAAGCACATTTGTGTATCAATAGAAGGACTTAACTGACTATATTCACAACTAGAATTGTCCTAGAGCCTGACTTGTCAAACCTGTGATTTTTTCCCCGCAAGCTACAGTAACTCTGGTGTTCTCAGCAATATTACAGTGGTAGCTCTAAGGCACTGCTGATCACATTAGACATGCTGCATTGTCCCTTGTCTTTCCCATTGCTTTGTCAGTTCCTAAGAGAAAAAAAAAAATTCAGGAACTTAAACGTGAACTAAGATTTGTGAAAAGATGAAGATAAGAACTATAGAAGTTATAATCAAGAACTTAAAGCAGAGGAACAAACTTAGTTCTTCCTGCTTAGGGAAAATAATTTCAACAGCTGTACTGCAATATAATTAAACTCACCCAGGCCTATGACAAGGACAAACAAGAAACCACCAAGAGCTGTGAAAAAGCACAACAGAAGAAAGATTTTTAGAGCAGTATACTTAGGAGAAAGAACAACTCTTTCAGGTTTATGAAACTCTGTCATGAGTATAGGACGACCTAGAGGAGTCTAACAAAGAGACTGCTCTCAAGAATGGTATGGAGTATCAGCCTGTAAAGAATATTCACTGGAATATTCTTTGAGCGAGAACTTTGAGAAAATGAGAGAGAAAACATGAAGATTCAGTTAGAAGAAAAAAGATTTTCTCTTTGTGTGTGTGTGTGTGTGTGTGTGTGTGTAATTACAGTTTTTATTTGTTAGCATCTAAAGGCCAAAGTGAGATTGGGATCCCAATACACTAAGTGCTATACACACACGTAAAAGATAGTTCCTGCCATGAAGAGCTGATAATCTAAATAAACAAATCAGACAAAAGGTGGAAAGGGAAATGGAGGGATTGATCAAAAGGTCATACAGCAGGTCAGTGGGAAGAGAAACCTAGCCCTCTGACTTGTGGGCTAGTGCACTATCTTAAGGATCATACTGCCTCTCAAGTACAATTACGAATGTTTACTAGATTTCCCTGGAAATTTCCCTGGGATCGGGCTAGCGCAAAATAATCCAAAAATAATTGCAGAGATCAAGTATTCCAGGCCAGTGGAAGCAGCTGTGTTAATATATTATTCTGCTGGGGAGGCACTTCAATTACACCTTTTTGCCCACCAGGGGCAGCTGTGGTGCCAGAAGAAAGGGCAGCTGGCTCACCGCGGGATCAGCCAGCTGTGGAGAGGGAGGGGGAATTTTGGCCTTGCTGCCCCACTCCTCCCCCCGCTTCTACAAAGATTCCAGCACCCTTGCTGTGATCCTTCCTCTGAAGCATCAAGAATTACTGCTGTTGGAGATAGGCCACTGGGCATGGGGGGCCAGTACTCTGAGATGAGGCCGAGCATTCTCTCTCTCGGGTGCTTGACTGGGTGGTTCTTGCTCACATGCTCAGGAAGATGATTTCCTCCTAGGTCAGACAAGGCAGAAGACCTTGTTCTTCTGGTTGGTTGTTTGGTTTGTTTGCCTTCCTCTGCGAAGGCAGGTGCAGTTCTTATGGGTATATCTCAATCAATTTCCTCACACTACAAGGGCCTTTGGGCATCAGTGCACTTCAGTCCCTCCTCTTTTCTGCCTGTGACACAATAGTTTAGTCTTGTGCAGGCTGTAATACCTTCGTCTAATTCAGATTGGTGGGTGTAGCATGTGGGTTGGTGGGCGGTGTTGGTGGCCTGTGATATATCCGAGGTCAGACTGGATGATCTGAAGATCCCTTCTTTGGACTTAAACTATATTTGGCAAGTGGGGGGAAAAAAAAACCCACAGGTTCAGCAGCTGCAAAAATGGATTACTGTTGCAGAGTTCAAAGCTAACCTAGCAAGATCTATGAAGTAATCTGAGTAATTGTAGGAAAAAGATAGAGCTAGTGTTTGCCACTGCAGAAGAGAAGTGGGAGAAAGGTCATGGAGAAATGGTGAATTTTAAGTTCGCTTCAGTAAACATTAAACAAAAGGAGCTGGAAGAGAAGATACTTCTCAAAGGAGAACTAGAACTAATACAAAGAGGAACACTGTAAACTGTCTGATTTAAAAATTAACTGACAGCAGCCTGGACTTAGTGGAACTTAGGAAAACAGGATGAAGCTGTTGAAAACCAGAACAAGGCAAAAGCTCAGATTAGTGCAACATGAAAAGGTCCATGCAATGGATGCTGCTGTTCAGCGGAGAAGACTTTTTTTTTTAAAACTGAAAGATGAAGGGACCGAAAATGAGGGAATTGGGAGATGTATTTGAATCTGAAATTTGTATAATACAGATGAACGTGGTACTTGAGCAATCCTATTTTTTCATGCTCTTTTTCTTTTTCTTTCTTTTTCTGTTTTAAAAACAAATGTGGTGTTTTTGTAGCCGGTTTTCATGATGTCTGTTCCAACTTCATTGTATGTTTAAAAGGAATGCTATTTTCACCCTGGGGATGGGCAGAAGGAGAAAAATTTGGGGACAAAATCTGATCTCAAATACACTGGCATGAATCCAGAGTAATGTCAGTAGACTGATGTAACTAAGATCAGAGTCTGTCCATTTCTGAAATGCAAATTGCTTTTTCTGGAAAGGTGAGCTCTGTGCTTTGCTAAATTAACTTAATGAAGATTCTTTGCACTTAGGGTCCAACCATGCCCCCATAGGAGTTTATTGGAAGGGACCATGCATATTAGTTCAGTTTCATATATGGTAGAGCGAGCATTAGTCAGTTTGGTTCAGCTCTTTTACAGACTGCTTATCTGTGGGCTAAGGCATATCTTCCACCAGAAGCTTTCAATGATTCACATCAATCAAATGCACAGACCCAAACCTAAATTCAAAATCAGTGTACCGGAGGAACAGGATGTTTACTGAGTCATAACATTAATGTACACATTCCATAAATGCTGCTTACTGCAGTTAGAATTGATGCTTTTAATTTTTGAACTGTACGTTGTAGTAATAATATCCAGTACTCCAAACTTCTTTGGTGCAAATACGGAATGTGCATTAGTTCTGCTAGCCCCCGCCACCCCCCCAGGAAAATATTCACCAGCAAAAGAACTGAATTAAAAAAATATTCATTAGCAAATTATTGCCTTTGTGGTGCAGTTCACTTAAAACTTGTATAATGTTCTTGGAAATCCTTATGTAAGAAATGAGACCACTACAGAAGTCAAGGTTTCTTGGATCAGACCAATTATAAAGTTGGTGTGAAATCCCCTTTTTGTATAATGCAAGAAAAAATCTTGGCACTACTTTGTCAGGCCTAAATCTTTTATCAGTTTAAACTACTTCATATCATGCTAAAGTGAAATACAATATGTGTGTGTGCGCCTGTCTGTCTCGTGTAAATTGAAACAAACTTTCCTTTTCTTACAAGAAGGTAGTATGATTAATTCATAACAATTTGAGTGAATTTCACTTCTTTTTCTCTTTATGAATGATCTGCAAACAGATTTTTCCCCAAATTTGTTTTTGAAAATTGTTTGCCAGATAAATTCTTCAAATAATTGTGTCTGTAGTTTGTTCACAGGTGGTTCATTGTGAAAATTGGTATATTAAGCTGAAGTAGTTTTGATTGGCTGTGTAGGTCATGTGATGTATTTCTGTTCCCCAACTGAATGAATGTAACTCTCAAGATCAAATTCCAGTGATGTTTGCTATAGCTTATGAATGGAAAATCCACTTTCCTTTGATATTCTGCAATATTTGCTTAACTTTCACTGTTTGGGAAAATATTATAGCAAATGATTTTGTTTGTTAGGAGTATTCATAGAGTGAACACAAAAGGGTTTACAAATATACTCAAAGTGAATCTGTTTGTAAATTTGAATGATTATTTGCCAAAAAAACGTTTTGCAGTATTTGCCCAACTGTAAGTGTCACCCATATTTCTTGGCTCTTTTTATAACATGAAAGATCAAATTCATTGAAATATAATCTGAGGTCAGATATTTTTTCCTAACTTCTCCCATTCTTTCTTTCAGAATGTTTTTGTAGATAAACCAGCATTTCCGGAATACAAAGTTTCAGATGCAAAAAAGTCCAAATTCATACTGTTGCATTTTAGCACTTTTAAAGCTGGCTGGGACTGGCTTATTTTACTGGCAACGTTTTATGTTGCTGTGACTGTACCTTATAATGTTTGCTTTATTGGCAATGATGAGCTATCTACAACTCGAAGCACAACTGTCAGTGACATTGCAGTGGAAATTCTTTTTATCATAGGTAAGATATATTTTTCTGCTTTCTGAATTTTGTTTTTTATAGAATATCTAAATTTAATGTAAAAAGATGCAGTAATGATCAGACAATTATATCACTTTTTAAAATATTCAATTTCTCAGCAGCATGTCCTAACAGGGTTCTTTTTTAACAGATATTTGGTGGTTTCTTTGTTCTGTGATACAGCATGGCCAGAAGGCAGCAGGAGAGTGATATAGGAGAGATATGTAAGTCCCAAGATGAGGAGAAGCCTTATTCCCTGTAGAGGGAAGAAAGGTTTCTATAGATTAATTAAAAGTAGCTGAAGCTAATTAGAGCACCTGAAGCTAGTCACCTGATAAAACCTCCTTGTGTCAATCAGTCAGGGGAAGGAGTTGGAGCAGAGAGCAGTTTGGAGAAGTGCCATAGCTGGCTAGAAGGCCAAGACCCTAGGTAAAGAGGCACCTGGCTTGTGCAGAGAGAGAGGGCAGGAAGCCTCACAAACTGAAGAGCAGGAGAGGGAAGTAGCCCACGGGAAGGAATCACTAGTTCAAGTGGTTTACCACTATCCCTAGGGCCCCTGGGCTGAGACCCAGAGTAGAGGGCGGGCCTGGGTCCCTCCCTCTCCACTACCCTTCTCTGTGTTACTAGTGGGACAGTAGATACCCTAGTTCAGGGGCAGGAAACCATGCCCTGAACCCCCCCAAGAAGAGGAAGCGTGGGACCCATCACAATTGTACCGGCAGTTTGCCACGGTTCTTATATATTTATCATGCCACTTACCAAAATGTGGTTTCTAGTTAGGCGTGTTATTATAGCTTCAGTGGGAGATCTGCTTAAAAAAAGTGGTGCAATATGATTTTCATATTGGAAATTATCTCCCTGTTTCATTACCATACAGGCCACGTTAGTACTGTTGATTATGTTCTGTAATCCACCTGAATGTTGGTATTTGAAGTGTAAATTTTGCTTTTTTGCTCGTCCCCTTTCAGATTCTTAACTGATTTTTGTTTTATGAACCCTCTAGTAATTATATCTCCAAAACACTGAGGTAAAAATTTAATATATTGGGAAATAGGATTATTCCTGCTGGCTCTTTTGTGGTGCACAGAATTTCCCTTTTTTAAAGATTCATTCCTTTTCTTTATGAACGCAGAAAAACTGATCATAGGCCTTTGAGTATAACAGGAAGGGTCTTTGAACTTTTTGTAGTTCAAATACAGTTCTATATCTATTGTTTAAAAAATATGTAGCTACACTGCATAAAGAGTATAAGTACAATTCTGGTGCCAATACATAGCTGTATTTTTTTTTTTTTTTTTTTTTTTTTTTTTTTTGGAGAAACATGGAAAGTTTAATAGGATTTTATTTAACCCACAGAGACATGGGAATGTGATATGGTAGAAAGGAAAGGATGTGGAGGAGGGAATAAAATTATCAGCAGAGTAGAGGAATCTTAAAAGAAAATATCTAAAGTACAAAATAAAATGGGAAATTTTTTTTTTAACAGAAAAAGTATGGTGATTTGGAATGAGGGGTTAGCTCATGCATGAGAAATAAGAACAAAATCCAAACTACTTATACACCAAATATAGGCTATTTTTAAAGAAGAAAATGGGGGAAAGGGGGAGTTTTTCTTAAGATCATCTTGAAAAATGTTTCTTCCCCTTTACTGATAGAAATTTAACTAAATTTAATATAAGAATAGCTAGCAGAAATGATGCTTAATGGAAGACTCTGAAATATTTGTCTCTTCACCTTTGGAAGTAGAGTTCAAATGCAGATTTAAGGTAAAATTCTTCTCCCTGATACTCATGGTGGTTCTCCACTGACTATTATTCTTTATTTATTCCCTGTTAATTGCTCACATTATCCTCAACCATTGTAGAATATGCAATAGAGATATAGGTTCTGTGATGCAAATCAG
Source organism: Chelonia mydas (assembly GCF_015237465.2). Taxonomy (NCBI): domain Eukaryota; kingdom Metazoa; phylum Chordata; order Testudines; family Cheloniidae; genus Chelonia; species Chelonia mydas. Next base: position 195,753,689 of record NC_057850.1, on the reverse strand, counting down.
ACAGAATTTTGTCCTTTGTAAAATGTGAGGTGTGAGGTTTTCGCTAATCAGTTATGAAGTGACTACAGATTACATTATAAAAAGTGCAAAAACAAATCAATTCCATTAGAGAGAGAGAGAGTGTAAAAATAATGTAGATTCAAGGTTAAAATAACCGGATGATCACAGGTTCCCTTACCATACAGAATGCAGATAACTGGTTGATGTTATGACTGAGTAATTGGAATCTGAGAATGAGAAAACATACACTGCGACTATCTGATTTATGTGTAGTGTTCTTCATATGTAGCAAGACAGAAGATTTATGGCCCAGCACTCCCTTTTTCTTTCAGTTCCTGGGTAGAAATACACAACTTTGATATCAATACATCAACAATGATGTATCCATGATGCATGTAGCAAATGTTCTTTTTATTTTTCCTGACTTCTCTGATCTTTGCCTGCTATTTTTTGTGCCAGCTTTTGGCTTTGTGATATAGTGAGTAAAGAAAGTAAAATTATGAATAAACATATATGGGTAAAATATTTGGTGCACTAAAAGGGATTTATCTGTCCAATTTCAATTAACAGTAATGAGAATCACAAGCATCACATTGAAAATGTACCCAATACCATTTACTCTTTTTTTCACACATTTTCTTTGGTAATTGTTTTATTTATCCCCTTTGCTGTCCTCCTTCTCCCTCTCTCCCTCCCACCCCCATCGTTTATTTTTTTTTAACATAGAGGCTGGATTTTCTAATTTTTTGACCTCTTGTTCTGGAGACAGTTTGTTTAGATCTTTTAGGGTTTCTATTTATTGTGTGTAAGAACTGGTTCTTTCATATTTTTGTGGGAGTGGAAAATGTTAATGTTAAGTTGTGCGCCAGTCTAGCAAAACCCTTAAGCGTGGACTTAACTTTTGGAACATGAGTAAGCACACTGAAATCAATGGGATTAGTCATGTACTCAAGGTAAAGCACAAGACTGAGGGCTTTGTTGTCCTTGACAAGGATACTTTTAATGGATAATTTGTGCAATTTTAGGGAAACATTGAAAAAGTGTCGAAAATTTCTCAAGATTTCCAAAGTGAGAGAACTGATTGTAATCAGTTTGTTGTACATGAACTACTGCATCACTGTGTTAGAGAGCTTATTCCTTCACTCTCCTACTTCCCTGGTCCTTCTCGCATGAACAGAGAGCAACAATACCCGAAGTCCGAAGGTGCAAACAATTCGATGTTTGTTGGGGTGAACTTCCAGCAAGCTTACATACAAGTTCCTTTTTCCTTATATTCGAATCCCAACTTACTTCCTGTTTGCCCCTAATTTATATAGTAATATTCTTAGCTATACCTTAACCAATCATTCTACTGAAATTTAACTAACCAATCCTAACATATTGTAACATGATTAGCTAACCAATTATATCCCACCACCTTAATTAGTTTACACCCAGCAAAATTGTTTGTCTGCTGTATAATTAATCACAGAACCAGACAGAGACCATGCCAGTAAACAATAGCAAAGTGGGAACTATAATGACAAAACAACACAGAAGTGAGGATTTCACAACTACATCTATAAAGACATAAGAGTTTCCCAGCTGTGTCTATTGATAAGTGAGTTCTTACCAGACAGAAAACTGTCAACCTCAGTTTCCTTTTACATCTTCTAGGCACTTCCCTTTCTCTGGAGGTGATAGGCACTATCAGGTCAGGATTGTACTCCTAATAGCCCAATAGCACCTTCTTTCAATGTGACTACTTTGGAATGTGAGGATGTGACCGGTCCCTTCCCAGCTTACGGCTGCCTCTGTCGCTTAGCCAAAGGCCTTAGCCTAAGAACAGGGCCTCAGACTGTCACAGTAAGAGAAGGACCTTACACTGATAGTGATTTTGATTCTTTCTTTTATACCTCTAACTAGCCAATTGATAAGAATACACCTAAATTCTTAAAGTACAGGCCTTTGCAGACAGGCCTGAATATCTATATCCTAACACACTGTACTTGCAGATACTGAAAAATCTTGTATCTGTTTTAAATCTCTCTTGGATATCTCAGAATTTTTGATAATTCTTATTCACACATAATTTTGATAAACTGTTTTATTTTGAGGTAAGATATGCTCTCATTTTTAGTAGTGTCATTGATGAGGGTAAGGCTCTTACAACAAGAGGGAAAAATACCTCTTGCACTTTCTAGAAGCATGTGAAGTTTAATGAGCAAGAACAATAGAATACTGTGCCTGCTGCATACCAGTTACCAAGAAAATTAATAGGATGTGGACTGTTGCTTTCCTCTGAGAAAAGAAATGTCTGTTAAAGTGCTTTGGGTGAATCCTTTTCCTTGAGTGGAAGACAACTGCCAGGCTCATCTGAGCTGCAATTCAGGAAAGCATTCCTAGCAAACTACTTGAGCACATGCCTAAATCCCATTTAAGCACATTGTTAAAATTAAGGGCATGCTTAAGTGCTTTCCTGAATCAGTACCCTGGTGAGTGGAGTGAAGTGTTCAGATTAAATATCTCTCCTAAACAGTGAATAGTAGGTCAAGCTGTGCGTTTAACTGCTGTGTCTTTTAAAATTCTCAAAAGCAAAGATGGCGGTGAGAACGTATTCTATTAATTCTAGAGGGGGGCATAGTTATCTTTCACAATTCAACCTAATTTTAATTTGTTAAATCCTGTACGTACTGGAATGTTTTTTTAGTAATTTGTTTTCATGTAGCTATTATTTCAAGACTTTTTTCTAGTCTCCTTTCCAGTTTTGTATATACTTCTTATTTAGTGTTAGACTCCATAAACAAATATTTATTTTTCATCTGTTTCTCCTGCTTGATGAAGAATGCTTTATTTTAACTAACAGGACTACCTAAAAAGCTGCTTAAAAGTTCTTTTAAAATAATAATAGATGGACCCAGAGAGAAATCCTAGTGAATTTAAACACTCTCACACACAAGTTTTTAAAGGGTTTCATTGGTGACTAAGAAAAACACATTTATTTTACCATTTATTTCAAAGTTCTTGCAAATGATATTGTACAGGCAGCTAATTGGATAGGATTTGTTATGCAATACATATGCTAAGGACCTCAGTATATCCCTATGCTGTTCTTTTCCAGTATGCTTGAAGGTTTGACATATAGACTATGTTGTGAGAGAACTGGATTTGATACAATCAGCAACCATCTTACACACTTAACCCCAACTCGCACCTCCTGAGCTGGAAGCCACAAAGCCAGGATCAAAATCTGGCCTTGCTTAGGCAGACAAAAACAGCTGAAAGCTGCAGTTTTACTGACTGGGATAGATAAAGTAAAAGGACAGATTCATGAGAAGGAGGGTGGAAATGTAGAAAACTGATCTTGATTCTGATTGTCTGTGTTTAAGTTTTTTGCTGAAGCTGCTTTTCTGATAAGGAAAATAATGCATTGTTATTGGCTGTTGCTAAGGAAATTGTTAACCTGTTAGCATATAATTCAGATTGCTCCTTTGTTTGAAGAAAATCTATAAAAAGTTTAGCTAGCGTGCTTTGAAGCTTTTATTTGGGCAAGGATCTGGCACCTAAGCTCCCTTCCAAGTGGAAGCAAAGAGGGCCCCAGAAGGCTGGTTGCTGATTCCTCATACCAACTCAGACTTTGGGTAAATGTAAATGTTTGGCATGCTCTGAACCTACTGCAACAGCATATGTGTGTGCCTGAAACCTAATAAAAAAGTATTTTTAGGGAACAGCATACTTGTTTGTACCAATCATTTATCAGATGGAGGTCCTGTGTCCTCATTGATTTACTCCTGACACTGTCTGGAGAAAAACAGTTAAGTTACCACTGCTTTGTTTTCTGAAAACCCTGGGTAACATATAGTATAAGGGACTTTCGGTTATTTGGCATGCTCTCCTTTCCTTCTGGATGATCTATTGGACTACCCTATCTGGGGAAATTATTTCTTTTCTCTCTCTCCATTTTGTTGATTACACCATTATTGGCATGTGACTTTTACTCTTATATAAATCTCCAGTCTCATGTTTTTGTTTCTACGAATTGCTTCATTCTGACTTTCAGACAAAGAACCATCTCTTTCATTTCTTTATCTAAAAAAGCATTGATCACCTTCCTAATTGTAAGTGGTATTACCTGAAAAATCATTGTTCGATTGTAGAGTCCTATCATTATTACTAAATAAAATAATATGATCAGAATTTATCCTAAAGAGAAGTTGGAAGTCTTTTCAGGCACGTAACACTTTTTTGGTAGATTAGCCATTGGAACTTTAAAGTTTCAGCAGGATAATGATGATTCTCCATATAAGGCTGTTCAAAGCTACTAAGATGGCAGAAGGCCTTGTCAGCAAGCTTTTCTCATGTTGAATACCATTTCACAAACAAAACTGAAATGTTTTGTAGGTAACTTTTTTTTAATGAGCTACAAGGAAATGTAGAGATCGGTGATATTCACATCCCAACAACTCCAGAACCAACACACCCCGTATGTTGCCATGAAATGCAATACATCATTTGTTAATTATTATATCCTAATCTTTTGAGTTCAAAATAAGCGTATCACAGTCATACAACACACTGTATCTAGCACATCAATTAGAACATTTTCATAAGACACTTCCTTTCTGATGTTTTCTGTTCCATGTTTTATAGAACAAGGAAAATAATTGGATCATTAATGTATCTTTCATAAATTAAATACCAGATGAATGGATCTAAGCCATGGACCTCAAATTTTCCAAGCATTGCCATAAATCCACATGAATTCCCTGAGTCTTACATTTTGCATATGAATATCTGAATAATTATAGTACAATAATAAAGTACAAGCATATATCTCACTATTGGTTATGCATAAATGATTCAAATATAAACATTATTCCATAAAAGGTCAATTATAATATACACTTACAAAATTTGGCCTACATCAGCTGTAAAAAGATGGTAGCATTTTAATAACTCACTCCATTATTAACAAAAATACACGTTGCTTCATATTTTTTCCCAGTGAAAATGATTAGTTATTACTTACATAGCATCATAGGTGCATTGTAGTGCTTTACAAGTAATGTTCTTGCCTGGAAGAGCTAACAATGTAAATAACACAAACACTGACGGGTAGATCAGAAGACTTGTGTATTTGTGAGGGCAACAGAGTTCCTGTGGATAAACAGGGAGGCTTCAAAGCTCCAGTTGCTAAACTTGTTGCAAAAAAACCCAAGAAGGGATATATAGTGGTGATCTGATAGCAGAATTTGTCCCTAAGTACTGAATGGTTTCACTTCGTAATGGCAAAATATGAACGGAATAGAATGTGACTTCTCATAGAATTTATTCCATTGGAGGAATATTGTAATAATAACCATGAGTTGTGGATTAGTTAGTAATGTAAATCAACTACCCAGTAAGTCGTTTTGTGTTAGAAGTTTGAGATATTTTATCTATAATTTTCATGTCAAAATAACAAAGTGAAACTGGCAAGAGCAAGGAGTTACTTGCTGACAATTTTTCAAATAGCTTCCATTAGCATGCCCACAAAACTTACGAGCACAGCCATTTGTCTCTCAAATCTCGATTTGCATTCATAAAGTATACCTGTCTGAAAATAGAGTAGATAGGCATAAAGTATCCGATTTTTCTATGTACACACGCCTGTTTGTGTGGGAGTGTTTGTGTGTCTAAATGGGTGCAGGCACATTTTACGTTAATGGAGGCAACTTGAAAATGCCATAGTTCAGGATGCCTCTCCACCTGTATGTCATCTTGTTTCTGTGTTGCTATTTAAAAGAAGCTCAGAGCAGCTTATCTTTCAGGGTATAAGCCAGCTGGTGTAAATTGATGTAGTTCTACCCTTGACTTCAGTAGAGCTGTGGTGATGTACAGCAGATGAAGCTTCTAATCCCATATCTGAGGCTTCATTTCTGAAAACAACAAAAAAAATGTTGTTGTTGACTGTACAGGCATAAGTGTGTGGATACTGGGCCGGCCCTAGATCATATGGCGCCCCAGTTGAGTAGTGTCTTTGGCACCCCTTCCCCCCATTTTTACCTTATTATTTTAATTGCCTCTAGCCCATTTCACGACTTTGATACACGATTTGCATGCATGATTTATCCCTGTCATATGATACATTTACACGTTAGGATCTGTAAATCTGTATTTATTCATGTCATATATAAACAAATAAGAAAATCATTTCCTCTAAGCTTATAGAAACTTTTCTTAATTTTAAGAATAACTGAAATGTACTAACATCAGGAAATTGAACTGAGCACCAACCTTAGGTGGACCAGTATTAAATAGTGTTACAGCAGGTGACCACCTTAAAACGTTAACCCTAGTCCTTTAGTTCAAAAGGTCGCTTTTGTCCTTACAAACTGAAGCACAGTGTCAGAGAATCCAAAGACTGGCCAATGGCATTTTCAAGTGATAAACTAGCAAGCAATGTCAGTTTCTCGTTGGCCATCATCGATCGAAGATATGTTTAATGAGCCTGAGCTTCGAAAATCTCTGCTCACAACTCATGACTGCCACTGGCAATGTGAGCAGAATCCTCAAAGCTATCCAGATATTAGGAAAAGTGCCCTTCGGCTTTGGATCATGAATTTATTGGAAAACATGAAGTAGAGAGTGCCTCCCATGTTGCAAAGTGTGACGGATGTTGTCCAATTTGATATAAAGGTCTTTATCATTGACGTCCAAACATTCCCCATGTTGTCCGGTGAAGGCCCAGTACAATTGTTCAAGTATTTCCTGTCTGCCAGCAGCTTACTAAAATCATACAAGAATCCCCAGGTCTTTTTGTGGTGCTTCATTTGTCCAAACCTTTCTTCGATGGGCACTTGAGCAGGGTAAATGGGTGAGTAAAAAAGTCCCTCTTGAATTTTTCTTCCAAGCTTCCCATCAACTTATCTCTGCCCTCGTAACCAAACTGTCTCTTCTTCCGATGAATACATGTTTCCTTGAAGGCAGGCTCAACTCTGAAGTTTTCCACCATTTCTTTGGCAGCAATGACAGCATCTTCAAATTCGTTGTCTCTGTAGGCCACAACGAAATCAAGGCAGCTTCTCATCAAAACTAGTAGTGGTTGTGATGTCTATCAACTGAGTTTGTAATGCCTTTCTTACAGTGTTTACTTGTTTACTTGTCATATCATGCCAAACCACAGTTGAGACCAGAAATTTGAAATCCGTGATCTGGTTTGTCAAGATTTGCACTTTGGTGTAGGATTTTGGCCTTTTCTTTACTTTATTGTGCCAGTTCAATCAGCACATCATAAACCTCAGTCACTTGGTACCTCACTGGCCTTACACTGTCAATGCGGCTCTCCCAGCAAGTGTTACAAATTTGACCATGAAGTCTGTGATCTTCCACTTGATGATTCATGCTGAAAACAGGATGTATGTCCTTTTCAGCACTCCAAATAGAGATATTGAATCTAAAGAAGATAATGCTACATTTGACACAACCAGGTTGAGGGAATGGCAGCAAGGCGTGAAGAAAGCTCTTGGATTCAGTGCAAGGCCCCTTGCCTGCACACCACTGTTTCTTTCTTTCATGTTCATTCTGTTGTCATAGCCCAGGCCACAGCAGTCTTGAAGCTTTATTTTATTATCATTCAAAATATTCATAAACTGTTCTGTTAGGTCTTTTCCAATAGAGTTGTCCGCAGACCGGAAACAGATAGTGTTCCTTTACTTGGATACAGCCACCCTTGCTATCAACAAATCAGTAAATGACATCTTTTCACCGTGACTGTCAGGAGTGCAGTCCATTATTGTGGCATAGTCCTTTGCTTTGCCAAGTCACATCAATATGTTATTAAGCACCTTCCTTGCCATGAGGACAATCAATTCATTTTGAATTCTTTTGCTGCAGTAATGGTCCATTGCTTCTTTATGAACTATTCAATGTAGGTGCTCACACATGACGTCGTATTTCATCTTTTATTTTCTACGGCGGGGAAAGACACCGTACTAGGGAGAGCAAGTCTATGTTCCACAGTCTTAGAAAGTCATCTAACATTACATATTAAGCATGGCACAAGAAGTAACAGTATTTCCTTTATATTATTGCATAGATAGGGTTTGATATCTCTGACGTCTCATTAAATATGTCCTTTATTAGTCGGTATTTTACACTCTTCAAGTCTTAAGACACAAGTACATTTTCACAATTACACAATAAAACAAGGTTCATAATATCGCAGCTGGGCTCTCATTTTGTTCTTATATCTCACTGACTGACTGGTGATGCCCCACCCCGTATATACCCAAGAGCACATGGCTGACAACATTCTGGGAGTTTCAAGGCAAATGTAGTTCTCAGAAAGTCTGGGAGGCTCCATGAGATTCTACAAAGGTCCAGAACATTTTAGGAGGTTAGTGAAAAATGAATCCACTTATGAAATACCTGAAATGTTTTATTCAAACGTTCTATTTTATTTTTTCTTGCTAACAACAAAAACAGCACCCCAAGCCTGGCATCCAAGGAGGTCGCCTGCCCCTAAATCCAGCCCTGTGTGGAGACACACACTGGCATGAAAATTAGAATCTGTCTGCATAAGTGCTACAGCAGAGTTAGGGATGGAATGTTCAAGTTAGAACAATTTAAAATAAATTTTAGTAAATGTAATGTATTTATTGATATAAAATAAATTAACCTTCTAGTATCATCATAATGATAATTAAATTAAAATCCGCTCCTAACAGCTCTTTACAGCCATTATTATTGTGTCAGTTCAAGAGTGTAAAAACCTTTCATTATAAAAATACCCATTGTATCAAAATTGCTGGCCTTTTGCACTGGCCATGATGCAAATGGAGTAGCTGATGACTCCTATATTATATTTATACTTTTAAAAGACATAGTGAGTACACACGTCCTTTTGATCCATGATCAATGGAATCAGGTCAGTTCTATTGTGACTTGTTAGTGATGTTCAGCACATTTATTCAAAACATTAAAAAAAAATGTCATCTGAAGGGCTGTAATGATGTAAATGGACTTCTCGGGATGTTTGCGAAGGGGAAAAAGTAGACAGTAGAAAAGAACAAGAGAACTGGATATAAGAGGCCATCTTCTCTATCTCACACTAAAGTCCATAGAACAAAATTCTGTTTTGTAAAGAAAATATTAATTAATATTTAATTAATTGACAAAGTGAACATTGACCATATTTAGCAGAAGCACAGATGCAGATCTGGACATAGTTACAGCTGCCTACACAGTTCTGCCAAAAATAGCAACTCAGTATAAGGTCTATGTTGTGCTGCACTTCCAGCCTGACCCAATCAGACTCCCATTGATTTAAATGCATTTTGGAGCAGGCCTTTTTAACATACCAGCTTTGTTCTAGGTGTTCCCATTTCTAACTTTTTTGAAGTTCAGAATTAAGCCCTTTGAAAATTAATATGTAAATAATTGAAATTAGCATCACATAACAATACAAAATCTTTGGCTGAAGCAATTATTTCTTATCCCCTTACTGTGACTTCTACGATCACTAATTTCTTGCACTTTAGCAATTAAGTACATTGTGATCAGTATGCATTAGAATCATTTTGCAATCAGGATTGCAGCATTCTAGTAATATGTGACATGGCTCTGGCGGTATGTTTACACTGCAGTTCACTAACTAAGGCTTGCGAGACTTTGGCTAACTGACTGTTTAATTCCAGTGTAGATGTTAGGGCTCTGGCTAGGAAGTTGGTCCAATAAACGATATTACCTCACCCACCTTGTCACTCTAATATCCTGGGACCAATATGGCTACAATACTGCATATCATAAAAAGACACCATTTTCTGAGCACACTATGCTTTTATAACGTCTCAACACATTTAAGACATTTTGTTTTTTAAAATGGTTTAAGGTAAAAACAAATGCCAAGCCCAGAGTTGCCGCTTTCATGGTTTTATCATGAGTTTCAACAACAGACTGGACTTCTACATAGAGTGCTTCCGCCAACGTGCCTGGGCTGAAATTGTGGAAAAGCAGCATCACTTGCCCTATAACCTCAGCCGTGCAGAGCACAATGCCATCCACAGCCTCAGAAACAACTCTGACATCATAATCAAAAAGGCTGACAAAGGAGGTGCTGTTGTCATCATGAATAGGTCGGAATATGAACGAGAGGCTGCTAGGCAGCTCTCTAACACCACATTCTACAAGCCTGATCTACATTTTGATCCCACTGAGGGTTACCAAAAGAAACTACACCATCTGCTTAAGAAACTCCCTGAAAAAGCACAAGAACAAATCTACACAGACACACCCCTAGAACTCCGAGCAGAGGTATTCTGTCTGCTACCCAAGATCCATAAACCTGGAAATCCTGGATGCCCCATCATCTCAGGCATTGGCACCCTGACAGCAGGATTGTCTGGCTATGTAGACTCCCGCCTCAGGCCCTACACTACCAGCACTCCCAGCTATTTTCGAGACACCACTGACTTCCTGAGGAAACTAAATCCATTCTAGAAAACACCATCCTGGCCACTATGGATGTAGAAGCCCTCTACACCAACATTCCACACAAAGATGGACTACAAGCCATCAGGAACAGTATCCCCGACAATGTCACAGCAAACCTGGTGGCTGAACTTTGTGACTTTGTCCTCACCCATAACTATTTCACATTTGGGGATAATATATACCTTCAAGTCAGCAGCACTGCTATGGGTACCCACATGGCCCCACAGTATGCCAACATTTTTATGGCTGACTTAGAACAACGCTTCCTCAGCTCTCGTCCCCTAATGCCCCTACTCTACTTGAGCTACATTGATGACATCTTCATCATCTGGACCCATGGAAAAGAAGCCCTTGAGGAATTCCACCATGATTTCAACAATTTCCATCCCACCATCAACTTCAGCCTGGACGAGTCCACACAAGAAATGCACTTCCTGGACACTACAGTGCTAATAAGCGATGGTCACATAAACACCACCCTATACCGGAAACCTACTGACCGCTATACTTACCTACATGCCTCCAGCTTTCATCCAGACCACACCACATGGCCCATTGTCTACAGCCAAACCCTAAGATACAACCGCATTTGCTCCAACCCCTCAGCCAGAGACAAACACCTACAAGATCGCTATCAAGCATTGCTACAATTACAATACCCACCTGCTGAGGTGAAGAAACAGATTGACAGAGCCAGAAGAGTTCCCAGAAGTCACCTACTACAGGACAGGCCCAACAAAGAAAGTAACAGAATGCCACCAGCTGTCACTGTCAGCCCCCAACTAAAACCTCTCCAGTGCATCATCCAAGATCTACAGCCTATCCTGAAGGACGATCCCTCACTCTCACAGATCTTGGGAGACAGGCTCACAAACCTTGCTTACGGACAGCCCCACAAACCTGAAGCAAACACTCACCAGCAACCACACAACAAAAACACTAACCCAGGAACCTATCCTGGCAACAAAGCCCATTGCCAACTGTGTCCACATATCTATTCAGGGGACAGCATCAAAGGACCTAATTACATCAGCCACGCTATCAGAGGCTCGTTCACCTGCACATCTACCAATGTGATATATGCCGTTATGTGCCAGCAATGCCCCTCTGCCAGTACATTGGCCAAACTGGACAGCCTCTACGTAAAAGAAAAAATGGACACAAATCAGACGTCAAGAATTATAACATTCAAAAACCAGTCAGAGAACACTTCAGTCTCCCTGGTCACTCGATTACAGACCTAAAAGTGGCAATACTACAACAAAAAAAACTTCAAAAACAAACTCCAAGGAGAAACTGCTGAACTGGAATTAATTTGCAAACTGGACACCATTACATTAGACTTGAATAAAGACTGGGAGTGGATGGGTCATTACACAAAGTAAAACTATTTCCCCATGCTTATTTTTCCCCCTACTATTACTCACATGTTCTTGTCAACTGTTGGAAATGAGCCATCCTGATTATCACTACAAAAGGCTTTTTTTTTCTCCTGCTGATAATAGCTCACTTTAACTGATCACTCTCATTATAGTGGGTATGGGAACACCCATTTTTTCATTTTCTGTGTGTGTGTGTAATATATATATATATATATATATATATATATATATATATATATATATATATATATAAAATCTTCATATTGTATTTTCCACTGCATGCATCCAACGAAGTGGGTTTTAGCCCACGAAAGCTTATGCTCAAATAAATTTGTTAGTCTCTAAGGTGCCACAAGTACTCCTGTTCTTTTTGCTGATACAGACTAACACGGCTACCACAAGTACTCCTTTTCTTTTTGTTTAAAGTTGATATTTCTAAGTCTTCTAAAATGGAATAGCTTAGTTGGCTTCCTTTGAAATTTGGTGTGCCTTAGAGTGGTGGGTAGGGTCAGTGACCCATATTTGGGGTTATTTGAGCAAGGGGTTGTGGCCACGGAAACCTTGAACAAAAGTGCTATTTTCAAAATGTTTCTAAGTGGGGGGTTGGTTTTTTTATTTGGTTGGGGGGGTTTTTTGTGCATAGAGCTAGAGATCAAACTATTGATGTGATGTAGGTCAATATGGTCTCAATCTGTCAAGTTTTACCCAAGGTGGTGCATGGCACCAATAAATCTTTGGGGCACCCAAATTAGGAATGGTCTTTATAAAAAATGTTCACTTTTCTACATGGATAGATGTGCAGTCTAGAAGGATTACAGTATGCAAGTGCCAATAAAGAAAAAAATCATGAGGGAGTTTCTATGTAGCCCCTCCATGCTAGCTAGTTTGATGGAATATGCTAAAGCCATTGTTCATGTTGAACACCTCACAAGTGACTTTTCTAGTCTTAGCCTTTGTACACCTGTGCAGTAAAGATTTGGAAACTCATGTTGCTTGCTACAAGTTTTATTTGATAATATAACGTGTTTTTATTTTATAGGGAAGTTTACTGTGAGTGCAACAGAATAGTCAGCAGCTGGTCTAACCAAAATTTTTGTTATATCCGGTGGGGAGGAGCCAGACTCAAAGGACATTGTTGGTCTGTAAGGTGGGAGGTAAGGAGTGGGAGGTTAGTGACAGGGAGAGGGGTTGTGTCTGTGGGAGGGGGCAGGAAATGTGAACAGGTAGTAGGCAAGCTGTGAATTGGTTGTTTGAGAGAACCTGTTTGTTTAGCCCTTGGGAGGGAAGAGAAGGCGTGTGGTTACTTCCTGATCTTGGAGCAGGTTAGTGTGGTATTTCCAAAGACATCCAGAGCAGAGGTTTTGGAACTGACAGCACAGGTATCTTTACCGCTGGGGGAAAAGAAATAAGTGCGCTGATAGGGTTGTCAGGGTGTGGATTCTGGGTGATTTCTGTATCATGAAAAGTTTGCGGGAGAGCAAGGAGAACACCATGGTATGGTAAGTGCTAAATATAGACTGATTTGTGTGGAAAGAGGTGACCTGCATTGGCATCATGTTTTGCCCAATTTGCAACGCCTAACTGGTAACTTGAGAGGTTGTGATCTATTCTACTAGACATTGTGGTGATTCACTTGGGTGGAAGTGATCTAGGCCTTATTCTTGGTGTTCACCTCATGTATGAGAGCAGATTTGGACTGCATCAGAGATTGAAGTCTGGAAGTTCTGATAATTTTCTCTGATTTGGCGGAGAATCTGAATAATCGCTACGGTAACAATATGAAAATTAATAATGTTGATAGAACATTGATCAGAAAATGTGTTTTGTGCGGTGCAGCATAGATATGTTGCAAGTTCTGACACCTCACTGTTTTCAGAGATGGGGTACAGAAATTGGATGAGGTCAAAAGGTCTTTCTCTCAAACATGACACTCTCAATATTTTGGAACAGAAACCCTTCCCCTTATAGGGATTTCTCTCAGCAGCCCAGCCACAAACTCCACCCTCCAACCATTCTGAAACATGACCAGGAACACCATTCCACTATAAAACAGTTCTCCTTTGCTCCAGCAACTGCATGTGAGTAGGGTTATAGTGGGTAGGGAAGTAACAGCAAAAGAAATGTATGTAACAGGAAGTGAAGATTCAGGGAGATGTTTTTCTTGTGCGGATTAATTTGAGGTGTGTGACAGAGCTGTGATTGTGCTATGAAGAGAAATATATTTTGCACCCTCTCATGAGGAAAGGGAAGAGGTGTATGTGTGCCTTGAGGATGCAGTATGCATGATATCTGTGCAGAATTGTGTGGGTTATGTCAGAAGCAAGATATAAGGCTTTTATTACAAAGGACATTATCAGCCATGAGGTGGAATGTGAAAGGATTATAATGCTTTAGTGATGGTTAAGTGAAAGTGAAGGTTGATATTGTATCCTGTGAATATGTGTAAATGAGCTGTAAAAGGCTGTGAAGTGGTTCTTAAATTGTACATGTGTGGTATTCTTTATGGGGCGTTGGCTAAGTGTGTGAAGGTATGCCAGGAGCTGGAACCTCCTTATCATGCCAAGGGTGATTATGTGATGCATGCTTATTGAGACAGTGCTCAAAGGGGACAGAGGAGAAGTGTCATAGACAACTTTTTTCCCCTTTTTGTCCTTTGATAGTGTTTAGATGAAATGGGTGAGAGTGAATAGGTTATAAAAGGAGGTGAAGAGCTTGTACAGTTCAGCAACTGTGGTTTTGGCAGAGCAAATGTATGTGTGTTAACAGGGCACTGCTGAGACAGGGCAAAGTTGAAGTTGCATGGGCAACCTTAACTTCATTTAATTTCATGGTTTTCAGAAGTTTTGGTTTGCTGAACTCAATGTTCTGCAAGAGGATGACAGGCCACCAAGCAACGTTAACTCTGGATTCACACACTTTTTTGCATTGAATTTTTCTGAAAGTCCTAGCTCCTAGACTCATATGATTATGTGAAAATCTTCTTTACCAAATTAAAGCTGTTTCTAGCCCTTATGGTTGCATAGAAAATACTAAAATAATGAATCTTAATCGTTCAAAACACACAAGACAAATAAGAACCTAGAATTTATTTATTTTAAAATCTCCTGTTTTTAAGCCACTTTCATTATACAATATTTGGGGTCTGATTGATTGATTTTTAGAAGCTTAGGGTTAGCAGCTCTGCAAGCCATAAATCCTTCCCTCAAAATCAAACTCTTTTTTGTGTAACAGAAATGGCATGTTAGTCTTAATATAGGCAATTTTAAAAGAGTCACAGAATCACTACTGTAATACTTATAGAAATTTAATTATTACATTTGGTATTATATACCGTAACGTTGCATTAAAACTGGTCAGATCACAGTGCTAACAGACATTAACCTTTGCTGTCATAGGAGCCCTTTAGGCCACTATGTCTTTAAATTTGCAGATTGTATTTTGTAGAACAATAAAATGCTTTACTCTTGGCTATAATTTTAACATCTCATTAAACTCTATTAAAGAAACAAATAGTGAGACAAAGAAATTCATCTCTTTTTCACAATGGCCCTTCAACTAACCTACTGATGTGTTTTTGGAATGTTCTGTCATGGTGCGTCTTAAGACTTGATCTTACTCCCACTGAAGTCATTGAGCATTTTGCCATAAACAGCGGTGGGAGCAGGATTGAGCCTGTATATTGTAGCACCTCCTTAGGGCAAGGATCATTTCCTCCTGTAAGCACTGTACAATATACAATACTGTCATGCTCAGTAAACAGTAGAAATAAACTGTCTCCTCGGGGAGAATTTAGCTGGCAAATGACCCTGGTGCATGCAATAATTATTTTAAGAAAATCAAGCCTACATATTAAATTAATTCTGCATTCTTAGAAAACATCTTGGGTTTTTTGTTTAAAGTTGTTTCCAACTACATGATATTTCCTTGTGCTGAGGATTTTAAGAATTCATGGAAGAAAATAGCTTACACTGGTGCTTTTCATTATTCATCTGAACATTAAGCACCCAACTAATTCTGTTAAACCATTTGAAATGGGCTCCTTTGAACTAACATGTAATACTTAGCTGAAATGAAGTGCCTAATCTTTGTGCCCAGCCATCCAAACTAGGCTGGAATGTCTCCAGAATATTCTGGAGCGCTGACGCTCTCTTGAAAATGGGATTAAGGATTGTGCGAAGGGGAAGTAAAAGAGAAAATATGTTTGTTAAAAGGGGTTTTGCCTTTTCTCCTGTTCTAAGATGTCATTTTGCACAGGAACTAATTCTAATCCTTTTAAGTTAATCTTTTCTCAAGTGTCGTGCTCCAAGTAAGAGTAATATTTTTTTTTTAAAAAGTGAAATCCGTAAGCTCTGAAAGAGAATAAATTTTTCTGTTTGACAAAATGATAGAGCTGTACAACTCAGTGGTGCAGCAACAGCTTGTAGAGCGGAAGTCTGTTTGGGTAGTGCTTTATTAACAGCAAACACACACAAACAAAAATATTGTCAAGATTTGCAGACCCCAGACTTGTTTAACTTGTGTTTTAACTGTCTTTATGATCCAGTATAAGCCTTCCTCGCAACTGAGAAAGAGTGCCCCATAGCTAACATCTTGACATGCGCTGTGTAGCACACAGGCAGGTTGCTGACCCTACTTAAGTTCTTCTTCCAAGAAGAATCATCAGTGTGCCTATGCACTGCTGTCAAGATTCCTTCCCCACTCTGAACTCTAGGGTACAGATGTGGGGACCTGCATGAAAGATCCCCTAAGCTTATTCTTACCAGCTTAGGTTAAAAACTTCCCCAAGGTACAAACTTTGCCTTGTCCTTGAACTGTATGCTGCCACCACCAAGTATTTTAAACAAAGAACAGGGAAAGTGCCCACTTGGAGACGTCTTCCCCCAAAATATCCCCCCAAGCCCTTACACCCCCTTTCCTGGGAAAGGCTTGATAAGAATCCTCACCAATTTGTACAGGTGAACACAGACCCAAACCCTTGGATCTTAAGAACAATGAAAAAGCAATCAGGTTCTTAAAAGAAGAATTTTAATTAAAGAAAAGGTAAAAGAATCACCTTTGTAAAATCAGGATGGTAAATACCTTACAGGGTAATCAGATTCATAACATAGAGAATCCCTCTAGGCAAAACCTTAAGTTACATAAAGACTCAAAAACAGGAATATACATTCCCTCCAGCACAGCTTATTTTCCCAGCCATTAAACAAAAGGAAATCTAACACATTTCTAACTAGATTACTTACTAACTTTACAGGAGTTGTAAGGTTGCATTCCTGATCTGTTCCCAGCAAAAGCGTCACACAGAGAGACAACCCCTTTGTTTCTCGCATTTGAAAGTATCTTGTCCCCTCATTGGTCATTTTGGTCAGGTGCCAGCCAGGTTACCTGAGCTTTTTAACCCTTTACAGGTGAAAGGGTTTTGCCTCTGGCCAGGAGGGATTTTATAGGACTATAAACAGAAAGGTGGTTATCCTTCCCTTTATTTTTATGACAACTGAACATTGCAGGGTTGGGGCCATAAAGGCCATCATCTTATCAGGTAAGTGACCTGTTGACAATAATCACAGGGAATCGAAATATCTTTGGAAAGTTTGGTGTGCATGGGCATGGATCATCTGTCAGACTTTTCCTTGGGCATAGGCAAGTTATTGAAATAGAGAAGTTGTCTAGTTTATTCTTTATTTATTTAACATGTATATTGTGTTAGTACCTAGAATCTAACAAAATCAAAATGCCATTGTGTCTAAGGATAAGATTATGGACTCTTGAAACAAATATATGCATAAAAGAAGAGTTTTTGGAATATTTTTGTGCATTCCTAGGACTTTGGGATTTATATTTTGTATTTTAGGTTTTTTGTTTTTGTCCTTAAGTTGCTGCAGATATAAAAATGTAGGAAGACTTCTTCCTTCATGTTGACAGGTTTGAGTAGCAGCCGTGTTAGTCTCGCAAAAAGAAAGGGAGGACTTGTGGCAGCTTAGAGACTAACAAATTTATTTGAGCATAAGCTTTCATGTGCTACAGCTCACTTCATCGGATGCATTCCTTCATGTTGTTGCCTTTGTCAGACAAATATGGCACCCCTCACTTTGTCATCATATGGCTCTCTCAATTCATAGATTCATAGAGTTTAAGGCTAAAAGAGGATCATTAGATCATAGAGTCTGACCTCCTGTATATTAAATTTCACCGTGGTACCACTGTATTGGGCCCCAAAAGTTGTGTTTTGCTAAAGCCACACCATCCAGAAAGGCATCCAGTCTTGATTTTAAGACATCAAGAGACACAGAATCCACCACTTCCCTTGGTAGTTTATTCCAATGGTTAATCAACCTCACTGTTAAAAATGTGTGTATAACTTGAATCTCACTGGCTTCAGCTTCCAGCCGTTGGTTCTTCTTATGCCTTTCTCATTTAGATTAAAGAGCCCTTTAGTACAAGGTATTTCCTTCCCATGAAGGTACTTACATTCTGCAATTAAGTCAACTCTCAATCTTCTTTTTGAAACTTAAAGATCTCAATCAGTTTAGTTTATCTCCCTGTACAGCATTTTCCCAATCCTTCAAATAATTTTTGTGGCTCTTTTCTGCACCCTCTCCAATTTTTGACATCCATTTAAAAATGTGGACACCATGGCTGTACAAAGTATTCCACACTCAATATCACCATTGCCACATGCAGAGGTAAAATCACCTCACTTCTCATACTAACTACTCCCCTGCTTATCAATCTAAGGGTCACATTAGCCATTTTAGTCACAGAATCACTCTGGGAGCTCGTGTTATGTTGTTTGTCCACCAAGACACACAAATCCTTTTTCATGTAGGTATGGCCTCCATTCCTTGTTCCCTAGATGTATAGCTTTTCATCTGGCTATATTAAAATGCTTTTTTTCAGAATGGGCCAAGCTTACCAAGTGATCAGGTTTGCTCTGCATGACTGTCCTATCCTCATTATTGTGATAAATAAAGTGGGGGGATAGTTCCCTTTGACGGACAGCCAGTTAGCTGTAAAATTCCTCTTGGCACCTGTTCTTTATTTGCTTTACCTGTAAAGGGTTAAAAAGTCCCCCAGGTAAAGGGGGAAAAAAAGTGAGCACCTGACCAAAAGAGCCAGTGGGAAGGCTAGAACTTTTTAAAATGGGGAAAGAAACTTTCCCTTTGTCTGTTGTTCTCTGGAGAAGGAGACACGGAGCAGCAATGCTATGTAAGGCTTGAATCAGGTATGAAAATTCATCTTCCATACTTAGAAGAAATTATTTGGATAGGGAATGTTTAGTTAGACACAATCAGGATTATTTTTTATTTTGGCTTGTGGATCTCCTCTGTGCTAACCTCTGGTGCTTTTATTTGCTTGTAACCTTTAAGCTGAACCCCCAAGAAAGCTAGTTTGGGTGCTTAATTTTTGGAATTGCTCTTTTAAAATCTAGCAAAAGCCTAAGTTCCAAATGTGCATTTTCCTTTTTGTTTTGAATAAAATTTACCTTTTTTAAGAACAGGATTGGATTTTTGGTGTCCTAAGAGGTTTGTGCATATCCTGTTTGATTAGCTGGTGGCAACAACTAATTTCCTTTGTTTTCTTTCTCAGCTCTTCCCTGGTGGGGGGAGGGGATGAAAGAGCTTGAGGGTACCCCACAAGGAGGAATTCCCAAGTCCTCCTTCCTGTGTTCAAAGAGTTTTTTTTGCAATTGAGTGGTGGCAGCATTTACCAAGCCACGGTCAGAAAGAAGCTGTAACCTTGGAAGTGTAATACAAGCCTGGAGTGGCCAGTATTAATTTTAAAAATCCTTGCGAGCCCCACCTTCTGGAGTGGGGATTCAGTCTTGATAGTTATTTACCACTCCTGAGTCCCAGACAAGTGTTCTACCCACTAGGCAACACAGCCTCCCCATCTCTGTCTGTTCTGTGTCTCTTGTCTTACCCTAGATTGTAAGATCTCTAGGGATCATCTGTTTGTTGTGTTTGTGCTGTGCCTTGGGCAATGGGTCCCTGATCTATGACTGTGGCCCGTAGGCAAGTCCACAATTCAAAGAATACATAATAATTGCTGTTAAGCTGTCCTGCAGTGACTCGAAAGTGAGTGCCAACCCCAAGGCAGACTTTTAGGAAGCAAAGCGCAAACGCCAAATTGGCTTTGAGTTCTATACTTACATTTCACCAACCATTTATTAAGTGTTAAACTCCTCAGGCACAATAACAGCCTGAACATGGAGTCACAAACAGTTCCCTTGGGTACTCTAGTCTATCCTGTCACCCAGATAAGTCTGCCTTTGTGGTAGGTGGTCCTTTACACCAAAAATCTCAACAATAGTCAGGTTGCTTCCAGTGACTTACCTCATGTCAACTGCACCTTAGATTTCACACCAAACACAATGTCTGTAGCCAATCCTATAATAAACAATCTAAAGATTTATCAACTAGGAAAAGAAAATCAAGTTATTTACAAGATTAAAGCAGGTAAACATATACACACACAAATGAGTTGCAGTCTTGAGTTTCAAAGAGTAATAGAAGCTTCTATAATAAGCAAGTTCTATATGTCCCATAGGGCTAACTTGGGCTAACCACTGGGAATATCTTTCTTATGCCTACAAAATCTTGCCCTCGAGAGCCCAAGCAGCACAGAAATATAGTTTCTCCTCTGCGGGGATTTTTATTCCCTTTTCCTTTTTTCTGAGCTTCTATTTCAACTGAAGGGAGGAATTCACTTGCATATCTTCCCTTCATGGGGGTGAAGAGCAATCAACAAAGTCTTTTGTCCTCTGATGTTGCACAATAGTTCATCTGGTACTGATGGGCCTTCTCTGTTGGGCAGGAGATAACACCACCTGTTGGAGACTAGTATTTTACACTAGTTAATATTTCTGTCGTGTTTTGGTGTTAATAACAGAGGCTTACAATTAAAATGCTCAGCTATTAACTTATGACATCTGTGTCCCATATTGTAAGGAAGATTAATTCAATCAGCAATTTACAATCATTCAAATCTCTTTATAAAAGCTATTACGTCACCCACCTTGTGTCTCTAATGTCCTCAGACTGATATGGCTACAACTACAGTGCTATTTTAACAATACGAACACACAGGTGAGCCAGACTAATTCCAGCTATGTATGTGTCAGGATCCAAGTGAGGCATGGAAACTTGGGCATAGGCTGGTACCTGGTTGGCCGGCATCACAATTGCTACACAAATATACTCAATAAATGTGCTACTTACACTGGAATGGTGGTATCAGAATCTAGCCCTTAATTTTGCTGATAAATTGGCATGCCCAAAATAAATAGGCTATTTCAAATAGTTTTATTTTGCATCATTGATTGTCAGAAAGACTGATGAATGCCTTGTACATTTTCTCATCTGTGCCATGGGAGATGAAGATCTATGGCACTAATGATATCCAGCCTAACTCCAGATGAGAACAGTGGGCATGAAACAGTTTAAAATAGCTACTTAATCTACATTTATTGGGAAAACCAAAAATCCCTACAGAACATAAAAAGCGAAATAGTAGGATGCAAATTTCGGTGTAATGAGTTTGAACTGAAAAACTGAAAAGGAAACATAAAGCACAAAAACCTGAGCAACTACAACAGCAAACTTTGGATACAGGTAATGGAGAACAGAAAGCTGCATGCGGATGATGTGGGAAGATACCCTTGCTTTCCTAGAAAGCACGCCTAGCTTGAGAAGCTGAATGCCATAAAATTCATTAACGGGATATTATGCTGCATTATGTTGAATTTCAAAGAAAGCTGAAATTGCATATTATGCAGAAGAGGAAGATGAAATGGTCACAGAACACAGTTACACAGCGGAGACAGGAGACATCCACAGTAGATATGGTTACAATGCTACTGATGTTTGATCATGACCATGCTGAAGAAGGAGTATCCTATTCCTCTGTTACCACATCCCAGTGAGGAGCAATTTGTCTTTGTATTTTTCATGTGAGCTAGACTATAGGGGAGTCTCAGTTTTACCTTGACTAGTTGTCTTGTGTGAGAAGTGAACAGCCTTATCTTCATTAGGATGTTTTTACCTTATGTTATTAACTTGAGTTAAACATGAACCATTTTTTTCCTAGTGAAGACAAGGCCATAGAGAGAAGTCCACCTTAAAACAGAAACATTTTAGAGTTTATACTGGCATTTCAGATGTCTTTGTACAGAGTGTGGTGAATGGACATATTTATGAAGCTTAAAAAGGCTATTGTTTGCTCCCGCTGCTGTTTCTGTAGTTTCAGTTAATTTTTTCAGGGCATTGTTCATAACAGAGCCATTATTTATTTATCCTGTTCTGCTTTTCTGAGCATGTGGCATGATTTATGGAACTTGAACTTTGATTTACAATGATGTTGATCCAATTTACACTGATTCCCCAGAGAGAAGTCTCCCAAGGGATATAAAACTGTATCACTGTCAAAGTTTGTGTACAACTTTTTAGAAATGAAAGGTTTTTTTTAGAGTTACCATTATTTACTGAGCTCCACTACTGTTCTCAGCATTGCAAAAATATATGACAAAAGACAGGCCTTCCCTAGGGGATTATAGTCTCAATCAGTCCCACCCAATACTGCCTGGGCACCCTGGATGCACACACTGAAGGTTCAGTCTTGAAGCAGTGTAGATATGTTTGGATGATGGTGGTTCAGTGTTTTTGCCCAAGAAATGTGTTTTTAAAATATGGTTATGAATATGCCATATTAACTTGCTAAATAATTACATGTCCTTAACTGTTTTGTAGCTGCAAATCTACTGTAAAACTCCTATCCTTTTATAGAAAATATATCTAAATATAATTTTTAAACACCAGTGCAATCGGTACATTTCGGACACAAATTTCCAGCCTGTCAGCATTTTTGGCAGTCATAATAAAGAAATAATTATCACTTCTGGAAAGTCCATAAGTCTTGCATTGCTGCCACTGACTTTATATTTGATCAGCTCACACTTTGATATTGAAGATGTAGTATCGTTCAGCTTTAATGCCTACTCTCTCTCTTATTAGCAGCAACTTAGTCCCCAGTCTAGCTGCTCTGGATTTTAATCATGGGGAAAATGTTTATTTAAAGAGTCAAAATGCTTAATCTTTCATTTCCCTGAGTAACCATGTCAGTAAGGTTCTGGACCATGAGGTTGTGATGGGTTGGATCACAGAAACCCCCTGGGAGTTGCCACCTGATGTGTCAAGACTACTTCTGCTCCTGCTTTCCTGCCCTGGCAGCTTAGGACTTCAGTGCCCTGCCTGGTTTGAGCCAGACCCACTAGCCTGCTGCAAACCCAGACCCAGGTCTGAACCATGTACCCTAACAGCTGTAGGCTTAACTGAGAACATCTTACAGAAGTGTTCCTGTCTTTGACACTCAGATGCCCAACTCCCAATGGGGTCCAAACCCTAAATAAATCTGTTTTACCCTGTATAAAGCTTATACAGGGTAAACTCATAAATTGTTCGCCCTCTATAACACTGATAGAGAGACATGCACAGCTGTTCTCTTCTCCTCCCACCCCCCCGCCCCGTATCAATACATACTCTGTGTTAATTAATAAGTAAAAAGTGATTTTATTAAATACAGAAAGTAGGATTTAAGTGGTTCCAAGTAGTAACAGACAGAACAAAGTGAATTACCAAGCAAAATAAAAAACAAAACATGCAAATCTATGTCTAATCAAACTGAATACAGATAAAAACCTCACCAGTTCCAGTAAGCTCCCTTTTACAGACTAGTCTCCTTCTAGTCTGGGTCCAGCAATCACTCACACCCCCTGTAGTTACTGTCCTTTGTTCCAGTTGCTTTCAGGTATCTTTGGGGGTGGAGAAGCTCTCTCTTTAGCCAGTTGGAGACAAAATGGAGGGGTTTCCCAGGGGTTTAAATAGACATTCTCTTGTGGGTGTAGACCCCCTTCTCTCTCCTATGCAAAGTCCAGCTACAAAATGGAGTTTTGGAGTCACCTGGGCAAGTCACATGTCCGTGCATGACTGAGTTCCTTACCAGCCAAGCCACATTCCTGGGAAAGACCAGATGCGGATTGGCGTCTCCAAATTCATTGTTGGCTTAAGGGCTTTTTGATTGGGCACTTACAGAGAACAGTCTTTTTTCAGGAAGCTGACCAACTGCTTCACTAAAACCTACTCAGATTCAAACAAGTATGCAGCCAATATTCATAACTTTGAATACAAAAATGATTCATGCATATACATAGGATTAATAGATTCAATAGATCATAACCTTTACAAAGATATGTTACATGGCATATGTAGCATAAAACACACTCTAGTTATGTCATATATACATTCATAAGTATATTTTCATAAAGCCTTATGGGGCGCAGTGTCACAGAGGTGACTATGTAATTCCTAGAAATAATGAAGTCTCTGAAGAAAATGACTATCTCTTGTTGACAGAATTTTACAAAAAATGTTTGTTGCTTGAGTAGTTCCTGTTTCCTTTTCAACATTCCCAACAAATTCATTAACATGGTAGTTAGGCTGTAAAAAAAAGTTGCCCAGATGAAGATGTTCTAGGCCCCCAAAAAGTTCAGAAAGCTGTCAAGAAATGAAAGATGGACCACATCATCCAACTCACTTTGAATTTCTATATACCACATAGGGTGCAAGAAGATGCTGTTGCCAGTATCTCTCCTCCTTTTCACAACTGCTGTTTCCCCTTTGTCACCTTTTCCTAGTCAGTTTAAAAAAAATCTGTACCTGTTGCCCTAATCTGGTTTGAAGAAATTAGCAAAAGATGGTGAAGTGCTAAAGGAAACTGCCATCTCTGAAATCTTGTATGCGGGATGCTGCATGCAAAATTGTAAGCCTTCGGTGTCCTGGCAGCTCCAGGGAAATTTAGGCCAAGCACCTAACTCCTTTTCAGTTAAGTCTTTAGCTGTCTGTCTGCTATTAATGTGTAGTGAGTGAGCAAATAATTTTTACTTCAATACCTCCTCACCTGAGGCTTTTGAGCCAAGTGAGGATGAGCAGTTTTGTCATATTTCAGGTCTCCTATCCAACACACTGGAGAAACTGTGGCATGTTTCTACACTGGGTATTTTGTAAAAATTATAGCCAGAATTGAAATTGTGATTCACACTGGGAAACTGGTTTACATATGAAAGCAAACAACTCTCTCTCACCAAAAACTTGTCCACTGATTAGTCTTTACTTGGCTTGCTACCACAGCATAGGAAATGAATGTGAATAGCATCCACTAAGGTCCAGATATTCATGGAGACTGGATGATATTTGTGGTCAGAACAGAACTGCAGAAAACCATGCTGGTTTCAGGTTCTGATGATAAAGGGCTTTATTTTCAATAGTGGTGTCTGTCTATTTATTTATTAGGTACAAGTTGTCCCTACAAATATTGCATCTGCACTTTTTTGTGCCTGCGCTTCTCTGCAAACACAAAACTGTACCCACACAAATAATGTTAGGTTGAAATCTAGTTGAAAATCAAACCTTAAGTGTTATGATGATAATTCCAACTTCCTCATGAAAAACTTTAAAAAACCAAACACACAAACAAAATCAATGATGGGCTGCAAAGTGAAATTATTAGGATTATTTACAGTATAATTCCTGGAGGTTACATCAGAATCATCCCTTCTGTGAATTTATGCAAAGAAGATACAAATGGCAATGGAGACCATTAAATATCCAATTGTCCAAAAGTTGAAAAGTAAAGTCTAATTAATCTTTGTGAAATTGAATGTATCCAAATAATGACTCCCCAATGACAGTTCAAAAAATGTAAACAGAAGAACTCTTGGAGAAGAAAAGTTTGAAATTTACTTGGATCACCTCCCTGACAGGAAAAGTCAAATGGATGTAGGAAAATGTGCATATTGTTAATGTGTTTCAGGACTTAGAAGGCTTTTCATCTTAAACTTCTTAATGGAAAGAATATGATGCAATAATAGACATTCACAAAGGAACTATGTATATTTATAGGCAATTCAGGTAGTAGAATTGAGCAGAAACAATTACAAAATTGACATCCTTGTGATACAGAGTATTAGTATTAGGTGGTTTACACCTCATTCTTACAGAAAGCCTTTTGTGGCTATCACCACCATAGTATCTGAGCATCACACCTCAACAAACATTATCCTCACAATAGCCTTATGAAGTAAAGAAATCTTATTCTAACTTTAAAGAAAGGGATGAATTGAGATTCAGAAAATAAGGGACTTATCCAGGGTTATGAACTAAGTCTGTGCCAGTCAGTACTTGATCTTACTGCCAACCTAGAACTTTATCCTCAAGACAAAATTCAGGAAGCAAGACACATTTGAAAGGTGGGTGGAATTCATCTCCAAAGTCCATTGTAAGTATGTAGCAACTTAGGGTTTGTTACAGTCCTTGAACTGAAATATTATCTGTGACAGGAGCCAACACATGCTAATACCATATTTGTATGAAACCACAAACATTTATTTATTCTGTCCAAATAACAAGGAAATAAATTCACTTCTCAGTCCTTCCACGAGTATCCCACATACACTGCAAAGCCATTTTGTCCCAGGACAACGGTACACAATGTGAATGGTGCAACATAATTCCTTGATGCACCCATCACATTCTTGAAAGTTTTACTCACTTGTTTCCTGCTCTTCTTGGTTCTCCTTACTCTCCTGCAACAACTTGATCCTTTCCCACTTCCGCTCAGTGTTTCCTCCTCTTCTTTCCCACTCCCCTCTACACACACCTCTTGGCTCTTTTCCCCTTCCATTGGTCTTCTCTCCATCAGTCTGTGTTCCCTTTCCCCTTTTTACTTTTTCCTCCTGGCTGTCACCACCTCCTGAGTCCTTCTGCCCTCTCCAGATCCTTCCCTCATATCTTTGTCCACTCTGTCTCATCCCTTGGATCCTTCTCCCCTCTTGCCCTACAGCTTTCTCCACCACCCCTGGATCCTACCTTCTGCCTGGGGCCTTGAAGTCTGGTGCTTCCTCTGCTTCCCTGGAGCCCACTTTTTCCCCTTTGAATCCTTCTGCTGATCCTGCTCTGCCACAGCCTAAATTTCTTTCCACTGGCGGCTGCACTGAGGAGAACAGGAAGCTGGATAGCTGAGCAGAAAAAGGAATGGAAACATCTTAACCCAACAAGTATAAACTTTATCTACAAATATTGGGAAAAGTTTTTCTAAATGTGTAAAATAAATAAATGAATAACCTTACAAAACTATAAAAACATAACATGTAAGAAACTTCCCCCAAAACATTCTCATTTTCCTATCATGGCAGACTCTTGTGTCTTCTCTGTGAGGTGACTTGAGTAACTCTTCAGCTTCTGTTTTCTTCTGGGTATTCTGGATGCCTTGTGGGGTGCTGCTACTCAGATGAGAGGTGAATCCCAAATAGAGCTCAAATGGGCCCTGTATTCATATCAGATGCATTTAGTTTCTGTGGGTCCCCTGCAAAATTAGTGGGTTTCATGTTCTCATGCCTTCTGCAATTACAGAGAGGGGATCATGTCATTCAGTTCCCTTCCTTGTAAAATATATTTTTAACAATCTTAATACTTATGCTGGTCTGCAGAGACTGTCTTCAGACTGTCCCTCTGAGATGAATGGGGGAAGAGTTCACACCTCTCTGACAGTTACTGTTTTCAATTCTCCCTCTCTCTCTCTCTGGAGCCCACTCAATACAGGGGCAGTTGGCCTTCAGGTTTGAAAGGATTTCTTCAGAACCATAAAAGCTAGAAACTTCCTTTACTTTAAATTAAACTTAGATTTTGCAGATGCTGATGAACTTTGGGGGTGGGGAGAGCAGATGACTGTTTTGCCCCATCCCCTTCTAAAACTGGCATTGTACTATATGTTCTTATTTGTGATTGTGGTTCTCCAGAATTAGCAAGTTTTGCTCAACAATTGGCAAAATTATACTGAAATTAATTGTATAGCTTCCGTCTATCCTAAGCCATTGTTGGATACATTTAGGAATTTACAGGTGGCCTTGGAAGGAATAATTTTCCTTTGGAAACTTCTCTGTTGATTAGAAAATAGTCTCCATACATATCTGTTTTTATCCTGTCCTCTTTTGAGGTTTTAGATAGGAGTTAATCAGTCTCCATGTGAAAAATGGTTGTGCATACTGACATCTTATGTAATAGCTTTAAAATGTATTATTCAGTACTCCAATAAATTCAGAGTTTCAGCTGTCGAATAGCTACTCTTGATCATCTAATCTCTCGGTCTCTCTCCCTCAACATAAAAATATATAAATTGCCATACTGGATCAGAGCAGTGGTCCACCTGGTTCGGTGTCCTGTAACTTAGTTATAGTGTGTCTCTGGCAGTATTAACACAGTCTGCAATTAGAAATGGCTTCAGAGATTGTTCTAATACATTTTTGGATCAGGGATATTGCATTACTTACTTTAATTTTTGCTCAAACTGACATGAGAGAAAAGAGTAAAGGAACTTTGCTTGTTTAGCCTTGGAAAATGAAGACAGAGAGGATATGATTGCTTGCTGTAAATACATCAAGGGGTAAACACCAGGGAGGGAGAAGAGCTATTTAAACTAAAGGCCAACGTTGGCACAAGAATCAGTGGGTTTGAACTGTCTCTGAGTAAATTTAGGCTGGAAATTTGAAGGGTTTTGAAAGGTTGAAGAATTAGGTTCTAGAACACCCTTCAGTAGTTGAGGGCAAACAATCTGACTAGTTTTAAAATGGAGCTTTATACATTTATGGAAGGGATTCTATAAGACAGTTGGCTGTGATAGCAGGGGGCTTGACTCGAGGAACAAGGAGATCCTGCACAGTCCTATGTTACCAAAAGAAATAAGAGCACATTTTAATTTTAGCATTTCTAAATGTGTTTAGAAAGTGAGGATTATGTTACAAATGCATGTTCTCCAAGTTCCTTGTAGTGTCACTGAAATATTTCTCATTTAAAGAAATGTGCATACTTGCTATGTTATCTCGGGCAACAAATCTTGACTTGCACTCGCATTGACAATATTGCTAACTAAATCATTGTTTAAACCTAAGTGTCCCAATTGCTAATTTCTTTACTATTACTGGGCAGAGTACTGGGTAGAGAACTATGAACTGGATTTACCAGATATCTGTCTGTCTGTGTGTCTGTCTGTCTGAATTATTTATATTGCTTAAACATGAATTTATTTACTTTATGTAGTTTTTAATTAAATGCAAAATACTACACTAAGGCTTCTCTTTCAATCGGCTTTCTGTGGGCAGGCATCTGTGTCCAGGTGGAGCCTCATTTATTTCAGTGGGGTTCAGTGTAAGCGTGGGAGCCAGTTGTAGAATCTGAGCCTACAAATGTACAGTCAGGGATTAAGTCAGGGACTGCAGAATGTCAAACTTAAGGTTGGAATCTCAACCCTAGCTGCTCTTTTTTATAGACGAATTATAATGTCTTTACTATGTGAGCACATCAGAGTGTTCAAATAGTGCATAGTAATAGAAAACAATGTTTACAACCTGACATACAAATGTGTTTCTTAAATTACAAATGATCAAAAAATTAAATACTGTATACCTGAGGGTGCAGAGTTAATGTTGTGTGATGTACTTTAAATTTAAAGCATTTTCTGATTGCATGCTTAGCTTTGTAACCTAAACGTTATCATAATATAGTATTACATTTCATTTCCTACATTTATTTTTTAAATTTTTTAAAAGAACAGATTAAAATATGTATAAAATATTTATGCTGATGTTTCTTCAAAAATTGAAGACAATAAATAAATTTTAAACAATTTAAATATATTCACTGCATCTCCCATAAAAACAATGTACAGGACAGTCTCTGATGCCATAGGGTTCAATTCTAAGATGGTGTTCTGGGTACAAGAGGGTTCAATAGACTAAATCCCAGAACATGTACAGCTGAGCTTTTAAAAGAAACACAGATGACAAGCTGCTTTATTCTTTTGAGAGATAATCTGTTCAGGTAAAGGCTGAGATAGTTAATGGTGCCACCTTACATAGCAGCTGTGCACTGGAATGAATTGCTACTGTAATGCATAAAGTTCTGAGGTAATCAGAAAAGTGCTGTATCAACTGTTTCTCCTTGTTTTCTTCGACACAAATATTGATTGATTGATTAATTGATTTTTTTAAAATGTCCACGAGGCAGTAATATATTGAAGGGAAGAGCATTTTGTCTGAAACCACATGATTTGATTACAGTGAAGGAGAAATCAGTTAGAAGCAAGAACCATTTTTCAGAGAGAGAAATGTTATTGAGGTACATGATTAAAAACACAAATGAAGAGGGAGGACAGAGAAATATTTATAATATAAAATCAGCAAAAGCACTTGGCAAAGGAGTGAATAATTTAACACAGGGATGTTTGGAGCTCCATGCTGGGACCTGTATTTTGAATACTAGGGGCTAGACTGTTCTTTCACTGATTCCAATCTTACATCAGTGTAAGCTCCACTGGAATTCTCCTAATTTTCAGTGATGTGAGTGGAGGCCCAGGATATTTCACAAGAGTCAGTTTCTCCTTGACATAACACAAGCTGTGATGCTGCTCTCAAAAATTCTGTTTTAAAGTGACACTCTTTGGAGTGATGTAATTGTGACCGATGCCTAGAATGGACCATGCTAAGAATACCACACTCTGGGCAGACTGCAAGAAACAGGGCAGGCACACCCCCAAAACAGGTGTTTTATTCTATAATTAGATTTACCAAACCAGTAACAAAAGAGATTGGGTGGGAGGGATAGCTCAGTGGTTTGAGCATTGGCCTGCTAAACCCAGGGTTGAGAGTTCAATCCTTGAGGGGTCCATTTAGGAATCTGGGGCAAAAATTGGGGATTGGTCCTGCTTTGAGCAGGGGTTGGACTAGATGACCTCCTGAGGTCCCTTCCAACCCTGGTATTCTATGATTCTAGCTGAATTTAGATTCTGTAGCATCACACTGGTTAACAAGAAGCCAAAATTCAGTCCCCATTAAGCATTCCAGCCCTTGGTTCCCGTTCAGACAAACTGGTCTTATATGATAAGTTATTGAAAACCCAATTAACCATACATGAGGTTCTACCAATCCCAAAGGATCAGACACTTGCCCCAAGGTCGAGATATATCTCAGATCTTATCCAAATATCATGTCGTCAGCCAATCGGTAAACTAACTAAAGATTTTATTAATAATAAAAAAAGAAAAGAAGAGAGTTATGGAATGTTTAAAAGATCATATACATTACAAATGATTGCAATGTCCTTAGATAAAATTTGTAGCAGTGATGGATGAGTCTGCTGGCTTGCAAAAGTCTCTCTGGGAAACTTCCAAAAGCCACTTATGGCTGTATGTAGAATACAGACACTGCATGGATCTGTATCAATAGGTATAAATATCAGTGTAGATAGTGAGGCATAGCTTAGGTAAGTAGAGTAGAGTTCCCTACACACCTGAAGTCCCAGAGTATATATACTCTCATGGCTTTCTACATGCCCAAGCAGTGAGGTAGGGTGAACGTGTGTCCCGATTTTATAGGGACGGTCCTGATATTTGGGGCTTTGTTTTATATAGGCACCTATTACACCCCACCCTCTGTCCCGATTTTTCACACTTGCTATCTGGTCACCCTAAAGCAGTGCCTCCTACATCTCCATGGCTATTGTTGGCAATGTAGAGTCCTGCTTCCTCCCCATTTTTGTAGACTTTCCCTGCCACAGATCAAGGCTTTGGTGGCAAGGAGCTGCTGGATCTTTTCCCCGCTTTTAGAGCCTTTCACTGCTGCATGTGGCTACACACAGCCTGCCTTTCACTGTGGTGTATAGAAACAACTGCAGTGTCTGTACTCTACACGCTGGCATTTTGTAGACATATCCAAAAATTCAGGATGGTTACACTTGCACCAATCACACCATCTTTAGATCCAGGGGACTGGTTTTCAGCTCTCTACCTCCAAGATGCATGTTTTCATATTGCAATCCATCCAGCCCACAGATGTGTTCGTATGGTTTATAGTTGGTCAGGATCATTTTCAATATCAAGCCCTCCCCTTTGGACTTTTCACCTCTCCCAGGATCTTCACAAAGGTCATGGTGGTAGTAGCAGCACAGCTTCACCATTTCAGAGTAGTCATCTTTCCATACCTAGATGCCTGGTTTCTCAAAGGTGGATCTTATGAAGAAATTCACTCTGCAGTATTAAAGCCCTTAAATCTATTCAACAGGATAGACCTACAACTCAATGAAAAAGAAAAAAGCCCATTGTCACCCATTCAGAGAATAGATTTTATATGAGCTACCCTGATGTTCAGGGCTTGCTTACCAGAGGACAGATTTGTTACTGTAAACAAACCTAATTTCCTAAGTTCAGATGAGACCACAAACTTCAGCAATAATGTTCCTGGATCTTCTGCGCCAGCTGGAAGCCTGTGCCTTTGGGGCACTGCACTCCTGTTTATATCTTGGTTGCTGGGACGGAGTCCCTCTCCACTCATGGTGCCTCCTGCTGATTGCCCTGGGGATTAGCTCAGTCTCTTAGCTGCGCCCTCCTTAGCAGTCCCTCCACTTGTCTTCTCTTTGTATGCGGCCTTCTCCACTCCCTCTTTTCAAGGAGTCTGTGCAGCCTTCCTTCGTGCAGCCTCAAACACTCCTCCCCCTTTCCAGGGAGTGACTCTTCGGCCCTAGTTGCTGCCCTCTACTCTGTGGCCAGCTACCTGACTTTCTACAGGCCCTGCCTGTTCCTGCCCAGGTGAGCCTATTCCTCCTCAATTAGCTCCCTGGCTTGCAGCCTAACTAGTAGCTTGGATCCATCTGGCCCACTCAGTTCTTGCCAGGCCAGTGTGGGGTGCACACACCATCACCATTGCTTCCAGGTGTGATTTAGAACAGTCTACACTCCCAATAGACACAGTCTAGACAAAATAGTGTCCATTCCACCAAAGATTTTGAAATCACTCAACTGGTGGGCAAACCTAGATAAAGTGTGTTCAGGAGTTCCCTTCATGCCAACTCCCTTCACTGTCATCACAGAAGTATCCCTGATAGGATGGCGAGTTCGTTTACTAGATCACACCCTTTGCACAGAAGCTCTAAGCTGTGAATCTGGTGCTTATTCCATTAAGCCCTCATACCTACCAGGATTTCAGAAGATGATAGCCAATAACCTAAGCAGACACTTCTGCCAGGTTGTCAAGGTTCCTCCCCCACTCTGAACTCTAAGGTACAGATGTGGGGACCTGCATGAAAACCTCCTAAGCTTACTTTTACCAGCTTAGGTTAAAACTTCCCCAGGGTACAAATTAATTTTATCCTTTGTCCTTGGAATATCCACTGCCACCACCAAACTCTAACTGGGTTTACTGGGAAACGTAGTTTGGACACGTCTTTCCCCCCAAAATCCTCCCAACCCTTACACCCCACTTCCTGGGAAAGGTTTGGTAAAAATCCTCACCAATTTGCATAGGTGACCACAGACCCAAACCCTTGGATCTGAGAACAATGAAAAAGCATTCAGTTTTCTTACAAGAAGACTTTTAATAGAAATAGAAGTAAATAGAAGTAAAGGAATCACCTCTGTAAAATCAGGATGGTAGATACCTTACAGGGTAATTAGATTCAAAACATAGAGAATCCCTCTAGGCAAAACCTTAAGTTACAAAAAAGACACACAGACAGAAATAGTCATTCTATTCAGCACAATTCTTTTCTCAGCCATTTAAAGAAATCATAATCTAACACATACCTAGCTAGATTACTTACTAAAAGTTCTAAGACTCCATTCCTGTTCTATCCCCGGCAAAAGCAGCATATAGACAGACACAGACCCTTTGTTTCTCTCCCTCCGCCCAGCTTTTGAAAGTATCTTGTCTCCTCATTGGTCATTTTGGTCAGGTGCCAGCGAGGTTACCTTTAGCTTCTTAACCCTTTACAGGTGAGAGGATTTTTTCTCTGGCCAGGAGGGATTTTAAAGGGGTTTACCCTTCCCTTTATATTTATGACACAGGTTTACAAAGTGGGAGTACAACAATTTGACACTGAAGAAGGTATTTCTTACTGGGATTATCCAGATGTGAACTTCTTCACCACCATCACCAACAGAAAATGCCAGCGGTTCTGTTTGAGGGCAGGTCTGGGTCCTCGTTTGTTAGACACCTTCCTTATTCTTTGGTCAAGAAACCTTCTATATGCCTATCGAACTCAGTTACTTCTCAAAACCATTACCAAAATCAGACAAGACAAAGTCAGAATCATCCTAATAACACCAGCCTGGCTGAGACAAGTTTGGTTCCTTTATCGAGTTTGCCTCTCATCTCACCCATCACTTTGTCTGCTACTAGTACACGACCTTCTGACCCAAGACTTGGGGAAGGTCCTTTATCCCAACCTTGTTGCTCTGCATCTCAAGGCTTGGCTCCTAGATGGCTGTCAGGAATAGAATGTACTGTTCAAGTGAAGTGCCAGAAGTATTACTGAATAGCAGGAAGTCACCTACTGGAAAATCATACCTACAAAAATGGAAGCGATTCCACCACTGGTACACACAGCAGGGTCTCTCCCCCGTATCACATATTTTGGACTACCTCTTTGCTCTGAAGAACTCTGGACTGTCCTTCAACCCCCACAGTACAAGGATTTTCAGTACTTGCTCATGCTGCTATGTCTTGATTCATTAACGGATTAACAAATCTCTTCCCACATGTCAGGGAGGACCTGCACCTTGTCTTCAGCTCCTTCATGAAACTTCTTTTAGAGCCATTAACCTAATTTAAAGACTGAGTCCCCCAATACTGTCTTTTATAGGGAAAGGTATCTCTTAGACCACATCCTTTTTTTCCACCTAACGTAATCCCAGATTTCCATAATAATCAGGAAATTTAACTCCCAGTCTTTTACCCTAACCTCACCAGTCCGGGGGGGAGCTGCTCTTCATACCTTAGACACCAGGAGAGCTTTGGCTTTCTATCTAAAGAAAACCAAACCCTTTAGGGCTTCCCTCAGATTGTTTCCTTTGCAGACAGAATTAAAGGAGCTCCAAGGACTCTGCAAATGGGTCTCTGGCTGTGTTCTATCTTGTTATGAGGTTGCTAAATTCCAAGCTCCCTTGTAGAGTTATGGCCCGTTGTACCCGGTCACAGTCTAAATCAGTAGCCCTGTTGAGGAATGTTCCAATAGCAGAAATCTGTAGATAGTGGCTTTGGCTCACATTTTCTCACAGCACTATGCTCTCATTCACACCTCCAGGACAGATTCTGCCTCTGGAATTGCTGTTCTTCAAACAGTCTTAGTCCAAGTTTCTAAGGGGATACTGCTTGGGAGTCACCTGAAGTGGAAATTACCCCAGAGAGGTTACTTAACTTGTATAGTAATTGGAGTTCTTTTGAGATGTTCATCCCCAAGCGTGCTCCTGTTCATTCCCTCCTTTCCCTCTGCTTTGGAGTCTTGGCTTGAGGAGACTTTGCAGTAGAGAAGGAACTGAGAACAGCTTATCCAACATTCCCCTATATACCCTTATTATGGCACATGAGGATAGCTACAGTGCATGTGTGGACTGAACAGGCACTGCTACCAAAAATCTCCGCTCAAAGGTGCATGGGACACGTGCACCTGAAGTGAAGTATCCATAGGGCAGACATGTGGAAGAACTCCAGTTATTGTACAAAGTGAGCAACCTCTCCTTTTCATATTGCAGGCATAGGTTAGTCACAAATAGGCCTCTGCCGCTGGACCATGACTCTTTTCCTTGGTGTAGGATGACATCTAGTTAGTATGTTGTGGCTTCCTCCTCTGTTCTCCTTCGTACTGGAACAAAGCTACTTACACTGTCTCAACCTGTTGTGCTGGTTATAGAAATAACATTATGGAACTATGTTTGCAGTATTGTTGTAGCACTATTGGTCACAGGAGATATGAGAGCCTAGGTGCGAGAGGTAATACTTTTTATTGGACCAACTTTTTTGGTGGAAGGGACAAGCTTTTGAGCTTCACAGGGTTTGACCTGAGGAAAAGCTCTGTGAAGCTTGAAAGCTTGTCTCTCATGCCAAAAGAAGTTGGTCTAATAAAAGATATTACCTCACCCATCTTGTCTTTCTCGTTATAGAACTATGTCACTTGCAAAGCTGGCCAAGCTTGGAAACAATTAAACAGAAGACACAGAGACACAAATCAGAAAGAGAGAGAAAATAGGATGGGACGGAATGACACAGTGGAGGAGGGTAGCAGGAATTGCAAACTTTACATCCTAAAGGTTGCCTAGGATACAGTCAGTCTTGGAGTTATGGTCTGATTTCTCATGGTTCCAGGTCTGATCTTTAGATTCCTTGTGAATTGTTTATGGTCTGGATGTATGAGAAAATTTCCTCAAAGTTCAAAGGCTAAAATACTGTCTTCTCAATTATGAGAAAGTCCTTGTGAGTATCTCTAAAATGTCTAGAAAGAGCATGCTCAATTGTCATTGTCTCATTAAAGTGTCCAGTCAAGATACTGTCTGGTAGGAATTTCTTACCATTTCAAGAAATGGTAAGTCCATTGCCATTCTAATTTGTAAACTTATAAAAACCCTAGGAGATCATCTAACTGATGCGTATTTGTCTACACAAACTCAATACATACTCTTTGTTTTGGGCTTGCTTTCATCAACAATTCTTATATGAATTTTATTTAGGTTAGAACAATCCCCTGCCATTTTTTTTACCCACTTTGGGTCAGCAAAGATATTAAAACTCTGTCAAATATCTTACAGTCTCTGTGGAGGGGCAGCCCCTCACCCAGTCAAGAGGGGGCTAAAGAGCTCCTCTGGACTCAGTGAGCCTCAGCCCTCAGCACCTGAAGGGCTTATCAATCCTGAGAAGTGTGGGCACTTAAAAAGATGGGATCCTGGCTTAGTCTGGGCAGTACTCGTGAGCAAACACAGCTACTGCATGGAGCTCCCTGACTCTAGGCAATGAACTTCCTACTGGGGGAAGCAGCTTGAGAGCACCAGCTGCCTGAGCCCTCTGGAGAAACAGAGGGACTAGCTTTTTTTTTTTTTTTTTTTTTAACTCTTCTTTTTGGAGCCCTGGGACTCAGCCTTGGTTGTCTGGAGATACAAGGGATAAGGAGCCCAGACCTTCCTCGCAAGGACTATTGGCCTTTTATCCTGTATGAGACCATGGAGGCCCAGACCTTTTTGTAGGCTGTGGAAGTGTTTTACTTTTTTCTTTTGGACTACTTTGACCCAACTCCAGTCCCCTCTCCCTAAGAGGTACAGCCGGAGAGCTGTACCCCAAGTCTGGAACCCAGACGACAGTCATGATGCCATCCAGAGAAGAACGTTCAGGGCAAGAGTGTCTTCTACACACATCCCCCACAGGTGACGCCAGAGAGGTACAACCTATATCAGTCCCCCTTAAATTACAGGTTTTAATATACTGGTTAGTAGCTGTTTGGCTCAAATATTTCCCTGCTACCTATTGGTTATATTTTGATGTATTTAAATAGAAACCTCTAACACCACATAAATGTTTAATTATTTTGCCTCTGCACAGATTTCTAATTATGTTTTGATGTATTTAAAGAATAAACATTTAAGCTAATATAAATGTTTAATTGTTTTCCCTTTGGCACTCACGTTAGTGAAAAGCAGATCTACCTACTAATTCCTTAGCAGTCAGATATAATCGTTCCTGATTTTCTAATTGCAGAGCTTTCAAATAAATCAAAGCATGGGGGAAAAACTTTTAACTGTCCAGTTTTGCTTTTCTGTTGTCCATGTTATATGAAAGCCCACAGATAAATACATGTTGGGGTAAAGCCCACCTGGTACTCTTTTATAGCTTTGCGGGTAATGCTGCTTTATGCACTGAGCATTGGAAATGTACACTTCAGCTTTGATATCCGAGAAGAGTTTGTTTCTGTCTGTTTGCTCAAGCATGCCAGACATTGTATACATCTGTGATGGACTGAATTAAAAAGGCAGAGATAAACAGTTTATCAAGAATTAGGAATTACAAACACCTGATGCTCCATCTGCATGCTGTGGAGGAAAAGTGTTTAATTCCTGAAAGCTCCCTATAAAACAAGAGAGCCAACTACAGAACAATCCTCCAAATGGGAGCTAAGAAAAATAAAAGTTAAAATATTGGGGGAAGAGGGAGTATGAGGTGTGGGAGTGTGTGGGGGGGAGAGTACTGAGTATGTAAGTATGAACCATAAAATTCGAGACATACTTACAGCCTATCTTGTAACTTTTTCATATCATTTATTGGGTTGGTGCAATTTTGTTTTACAACTACCCTACCCAATACACAAGCTACATGAACACAGGGAAAGGAAATATTGATATTTCAGAGCAAAACTGCCTGAT
This sequence comes from Chelonia mydas, assembly GCF_015237465.2. Classification (NCBI taxonomy): domain Eukaryota; kingdom Metazoa; phylum Chordata; order Testudines; family Cheloniidae; genus Chelonia; species Chelonia mydas. The sequence continues at coordinate 195,715,581 of NC_057850.1, read as the reverse complement.
AATTCAAGATACTAACCACTGGTATTTTGGTGGATTTTTTTTTTGACTTGACAATAAAAGTGAGCATACCTGTGTAATTTAGTCTGTTCATATTGGACTGACATATGGACATGGTCTACGGAACCTAAAGATCCAAGAAAACCCACTGAGGTCTAGCATACCAGGCCACAGAGATAAGCCACCCTATATCCCTTTGTCTTCACAGGAGAAAGCCAGCCCTGCCACTGTCCCTTTCTACCTGGGGCCACACACTTCTCTTTTATGGGAGGCTCCTCAGAATTCTTAAAGCACCATGCACATTTCTGGTGCTGTAAAAATAAAATAATAATAATACCCTAAATCTGTGGCAGTGCTCCTTTGAGATCAGTAGAAGTTATACCAGTAGCTCTCGTTGGCATCAGTAGAAGCTATGTGCATAGCTTAAGGGCAAGATATGGCCTTTGTCTTTTGGGAAGTGAAAATAATTGAGACTGAACTGTCAAGATCTGAACTTTTATTTGAAATGGAACGTGTTTTAGCATGCCATGTCAAAAGAATCTCTGTGTTGACCAACATGCAGCCTTAAACAATGAAAAGGAAACACACAAAGTGCGCAAGCCATCAAATAATTCATATTGCTTTTGATATCTCTCCAACGTACCCCACCAGTCAGTTGTTTTCAGATGGCTCAGCACTTTCTATTTTAAACAAGTGTTTACTGTTGAAGAGGATATTTCTTTTGGAATCCTGTGTTGAGCAGTTATAGCAGAAAGTTGTAATAAATTAGTTTTTTTTTAATTAAAAAGAATTGTTTTTCCCCTGTAATTAATAAAAGAATATTTTAAAGTAATTGAATTACATGCATTGTGGCTTCATTTTTCTCAGTGACAGTCTTGTTGTAATAGCTGTGCCTATGTGATTTATTAAAGAAAAATGTTAGGTTTGGATTCAGAGGCTTTTAAAAAAAATTTATTCAATAAAAGCTCCCTTTGAAATCAATGCAAATAATTCCCTAGGGCTCATTCCTTTATACACTGACACATGAGTAACTTTACACCTGTGATTGGTTCAATGAGACTAGGCAGGTGCGTAAAGTACATAAGTGTTTGTAGGAACAGACCCTTAGTAAGAATTAAAGGAAAACTGAGTAAGAACTTCAAAATATGACCCTATGTCTTTCTTTCCAAGCATTTGGAAAATAGACTTACTGTCCTGTTGACACTGCAGTTCATTTGAAGCAGGAAGTACCTATGTCTAATTCTGTTTCTTCTCTTTGTCAAGCAGATATTATTTTAAATTTCCGAACAACCTATGTCAGCAAGTCTGGCCAAGTTATATTTGAAGCAAGATCTATTTGTATCCACTATGTGACTACCTGGTTCATCATTGATTTAATTGCTGCACTTCCCTTTGATCTCCTTTATGCTTTTAATGTCACTGTGGTGAGTACTACACTTGCATTCTATTAACGGTGTTTCTCTCAAGGGCTCATTTTTGCAAATCAGCTTTTTTTTGGTGGGGAGGGAGAACTGTTCTGTGAACAAAGAGCAAATAAATTACAATCTCTTTGTTCTTGTATTCTCATAAACAAACTAGGGAAATGTGGTTTAGATTAAATTAATATAAGGCGGGTGCACAACTACTTGAAAGAACTGGTTGAAAGAGTAGTCATCAACAGTTGGCTGTCAAACTTGGAGGGTGTATTTAGTAGGGTCCCTCAAGGGTCAGTCCTGGGCCTGGTACTGTTCAATACTTTCATTAATGACTTGGATAATGGAGTGGAGAGTGTGCTTATAAAATTTGCAGACGTCATCAAGCTGAGAGGGGTTGCAAGCACTTTGGCAGACAGGATTAGAATTCAAAGTAACCTTAACAAATTAGAGAATTGATCTGAAATTGACAAGATGAAATTCAGTAAAGACATGCAAAATACTTACAGAGGTCTGCACATGTTTTCAAATCCAATTCTTTTTCTTGGAGAGCTTAACTTGTGTGCTAAAAGTGTTGTAAAATTCATTCCACATGGTCAACATGAATACAAACTCTAGCTCTTGCATCTTGTTTGCAATGTTTTCTGCCTCTCGAATAGTTTCTCCCTTTTGTGATTGGTCTTCAGCTATACTTTCTAATGCACAATCTTTGAGTAAGACTCCAGAATTTCACTTGTTGCCACTGCATGTGCCTCCCAGTGAGTATCAGAGATTTCAACACATGATCATTGCCCAAATATGTTTTAAGAACTGCCCATCGGTATGTTGAGGCAGAGAAAAATGTATAAAGTAACTGGACTGTTGAGAAAAAACTTACTGCCACCGGACAACAATCAACAGCACTGCGGCCAACAAGACTGAGAGAGTGCAGCACATGGTATGAATATGGCATATTTGTTCTGTTCTAAAAGCTTCTTCTGCATTCCTTGATAACGCCCTGACATGTTGGCAGCGTTGTCATAAGATTGACCTCTGCACTTTGAGAAATCTAGTTTGCAAACTTGGCACAGATAATGCAGTACTTGATTTGCCATTTCTTCACTAGTGTGGCTTTTCAAATTGTTATAAAGGAGTGTTATAAATCGTTCAACTGGTTTTCCATCTGTGGGAGACACATATCTTAGTACAATACTCAATTGATCAATATGTGAAAGATCAGGTGTAGAGTCGACAGATAAACTGAAGTACCCAGCAGTACTTATTTCATCCACAATAGCTGAACGAACTTTGTCACTCATTAGACCAAAGAGTTCATCACATATTGTCTTGGATAAGTATAATGGGTTACCTTTGCCAGCATTCCCATATTTTGAGATATGGCCTGCTAAAAATGGGTCAGACTGAACCACAACACATGACAGGATCTGATTTCCTTGCATTATTTCAATCTACGTTAGTAGAACGCCCCTCTGGTTTAGGTGGGGATAAGTAATAAAAAAAGAACAGAAAAACGGGGGAAGAGTGTATAGTAGAGTGTAAGGAAGTCTAACAAAGTTCTGATTTTTCCTATGGTGACTACTCCAATGCTTTTTTAAAAAAATATCAAACATCAATTTTTTTCAAAAAAAAAACCCTCATTTTTTTTGGTGCCCTCTGCTTTGCTGGTACCCTAAGCATGTGCTTAGTCTGCCTATTGGGTAATCCAGCCCTGCACAACTACAAAATGGGGACTAACTAGTAGTCCTGAAAACGGTCTGGGTTTATAGACCATAAATTGAATGAGAGTCAACAATCTGATGCAGCTAGAAAAAAGGCTAATATTCTGGGAGTATTAACAGTAGTGTCATCTGTAAGACACGGGAGGTAATTGTCCCACTATACTCAGCACTGGTGAGGCCTCAGCTGGACTACTGTGTCTAGTTCTGGGGCCACGCTTAGGAAAGATGGGGACAAACTGGAGAGGAAAGCAATAATGATAAAAGATTTAGAAAACCTGACCTATGAGGAAAGGAAAAAAACTGCACGTTTAGTCTTGAGAGAAAAAAAGACCTGAAAACTGTCTTCAAATATCAAGGGATATTAAAAGAGGACAGAGATCAATTGTTCTCCATGGCTACTGAATGTAGAACAAGAAGTAATGGACTTAATTTGCAGCAAGGAAGATTTAGGTTAAATATTAGGAATAACTTTCTGGAATAGGCTTCCAGAGGAGGTTGTGGAATCCACATAACTGGAGGATTTTAAGAACAGGTTGGACAAACACCTCTCAGGATGGTCTATGTTCACTCGGTCCTGCCTCAGCACAGGAGGTGGACTTGATGACCTCTTGAGATCCTTCCCAGTTTTACATTTCTATGATTTCTATTCTTTGAAATTTGTTTTCTCTTTCAGCACTGTGAAATGTTTTGGCCTAAGGTACTAAAGGGAGAAATCAAATACAGTTGTTGAAACGTATTTAACAGCTCAGCCATAGGCATCAAATTGACAAGAAGCCCGTCAGTGGTGCAGTGGTCCTATTGAATTCAGTGGGACTTGTGGGGGAGCAAGGTGCTACTAAAGCAGAGTAAAGGGATCAGAATTTGACCCATAAGAAATTACTAAGCAGAGCCAAAGTGTCCTCTGACAATATAACTGTGAGTTGGACTCTTACCCAAGTGACAAAATGTCAGCCAGATGAAGAAGAATTTTGAACAGTATTAAAGATAGAATGTGAAGACAAAATAAATTGAGCTTGTGCCTTTTTTGCTTCTTTGCAATGTATAAAGAGAGTGTAAAAATGGTCTTTTCTGAGATTTTTTTCCTGTTCATTTTTAAATGAGAAATCTCTGTAGCCTTACCAACTTTAGCAAAATTAACCAGTGCTGGCAACTGGGATCAGCAATGGATACATCTGAACTGGGTGCTGAAAATGCCTTACTTATCAATGTAGCCAAGGGCAAACTGGGTTCATCAACATTTCAGGAGTCCACATGGAAGTTAATGCTCTTCAGATCACCAATTTCTGCTCAGTACCTCTTCCCCCATTTCTTTGAGAAGGTGTGTTCTGTACAGATGGAGAGGCCCAGGGAGGAGAAGAGAGCTGGACAGGACCAGGGAGAGGGCCATATCCTCGGGAGAGGGCCTGGTTTCCATAGAATTTGCCTACACTTCTTGTGGCAGAATTAGACTCTTTCCTTCGTACGTGGTTATAAACTTATGCTTTGAATGGAGCATTCAGCAGAAACTCAATATCTAACTTTGGAAAGATTTTAGCAGAGATTTTCCATTCCTGTGGGTTTTTCACATAAGAGGGCTGGGTGTTTAATGCTTAGTATTTTGTAGTTCTTAGGATTTTGTCCTCCCAGGAATGGGCACACACATCTCTTGTTAGTATTGAGAATTACACATGTAGGTTGAGGGTAGAATAGACCCCCTAGGTTAGAGAGCAAAACTAGCCAAACTCTTGAAATTAATTTAATTTAATTAATGCATATATTTGCATGAACAAAAAATTAATATATTATATAATTATATTTTATTCACATATTAATTCATCAACAAAATTATAATGCACTGAGCCTCCTGAGCTACCAGTCCAATTTAGCTCAGTGCATTGTAATTGTGCCAACCAACATGAATGTCAGTGAATTTTATTTCCAGTCAGAAATTTACATTGCAACTTCTTTATGAATAAGCCATTCCAAAGCCTTTTCTTCAAGGATTATTTTAAAAATAGACTATTTTAGTTTGTACCATAATCTGAATAAAATGTTTCCTTTAAAACTAGTACTATTGGAATTGGGGTGGGGACAGGGGGGATCTTTATCATAATGAATTCTGTGGGGAAGAACCATTTTCCAACAATTACTTTTTCTGTTAAAGAAGACACAGCAATACAAATGCTATAATAATTTGATTAGTTCAGATCAGTCCTTCCTATCATGCCTTTTATCATTGTTTGCTGTGGACAATATTGCAGTAACTAATTACTTAGTAGGCCCCTGAAATAGTGATTCTCCATAAGATACATAGTGAGCCATAGCTCTGAGCCCTGTGTAAGGGACAGTGTATAGCTGTGTTGCCTCAGGAAGTAATTGTGACTCTGGTCACCCTAGGTATCCCCAGCAGGGGAGTTATGGGAGGTTTCACTCCCTCTGTACCACCTCAGCTGAGCAAAGGGAGCATATCATGGCAGAGGATTGGCCAGCCTTATCTTCTCATTTAAGTCAGTCCATTCACAGCCATAATCATATTTGTGGCTGTTCTCTGAATTCTCTCTATTATGCAGTGGCCTTTCTTGTTTTCAGAGGCCTAGGACTTTTTAATCTTGTGCACTCACTGTCTCCCCAAATACCTACATGTTTTTATCCAAGAGCATAAATGCCGCACTGCTTTGCACTTCGTATTGTTATTTACCTCTCTGCAAAATTGGTGTTAAGTGCTACCAAACCAAAAATCTCAATATTAAACCAGTAGTAGTTTTCTACACTCATTTTGCACATGATTTGTTCTAATGTAAATGACTATCCCTGGTGTAAGGCGAACAGCTAACAGAGTTTCTATGGGAGTTTGGCCTGAAAGGAGAGTGGTGGTTTTGTGTTCAGTGCTGGAGGTGCAGTCTTGGTTGGGTTTTTTTGTTTTGTTTTGTTTTGGGTTTTTTTGGGTTTTTTTTTTTTTTTGGAATAGGGTCTAGGAAAAGAATACAATGATGGCTACTGAGGTAGTAAAAAGTGAACAGAGTGAACTAAAAAGTGAACAGAGGAGATACAGAAAATGATTGGATGCAGAAGCTCTAGTATGTATGTTATCCTTGAGTGGGTATCTGATGGAAGCTACTTATTGATGAAATATCATCTGATGGAGCTTATGAGAGAAGACCCAAAATAGCCAGTGGTGGTGATATCTAATTGAGTAAAAGGTTTGTTGCACTAGGGAATGAGGAGGGGAAAAAGGCAGAAGATGGGATATCGAGGAAGAAAAGAAGGGAAGCAAGTCCCTGAAGAAGAGAGGAAGAGATGATAGAGACAGCCAAGGACTTCAGTCTAAATGACCCTGGTGTATGGGGGCTGCAAGTTTGGAGAGAACATAAAACAAATTCATACCAGCACCTGAAAGAGACAGGTCTTTGTGATCAGGGACTCCATACTCTGAATTGACTGGCCTGTCCCCAGACCAGATCCACAGAACAGAAGAGTGTGCTGTCTGCCAGGAGCCAGGATACAAGATATGTGCATGAGGCTGAAGAGAATCCTGATGGGAGTGAGGAAAAAAATCCATCAGTTGTGCTGCATGTTAGGATAAATCACACTGCTAGATTCTCACTGGAATGGACCAAGGATGACTACACTTGGTTTGGAAAGACACACAAAGAAGTGGAAGCTCAGGTGATTTTCAGTGGAATACTTATGGTCCCTCGAAAAAGAGGGCAAAAGTGAGTAAGATAATGAAGATCAATAAATGGCTCAAGGCTTGGGGCTATATGAGGAATGTTTGGGGATTATTGACCATTGAGAGGCATTTATGGAGAGAGGATTTTTCTCGACTGATGGACTTCACTTAGATGCCTGAGTTATTGAGTCCAGAAGGTTAAGACTGGCATCACTGATAAGAAGGGCTTTAAAGTAGGAGATAAGGGGAGGAGGTTGGGAGAGACTCATGAAATCTCCACTCCTGGCTTTCAGTGCATAGGAGCAGGAAAATCAGTTAAATGAAGATATAGTAAGAGATAATGGAACACCACAAAGTAAGAATATGGACAGAAAGGAGGAAGAAAATACAAATATTGATTAGAGTAATAGGTAGGTATTACATTTACTGAAAGGACTATATCTAATCCAGCTAGAAAACTGAGATGCTTATACTTGAGTGCAGTGAGTCGGGGAAATAAAATAGAAGAATTGGAACTACTGGTGCAGTAGGTCAAACCAGATATTTTAGAGCAGTGATGGGCAACTGTGGGCAAAATGTGGAGGACCCTGGGAATTTTTTTAAATCAACTATACAAAAACTATCTGAAATTTGCATCCCAAGCCAGGGGGAAAAACCTATAGGGAAAGGCTCCACACCCAGATGGCTGAATAACCACCTTAAAAATGTTCTTAGGTGTAAGCAGAGAGTCTGTGTAAAATGGAAAGAGGGATTGAGCGCAAAGAAAGCATAATTATGGAGCTTAGAAAATGTAGGAACAAAGTGAGATTTGCTAAAAATCAAGATAAATTAGCTCTTGATAAGAAAATTAAAATAGAGATTTTTTTTTAGCTATAGAAATAAAAAGAGAATAAGGAAGGATAAGGTTTGGCCATTAAGCAGTGTGCATGGGAAGGAGATTGATGATACTGTAGGTATGTCCCAAAAACTAAATGAATACCTTACCTTTCAGTAAGGATGATCATATGTCATATGTGCATGAAAGCAGTACTTCTAATGGAAATGAGCATCTAGAAGTGGAAATTACCACATCTGAGGTGTAAGAAAAGCATAAGAAGCTCAATGTGCTCAAACTGGAGGGAATGGATAATTTCCATCTAAGAATACTGAAAGAACTGTCACGTGAGATTGCTAGTCTGATAGATCTATTAAAAATCCTTGCTATCTCTATGGGTGTACTACCATATGAGTACTTTCATTTAAGAAAAGCAAAAAGTGATCTGGGCATTATAGACATATTAGTCATTACAGACCTCAGTAGTATGCCAGGCTTTAGAGCAAATTGTGAAGGAAAGAATAATTAAATTCATGGAGGCAAATAGTAAAGGGGATGTGATGTAATGAGTTTACCGATGGTAGATCATACCAGGCTAACCTGATTTCCTTCTTTGAGAAAATAACTGATCTTTTTAGATAAAGGAAGTGCAGTAGATCTAATATATTTGGACTTCAGTAAAGCATTGTACCACATGGGAAATTCTGACTTAAATTAGGGAAGATGTGGATCAGTACAAGAATTGTAAGGTGGCTAAGGAACTGGTTAAGAGGGAGGAGGCAGCAGGTTGTGCTGAAATGTATTATTGGACTGCAGGGAGGTTACTAGCAGAGTTCAAGAATTGGTCTTGAGACCAACCTTGTTCAATATTTTTACTAATGACTAGCACAAAAAGTAGGAGTATGCTCATGAAATTTGCCGGTGATACAAAAGTGGGAGCCATCATCGGTATAGAGGAGGATGAAAATATTATACAGTAATGTCTGGGTGACCTTGAAGCCTAGAATGACAGAAATGGGTTGAAATTCAATAATATGAAGTGCAAGGCTATGCAGTTAGGGTCTAATAAGAATTTCTGCTTCAAGCTGGGGACTTACCAGTTGGCAGCCAGAGAGGTGGAGATATACCTGAGTGTGTGGGCCAGCCACAGGATGACTGAGTCACCAGTGTGATGTGTTTGTGAAAAAGGCAAATACTGTATGATCTGAGGATGTAGCCTATGAGGCATTTCCAGTTGAGATAGAGAAATATTAATGCTATTGTGCAAGACCTCATTTGGAATACTGTGTACAGTTCTGGTCACCTATGTTCAAGAAAGATGATCTTAAACTGGCGCAGATGCAGGTACTAGGATGATCAGAGGAATGGACGGCCTGTCTTAGGACAGGAGACTGGAAGAGCTTAGCTTGCTTAGTCTGTGAAAATGAAGGCTGAAAGGGGATATGATTGCTCTCTACAAATACATTAGGGGGATAAATACGAGAAATGGTGGAGAGCTGTTAAGCTAAAGGACAGTGCTGGCACAAATGGGTATAAACTGGCCATGAACAAATTCAGACTGGAAATTAGAAGAAGGTTTCTAACCATCAGAGGGGTTAGGTTCTGAAACAGACTCCCAGTAGGAGTTGTGGGGGGAAACAACGTAATTCGTTTTAGAAAGAGCTAGACAAATTTGATTGTGGTTGTCTGAGGGGGTCACTCATGATGGTAGGGAGCAGGGCTCAGCAGCCCTGAGGCTCATTTCCAGTTTGTCCTATGTTCCTAAAAGCTCATGCTTCAGTGTTCGGCCAGCCACCTGCAGCAGTCAGGAAGAGATCCTCTCCATTGCCAACCCAGTGTATTGTGGGCTGTATTTCTTTTTATAAACCTCCTTCTTCTGAAGCATCAGGGATTGCCACAGTTGAAGACGGGCCATCAGGTGGAATGGGTTGGGACTGTGAAGGCACCCAGCATTCTCTCTGAGGTGCTTGGGTGGCTGGCTTTTGCTCACATGCTCAGGGTCTAACTGATTTTGCTTTATCTGGGGTTGCGAAAGTCTTTTCCACCTGGTCAGATTGGGTAGTGACCACCTTCATCTTCCTCTGCAGCATGTGGGTGTGGGACACTTGCCAGGACTATTTGGGTATATCTCACTTAATCATTTCCTTGCCATTATGGGGGGCACCGGTGCAGCTCGGTCCCACCTATTCTCTTCCTGTGGCACATAAGTCTGGTCTTCTGTGGGCTGTAATACTTTGGTTTCATTTCAGATGTTGGGTTTAGTATGCAGGTGCTGGGTTCTGTTCGTGGCCTGTGATATACAGGAGGCCAGACTAGATGATCTGGTGTCCCTTCTGGCCTTAAATTCTGACTCTAAGGCAACAGAGAATCAAGCCCAAAGAGTCAAGAGAATTCCTTTCCAACTTTGTATGAAATTTAGCAATTTCATTTCTGATCCCTAACCTCCTCAGTAGTTCAAGGCACTGAAGGCTGCTATTATTTCAGCTTATACTGCCTTTTGCTAAACTCTCGTCTTTGTCATTTCCACAGGAAAGGTTAACCCAGCTAGTCTAAATTGATTAACTGAATGTAGAAATTCAGCTAGCGTTGTATTTATGGACAAAGCAAATCTACACTGGCACAAGTATGAGTGCTGATTCTTCACTTTGTCTTTCTAAATTTATTATAGAGAAAATAAAGCTGCCTGCTTTCATCTGAGATCTTTCAATGACAGATTGAACACAATAGAAGAAAAAAACTGGGAATAACTAATGAGAAAATTCAGTGTAATTATACAAGATTTATTATGCTAATGTGCAAATTTATTTTCACATAATTTCAAGATGTGGGGCTTTTTAGCCCAAGTAGAAAAATGAAATATTTTTCTAGACCTCATAAAAAGAAATGTTGCATTGTTTCAACTATTGTTTAATATCCAGTAGTATTCTCCCTTTTTTTTACCAAAACAAAGTGGTCAAAGTTCAGAATGTAGTCACAATTTACCTGTGAATGAACATGGAAATCAGCATTTTTTTTTTAAGCAACATGACTTATGCCTGGGGATTTTTTTTAATCTTAACAGTACTTTTGCCATGCGGTAGTTATGGCTATATCTGAATTTAAGCATTTATATCTCAGCTATATTATCATTATTTGCTTGTATTATGGTAGTGCCTACAGGCCCAAATTAGAGGTGAGGGTTCTATTGTGCTAGGCACTGTACATACGTATACAAAAAAGATTGCCCCAAAGATTTTTACAGCTGTCAACCACAGTCCTACAGACTTACTCACATGGTTAACTTTACAAATATGAGTAATCCCCCTGACTCCTTAGCACATGACAAGAGATGGCTAAAACAAGCAAATGCAAGGAAGGGAGGAGGACATGGGGACAGTGAAAGGTTTGTTTGGTATAATAAACAGCAGTCTCCGCATGCAGACTGACTGCCTAGCCGTTGTCAGTTATTATTGATTACAGTGCTGTGTCCTTAAGGAAGGATTTTAAAGGAGAATACTGTAGTGGTTTTGTGGATTTTTTCCTCAATTGTATTGGGGGCAGCATGGGAGAAAGCGCGAAGGTTCTTGAGAAATAGTTAAAATAATGGGCAATGAAGGCACTGGTAAAAAGTTCAGGGGATAATGAGGCCTGCAGTATAAATCGATATCAAGGATTAGTTGTTAATGTTTTATAGTGGTGTCACATCAGTCTATTGGGCCATATTCTGTTGTCAGTAACACCAGGTAAATTTAAATAGCTTCATTGACGTCAATGGATGTGCACAGGTGTAACTGGGAACAGAATAAAGCCCATGGCTTGTTTGGGGTTTCATTCGTCATTCCGAACTCAGCTCAGGTTGTGAACTTTATCAGCCAAACTAGGCCTAGTTTTGAGTGAACAGAGCCATTTTATTTAAACTTTTAGAATGTCAACTTTTGATAATGGAAGCAAAAAGCCTTCAATTCATACTGGGATTAATATAAGAAAACAATGGTCAAAAATGAAAAGATTTGCTCATGTTTTTTATAGCACCCATTCCTGTAATATCCAAATGTTCTGGAAGTAGTAGAGAGAAATATGCAGTTTGATTTGTGTTTTTCAGCCAACACAAGACAGACACAGAATGAGTCTTTAAAAATGTATAGATTCCTATGACTATATGAAATGAATGTAAATAGTGAGGACAAATGACAGTAAAATGTAAGCAGGAGACCTGGAATAGCCTCTGGGTTTGGCAGGAGATTTAAAAGTTTGAGTCAAATTTTCACAATTCCTGGAAGCTGTTTGGTTTCTGCATCCATTGAAAAATACAAAATCAGATTAATGCACATTGCATTCTCTGTAGCAAGAAGCTGTATCATGTGGAAATACTACAAGGACCTTCTCTGAGGCATAATCCCTTATGGAGCTCTCCTTTGCAATGGAGCAATAACTCCTCCCTTCACTGCTCTCTCCCCCTACAAAATAGTGTGCTTGAATGACGTATCAGAGCCTGTAATGTTCTATCTGGTCTCTGTCCTGCAAAATATCTGTAGCGTGCTCTTGCTTCCAATGCACAAACTACATGCCATGTTTTTTATCTAATATCCACCTTGGGAGAAACCGCTCACTCCCTTTTTTTCCCAGGCTTTAGTTACTGAATCATTTTTATCCCACATGTAACGCTATTGACTTTGGCCCAGTGTGGTTTATTTCATCATACTGTTTGGCCCTTTGTTAGCAGTAATCAAAAACTATTACAAAAATGGGGCAGTTTGTTTCTTCATGTTGGAGCCACGTGAAATTTGGTCAGTTTGGCTCATTTTGTTTTTTGGTTGAGGGGTGTGCCTAAATGCAATACTTAAGTGAAACCCGAGGCCTCGGGCTGCACACAAAGCAAGGCCAAAGATCGAGGCTGTCTGTGTTTTGAAATCAGTTTGGCTGCAGTCAAATATATATACATACTCAGTTTTTTAAAAATGTACTGGCTTTGCCACTGTTTGAACTTGTGAGTCTAAATCTTAGCTTAATGCATGCACTGAGTAACTAAGTTGTGTGTGCATGTGGCAAGGAAATTTTATAGAACTTGAGGGGGGAGAGGACTTTTTCTTTCTTCCACTAAACCAGGACTTTGTTTAGTATATTTCAACAGTGCTGAAAATTCTATTTCCCTAGGTGTCCCTTGTCCACCTCCTAAAGACTGTCCGATTGCTGCGTCTTTTACGTCTTCTTCAGAAGCTGGATCGTTATTCCCAGCACAGCACAATTGTCCTCACACTTCTTATGTCTATGTTTGCATTGCTTGCTCACTGGATGGCATGCATTTGGTATGTCATTGGAAAAAAGGAGATGGAAGAGAATAATCCCGTTACTTGGGATGTAGGTAAGAGTCTGTTTTTTACCATATATAAATCACCCAGTGTTTCCTTTCTTGTTAAAGTTTATAATACTGTACCATATTGCTCTGTAGGATATAAAAGCTAAAACTACAGAGTATATTTTATTAACCAGGGCATATTTAATACATGTAAATATTTAAAATGAATTGCCTGATTAAGGGATGGGTAATCCCACTGAAATTTGACCCAAATGTCCATTCCTCAACCCCACATTTGTGTACCTACAAAGTGAACATGATTTATATATTGAACAAGGTTTTGCATATTTGATTCTAAGAGGCTAAGTTCTTTTGAGTTTACCTAATTATAAATTTCTATCTACCTACCTTCAACACAAGAAAAGACTCATTCCTTTAACTGTCTCCTTTCCTTTTTAAAACATAGTCTGTACTTTAAAACATCATACATGGAAAACATATTAAATAATCAATTTTGTTTAGTTTTTCTAGTAATGTTTATTTAAGCATTTATTATTTTTCTCGAAGTGCATTAAACCAGTGGCAAGGGTTTGTTGCCCAAATCATATATGTCTAATGATGGTATTTAAAACATTCAATAAAAGATCAACAGTTTATGGACGATAACATTTTATAGGTACTGGTCCATCTTCATCCCTATAATAACCAGATTGAAATCAATGAGTCACCAGGGATGATTTGGCCCAGTTTCTGTCATTTAAAACTGTTATCTTTCCTGAGCTGAAAATGTGAACTCTACTAGCACACAAGAAGGTACAGGAGAGTGTGTGAAGAACTGACCATATCACCACTAGGACTGGGGAAATGCTTTCTGCCTAAATTTGAACCCACTTGAGGTCAAGCATTTGCAAGTTTGGTGCATATTTCATTGTTTCTGAGTTCCTGTTTCACTTGGAATTGAGAAGAGATCCAGTTTTTCAAAAAGGATTAAACTGGAGCACAGAGTAAGAGGAGTGAAAAACAAAGATTTTGAAAAATTAGCAGAGAGGAAGAGTCGATAGAAAAATTCTGATGAAAAGATAAATACCATATACAGGCTTTCCTTTAGTCAGATTTTTTGTCAAAAAAATTGGAGAATGAGGAGGTGAGCAAAGATTTTCAATTATAGATGTGGTGGGAGGTCTGAAATGCAAACTACTTTAGTGAATCTCGCAAACCAGAACAATAGCTCACGAGGTTTGCAAATCATGGAAAGTCAGGAGAGGCTTCCAGTTCTTAGTAGCTTCACAATGTAATGGGTAGAACCTGAACTGGCTTCTTTTCTAAAATCCTCCAGTGAACGGCCTTGTTTGTTTGGGAAGGGTGTGGAAGGGGGAGAACATGTTAATGGGGAAGGTCTGTACTTTTCAGGTTAAACCTAAGGGCCAGTTTCTTCAACTAAAAGAAAAGGAGTACTTGTGGCACCTTGGAGATGCATCCGATGAAGTGAGCTGCTCATGAAAGCTTATGCTCAAATAAATTTGTTAGTCTCTAAGGTGCCACAAGTACTCCTTTTCTTTATGCAGATACAGACTAACACGGCTGCTACTCTGAAACCTTTCTTCAACTAGTTATCTTGTATTTCTTCTGAGTGATGTTCAAGACTTCTGGAGCTTTCAAAGTTGTATTGGATGGGGACTCCTCCCTCCCCCCAATTATATTTAGTTATAAGGGTTTGCATCTATAAACTGGGAGATGAATTGACTGTTATATGTGAACAGGAAGGGGTTTGGTAGTGATTGGGTATTACTGCAGCTACATCACTCTTTCTTTAAGGCAGTAACTATCACCCTGCAGCTTTCAGAGTCATTCTAACTTCACTCTGAATGAAGAACAAAGAAGAACTTCTTCTGTCTTTTTCTTTGCTGGCAAACCATGAGTCACCCCTTTTGTTCACTTTCTTTTTTTTTTCTTCCTAGTTGTCTTTTCCTTTGACCTTATATAAAACCTTTTGTTCTTGTCTAGATGAATAGAAAGAGGGCAAGGACAGTGGTAAAATTGGTTGGGTCTTGTAAACTCTGTTGATTTTCTTTGTTCTGTAAAATACAAAAGGGCTGAATAGAAACATGTGAGTATTTTAGGTGTCTTTTTGTTGTTTTTAAGAAAGGCCTGTTGCCTACTCAACACTGTAATCATACCTGATAGAGGGATATAGGACTCATTCCCTTTCAGATGCCTGCTCAGGAAAATGTTTGGTGAGGGAAGTATACAAACAGCAGGGACTAAGTGTACAGAGAAGTTGGCTCTAGCTAAAACATCAGGTCCTTTTCTTGCCTCCTTGAATCCCCCCCCCCCCCCCCCCCCCCCCCGCATACACACACCCTTCTTTAAAAGTTGCTGCAAGAGGAATGACTGATGGGAAAACTAGTGGGAAGGTTAAAAGTGCCTGACCTGGAACTAACTGAGGAAGTCGGAGGGAGAAATTCAGGGAGAGGAACACCTAATCAACGCACCTCTCCAGCTTACCGTGAGGCTACCAAAATCCTGTCTGATTCTCTGTCATGCATGTCTATTGTTCATGTTTTCTTCCTCTTTGTCATGAATTTGTTTGAACAAAACAGCTCCTGGGGCTGGCTGACGAGCTCCTCACAAAGTGCAGTGCAGAAACCTCACAAAGCTGTAGCAGAAGAGGGGGAGATACAAAGAAAGCCCAGTGTTTGAATGGGTCACAAATTCACGAGCAGAAACAAAATAAGGAAAAAAGTTGTGCTCAACAGACATATTAAACAGCCTTCAAAGGACATTGTCAGCGGGTTTAGGCTCTGAAAGTTAGTTTATTCAAACACACTTAGCACTGTCTCAGTTACCAGGCAAACTGGCCCTCTGATTCCCATTCAGTGCACACACACCCTACAGTCTCAGGCCATGGGCCATCACATCATATCAATTATATGATTCTCAGACTCTGACTGGGCCCTAGGTGGCAGTGCCCAGGTACTAACCATGATTGCCTCAGCAGGCCTGACTAAAGGTATATCTACACTTATATATGTACACTTACACTATATCAGCCAACTAGCGCTGTTATAAATAGACTGTGAGGCACAATGTAGGTGAGTAGAGTGCCCTATACTCCTGTACCCCCAGGGTATATACTCCATACGGCTCTCTACACACCCAAGCAGTCCCTCCCATGTCTACGCTGTTGCAGTGTAGTGTCCTGCTGTGTCCTCCAGTGAAGAGCTCCTGGAGCCTTTCACTGGAGTGTGTAGCAACACACCACAGTAACAAGTGTGGATGCAGCCTGTGGCACGTACCTACATGTGTAGCGCCTGTCGTCTACATGCTGCCATAAGTGCAGGCATAGCTTTAGGCTCAGGCCCTGCAGTTCTGTGCTCTCTGGGGGCAATGACCGTGGTAATTAGAGACCAAACAGCCTCCTTAAAGTAAAATAGCATTTATTTAGAACAGAAGCATTTCTAGAAAACATATCATAAAAACAATATGACACGCTACACATGTGTCTGGCTTAGCAGGTGTTTAACCATCTTCCACGTGGGGACAGAGGAAGAAATAGCTTCCTATACACTGTTCCACAGAGCCTCTTTCTGTCAGCTTGTCTCCTTGTCAAAGCTCACTGATGCTCCCTGGACAGCTCCTGGTGACTCACCACCCTTTGCAGGGATCAAGACAACTTTTTAACTCTTTATAACCCATTTGATCTCTAGACTCCCAGCCTGACAAAAGAGCTGTGTCACTTCCCCCTACAGCCTGGAAGGATGTCACTGTATTTTAAGTGTGTGCTTCCATGTTCTTATCTGGAAAGCTATTTTGTTGTCTTTCTGTACCGACCCCATTGAATTCAAGTATTAGAGGCTGCCCTTTTTAGAGCTAGTGAGCCTGGGGCTAGCCAGCACTGTTCTGAGGCAGAGTGCCATTAAGGACCAGTGTTTGGGCCTGGTAGAGGGGATAATCAGACCCAGCAGGGAAGAGGTCAGGTGATACCTGTAAAGGTTGAAAGAGTTGAACTGAGAAGGCTTGCTATAAGGAAGCAGTTTGGCTCAGGGAGTGGGGCAGAGGGGGCGGGGGGAGAGATTTTCAGGCAGACAGCCTCTCCGGGGACTGAGGAAGAGCTGCCAGGGGCATGTAAGCTCTGGCAAAGAAGCCCTGGATCAGGAGAATTGTGCAGCTGTTGAATTAATGTTGAACTGTTTATTTGGGGGATTTTGCTGAAGATTGTAGCACCACCAGTAAATGAAGCCCCGAGGGAAAAAGGACTGATCCAGACTCTGGGCATAGAGACTGTTCAGCAGCTTACACGTACATATAATAAACATTCCATTATCCCTTCTAGACAATAACTTCCCCTTGCAGACCAGGTCACATACGGCGTTCATAACATTATTACATATCAGCTTCACATCTGTCACCAGCAGCATTGCCAACCTTCTTTCCATATGTTATATGTAATAATTTAGTACAGGGGTTTTTAAAAGGAAAACAATATAAAATATTGAAAGTATTAGAATAGTTGGAAAACAATGGGCTCAGAAAGTCTCAAACAAGGACTAAGTCACCTTCCATAAAATGTACATCAAATTTCTATCTGAGCATATGCATGCTCCATATATTAGAACAGTGGGCTATATTCTGCCCTCAGCCAGATTTGTGTAACCACATTGGTTTTTTTCATATGCAAGTTATTTGCTGGTAAGACATAATGCTAGATTTTGAGCTCCCTGTGAAATCTGATTAGTGCTACTGTGGCAATGTAGTGTGTTAGCAGTGGTCCTCCCCCTCTGGTTCAGTGGGAGGCTGCCCTGCCTCACTACATAAATGGACATCACCCACAGTTAGGGAATTAGCAGAGCACTGAACAATCTATGGCTCTGGCCTGTAGTCAGGGCAGTGCAGCAAAGGGTCAGGCGTTCTAGCTCCAGAAGATGGCCGACAAACGTGGGCCTTTTGGCCAAGAGATGGGAGGCTGCCACCCCAGGGGTGGGATGGCAGGGGGTAGATGGACCTGGGCCTACCCGACTCCACCGAGCCCCAGGCCAGGGCCCTAACAGTGGTGGAGTTAGGGGTCAGTGGGGAATCCAGCTGCAACATGCTAACAGCAGTTTAGGTAGCGATGCAGCCAGACTGAGGTCAGATACCCCTGGACCACTTCCTACCCTCCTCTCAGGTTGCACTGGATCCATTGAGTGTCCTCCGACTCCTCAGGATTGGTAGCCAGTGGCCGTTCCAGCAACTCCTCAATGTCTCAGTCTACTGGCAACCCCAGCCACTTTGGCTAGTCCTCAGCTTGGCGTAGCTCCCCTTCGGTCTCCAGGCTCGGGAGTGGGCAGAAGATGTCTGTTTCCTCTGGCGGCTGCAGCCCAACTGAGCTCCAGGACTTGCCCTTTATACTTCCAAGCATGCCCTGGCTCTGCCCACCTGGGTTCAGAAAGTGGTCCCTCCCCCTGTGCCTCAGTGGGAGGCACTCCACCTCACTACAGACAGTATAAAGCTGATTCAAGCTGGCTAAAATTACCCATAATGCAAGGGAATCCTCAAGTGTGGTAGAAGCAGCGCATCCTGCCTTATGCCACCCCATCTACCCAGATAAGGGACGTATGTGGAGGAGGTGGAAAGAGTTTGGCTGGTGTGCTGCAGCACACTGGCGATCTCCAGATGCCACTTGGAACCATAACCTGGAACAATCTTGAGGCTGCTTTACTTTACACCTGGGGCAACACTTGCCCCTGGAAGCCCCAAGGATTGGGAGAGGATAAAGATGTCATAGACACACCTTCTTCCTGAGAGTACATCTGAGCTGAACCCAAGGACTGGAACCATAGAATGTCACAAACCAGTAATATTGTATGAATTTCTGTTCATGTTTGTGTAGCCTCTTCTTTGTCATTGAGTTACCCTGTGAATAGTCCCAGGGTAATTATTATAAGCATAGTAGAGTTGGGTCCAAGGTAAATACGACTCACTAGTGAAGTAGAGTTTGTCCTGTTAATTTATACATCTGCATCATATTTTACCTCAAAACATATTAGGATTTAAATACAATCAATGAGAGCACTCTCTAACTAGGATACAACTGAGCATAAGTACAAGTCACAAGAGCAGGTCCTTAATAATGAGGAGCTTCTCCTCCTGTTTTATAAAGGATGAGAGTCCACGTTTATTTAGAGCCCAATTCTGACACTTGCTCACATTAACTAATACCGTACTCCATTAAGAGTTCCACTGATTTCAGAAGGATTACTTGCTAAGTAAGGTACCGCTTAATGCAGGTAAGGGTGGCAGAACCTGGCCCTTAGTTTTTGTACCTAATCTGCCAATTGCATTTTACCATTACCTTTTTATTCAATATAATTAAAACCACAACTAGACACTCAGTTTTTAAAGATGGCTGTGATCCAAAGCCCACTGACGGCAATGAAAGTCTTTCTATGGACTCTAGTGGGCTTTAGATCAGGCCCTAAGCCAGTATTTTGAGAAAGATGTATATGTATCTTTATTCTGCTGTTTGGTTACAAAAGAACATGTCTCCTCCTTAGAAGCAGGTTTTTTCTTCTCCTGTTAGCTGTGGTAGTAAGTGCCTTATAGCTGAAAAGCTCCTCTGGATTAATGGTATTCCACTACGGTGCATCTAGCAGCTGAAAGAAAAAGATGTCTTTGGTTGGAGGAGGGACAAAAATTAGTGATTGTTTGTTTTTATAGATAGACTTGTTTCAGATCATATTTCTTTTATTAACTTCCTTACCATGTTTAGTGTTTCCTCAGAAAGCTTTCAACACAGAATAAAGTCTGAGGTTTTGCTGATGCTCTAAAATTTTTAGGCTGTAATATTGTAACTATTACTTAGGACCTAGTTGTGCTAACAGATATACATCATAACCCTGATCCCATACCATTGACTTGGGTGGGACATGCATGGGGCCCATGTATCTGTTTCTTTGGCTAATTTAAACAAACCAGGTACTTAGTTTACATGTGGATTAGGGAGAGGGGAATGATAAAGTACTTCTAATGAAAATACACAAAGCAGAAAAGTGTGTGTGCTGTTGTTTGGCTCTTATTGGGCCAAATCATGAAGTTCTTCCTCAGTTCTTTGTCCTTATTCAGGCAAAGTTCCCACTGTAAAGAATTTAAAATAATAAATTCAAGAATGTTGCCATTCAGTTATGAGAAGAAAAGGAGGTGATTTTTCATTAGGGGGTAGGCTGTGGTTCCTGTCTGCAGACGGGGAAGCAGTTATAGGAGTAGACTGACCTCCGTTGTCGTCAGTGTGAGTAACTGTCACCTGTATTGATTCATATTTAAGTTAAGCTTGTTTCAGATGTATTTAGATAGGTTGTTTCTATGTGCAGGCTTGTCTATTTACACACAATGATGTAAACGTGACAAAATGCTAATGAATCAGCCGTTGTTATATTGTGTTGAAGCAGGCTGTGGACCTTACAAAATGCTCTGATGGGCCATGTATGGCTCATGGATCATAGGTTGGGCACTCTTGATCTAGACCATCCCTGACAGGTGTTTTGTCTGATGTGTTCTTAAAAATCTCCAGTGGTGGAGATTCCACAAACTCTCTCGGTAACTTGTTCCTAACTGTAATGGTAGTTAAGAACAGGAAGTTTTTTCCTAATGTCTAACTTAAATTTTCCTTGCTGCAATTTCAGCCCATTACTGCTTGTCCTGTCCTCAGTGGTTAAGGAGAACGATTTATCACCTTCCTCTTTATAACAACCTTTTACGTACTTGAAGACTGTTATTGTGTCCCCCTTCCGTCTTCTCTTCTCCGGACTAAACAAACTCATTTTTTTTCAATCTTTCTATGTCAGTCAAGTTTTCTAGACCTTTAATCGTTATGTTGCTCTTCTCTTGACTTTCTCAACATCTTCCCAAAGTGTGGTGCCCAGTACTCCAGGTTGAGGCCTTATCAGTGCTGAGTAAAGTGAAGAATTACTTTTAGTGTCTTGCTTACAGCGCTCCTGCTAATACATCCCAGAATGATATTCATTTTTTTGCAACAGCATTATATTGTTGACACACTTGGTTTATGATCTACTGTAACCCCCAGACCATTTTCTGCAGTACTTCTTCCTAGACAGTCATTTCCCATTTTGTATTTGTGCAATTGATTATTCCTTCCTGAGTGTAGTTGTAATTGTCCTTATGGAATTTCATCCTATTTATTTCAGACCATTTTGCCAGTTTGTCAAAATCATTTTGAATTCTAATCCTGTCCTCCAAAGCCCTTGCTATCCCTCCCAGCTTGATGTCATCCGCAGAATTTATAAGTGCACTCTCTGCGCCGTTATCCAAATCGTTTACGTAGATACTGAATAGAATTGGACCAGGACAGATCCCTGCGGGATCCCACTCAGTATGGGATATGAGAAGGTAATGCAACCTGAGCCTTCTTGTCTAGGACTTGAGACCCTCACCTGAGCAAGTCTTGCAGCCTTCACCAGCCAAGAAAGCAGTTGTTGTTTAGTCATTGTGCAGTTTGACTTTATTGCCTGATAAAGCATAGCTACTGGGCTGATCATTTACAGTCCAGTTAGCACTTGAGATAGTCTTATGTTCCTTTTTCCTCTTTTCATTCCTGACTTTTAAAATTCCTTGCTTTTTCCTTTTGTATTGTTCCCATCATTCAATCCCTTTGGTGAGGCAGCCATCTCCGTGAGACATGGCATGATTTTCTGCAAAAATAAGATTTTCAGTTAGCTGGCACAGAATAGAGGCTCTGATTCTGATCTCACTTACACCAGTGTAATTCCACTGACTTCAGTGGCATTGCTTCTCATTTCCACAGGTTTAACTGAGATCAGAATAAGGCACAGAGTCTTTATTGCCTGTTTTGAATTAGTCCATGCTGAGTTAGCCCCCTTCATGTTCTTACCAGCTATGAGAAGTGTCATTCAGATCTGGCTGTACAAGAAACAGACAGTACTGAAAATGTTTCTTGTTGCTAAATGCATTCACCCTATGAGAACTGTATGATCTGTTGAAACTGGACTACCGTGAATATGTAGTGAGCAGATTAGTAGGCAGCCAAGTGTCGGGATGCTGCTTCTCTTAGATAGTCAAAGCTGTCAAGTATAATTTTATGTAACAGTCTTGAGCAGTTCTCCCTCCTGTCAGCCATAACTTCAGCAATAACTTTTTATTAGTTCACCTATAGTAACACTTACAATACTGTAGTTATGGAGGACTTATTATCAGCACCAACTTAGAACACCTATATTTAAATGGAAAAAAAATGTCAAATTTGCTTCCTTTGGAAAGGATTCAAAAAACCTTTTTCATTTAAACTTATTTAATTATTCACATGTTTCTTTCAACAAATTATCTTTATTCTCTTTTCTGATTTATACTTGGTAAGTAGTTTTTATTACTTTTGTGACCATTATGTTTGACTCAGTAACAGTAAAGCTCTGCAAGCTTTTGGACCATTCTACTTGCACTTATGTTACAAGGTTGCAGTATAAAACTCTCCACGCTGAACTTATTCTTTGCATAGTTTGTCTAAATTCTGTCAGTATATCTGAAGTCAGCTGTGAAGCTGGAATCTTCATCATGATAATTATCAAATGTCATATCCAGAGTTTAGTGGCTTAAATAGTTTTTAATGCTAGGAAGGTTTTTCCAGGCTGATGCAAAGAAACTTAAAGCATTCATCATTCTTTTCATTAGTTCTTTTGCAGTCACCAGCAATCTTGTCAGAAGCTCTGGGGATATGTTTTGAATATATCCTTGTGAGTCACTTGCACACCTATCTAGGTTAAACTCCACTTACACTTCTTTCAGAGGAAAGGCTATTTTTTAGGTGTTTGCAAAACCGGAGATATTCAAAGCTGCTAGTTTTTCACTTTTATGATGAGTTTTAGCGTATTAATTAACATCTCCTAGTAATCTGAGATATGACACAGCAGGCTCAGTGGTAAGATAAAAGCCAAGTTAGAAAAACAGCAGTGCTGTTACTCTCTGTACATGACCAAAGTAATGAGGAAGCTGGGATAACAATTAATACTTAACATTTCTTAAACCTTCACTGTGCTGTACAAATTTTAATTAATCCTCACAACATTGTATAATGAAATAAATAACATACTTCCCAATATATGTAACAAAACTGAAGCAGAGAAGTTAAATGGCTTGCCAGAGACCACAGAGGGGAGCATGTACCAGAGCTCAGATTAGATCTCAGGATTTGTTGGCTCCCATGCTTATCCTTAGGTAGTGCCCTAATGAATAACTATTAATTATTATTCATGCTGATTATTCCAGCTGTGTTTTGGTACAGACTTAGGCCCTCATCCTGCTGTTGGTTACTTATTAAAATTATTTTCCGGAAGTGACATTAGCAGTATTGCCAACTCCAAGCTTTTGAAAAGCATGAGCCAGTCCCCCATCATGAGATTTTTAAAATACAGTTCTGTGGGAGTGGGGTGGGGGGTTTAATCCTTTAAAGTTCATGTTTTCAAGCTTTTCTTAGCAACTATTAGGGCTAGAAACTAACTTTTTTAAAAAGAAAGAAAGAAAGAAAATACTGAAGCTCTCATGGAATCTTAGGACTCCAGATACTGGGGTTTTAAGAAAAATACAAACTGTTACAAGACTTGTGATAAAATCAAGATAGCTGACAAAACTACATTTGTTAGACCCTGATCTTGTATGGACAGACCCTTTCACCCAACTCCCATAGACATGGGATCTGCCCTCAGTCTAATTGCAGGATTGGGGCCTATACAAAAATTTAGTTTTAATTTAGTTTTAGTAAGTATCCAATTTATGAAGTGTGTGTGTGTGTGTGTATATATATATATATATGTATATGTATATATATGTATATATATATATATATGTATATATATATATATAGGATATATAGAGAGGATAATGCTTTAGGCTAGATTATGACCAACTCTCACCCCTGAGTATGAGGCAATGCGTAGCTACATCCCCCTAGGAGAAGCCCTAGGAAGAAATTGTGATTGACTCTCAGTCCTACCCTGGTTCTCCACCCTTGCTCCCATGAGGAAGTAAATTACTGTTGCCCTGAAAAGATTGCAACTTACTGCCTCCATCACACTGGCAGGCATGATGGAGAGGCAAAGCCAAGGCGCCACTCATTCCCTGCCTTATCATGATCATTTTACTCTGAGTGGGAATAGAAGCTATGGGGAGCTTGCTCTCCCTAACCCTGTGCCCTGTCACAATCCAGGCAGGCCACACAGGGCATTGTGAGGAGTTTTACACCCCTGCTGTCCTGTCTGACCACATAAGTGTAACTGACAATCTTGCTCTTCATTTGTTTGGTCATAGAAGCAAAACACACACCAAACTAAGCCTGACGTTGATGAAATATCGCACATGTGGGTCAGTCATTGTTCTAGTTTTGCAGCTTCAGGTTTTTTATATTTTTTTCTCTTAAATATTTCTCGAAATATTCTTGATTACATTTATAGAACTAAATAGGTTCTCCCTTATGCCAACAAGAGCAACTTTGAATGCCCAAGACTCTCCACTCATAAATGTGTATTCTAGTTAAGATTTGGGGCCAAATCCTGGGCTGTGGGACCCACTGGGTTTCAGCAGGGTGCGAGTCAGTGCAGAATTTGGCCAACTCAGTTTAAATCATGGTTTAGCTATAGTTTTATGGCAACATCTGTAAATGTCTCTTCATACCAGTGTGATTATGGACTGAATGATTTCTAAAAGAGGGGAAGCATGATCAAGCTCAAACAAAGTTACTGAAGGAGTACTTCAGCCATATCAAAGTGGGATATTTTGAAAAGCTTGGAAGAGGTCAGCTCTTTAAATACTCAGGTTAAACAAGCCACAATTAGAGCAGACTCGACCCCCCCCCCCCCCATGCGCGCGCACACACCAATTTAGAGTTAGCATGTGTAGGATTATGACTTCTAACAGGAGAAGAACTACACTGTTGACTAAATATACAGTATGTCATTCATTAGCCATTGTCAGAACTTTAGCTCAGTCTGTGATCTCTGCCTCTGAATTCTTAATTTAAATCTCTGCTCCAGTGCGTTTATTGTATTTAATTTTAAATTCACCATTATCTTACCAGTGACGACAATACCTGTTACTTTGAAACTGCAGCCTTTTCTAATTTTTGTGAAGCAGCTTTAAGAAGAGGAATAAAAGATATAATTATATCTCACTTGAGCAGTGGCTTCTTCAATTGAAGAAAATGTTTATGGCTCTAGTAACTTGGGGTGATCCCATTGAAGGTCCTTCGTTGTGTGGGATGTACATACATCTCCTTGCTTGTCTATTTCTGATGTGTAGGAAAAGAAAAGGGTGAGTTCATCTGACTGCAAGTTCTTTTCCCAATTAATGTATGAAAGAAACATTTGCCAGTTCCAATTCTTGTGAAATTTTTTGGGACCCCAGTTGCTTACAGATTTAACCAACCAGTTCAGATTATCCTCTTCAGAATTTATAGCAAATTGGTTAGCCCCCATATGCTGGTATGTGAATAATTGGTGGTACTTACATGGGTAGAATAAAAGACAATCATCTCAAAACTTAACCAATCACAAATCATTCTTAAGGTTTGTAAGCCTTTGGCAACACCCATTTCAATATTTTTACATTCTATTTAGTGGGTTTCAAAAATGTTGGGGGGAAGAAAAGAAAGTATCATAATACCATGATAAAGGCTATTTTTGAGACATTTCCGAGATGATTGGAACAGGAAGAGCTGGAAATTTCATAAGAACATCTATTCTGGAGAATTTTCCAGCACAGCTATCAAACAAAGGAAGTTTGGGTAATCATCGTCTGAACTGGATCTCCAACCCTGTTGTGTTTCGCCCATAGTAAATAGTTAGTATTTCAATATATTGGATATTGTGCACCTAATGCACTGACTGGAAATACATTGTTAATTCAGGAAAAATCCACACTCCATTCCCAGTCCTTCAGTCATTGAAATCAGTGCCATGGTAAGTAATATTTTTTTTCCACTCAGTCAGTTGCTTTGAAAAGTTGTCAAATGTCAGTTCTGGATTACCAAATCATTTTTGCAAAGAAAAGTTCTCACAAAAGAGAAAATTAATTTCTGTTGATATTTCTTCCAAATATCTGTCTAAAAATATAGGGCTTGATTCTGCCACACTTACTCAAGTTGAGAAGTGCTTACTCAGGTTGAGAAGTACTGGCTCATATGAATAATTCCATTGAAGTTGACTGGACTACACTTTTTAGTAAATACTGCAAGGAAGGGGAAGTTCCTCTGATTCTTTCCTCACCATCCATCCTCTACTTAATTTTACAGAATCTATCACTTATGTGCCACACTGCTAGAATTCACACACAAAAATCTTAATAGAAACAAATGGATTTTACATATGCAGATCCACTCACCAGTGTGTGCAGCTGCTAGTATATAGGTGAGTTTTGAATGCACAAAGTTCTATGTTTTTAAATGCGGGCCATGTTGAGGCCCACTTGAAAGTTTGGATCCAAATTTCTACTTTCCTTGTATCTGACACATCCTACTCATAAAAGGTTTTTAAAAACCATCATCATTCTCAAAGTGTTGCTGCAAATGAAAAATGGTCAGGAATTTTCCATCCGGTTTTTTTGACAGATAATTCAGTTTCTGGAAAATCAAAAATTTCTGTGGAGAAATTTTGATTTTTGCTGAAATTTTTTGAATCTCCATTGAGAAAATTGAAATGAAATATTTCATTGTCGGTGGGGTTGACCTGAATCGAAATATTTCATTGTCGGTGGGGTTGACCTGAATCGAAATATTTCATTGTCGGTGGGGTTGACCTGAATCAAAATATTTCCTTTTGTTGAACCCAGTAGAAACATTTAATTCTGGGTGAGTTCAGTATTTAAGCTATGAAAGTTTGAACTACCTTGGTCCATCATGAGAGTTAAAGTTCAAGTGTCTCTTGCTCCCATTCTCCTTTTTCTCCTGTCATCTGGCTGGACTATATCTCCCATTATGCATCATAGTCTCCTCTCTGGTTGAACCACTGCAATGAATCATGGGAGTTCCATGACTGAGCTACATCCTCTGAGATCTAGTCCACCCAGCTAGCCCAGCCCCTAGAGGAGAAAGGGGACATGAAGCATCTGAATTACAGCTCCCATGAGGCACCACCGTGGTTCAAATGGACAGAGTTCAGTGTTAAACCAAAGAAATTTTGGAGCTTTCCATTATGCAAAATATATAGATATAGATGTTTTGAGTTTTCAAGATGAAAGCACATGTTGAAATGTCGGCATTTCCTATGGGATGGAAATTCCAGTTTTGGACCAGCTCTATTGCTTGCATACATTACACGAAATGTTTTTCTTCACATGTAGTGCTATATAAAAATGCTTATCCCAAAAGTAAAATGAGCAAGTATTCTACTTTTTGCTGTTCCCTGTTAAGTCTGAAAAATTATAGGGTTTTGTGCTAATAGAAAGCAGTTTTCACAGCTGAAAAATGTTTCTTCCTAGTTGTGGAAAGGGCCTTTTGTCCAAGGGTTAAAACTACATACGGTAGGCAAAACTTGGACCATGTTGGCCTTTTTGACACAGGCTGAATCTATGCTTAATATGATCATACGTTGGATGGCAACTGTTGAGGCTGCATCACCAGTTTCTTAAGCAAATTTTAATGCACTTTACTGCCCTACTCACATCTGGGCAGACAGTTCAGATACTGAAATGTTAACACTCCAGTAGTCCAGCAGGAAGTAAAAGCATGCAAGATAAGTAAAAATAGGACTTGGAAGAAATGAAGACAAGTGAAACCATCTTGGGTATTTTTCCTTTTAAATTTTATTTGAGCTAGGCCTATGCATTTTTAGCAGACTCAGGGAACCTGTGATTTCTGCTCTGTGGTGGGAGGACATATATACATAATGTTAACCAAAGCTATTTTATTTTGGGGAAATGTAAAAGAAAAAAATGCAGAGTTCTAGTGAGATATAGTGTGATCTATAGACACAGTCTGTAGAATTTCAAAGTTGTTGATCACTTTCCAGAGCTCAATTCAAGCTTAGGTTGAGAGTAGAAAGGTCAGTACCGCCAATGCAGAGCGGCTGAGCTGTAAAGAACTTAGAGAAAAGCGTTCAGACTTTTTATGTAGTTGCTAACATTTTTTCAGAAGAAATCATGGTACCTGGATGTAGTCTCTGTCTTCGGTGATATGCATCACAATTAAAAATCATGCGTGATGTGAACTGCAGATGACTTGCATGTTTGTCTGTTCATGCCACAAAGCAATCACTGTTGACATCAGTGGAAATACCTTGTTTGGAACAATTTCTGCATAGGTAATAGAGATCCTCAGTGCAAACTGGAGTGAAGAATTAAGAACATAAGGACACCCATACAGGGTCAGACCAATGGTCCATCTAGCCCAGGGGCGGGCAAACTTTTTGGCCTGAGGGCCGGATAGGGGAGGCTGTGCCTCCCCAAACAGCCTGGTGTGGCCTGTCCCCTAACCGACCACTCCCCCCCCCCCCCCGCTTCTCACCCCCTGACGGCCCCTCCTGGGACTCCTGCCCCATCCAACCCGCCCTGTTCCCTGTCCCCTGATGGCCCCTACCCCATCCAACTCGCCCTGTCCCCTGACCGCCCCTGGACCCTCCATCCAACACCCACTCCTTCTTGACTGCCCCCCAGAACCCCTGCCCCCATTCAACCCCCCTGTTCCCCACCCTCTGACCACCCCAATCCTTATCCACACTCAAGCCCCTGACCACCACCCGAACTCCACTGCCCTCTATCCAACCCCCCCTGCTCCCTGCCCCTTTGCCGCACTGCCTGGAGCATCAGTGGCTGGCGGCGCTACCGCCGCGCTACCCAGAGCACTAGGATGGGCAGCCGTGCCACCTGGCTGGAGCCAGCCACGCCGGCAGGCAGCACAAAGCACCAGGTCAGGCCTCAGCTCTGCAGCTGTGCTGCCCGGCAAGAGCTCACAGCCCCCCAGAGCATTGTGCTGGTGGCGCAGTGAGCTGAGGCTGCAGGAGAGAGGGAACAGCAGGGGAGGGGCCGGGGTTTAGCCTCCTGGGCCGGGAGCTCAGGGACCAGGCAGGAGGGATGTTGCCTGCAGGCCTTAGATTGCCCACCTCTGATCTAGCCCATTATCCTGTCTTCCGACAGTGGTTTGTGCCAGAAAGGAGTGAACAGAACAGGGCAGTTTATCAAGTGATCCATCCCCTGTCATCCAGGCCCATCTTCAGAGGTTTAGGGCCACCCAGCGCATGGGGCTGCATCCCTGGCAATCTTTGCTAATAGCCATTGATGGACCTATCTTCCATGAACTTATCAAATTCTTTTTTGAACCCAGTTATACTTTGGGCCCATCCCCCGGCAATGAGTTCCACAGGTTGTCACTATACATTGTGTGGGAAGAAGGACTTATATTTGTGTTAAACCTGCTGCCCATGAATTTAATTGTCACCCCAGGTTCTCGTGTTATGAGAAGGCATAAATTGCACTTTCCTATTGACTTCCTCCACACCATTCATGATTTTAGAGACGTCTATCAGATCGTCCCTCCGTCATCTCTTTTCCAGCTGAACAGTCTCAGTATTTTTTTTAATCTCTCCTCATATGGAAGCTGTTCTGCACCCCTCATCATTTTTGTTGTCCTTCTCTGTACTTTTCCCAATTCTAATATATCTTTTTTTGTGGTGGGGGAACCAAAACTGCATGCGTGCATTCAAGGTGTGGGAGTACCATGGATTTATATAGTGACATTGACATTTCCTGTCTTATCTGTCCCTTTCCTAATGGTTCCTAACATTCTGTTAACTTCTTTGTCTGCCATTGCACATTTAGCAGATGTTTTCAGAGAGCTATTCTCAATGATTCCAAAATCTTTCATCAGCTTTCACCTGTCATTTTGGTGCCCCATCACTCAGTTTTGTGAAATCTCTTTATAATTCTTCGCAGTCAGCTTTGGACTCAACTATCTTGAGTAATTTTGTATCATCTGAAAACTTTGAAATCTCACTGTTGAGCTATTTTTCCAGATCACTTATGAATATGTTGAACAGCACTGGTCCCAGCACAGATATTTGAGGGACCCTCACAATTTACCTGTCTTCACTGTGAAAACTGACCATTTATTCCTACCCTATTTCCTGTCTTTTAACCAGTTATTGATCTGCGAGAGGACCTTCCGTCTTACCCCATGACTCCTTACTTTGCTTAAGACCCTTTGATGTGGGACTTTGTCAAAAGCTTTCTTTGAAAGTCCAAGGATACAATATTGACTGGTTTCAGAGTAGCAGCCGTGTTAGTCTGTATTCGCAAAAAGAAAAGGAGTACTTGTGGCACTTTGGAGACTAACCAATTTATTTGAGCCCAAATGCTTGTTGACTCCCTTAAAGAATTCTAGTAGATTTGTGAGGGATGATTTCCCTTTACAAAAGCTGTGTTGACTTTCCCCAATATATTGTGTTCATCTATGTGTCTGATAATTCTGTTCTTTACTATAGTTTCAACCAATTTGCCTGGTACTGATGTTAGGCTTACTGGCCTGTAATTGCCAGGATTGCCTCTGCTGGAGCCTTTTTTAAAAAATCAGCGTCACATTAGCTATCCTGAAGTCATCTGGTATAGAGGCTGACTTAAGCAATCAGTTACATACCACAGTTAGTAGTTCTGCAATTTAAAATTTGAGTTCCTTCAGAACTCTTGAGTAAATACCATCTGGTCTTGGTAACTTATCTTTTTAATTTATGAATTTGTTCCTAAACGTCCTCTATTGACACCTCTATCTGGGACAGTTCCTCAAATTTGTTACCTAAAAAGAATGGCTCAGGTGTGGGAATTTTTCTCTGCAATGAAGACCAATGCAAAGAATTCATTTAGCTTCTCTGCAATGGTCTTGTCTTCTTTGAATGCTCCTTTAGCCTCTTGATCATCCATTGGCCCCAGTGATCATTTGACAGGCTTCCTGCTTCTGATGTACTTCAAAAGGTTTTTCCTGTTTAGTTTTTGTGTATATTGCTAGTTGCTCTTCAGATTCTTTTTTTGGCCTGTGTAATTTTACACTTGACTCTTACACTTGACTTGCCAGAGTGTATTGCTTTCTATTTTCCTCAGTAGGCTCTGATTTCCAGTTTTTAAAAAATGTCTTTTTGCCTCAAACCGCCTTTTACTGTTTAGTCATGGTGGCATTTTTTTTATCCTGTTAGTGTTTTATTATTATTATTATTAGAGGTATACATCTAGTTGGAGCCTCTAAATTATATTTTTGTTATATTTGACTCTATGCTTTCTTTCAAATGTCGTGCCACTCCCCCACCAGCATGACCTACTCTGTCATTCCTATATATTTCATACACTGGTATTATCGTGTTTCATTGGTTATCTGTTTCTGTGATGCCTATTATATCAATACCCTCATTTAATATCAGGCACTCAAGTTCACCCATTTTAGTATTTAGACTTCTTGCATTTGTATACAAGCACTTATAAAATTTATCAATATTTAGCTGTCTGCCTTCATGTGATGTAATTGAATGGGATTCTTTTTCATTTGACTGTTTCTCTTCAGTTCCTACTTGTACTTTACCAACCTCTGTCCTCTCCTCTTTACCAGACTATCGAGTATCCCCTTTTAATAAATCCTTCCCTAAGGTATGTATCTGTCCGAAACTTGTGCTCCTCCATATCTCCCCACCACCACCACCGCCCCAGCCCTTAATTTAAAAACTCCTCTACAACCTTTTTTATTTTACATGCCAGCAATCTGGTTCTGTGATGGTTTAGGTGGAGTCCATCCTTGCTTTATAGGCTTCACCTTTCCCAAAAGGTTCCCCAGTTACTAATAAATTTAAATCCTTCCTCCAAACACCATTGTCTCATTTATGCGTTGATGCCCTGTGGTTCTGCCTGTCTAACTGGCAAAATACATTTTGCACCATTGGTTGTGTTACGAATTATACCTGATAGGTCACGCACACAACTGCTGCAAATTACACCTGGTAGGTCACGCACACAACTGCTGCGAATTACACCTGGTAAGTCACGCACAGTTCAAATCTAGGCTGAGGCACATAAACAAAGTCCACAACTGCAGAGTTCCCAAAAAACACCAAGTTTATTACGCTCGAGCGTGGTGCCCTCCTGCTAGCCAGGAGGGGACCCCGAATACAGATTATACAAAGGTTATATACTTTTTAGCAAAGCATGTTGCCCTCGTGCATCGGAAACCTTAGCCAATAAACAAACCCTTTTCTTATCTACTACCTATCCCTGCTTGGTGCATTCCTCGTGCTAAACCAGTATGTTAATTACACAGCATGGTCCTAAAGCCATGCATCAGTAACTTTTATTATCAGGATGGGAGGCCTCACATCAAAGGCCAGGAGATAGGGAGTTAGGGACTGACAAAAAAACAGATACTGGGAGTCAAGGCAGGCTGAAGACAAGGAGGAGGATTTTCACAGGAATGCAGTATCTAAGGAACACGCCTCCTGGTGCATGATGTGCTTGCTTTTAGACAATGATGGGCCCCAAACCAAAATGGAGTCACATGTGCTAACTTTTCCTTAACAGTTGGAGAAGGAACAAGAGCTAACATAGCCCTGTGATTTCTCCTGTTCTCTTCTGTAATAGTTACACTGTAGGGGTTTATACTGAACACTTAGGGATTTATTAAAACTTGCAGATAGAGTGCAAAAGGCTGCTCAGTGAGTGAAAAATCACATCAGACACTCTTCACCCCTCAAGCACTGTAGCTTTGAGAATTTTGTACAGTTCTAGGAACACCTCAGTGTAATGGAAGGTTGTGCTGGGATTGGGAATTTGCCAACTGTATATTGCCTTAGTTTTCATAACTCTTGGTCTGGTGCCTACATGTTAAAAGGTTTCAAGTCCAGCACAAGTCTGGGCAGACCCCAGCATGGTTTTTTTTCTGTATTTTGCAACCTTTTCATATGCTTCTTCAATAGTAGGTTGTATTGTCTCATAGGCCATCTGCTCGCTTGCCTCCTGAGATATCAGTTGGAGTGCCCCTCAGTGGAGCACCTGTTTCTGACCACCTTCCAGTCTCTCTCTCCTTTCCTACCTCGCTACAGGTAGTCTGCTGCATATGGTATGGACCAGTGCCCATATTCACACATTTTTTTCCTAACTGAATTTTTAGAATAGACATGTGCCTTATACATCTGCTTTCTTGCCATTTATTCATCCTTCTCTCGGCCTCTCTCGTCTCTTATTGTACCAAGTACTTGGTAAAGGAAGAAGTGTTCCTGCTAACAAAATGGAAAATCTTTAATGTAGTAAAGTAAAATCAAATGATATTCTGCAGTATTTTTCAGAAATCTGTTCATTGCCCATAGGCCACAGAAAATGCTCAAGCTTTTTTCTTACATCTATTTTGATTGCTAATAGTTATATCAGGATGTTAATTAGATTTTCTGTTTGCAAAGCTATTATCATTTGTTTCTATGACAAATTAGATATAGTTAGGGTTGTAATGGTGCGGCACTGCAGAAAACTCCTACACTACAATAATAACATAACAACAACAACAATAATATCTTGCTGTTATAAATCACCATTCATCAATAGATCTCAAAGCACTCAAATGTCTTACAGAAGTTTGTGCAGTTTGAAACAGTCATGCCTTTATTTTCATTATACTGTACCTTCTAAGTTTTAAAGAACATTGTCAAGCCTGAAAATACAATGGTTATTTTATGCTCAGAATTGCAGCTTTAAACATACACTGTGCTTTCTTATAGACGCTTTAATTTTATTTGTTCTTTTTCTGTTTGTGTGTTTTTCTTGTTTTGTTTTCCTTAAGTTTAAATAAAATCTTCCTTTACAATGACCGTACCCATTTTGCTCTTTGGGTATGAAGATATAACACACCGTGAAAAGTCACGTGCTACTGATTTTCCAAAAAAGCCCAATATTTTTCAGCCTTGTCTTATTTATTTAAAGCGGCACACACAAAACTACATTATAATAAAGTTATTTAGGTTGCAAAGTCCAGCACTAAAATGTTAGGAAGTGCAACACTGCATGAGGCAGGAGTCCTGTGGAAAAATAGTATACGATCATGAAACTAAAGACTGTAACATAATGCACAAACCGGCAGAATGAAGGTTGTGGAGTCAACCATAAATCTGGCATTTGCTAACTTCCAAGTACTTGACTCTGCAATCTAAACTACTTTATTTCATGAAGTCTTTTTAAAAACAAAGTATCTCTACAAATTACATAAAATAAAAAGGTAAAAACAATCTATTATGCACAGCTGTGAAGACTGCCCACCATCATTAGGGTTGGAACCCTCTCAGCACTGCAGCACAGATTTCTACCATATGATCTATAGGATTAGGTTGACAGCATGAGAAGACTGCTGTCCCACATTGTGGGATTGCCCACTGGCGCCATTTGCATTGGCCACTGTCAGAAGAGAGGATACTGGGCTAGATGGACCTTTGGTCTGACCCAGTATGGCTGTTCTTGTGTTATGTTGTTATGTTGCACGGGCTTTGCTGATGGTCAAATTCCATGTACCTTTAGGTGGTAATTTATGAATAACAGACCAAACCACTAATATTTGTAATGGAAATGATTTTTGAACATCAGAGAGGAAAATCGTTATCCAGTTCATCATCATCATCTTTATTATTATTATTATTTCTATTGGTGCCTAGAAGTCCCAATCATGGAGCCCCAACATATTGTGCTAGGCACTGTACAAACACACAACAAAAAGTCGGTCCCTGCCCCAAGGAGTTTACAGTCTATGTATAAAACAAGACACAGCAGATCTATACAGACAGAATGAAACAATATTGGTCGGCAATATAGACAGTTGTCTCAGCACACCAGTGTCTGTATCATGTCAATAATCTACACAGAAACTATCTATTGCTAATCATCTGTCCATAGTCTCACTTCCTTGATTATTTGTATGATTAGGCCAGTAGCTATCTAAAGCTTATATGAATTATATATGAGGTAACATAAAAATAGTGAACTTTTTAAAGTTAATAATTTCTTCTCATTTATAGAAACAAAACAGAAACAAAACTCCACATGAGCAAAATGGGATAAATAATTTTTAAAAATTTCCAGCACCAAAAGGAAACTTGTGCCCATACCAACAAATTATTTATGTCAGAAGCATATATAAACCATTTTTCATTGATAAAACTTTGTAAATATGCTTACTACTTATATAACACTTTACAATAACTAACTACTATATTCCTAGAAAGGTGGCATTATAATTATCCCAATCTTACAGATGAGGGGACAGAGAGAAATCAAGTGACTTGTTAAAGTAAGTGGAAGAGCCAGGACTAGAATCCTGATCTCTTGAGTGTCCTAAATATACATAGCTGACTAATTACTGTTGAAAAGAGTCATGTATTCCCCTTAGAGAGAGGAAGACTTTCTGGTACATCTCTCTTCTATATTTATCTACTTCTTGATAAATGAGACTGATAGGACTTGTGGACTAGTTTTGCAAGGATGTGTATGCACTTGTCATTTATACTATAGCTGCTACCGGTAAGCATAGGTGTGCAAAGAATTACTACATTATAAAATATCAATAGAAAAGCATTTCATAGACCTGCTGAGATGGCTTTTAGGACGCATGAAATCCATAGATTATAGACTGTCTCCCCGTTATGGGACAGCGCCCACTTTAGTGTGGAGCTCTGTTGTTGGACAATTGAGAGGATGTTTTGCTTCTTTGTCTTTAATATAACCAAAAGAGCTAGAAGGCTGTTTGGATTCCTTGTGTTTAATATTGAAAATTAGTTGCGTGGCTGTCAACAGACTCCCCCTTCAGCTCCTGGAAACTCTGATAAGCCCTCTGGGTGAATTAACCAGTATACACAGTCCACCGGAGTACCTTCATCAAGTGTCTTTATTGTCATTTCTGCCCCAGGTACATCAGAAACATAGCAGCAATTATGTAGATCTCCCTCCTTGCTCCCTAGTTTAACCTTTTATACTGCCTGCTTTCCTTCCTGGGTTCTCCAGCTGGTGAGCTAATTACCTCATTAGCCTTGTCAGGCTACCAGGAGGTGTAAGTGATCTCTTCTACCTTAACCACACCCAGTGCCCTGGGTGTTCTAAGTGACCAGAGTGCTGGCTTCCATAGGGCCCAAGTTGAAGCTTATCAGGGTTCCCTCCCCAATCTGAACTCTGGGGTACAGATGTGGGGACCCGCATGAAAGACCCCCTAAGCTTATATTCCACCAGCTTAGGTTAAAAACTTCCCCAAGGCACAAATTCCTTTCCTTGTCCTTGGACGGTATTGCTGCCACCACCAAGTGATTTAAACATTCAGGGAGGGGCCACTTGGAGCCCTATCCCCCCAGGTCCCTTCACCCCTTTCCTGGGGAGGCTTGAGAATAATATACTAACCAATTGGTTACAATGTGAGCATAGACCACATCCCTGTTTTTTAGGACACTGAAAGTCAAACAGGTTCTTAAAAGAAGAATGTTGTTTAAAAAAAAATCACACATGCAAAATCAGGATGGAAGGTAACTTTACAGGGTAAATAAAAAGATTTAAAACACAGAGGATTCCCCTCTGACTCTGCTTCCCAGTTACAAAACAGGAATAAAATTACCTCTTATCATAGAGAAAATACACAAGCTAAAACAAAAGATAATCTAACGCATTTCCTTGCTTTACTTACAATTTTTGTAATCTTAGATGCTCATTTCAGGTATGTTTTTAGGAGATGTTTTTCCTGTCCTGGTCTCTCTCTCTGTCCAAGAGGAAACAAACAAAGAGAGCACAAACAAAACCTCCTGCCCCCACAGATTTGGAAGTATCTTATTTTCCCATTCGTCCTTCTGGTCAGGTGCCAACTAGGTTAATTGAACTGATTAACCCCTTCCAGGTAAGGGGATTGTGTACCTCTGGCCAGGAGGGATTTTATGTTACTACATACATAAGGGTTGTTACCCTTCCCTTTATATTTGTGACAAAGCTGATAACAACACTCTCTCACTGTGCCATAACACTGCATTTTCAGTCCTATATGTCAGTGTGGGAGTGACTCCTCAAAGGAGATGAAATGAGCAAAACAACTCACAGCTTGTACAGTTGGTTCACAGTCCCAAAAAGCAGCTGTCCGCCAAGATGGGCCCATCTAGGCCTGAGCTCCTTTACCACAGAGTAATGGTGAGGGGAAGGAACCAAAGTGACATTAGAGACTTTGAGCCCTGTGGTCAAGGGTCATGCTCCTGAGACTGCCAGAAATCTCCACTCTTAAGGGATATTTTCCTCCCAACCCAATTTCCTCCTCTTCCCCATGGCAAATTCATGAGGATAAAGATAGCCTTGTGGGAGAAAGAGAGAGGATCTGTGCCAGGTAGAGAGAGGGCAAAATCTGTGAGTATCTCATTTACATAAACTCTCCATCACCTCCAGAAGCATTACAGGTCCAGACCTTGGAGCAACTGCAGAGCCAGCCCTCATAAGATTGGTCAAGCCGGTCCAAAGTCACCATACACACAAGTAAGGCACAAAACTTTCCCTTATGCCCAAGCACAAGAGGGTCAGGATTTAGACTAATAATAATTAAGTTCACCAGCTGGGAATGTGATCCTAATGATGAATGAAGCAAAATGATTAGTCCTGACATAAATCTTCTTGGACTTGCCCTCACAGCAAATAAGGGCAGCAGCTGGTAATTCCTTTGCCTTGATGCTATAATCCATTGGGTTAGGTGGAGAAGTAGCAAAACTCCATCTTGACTAATCAGATGTTCAAACAAATTTATCCTTTTTCATTCTTTTTCTAGTGAAATGTTACTGTGTTAACAGAAATGTATCAGACTAGCACAACTGCTTTGACTCTCCTTAGAAGCACCTAACATACCACTACCCAACATAAAGGAATTACTATTGCACCTCATTGACTTCACTCATGAGGATTCCAGGTCTCTTACATGATAAACAGTAGCTCTCCCTATGGATAAATCATTTGTCTTTCCAAAGTAAATACCTCAATTATTATCAAGCCCCCATCCTGTTAAATACAGGAAGTGAAATCCTGGCCCCATTGAAATTGATGGGCGTTTTGCCATTAACTTCAATAGGACTTGGGAATTTAGAAACTTTGTTTCTTACAGTGAGTGATATTTGCAGACTTCTTAGTGTCCTTTGAGAGTTCAGTTTTGTGCCTATAAGGCTTAATTGTTATCAGGTTTTTGGCATTGCTGTAGATTCAGCTGTCTTTGTTATCACCAACATTAGAATAGGAGCTTAGAATTTTTCCTGTTTTAAGATTCCCTTGAGCACCTCTTGTTTTTGAAACCAATATGAAGATTAAATATTTGTTTGCCAGGAAAACTGCATTTCCGGTCAGCACATAGAATCAATAATTTTGTTATGACTTGGTCTAACTGTGAGCTTACAGAATTATTTTTATAATGGTTTTGAGACTATATTTATTTCCAAGAGATAATGTTAATGCTCAGAGAGTAAAGGTACCTTCTCTCAGAAGAATTCTCCTTATTCCAACCAGTTACTTTTCTCTGTCTTTATGACCACTTGCTAACCTTTCTCTTATTATGCGTTGTGTAAAATTCTTCATTGTCTCTAATTGGTACCTGGATTACAAAGATAGCTTAATTCATTACTGAACTACTTCTATTGTCTACTTAAATGTTGCTAACTAGGATCTTGCCCTTGGGATCAAACTGTAACTAATTTTATTCTCTGAAAATAGATGGCTCTTTGCTGATATAGTGGGAGCATCTTCCTTTGAAGCTGTAGTTTTAAACCTATTGCAAACTTTGCATAGCATTTTCATTTCTATATTTCAATATAGTTGAATGGTTCTCAAATTCTTCACAAATATGTTGTATTGATACAAACCTACTTGATAGTTTAGATTGTTTAGCCTTCATATAGCTGCGTGTAGGTATAATATATACATGTTGGGCCAGTACTATGCTGTTTCAGGAACCATACTTGTGGGGGACAGGTGAACTGAGAAACAGAGAGGCAGTTTGGGAAAACTGCTTGTTCTGTTTTTAGGGCCAAAAACCTAAATTCCATGAGGTGCATGCACTGGAACTCCACTGTGCCTTTAATAGTGAGGGACAAAGCTGGATCCAGTTAGTTCCCAGTCAAGTCTCTCATGGAGGTGCAGGAGAGTAGGGTTTGTTAACAAGCATCTCCCGAGTAACAGTGACAGTAGTTGTAGCCTGTGGCAAAGTATGCTGGGATTTAAGGGGATTATATAAGCAGCACCCTTCCACCACACTACAGAAAGTCTTGGAAGAGGCCAAGAAGTTATGGGCAAGTAACCCAGTTTTGTTTTGCTTTTGTTTCTTATGCAACTGTGTTTTACTTACTACTGAGACACAGGGGATGAGCCAGTTTCAAAAGATGGAGAAATAAAGCTCCAGCCAGAGGTAGGTGTGTGGGTGTTTTTTTGGAAAACACCCTGGGAAATTGGGTTTTTTTATCTGGCCTACCACCCATGCAAGCTGTAACGTTCAGATATGAATAAAGAGCCACATTTCCTCAAGTCTGAGGATAAAATCATGGCCCCATTGAAGTCAATGGCAAAACTCTCATTGACTTCAGTAGGGCCCAGTTTTGATTTGGCACATCATAGAGAAATGAGCTGGAAGCAAAGTTTGGGTCCAGATATCTGCAGCATTAGTAGCTGCTTGAACTTTGAGTTTTGGCTCAGGCCCACCTCTTGTTTCAGTTGCTACTTTCGGAAGAAAGTCAATAAAAATTCTATCCAACTTCTGTACTGTGGAAGCCAAATGGCACTATTATTGAATCTAGTCCTTTGTAGGGTACACTTAACTTCCATTATAACAATAATAATTGTAGCATTTGCTGCTGATAAATCCTCATTTGTAATTTTGGAAAGAAGGCATTCTCATCGAACTCTGTTTCTGACAAGTTTGTTCTGAACCAATAACTACAAAGCCTCCATTTTTAATTTTTAATTTAAAAAATGTTGGTAAATAATGGCAGTGACAAGATCCATAACAACTCCCTGAAGCATGCTGTTTGTAATGTCAGATAGAGTTGGTAATGACGTATGGCGTTTGTAGTTCAGATGATTTGAGGTTTTATTTTAGTGTATGCACTGGCATTTAAACAGATGCACATCTTAAATCTAAAATATCAAACTTCTTGTGATTTGCTGTTTTTTTTTCCAGAATTTTAGCTACTTAATAGAAAAATAACACAAAATATTTACATGTAGGAAAAAAGATCATATTCCGTTCTTCATTCCATAGCAAAGGATTTGTGTGTTGCTTTTATTTACAATATGGAGACCCATCCAGCAAATTTGTCCAGTGTTAGTTTTCTGAATCATCCTTCCCTTGGTATCGAAGTGCTGCACTTACAACTACACTTGAAATGTCTAGTGGAAGTCCTTTGTGCAGGGTAGAGGATCTGGGCAAGAGTGGGATTCCTTTTCTACACCCCACTTTTTTCTGGGCCATCCCCACCATGCCCTCCGTGGCTTCCTTATATTGAGTCTTCTCCTTCGTTGGCTCCACTTCTTGACAGACATCTATATCCATGGAGGTCAGGAGTGCATTTGCATAGTTGTGTATATTTAGAATTTATGGAATGTATATGGTTGAAAGCCCTAGAGAGGCGAAGCAAGTTTTCCCATAGCGCCAGACCAGTGTGCCTCAACATTTGAGCTGGGAGGAGTACTTCTAGGAATGATACAGGGTGTGTGTGTGTGTGGTAGGTTGTTTTGCTGAGATGTCAACAAGGTGCCAATTAACGTTTATTGCAATGGTAAGTTTTGGTGATGTGGACACATATCATTGAGAACTGGACCACTCATTCCCCATAGGGCTGCCAAAATTTTCCACCCGAACTGGTCTGAGTGCCATTGACAATGTAAGTATAAAAGGCTCATATCCATTTCTTAAAGTCATCACCAGTCCCCTAAGTCATCAGCTGCCTCCTGTATGACATATTTTGAATGTACACTTTAAGCTATTTACATGTGTCTAAAATACACACAACTGTGAATAAGCCTATTGTTATCATAAACTCTATTATAAATGGATTTAATATACTTTAACAGGATTTTTTTTAATACTTAAAGAAAACTGAGGGCTTGTCTACACCAGTAATGCGTTCTTTGGGGATGTGATTTCTAAAGCACTAATGTGTTGTACATTAACTCATACCACAGCACTATAGTAAAGTGCACAAGCGAATCTTTAGCATGCACCTGCAAAGTCTACATGGACTGATTTATGCAAACCACATTAGAGTGGTTTAGAATCACACCCCCACAGTGTGCATTACCCCGCCACATAGACAAGCCCTTCAGATGTCTTCCCTTTGTCAGGTTTTTTTCTGTAGTTAAAAAATTGTGTCTAGGAAAGTGGGTTAGCAGAATAAAGACAAATGGGAATAGATTAATTCTAACCCTACTTTATTGCACTGAAGCCTTCATAGATGTGTCTGCTACATTTATACTAAAGTTTCTCCAGTTTAATATTTAATCAACTTTATTTGATCATCCTTCTTGAATTGTGGACACCAGAACTGGAAGCAGTATTCCAGCAATCGTCACGCCAGTGCATAATACTGAGGTAAAATAACCTCTCTACTTCTGCTAGAGATTCTCATGTTTAAGCATCCCAGGACTGTATTAACTCTTTTGGCCACGGCATTGCACTGGAAACTCATTCTCCTGATTATACACGACAACCCCCAATATTTTTTCAGTCACTGCTTTTCAGAATAGAGTGCATCTTCCTATAGGTATGGCCTACATTATTTGTTCCTAGATGTGTACATTTACATTAAGCCATATTAAAAACACGTATTGCTTGCTTGTGCCAGTTTATCAAGAGATCCACATCTCTCTGCATCATCCTCTTCACTCTTTACCATTCTCCCAATTTTTGTCATCTGCAAATTTTATCAGTGATGATTTTGTTTTCTCCCAGGTCATTGATACAAGTGTTACATAGCATAGGACCAAGAAACAATTTCTGCGGGATCCCAATAGAAACATACCCACTCAGTGTTGATTCCCCATTTACAATTAAACGTTTCCCTGTTTACAATTTTGAGACTTATCATTTAGCCAGCTTTTAATCTATTTAATGTGTGCCATGTTAATTTTATATTGTTCTAGTTTTTTAATCAAAATGTTGTGTTGTACTAAGTCAAATGCTTTAAAGAAGTCTAAGTATATTACATCAATCCTTTTACCTTTATCAACCAAACTTGCAATTTCACCAAAGATATCAAGTTAGTCTGTCAGGATCTATGTTTCCATAAGCCCATGTTGATTGGCATTAATTATATTACCCTCCTTTAATTCTTTATTAATCAAGTCCGCTCCATTATCTTGCCTGGAATCAACGTCAGACTGACATGCCTATAATTACCCACATCATTACATGATGGTGTTGTGAGAGAGAGAGAGAGAGAGACATCCATATTGATGCAAAAATAAGATAAATAAAATTACTATAACTTTTATTATTGTTCTTAGGTTGTTACATATTTTTGTCTTTTCTGAATATTAAGATATAGCTACAAGTATGTTTTCTCCAGGATGCTGGAAAATGTAACAATGCATATCATGTTTAGCTAGTTACGTTACAAAATGTTCAAACTCATCAAAGAAATACCAAAGGCTCTGCTTTTTGTCTCCCAAGGACAAGCAAATATCAGAAAGATAACCTCTTTTTAGTTATAGATCTAAGTTTATTACTTCCAAGTGTGTTTATATAGTCTATGGAATGCAACTTTATAATTTCTATTTTGCTTTAACATTCTATACTATTTTCTTTAATATTATGTTTTGAAAGTTGTATATAAGAGATATTCTGTTTCATGCTTTGTATAGAATATTTGATAAGTCTGGAATTAGAAATTGTGAATATACTGCAAATGGTAGGTTGTAAATCTAGAAACCATTTGTTCAAAACAAACAAACAAATCCATCAGAGTGCCTCATTAAAGAACAGGACCAATCCCTCTTGTATAAGATATCAGCTTGGTATCAATATGATCTTTTTTTCAAGAAAACAGACTTTGTAAGATATTTTAGGTTTGAGAAAGAGTGGTGGTTGTGTAAAAGATGGGAGGGTGTTTTCATTCAGA
Source organism: Chelonia mydas (assembly GCF_015237465.2). Classification (NCBI taxonomy): domain Eukaryota; kingdom Metazoa; phylum Chordata; order Testudines; family Cheloniidae; genus Chelonia; species Chelonia mydas. Next base: position 195,672,618 of record NC_057850.1, on the reverse strand, counting down.
AATTCCAAAAAGAAGTAATGCTTAGGGTGTGTTATCAGAACTATAAATCAAGTAATAAAAGTGGATCTTTTAGCCCTCTTTTTTGGAAAGAACCACCTTAGGTTCAACCCACACAATGAATTTTAGAAATATGCTTATTGAAACGATTTCTTTGTAAATACACTAAGAATCCGTTCTTTCAATCTGGAGAACATTTATGGTGGGATATGTTTTACAGATTATGTTGGTTACTTAAAGGTGAAAACCTCTGTTGTTTCTCAAATGCATAAGATGGCATGAGTTTCTTTTCAGTTGTATATTTGCAAATATTTTGTTTCTAAACAGAAACCTTCATATGATAACTGCCTGATATTGTTATATGAATAGTAAGATGTTTTATGTATAAATATATCAAAGCCATATGATGCTATAATGGATTACAGATATAAGTAGCTATTTGACTATAGATATATTTATATTAATTAGGAAATTAGTTCAGCAACCCCTCACCAAACTCATGAAGATAAGAAAAACCTCTCTAAAGATTGGTAAAAAGAAAAGACAATACCTTTTTTGATGACCATTCAAGCTTAACAACTCTTTTTAAGAATTTAATTTCAAAAAGGTTATTTTGACAGCTGACTTTTAAAGAGAGTATGACGGGTTCCCCCTGGGGTGCCACTGAGCCTGCCTGACCCTCCAGCCTGGGCTCCCTTTCATGCTGTGGTGCTGTGATAAGTTGCCAAGCTCTCCAGACTTGCTCTTTCACCAGCATACACACAAATAGTGACACACCCAGCTGCAGCTTCACACACACATGCTGAGATCAGCTGTGCATGGGAAAGCTCAGCTAAGGACCTGCTCAGTTACTCAAGTGCACACATCCCTCTGGAGTGTAAACCCAGAAATTATACCATCTTGCGCTGTACGGCATAAGCTCATAAAATTTGCCCCCTCCCTCAATGTGGAGAGAGAGATGCAACAGCTTTCCACCCGAAGTTATAATTTTCATACACTGGTTTTAGAAAAAATAAAAACAAGTTCATTAACTACAAAAGATAGATTTTAAGTGATTATACGTGATAGCAAACATATCGAAGCAGATTCCCTTAGTAAATAAACAACACCACAAACTGAGCTTAATACACTAGATACGTAAGATATAAATTAGCAAATTTTCACCCTGAGTGATAAACAGGCTGGCAGATTCTTAAGGCACAAGTTGCCTTGGCTTTCCCACGTTTTCATACACAGTATAAAAATCCCTCTAGCCTGGGACCATCTCTTCCCACAGTTCAGTCCTTGCCTCTCTGGTGTTTCCAGGTGTGCTGTTGTACAGAGAGTGAGGTACCATCATGCTGTCATTGTCCTCCTTTTAGATCTTCTCCCCACTTGCTGGAAAGCTCTTTTTCTGTGACTTGGATCAAACAGTTCCCAGTGTGTGGTGTTATCTCTGAGAGGTTTCTATTGCACACAGTTCCTGGGGTAATCCTTGTGCTTGTGTAAATTCCTTCAATAAACTATTAACATTGTTTGGCCTTTTTACTGTTGTACCTGAAAGACTGCTTGTGGGTGTTTTTGAACCTCACAACATGTTTCAATAACATAGACACAGCCAAACTTCAAAGCTTCCCATACAACAATAGCACATACAATCCAATGAGATATTAATGTCTAGCAGATGAAGACTTTTAGAGTGATACCTCACAAGGCATACTTCGTACAAAACATATCCTAATTATATGGCAGTGATGAATATTGGGGTGCCAAAGTGTCACAGAGAACAGGATTGTTTCGATTCATGTGAAACATCATTTCAGCTCCTCTTAAACCCTGAAGGAATGAAAGGGATATCTCAGAAAATTAACTGAATAAAAGAGTTAAAACTTTAAACGTAAAGATGTTCTGAGAATCTCCCTTCACAAAGACAAAGGAAACGCAACTGTCAAGAAAGAATTACAACCCTAATACATATATGCATTAACACTGTGGCTCTGAACCTTTGCAGACTACTGTATCCCTGCCAAGAGTCCGATTTGTCTTGCGTACCCCCAAGTTTCACCTCACTTAAAAAATACTTGCTTACAAAATCAGACATAAAAATAAAAGTGTCACAGCCACACTATTACTGAAAAATTGCTTATGTTCTCATTTTTACCATATAATTGTAAAATAAATCAGTTGGAATATAAATATTGTACTTACATTTCAGTGTATAGTATACAGAGCAGTATAAACAAATCATTGTATTGACTTCACTAGTGCTTTTATGTAGCCTGTTGTAAAACCAGGCAAATATCTAGATGAGTTGATGTACTCCCTGGAAGACCTCTGAGTACCCCCAGGGGTACACGTACTCCTGGTTGAGAACCACTGCATTAACGGACTAAACATTCGTAAGATGAAGAGGCTCCTAAGGATTTCCTGTGAAGCCATGGAGCCAGTGAACAGCACCCAGCTTTGAATCTAAACAAGCCTGAAAGAGGTGTGTTTTCCTATGATTTCATGGAAACAGGAAGGAGAAAAGTATAAAACTATGAAGTGAGCACTCCCCTCTCTCTCACATACGCCCTCTGCTTAGATAGCAAGCACTCCACAATTCATCCTGTCCATCTCCACAAGTAAGCTGCCACAGACAGCTAAGAAAAACACAAAGACTCAAGAAGAAACAAATCCAAGGAACATCTTCCCAAGACTTCAACATGGATTGGTGAGAGGAAGTTAATGAAGACACTGCCCAGGGATTAGATTTTCAAACTCTTGTAATGATTTTATTGGGATATGGGACTGTGGTAACCTAAAATGCTAACAGTTTCTTCTGTTAATCTCCAGATGGCTAAATCATGTATTCCTGGAGACCGGGGCAAAACACTGGTAAACAGAGAAATAATTGGATTTAAGATTCTTAATATTTGTAACTGACTTGTGTTAAGTCAGATCTTTAAATGGCTTCTTCTAAGTAACGGATTAAAATATTTTGTTTCAATTTCATAGGATTTAGTTAAGATTGCTAATTTTGCCGACTATAAACTGTCTGGTTATTTATTAACCCCTGGCTCTTAAACAAATTCTTTTGCCCAATCATAAAAATACCTAAGAAGATACTGGATTCAAAATAATTCTGGGAAACAATATACTTTGGTCTTAATTTACCAAATGAAGAACATCCCCAAATATCCACTCTCCAAAGTATAATCTCTATTAAATGCTCTCCATATAGAGACATACAGAAGAGCTTGTAACAGAAGTAATCAGTTTATCATGTGTTCTGTCATTTGTGGTGTTTTGTTTAATGTTTTAGTTTGCCTTTTTTTTTTTGGCTAATCTAGTGGCCATGGTTAATAATTGTTATTATTTTGCTTGGTCTTGCTCCTGGTCTCCCCTAAGGTAAAAGAATTCCTGTAACTAAAATAATGGAAATTACATCCTCTGAGATAGTCTAATTAATAGCCTGTATCAATAATTCCATCTTTTAATTTTGGTTTCCCCTGATTTGGCAGTAAAAGAAACAAGTACCAAGAGTTGGCCTACCATTTCTTGTTTCTAGTCACTAAATGTTGCTCTGCATATTTGTTTCAGAGTTCACAAGGATCTAGGAAGTGGCAAGTGACTTTGATAGATCTCCTTTCTACATGCCAAATTTTTTAGCTGAACAGCAAGATTTCCTTCTCAAGACACCTTTTTGGTTTTTGTGAGGTGCTACATTTCTCTCCACTGCCTTGCTTTCTAAATCTGCAAAAGGTTATGAATTTAAGCTCTGAGGCTCGGGTATTGGAAGCGTTGTGCAGCTAAGGACTGATAGATCAGATATCGAGTGACTGCTCATCCTCCATGGAAGCCCGCACAGCACTTTCAAAAGATGAGTCAGGGAGTTTAAATTCATAACTTTGTTAGGCACCAAAAATCATGGACTGAATAGACGCACTGGATTTATGGCTTATAACAACAATGTACTACCTACCTACCTCCCCCAGTTGCCTTTCCCTCCTCCCCTATCTCCCCCCCCCCCCCACCCCCAAGACTGGCGGGGAGTAAACAGGCCATTTCACCTTGAATGGTCCCTGGAAATGTGTGTGAACTACTCATGCTAAACAATCTGTTCCACCTTGTACTTAACTGTGACACTTCTGAGTACATTTCCCAGACCTGAAGAAGAGCTCTGTGTAAACTCAACAGCTTGTCTCTCTCATCAACAGAAGTTGGTCCAATAAAAGATATTACTTCACCTACATTGTATCTCTAATATCCTGGGACCAACAGCTACAACAACACTGCGTATTTCATTATTATATCATTTACTATTATTATTTTATTATTAGCAGCAACATTAGGCCAATGGATGGTTGGACTGAGTAAGGGCTGCAAGATTTAACATATGAGTTTCGTTACTGTGCTGCTTCTGGCATCTTTGACTTTCTTTGGCCTTCCTAGATCCTCCATCCAACTCGCCCGAATGCTCCCTGTAGTGCAGTGTACAAAACCCTTGAACCAGGAAAGGATTAATGGGCTGCTGGGGGCCCCATCAGCCCCACCCTGCAACATCTGAAACTGTGTTTGACTTCAATGGAGAAGCTAAAAAAGGAGAGACCCAGCTCAGTTGCTGCTTGGCCTGGAGGGAGAGCAGCCCCTGAGTTCTCCTTGTGAAAGAAAAGGCTCACTGGGGTCAGGAACTGAGGAAGACTGTTGCCTGTCCCTGAGGAAAGAGAAAAGTTTGGTTTTTTGTGTTTATTTTGGACTTTGGGTACCCTGGAAGGGGGGTGGCTTATACGTGATCTAGCCAGAGGACTAAGTCTCCTCAGCCTGGAAGATGTTGGAGGCTGGATTATCAGCTGAAAGTCCAGAAAAAAACTGAGACAGAGCCACTGCCCTATCGATCCACGCCATGGGGGAGGGAGGGTGCATGCTGGGAGAACACATGGTCACACTCCTCTACCACCCTGATTGCTTCTCACTCCTTTGCTGATGTTGCCACTTTTTGACACTTCTCACTTCTGCAGTAATCACTTGGCTGCACCTAGCCCTCTCAGTGCTTTCTTATACTTCTCAAGGCCAATATTGCAACCTCCCCAAGCCTTATTTGTCACCTAAAGATCTTTATATGATTTTTGTGCACACTCTCTGTACTTACTATATTTCACACCCAATCAAGCTATCAGATAAAGTTAGTTAAGTGTTTTTAAAAAGCACGACTTAGATGAATCAGAGTAAACTATTTTAAGAAGGGACAAATGCTGACTCCCCAAAGTCTATGTTTAATTCCATGACTGTCACATTCACAGTTAACTTGAGTTACTGCACATTAATATAGCCCCATAAACTGCTGGATGCTGAATAAAACTAAGACCATGCACAAAATATTTTTATCCGATGTCCTACTAATATTAATTACTAATGGCACTAATAACTTACATTTGTTGTAATAGGACAATGTAGAGATTTTATTATTTAACTTACTTTAATGTGAAAAAGTAAGTAAATATACTTTTGTAATATTTTTTGTTTCTACAACCACACAGTTTATTTGCTATATGAACTTAATGTATCCATATCTCCTTTGTGCACTTATTAAGGGACTGATACTGTGCCTGCAAGTAAGGGCTCCAGGATCTGATCCTAAGTGTGATACAAAAGTTCACTATAATGAATGTGATTTTCTAAGATTCTGTTCTATCAGTTTCATTAAGTAACTTATATTTTCCTTGTATAGCACTGATAAAGCACACTATCTAACATACACACATGATAGTATTGCTTTTGGAGATCGGAGTGTGATTTAGGAAACATCCAGCTGGGTCCACTAGAGCCTGGAAAGATGCCTCAGAGATGTCATTTTGGCAGTGATGCGCTTTCTCAGTATTATTTTTTATTTTGTGGGCTAGCTAATCATAGATTCACTGGAAGGCAGGAGAGTGGGGTTGAGAGGTGTTTGACTTTGTGCTTTGACTTTTTGGATTCTGGAAGGAGTATTTGGAGAAATCTAGGAAAGCCTGAATAGCAGTGTTTGAAAAGGTTTGGCATTCTACGGCCTTCACCAAGGATGAGTCCTAATAATGACAAGGTGGATGTGCTGAAAGTTGCTCACCAAAGTATACGAAGGACATATCTACACTATACAATTACGTCAACCTAAGTTACATCGCCATACAGCCACTGCAGTAGTTATATCGCTTGTGCATGTGCACACCATGCTCCTTTTGTCAGCGGTGCGTGTCCTCACCAGCAGTGCATGTATCAGTGCAGAGTGCAGTGCACTGTGGTAGGTAGGTATCGCCACCATCCAGCGCAGGGTGTTTTGGAAAGTTTTTGCAATGCCTCATGGGGCTGAAATGAGTCCTGCTGGCATGACTGGGATCCTGGGGTCAACTTCCCATAATGCAGTGCTTTCCATCCCATAATTTCATCTGCATCTCATAATACTTTGCACCTCTTTTCAAAATCCCTGCAAACTCCTGCATCCCTCCTTGCTGTCCACCATCTGTGACAAACACATGGAGCCTGCACAGCTCTGTACTACTGTCGTGAGCACTGCAAGCCTGGGGTGCCTGATCCTGAAGCATTTGCAGAGGTGCAAGAGGAGCCACAGGGAACGTGACAATTCCTTGGAGGCTAGATGGCTGTGGGACAGAGAGAGAAACAATTCAAGGTTGCTGGTGGCACTCAAGGAGCAGCTGGGGATGGTGGAGCGCCAGTTCTGGGCCCAAGAAACAGGCATCAGCTGGTGGGATCGCATTGCCGTGCGGGTATGGGGTGATGAGCAATGGCTGCAGAACTTTTCGATGTGCAAGGGCACGTTCCTGGATCTGTGTGCAGAACCCGCCCCAGCCCTCCAGCACAGGGACACCAAAATGAGAGCCTCAGTGACAGTGGATTGCTACCGGTCAGTCAGGAATCAATTTGGAGTTGGGAAATCCAACATGGGAGCCATTTTTCATGCAAGTGTGCAAGGCTGTTAATCACTTCCTGCTATGCAGCACTGTGACTCTGAGCAATGTGCAGAACATCGTGGATGGTTTTGCAGCAATGGGCTTCCTGATCATGACATCACCCAGAAAGTCCTCTTTAGTTTTTCATAGCCGCTTTCTAATTCTGTGCAGCTGTTCAGCCAGCAATAACAAAGGAGGAGGCTGGGCTCCCAAGGTCCTATCTGTGAAGCCAAAATGCAACATTTTACAGAAGCAGTATTGTTTGCAACACACAGACCACTGATTCAGTGATTTAAAATACAGCCACTATTCACATACCTACCACTAACTGGCTGACCCAGGCAAGCACAAGACCCCCAAAATGGTGAGAAACCACAGGGGCAGGGGAAATCAGTGTTCCAGGACTGTACTGTCCACTGGGCACGTGGTTCTTAGGGAGAGCCAGCACTGTAGGGGGTTCCTTATAATCATTGCTGTCCTGACATTTTCCACAGGCTGTGTTCATTATGGAAGATATCTCGCTGCTGAGAGTGAGCAGAGAATCAAGGGAGGGTCTTTCTCAAGACTGCAGCTTCTACCCTGGTCCTTATGTGGCTCGCCTGTGTGCAGCAATGGTCATCCCCCTGCCAGTGATGGCAGAGTGGCGTGGGAAAGTTACCCTTAATAGGGAAAGAAACAAAGCAGTTCTGCCAAAGAACCTGCAGCAGCAGATTGTCCAGTATCTGCATGAGAGTTCCGTGGAGATCTCTGAGGCAGATTCACGTGACGTGAGGGAGTCAATCAACACCTTGTTCTGGCGCTCAGACTAGGCATGGGGTGGTACGCGCATCATACAGACACAAGCCTGCTTTCTGCAACCCTCCTGCCCACAAAAACTCGCTTCAGCAATTCCCAAAATCAAAGCCACTTCCAAATTCCTCTCCTGTTTGTCCTTCGCCAACCTCTGACAGCTGTGACTGGCTAGCCTCCTCCGGGGTAGAGAAGAACTCCTGGCTGCATGCATCTCTGACCTCCAATTCATCCTCTGCCTCTGGGTCCCCTCCCCCTCCACATCCTTGTCCAAGATTTCCTCCTCCTGGCTCAGGCCACTCTCGACTGGCATGCGAGCCAGTGAAGTATCCACAGTGGCCTTTGCAGTGGAGGTGGGGTCACCGCCAAGTATTGCATCCAGCTCTTTGTAGAACTGGCAGCTCGTGGGCGCAGCATGAGAGCGGTGATTTGCGTCCCACACCTTGTTGTAGACGTTCCATAGCTCCTTCTCTTTGACCTGCACTGCAGTGTGTCCCAGTCATGGCCCCTTTCTGTCATGCATCATGAAATCTGTCCATAGGTATCATAATTCCTATGGCTGGAGCACAGCTGGGACTGCACAGCCTCCTCTCCCCAAATGCTGATGAGGTCCAGCAGCTCGGCATTGCTCCAAGTGGGGGATCGTCTGGTGCATGGAGCAGACATGGTCACCTGGAAAGATGCACTAAGACCATTGCACACATCACCGAGCACACAGGAAGGGGACTTTCAAAATTCCCAAGGAATTTAAGGGGTGGGGCTCCTTAAATTTAAGTTTGGTCACCTGAGGGCAATTCAGTAGAGCTCAAACCGATGACCAGAGAGGCAAGAATACGCATTGTGGGACACCTCCTGGAGGCCAACTGCAGGGCTGTAATCGATCAGGGTGTCTACACTGGCCTATCGCGGTGCTGTAATGCCAGCGCAGAAAGCTCTACACCTCTCGTCAGGGTGGTTTTTTTAACTGTACTGCAACTGTGCAGTTTTTGCGCACTAAGTGGCTTGGCAGTGTGTGCACCTCGGGAGTTACAGTGCAGAAAGCTGCTTTACTGCCCAGAAACTTGCCAGTATAGCGAAGGCTTACGTCATTCTGCACTGCCACATTATGAAGGTGCAGCATGCTTTCCACCTATGCATCCTGATAATCCTGCTAGGTTATGTAGAGGTGGTAGCAGGGGCGAAAGTAAATCTAGGGACTTACTGGTACGGGCCTGGGCTGGGGCCGGCTCTGGCCCCCGGAAGGGGCAGGGCCTTGGGCAGAAGGGGCGGGGCTGGGGGAGGTCAGAGCCAGCCCTGGCCCACCCTGTACCGGCAAGTACCTCCTTCCCCCTCCCCAGGGTAACAGCGGCAGCCGGGGGCTCTGGCAGTGGGTTAAAAGGCCCTGGGCGGTAGCGGTGGCTGGAGCCCTGGGCCCTTTAAATCATCCCCGGAGCCCCGCCGCTGCTTCCCCAGGGCTCCGGCAGCAGGCCTCCGGGGACAGGGCTCCGGCCGCCACTACCACGCCAGGCCCTTTAAATCGTCCCCGGAGCCTGCCAGAGCCCTGGGGAAGTGGTGGCGGGGCTCCGGGGATGATTTAAAGGGCTATGGGCTCGGCCATCGCTACCACCCCAGGCCCTTTAAATCGCCGCCCCAGCCCCGCTACCGCTACCCCAGGACTCCGGCAGCGGGGCTCTGGCAACGATTTAAAGGGCCGGGGGCTCCAGCCGCTGCTGGGATCCGCAGGCCCTTTAAATTGCTCCTGGGGAAGCCGATCCACCCCGGTATGGCGCACCGGCTCTTGCAGTATTGGAGCTTTAATCTTCATTTTATTCTTGGAATCATATGGTAGAATCCAGTGCCCTAAATCTTAAAAATTATGACATTTATCTCACAGAATCTGTGGTTTTCGTTATGCTGTTTCTCATTGGACTTTTTTTCTTTACTTTTCAGGTTGGCTTCATGAGCTGGGGAAACGTATAGAGTCTCCTTACTATGGCAATAATACATTAGGAGGCCCATCAATCAGAAGTGCCTACATAGCTGCCCTCTATTTCACTCTCAGCAGTCTCACCAGTGTCGGGTTTGGAAATGTTTCGGCCAATACTGATGCAGAAAAGATTTTCTCCATTTGCACAATGCTGATTGGGGGTAAGTAAAAATGTTTTGCAAAAAGTCAAATTTGAACAGGGGGAAAAAAGGCAATTTTAAACTATAATTTGAAATGAATTCAAATAAAACACTCATCCTAAAATGCCATGTCCTTGATTAAATTTGAAATTTGTGAGCCATGATGTGGTACATTTTCATTAGCACAATAGCAAATTCAATGAATCTGAAATCTTTTTGTGGTATAGTAAACCAACAAACAATTGTCTGCAGGTCTCAATTTTTAATTGCAAGGGCAACAATAATATTGAATAAAATATGCCTGATCACTATTGTAGATTAATATCAAAGCTGGAAGGGTTTTTGTTATATTTGGTCTGCTTATTGTTACCTGCTTTTGATTTATCTTGATAAAGGTTTGTTACTGTTGAAAAAATATTTGCTCATTGCAGTGGCTTTATTTCTGTTGAGTCAACCCCGCATCTCGCTCCAAGATTCCAAACTGGTTTCATCTTCAAAATGTGGTATACCTGGATCAGGATAAGTAACAGTAATAGAGAAAAGTGGAGAGAGAGTTCTGCAGGTTTTTATACATTTACTTTCATCTCTTCTCCAAAAATATTGGCATTAAAACATAATACATATTTCACACAAATCAAAGGCAATGTTTGGCATGAGTGGAGGGAAGCAAAGTGAGTCACCATTAGACCTCTGTGCACCACGTTGTTTTTCTGGCTGCTTAATTGTCCCGGATTTAGTGATAAGTATTTTCACCAGTGAAGTTTCACTCCAAGCCTAGTCTTCATGACTCTTCTTGTCAGTTCAGCAATGTAAATTTCCACAGTATAAACTTGACAACTTGACACCAGAGACTATGGTACATGCTGAATACCACTGTAAATTATGAATTCACAGCATTCAGCAATGACATATAAAAATATAAAAAGCCTGATGAATTATCAGCTCTTTTTCATTGGCCTGGCAATAAGTAGCTATAATTATAATGAGTCAGACAAGGAACAGTGTCTTATTAATTCCAGCAGTTTCATGAATTCTACAGTTAGTACAGTAATTAATTTTATTGATAACATACAATTTCAATGCTGAATAATAGTGAAAAGGTTAAATATTTAACCTTCAAGTGTTCCACATGCATTCAAGGTAGTCAAACAAAACTTTTGTAGTGGAATACATGGGGGGGGGGTTGTTTTTATTGAGGTAATCAAGAAATATCCATGAAGGGATGATGAAGATGGCAAGACTTCCAAAAACGTACCTTGGTAAAATATAAAGGAACCCTGTAACTGCCATTTATTTCCTAGATAAAAGAATATTACTTATTTTCATTTCAAATATCAGTTTAGATGCTGGGGGGGCAGGAGAGGGTGTGTGTGTGTGTGTGTGTGTGTGTGGTGTAATTTGCAGACTTTATAATAATCAGAAGTTTGACATTTTTCATGTTAAGAGAAAAAGAGACTTAATTCTCCCTGCAGCTCATGGCTGTCTTTCGCTGAAATCAGAGAGATTCATTTGAACTCTGTATGGTGCAGCACAAGGAATCAGGCCTCCAAACAGTTATTAGCTCTCAGAACACTACAACGAGTTAGTAACTAATTGGTTTGAGATGCAGATCTTGTGTTTAACTTTGAGAGATGTTTTCTTACACCTGGGTAGTGGGTCCACTGTGTGTGTGTGTGGAGGGGGGGGTGTTGAGGAAATGCAGAGGGACTGTCAGATTCTATCAGGACTGTAATGCAGATGCAACAGAAGAAAACTGTTAGCTGAAACACAGATTGAGTCAAGGGTATGTTGGAAGAATAGGGAATGAGCTTCGGGAAGGGGCTGGATGGCAGCATATGTCAAGAAGAGAAGGAAGAAGAGGTTGATTTAGAGCACTTTTGACTGAAGGTTTGTGGAAATTTAACTATGTGGGACATTATTTAGGGGACTCAGCAGAGAGGGCAAAGAGGGGCAGTGGAGTTGTCATGGGGCAGTGGGAGGTAACAAACATGGTAGACAAAGGAACTTATCTTCACCTCAGTAGAATTTGTTGGGGACAAGAATATTCATCTACATTGTTTCAAGGCTGAAGGTATTTTTGTCTGACAAATGCGGTTCTTAATGTGCCTTTGGTGTATAATTTTCCCAGATCTTATATTTTACTATACATTAATATGACTAAAGTCTTGAAAATTAATACTTTATTTATTTTGCAAGATACTTACCCTGGTGAGGCATTAATTAATACATCTGTTGGCTTCATATGGAGTGGATAGTATTTTTTTTTTTAAAGTAGAAGGAATAATGTTCTCTGGGTGTCACTGCAGGGTAGGTCAGTTGGAAAAGTATATATCATTGACTAAAGTGTGGATTTATTACATCATTAAGAAAAGAATGATCTAGCCTTTATTAATAAAGTTCTGTAGGCTGGCAGATAAAGGAAAGGGGTACATTCAGGACAGAAAGAGCCTGTAATTTTTTCCTCTAAGAACTTTTCAAGCATGACCTTAAGAATTGGGGAGAAAAAATATTTATTGATTATATGAGATGCTTCCTTATCTTAGGTTTATGAAACTTTGGTTGATGCTTATGAATTTTAAGTAATGTCTGTACTTCAAAAGTAGCCCTTATTTGCTGTGTATTGATTTTTATTTTATTGTACTGTGAAGTGGTATTCTTGTTTTATTATATCTGTTTGCTAGTTCTGATGTACTGATTTTGTATGAATTTTTCAATTATGGTGTAAGACAGATAAATAATCCTAGGAAAGAGAAAAATATCTTACTCCGTGCAATACGTGGTCCCAGAGCTGAGGGAGAAAGTAAGTGGATCATGCACAGATAGAATGTTCAAGATAAGTAAGATTGTTAGACTTTAGTAGATCCATCTTTCTGCTCTTGACAGGTGAACTTGCTTTCAGCAGCTGAGTCCAGATATATTACAGATTGCATTGTGATATTACTGTATTTGTTCAGCAGAACACTACAATAGGGCAGCCAATATTACTGGACGCTTTTGGCAACTGTGGGCTTAATCTTTCTGCCTCCGTTGCTCGTGTAAAATTGGGATAATACCACCCTCTCACTTCACAGGGGTGGTGTGAAGGTAAATTGATTCATATTTGGGAAGCTTTCCAATACTATACTGATAGTCCATTAGTCACATAGAAAAGTCCATTCGAAAATTAGCCATTCTGAATTCAGAGAAGGGTTTGAATAGCATGCAGCAAATAAGGCCTGTGGCCACACATTAAATGACGATAAAAAAAAATGTTTAAATAACTACCCAGTTAGAGAACATTGTAGCCACTGGAGCTGGCCACGGTAGGGAAAGAGTCATTGCCCCCCCCCCCACTTTTTAAATAGGGGAGCAACTTTCCCCCACTTTTGAAAACCTGAACTCAACAGGGATGCAACAAGGGGGACAGCCTCCTGACCAGAGCAGGGTGGCATAACAGTGGAGCACCTACCCAGCTGGCAAGGTGGAGGGGCAGCTGGGCCATATTTGAGTGAGTGGCATTGCAACCTGGTGTACAAGGTTGCAACACCACTGAAATTTGGCCCATTCTGATTGATTGCCCATTCCCACTTTTCCCAATGCCCATGGTGAACATTGTCCATCCTGTGCACTGAATGAGGGTCCCGTGGAAATAAATATTATGTGATCATGGAATTAAAGATACGCAGAAGGCATACACACGACTGTATGCATGGACAACCTGAGTCTGGCATTTCCTAACTGTTAGCTGCTTGACTTTGCAACAGCAATGTTCTTTTACCATAGGTTTTTTTAATGGTGTGTGTGTGTGTGTGTTTAGATATTATGTATACACACACACACACCATGTTCTCTCACTGTGCAGTCTCTCTCTTTCCATTGCAACATACTCATCCCGTTTTACTGATTTGCTTGTATTCCCCTGATTTCATCTCAGATCACCTCTGAAACATTACAAATTTTATTGTCATAAATATAAAGGGAAGGGTAACCATCTTTCTGTATACAGTGCTATAAAATCCCTCCTGGCCAGAGGCAAAATCCTTTCACTTGTACAGGGTTAAGAAGCTAAGGTAAACCCCCTGGCACCTGACCCAAAATGGCCAATGAGGGGACAAGATTCTTTCAAATCTCTTAATTAGTAATACCCTGGAATTTAAAATATGGGGAATCAAACTCATTTGTGATTTTAATACAGAACTTCTTTAATATGATCCAACAATCAGTCGCCCCTCCCTCCAAGAAAGGAACGGCAGACAATCGTTTCGCACCTTTTTTCCATGCAGATGCCATACCACGGCAAGCATGGAGCCCACTCAGCTCAGCTCGCCGTCACTGCTGCTGTTGTGTCCTGGGTGCTGCTGCTAACCGTCATCATCCACTGCAACTCTGCTCTCCTGGTGCTATGACTCCACCTCTCAGGTCCTCTTGTTGTTCTGTATAAATATTTATTCTCGTGGCATCCATCGTCATCCACCGCTTCCGCTGCAACTCTGCTCTGCTCTCCTGCAGACGACATACCATGGCCAACATGGAGCCCACTCATCTTACCACTGCTCTTGTGAGCATTGTAAACACCGCGCGCATTATCCTGCAGTATGTGCAGAACCTGCAAAAGCAGGCGAGGGGGCGACAACAGCATGATCATGATAGTGATGAGGACATGGACACAGACTTCTCTCAAAGCACAGGCCCTGGCAATTTGGACATCATGGTGGTAATTGGGCAGGTTCCTGCTGTGGAATGCCGATTGTGGGCCCGGGAAACTAGCACAGACTGGTGGGACCGCATAGTGTTGCAGGTCTGGGATGATTCCCAGTGGCTGTGAAACTTTCGCATGTGAGAGGGCACTTTCATGGAACTTTGTGACTTGCTTTCCCTGCCCTGAAGCACAAGAATGCCAAGATCAGAGCAGCCCTTACAGTTGAGAAGCGAGTGGTGATAGCCCTGTGGAAGCTTGCAATGCCAGACAGCTACCGGTCAGTCAGGAATCAATTTGGAGTGGATAAATCTACTGTGGGGGCTGCTGTGATCCAAGTAGCCAGCGCAATCACTGAGCTGCTGTTATCAAGGGTAGTGACTCTGGGAAATGTGCAGGTCATAGTGGATAGCTTTGCTGCAATGGGGTTCCCTAACTGTGGTGGGGCGATAGACGGAACGCATATCTCTATCTTGGGACTGGACCACCTTGGCAGCCAGTACGTAAACCGCAAGGGGTATTTTTCAATGGTGCTGCACTGGTGGATCACAAGGGACGTTTCACCGACATCAATGTGGGATGGCCGGGAAAGGTGCATGACGCTTGCATCTTCAGGAACTCTGGTCTGTTTGAACAGCTGCAGTAAGGAATTTACTTCCCAGACCAGAAAATTACAGTTGGGGATGTTGAAATGCCTTGGGGACCCAGCCTACCCCTTAATGCCATGGCTCATGAAGCCATACACAGGCACCCTGGACAATAGTAAGGAGCTGTTCAACTATAGGCTGAGCAAGTGCAGAATGGTGGTAGAATGTGCATTTGGACATTTAAAAGCTTGCTGGTGCAGTTTACTGACTAGGTTAGAACTCAGCGAAACCAATACTCCCATTGTTATTGCTGCTTGCTGTGTGCTCCACAATATCTCTGAGAGTAAGGGGGGAGACATTTATGGCGGGGTGGGAGGTTGAGGCAAATCACCTGGTGGCCGATCGCGTGCAGTCAGCCACCAGGGCGATTAGAAGAGCACAGCTGGGTGCCCTACGCATCAGAAAAGCTTTGAAAAACAGTTTCATGACTGGCCAGGCTACGGTGTGACACTTCTGTTTGTTTCTCCTTGATGAAAACCCGCCCCCTTGGTTGACTCTACTTCCCTGTAAGTCAACTGACCTCCCCCCCTTTGATCACCACTTTCAGAGGCAATAAAGTCATTATTGTTTCAAAATCATGCATTCTTTATTAATTCATCACACAAATGGGGGAAAACTCGCAAGGTAGCCCAGGAGGGGTGGGTGAGGAGGGAAGCACCGGATGGGGTGGTGGATGAGGGGAGGAGGGAAGGACAAGGCCATACTACAGTTCAAAACTTATTGAATGCCAGCCTTCTGTTGCTGGGCAATCCTTAGTGGTGGAGTAGCTAGGTGCCTGTAGCCTCTCCCCCCACCTCCCGCCATTCTTGGGTGTCTGGGTGAGGAGGATATGGAACTTGGGGGGGCAGGTGGTTATACAGGGGCTGCAGCAGCAGTCTGTGCTCCTCTGCCTTTCCTGCAGCTCCACCAGATGCCTGAGCATCTCAGTTTGCTCCCCCATTAGCATCAGCGTTGCATCCTGTCTCCTCTCATCGGGCTCCTCCCTCCTCTCATCTCATTCATTTAACGCTTTTCTGGACTCTGCCATTGTTTGCCTCCCTGCATTCTGCTGAGCTCTTTCAGTGCGGGAGGACTGCATGAGCTCTGAGAACATGTCATCGCGAGTGCATTTTTTTCGCCTTCTAATCTGCGCTAGTCTCTGGAACGGAGATGATAAGGGGAGCGTAGAAACATTTGCAGCTGCAGGAGAAAAAAAAGGGAGAGTAGTATTTAAAAAGGTACATTTTAGAGAACAAAGGGAAGACTATTTCACACTGAATCAAGCGATTCACATTACATAGCACATGTGCTTTTGGTACAAGGTCACATTTTGCCTCTTAAATTGAGTGCCTGCCAGTTTGGTGTGAGACATCACACACGCTCGGCTGGACAACAGAATTTGGCTTGCAGGCAGCCATGGTAAGGCAAAGGGTTTCGGCTTCTTCAACCTTCATAACATGTGGGAATGGTTTCAAATAGCAGCGCCCTCCTTTCCCATACCAAGCAAAGCCTGTTGGGTTAGCCATTTAAAAGGAGGAGCTGCGGTTTTAGGGTGAATGTGCAGCACAACCCAACCCCCTTCCCTCCAATGCTCTGGGATGATCGCTTCACACACACACACACCACCGCATGGCTAGTATCAGGGAAGATCCCTGTCAGCAAAATGCAAATGACTCAGTATGAATGGGCCTCCCCCCACTGCGTGGCTAATAGCGGGGATGGTTTCTTTTCATCCAAAGGCAAACAGTCCAACAGGAACGGGCACGTCTGAATGTCCCCTTAAACAAATTTCCCATATTTCAACCAGGTGACTATGAATGATATCACTCTCCTGATGCTAACACAGAGAGATAAAGAACAGATGTTGCTTGAATGCCACCAAAGCCCGGGCCCATTCGCTGCAATCCTTTGTTCTGCAATGATTCCAGACTGCTTGGTACTGGCTTGGCATGGTAAAGTGTCCTACCATGGAGGACGGAATAAGGCTGCCCTCCCCAGAAACCTTCTGCAAAGGCTTTGAGTACCTCCAGGAGTGCTTTATGGAGATGTCCCTGGAGGATTTCTGCTCCATCCCCAGACACGTTAACAGACTTTTCCAGTAGCTATACTGGCTGCGAATGCATCCCAAGTCTTCAGGGAAAATTAATCATTAAACACGCTTGCTTTTAAACCCTTTATTATATTTACAAAGGTACACTCACCAGAGGTGCCTTCTCCGGCTTCATGGTCCAGGAGCCTGCCTTGGGAGGGTTGGGAGGGTATTGGCTCCAGGGTGATGAACAGTTCCTGGCTGCCAGGGAGAAGGGATTCTCCACTTGCCTGCTGTGCACTATCCTCAACTACCTCCTCCTCCTCATCTTCCTCATCCCTGTTGTGTGAGGCTCCCCCCTTGCAGGTGTCCATGAACAGTGGTGGGGTAGTAGTAGGGCCCCTCCCCCCCCCAAACTGCATGCAGCTCATCATAGAAGCAGCATGTATGGGTCTCTGACCCAGAGCAACTGTTTGCATCCTTTGGTTTTTGATAGGCTTGCCTGAGCTCCTTAAGTTTCACGCGGCACTGCTGTGTGTCCCCATTGTAGCCTCTGTCCATCATGCCCTTGGAGATTTTGGCATATATATTGGCATTTCGTCTTTTGGAACGGAGTTCTGCCTGCACGGATTCTTCTCCCCATACAGCAATCAGATCCAGTACCTCCCGTTCGGTCCATGCTGGAGCTCTTTTGCGATTCTGGGACTGCATGGTCACCTGTGTTGATGAGCTCTGCGTGGTCACCTGTGCTGATCAGCTCACCATTCTGGCCAAACAGGAAATGAAATTCAAAAGTTCCCGGGGCTTTTCCTATCTACCTGGCCAGTCCATCTGAGTTGAGAGCGCTGTCCAGAGCGGTCACAATGAAGCACTCTGGGATAGCTCCTGGAGGCCAATACTGTCGAATTGTGTCCACACTACCAGAAATTCGACCCATCAAGGTAGATTTTAACACTAAACCCCTTGCTGGGGAGGAGAACAGAAATCGATTTTAAGAGCCCTTTAATTCGACAAAACAGGCTTGTTCGTGTGGACGGATTGATCTAACGCTGCTAAATTCGACCTAAACTCGTCATGTAGACCAGGGCATAGAGTAATTAAACTCTTAAATAGTTTTTTCAATAAACAATTTATAAATAGGTACATTTTGTACCACACTGTAGATGCAATCTAGAACTAAATACTTCCACTCACAACAGACAAGCACGCTGCACACCTAAACATGGACAGATTATGTCTGTGGGCATGCCTTCAATTTTGCCTCAGGTCTTTTTATTCCCAAGCCACTTCCTAATTGCAAGTAAAACTCTGTCAGACCTGTTGGGATAATTGGGCCTACACATTTTCCGTAATTGTGAGCGCAACTGTAAAAAGTGAATGAAAATGTATAAAAGGTCACAATAACCAATCATAAATCTTGATGGGAAAAAGATACAAAAGAGACTCAGACTGAGTTCGTCCAAACAAAGGTTATGTTTAACTGGCAAGCCTACTTGGTTACTGGACCATGTATGTGTTCATGTGTGCTTCCCATACAAGCACCGAGCGTCCACATATGCTGTGCTGGACACAGGTCTAACGCTGTGTACACACGTATACATACATCCACGCTATCGACGTCAGTGCTACCATTTTAGGGGTGGTATCCCAGGTTCTGTGCAGATAGGGAGACACCCTGGGAATCTCTTTGCTTTGTGTTCTTGGTGTTTGTGCCCTGCCTTCACACATTTGTCAATAGCAGTTCGTGATCACATCTCCCCTCACTCTTATTCCTTGCAACACTGGGGTGGGAGACATGGAGCAATGGGATGATGATGTGGCTCTGCTCCTGCTCCTTATCGCAGGACAAATGTTTATGCAGTGGAGTAAGCAATCGGTGAGATGCTGGTTGGAATTTGGGCAGAACTTTCTGACACGTCGAAGACAGCTGACCTTCAATGTCGTGACAATTCACTTCCGTGGAATAAGATGTGGTGAATGCCTCTATTGCCGTGGATGCCCTTGAATGGACTGTCAGTTCTGGTGCAGAAGAACCAGCCCAGTGTGGTGGGATCACATTGTTTTAGAAACCTGGGAGGACCAGCAGTGATTTCAGAACTTCGAATGAGAAAACAGACCTCCATGGAGCTGTGTGAGGATCTTGCACCAACCCTCCAGTGCCAGAACGCTCGATTCAGGAAAGCCATACCAGTGCAGCAGTGGGTATTGCCCTGTGGAAGCTGGCAACACCAGACACCTATAAGTCCCCTGCAAACCACTTTGGGGATGGAAAGTCCATTGTTGGGGTCATGGTTTTGCAGATTTGTGAGGCAACTAACACTGTAATCTACCTACGGATGGTTGCCATAAGAAGAGTTCCAGAAATAGCTGGATTTGAGAGAATGGGGTTTCCAAACTCTGCCAAATGGTCCATTGGCGGTATCCATATTCCAAAAGGGGCGCATGAGTATGTGAACCCAAAAGGTTACTCTTCATTTGTTCTTCAAAGCTTAGTGGACAACAGAAGTAGATTCATGAATACAAATGTGGGAAACCCTGGAAAGGTACATGATGCCAGGATGCTGTGGAGATTGGGAATTGTATGTGAAGAGGAAAGAAGGGACTTTATTTCCAAGAAACGGTATGGCTGTCTATGGTGTGTCTGTGCTTTGATGCTAGCAGACCAGATGCCAGCTCATGTCAAGGCCCCAGGTCTCACTGAACACTAACAAATGCATAGGTAAAAAACAGTCTTGCTTACTTGTGTGTTAGTGTTATCAAAATAAATATTAGATGTTAAATTGATAAGAATGTGTTTAGTGTTTTATAAAATGCTTGTGGGATGCTGCATGTATTGTTCTCATTTAGCTGTCCCCCATATTATACATAGCAAGCATTTGTATTATAAACCTCTGTGACTGTGACTCGTCAAACAGAAATAAGCCTTGTATAATGCAAATGATGGTCTCTGACAAGAAGTTATTAAATCATGTTCATTACATGCAAATGAACTGTTATGTGAGATCAAGGATCAAATGCTCTTAAGTGCATTCCCTCCCACCCCCACCCCTCAATGAAGAAGGGACCTGCATGGAAACTGTTGCTATCAGCTTGATTTCTGAGGGAAGAAGATACAAAAATGCCTCACAAGAAAAATTATCATCTTTTTGCTGTTTGAACTTTCACAGAGACAAAGACACTAAACTAAAGGAGAGAATCCCCAGGGTCAATCCAGGTCAGCCTTAAAAGACCTTTTGAATGGACAGATTACTATATCTCCGTCATCTTTAGGAGTCATAAATGGCAACTCATTTGTGTGTATATGTTTTCCTGCTTTAACCTGTAAATAACTCTTGTTTCTTTTGCCTAGTTAATAAACCTTTAGATAGTTTATTACAAGTACTGTATTTGGTGTAAGATCTAGGGTACCAATTGACCTAGGGTAATTGACTGGTCTATTGGGACTGGAAGCAACCTGAATATATATATTCCACCAGTTTGGGGTGTCTACCCTGTTTTTAACAGTCTGCCCTGAGGTAGTTTTTAACAGTCTGCCCTGCATTCACAGTCACGAGCCGCTGCAGACAGCATGACATGTGCCAACTGTTATACTGGGGGGACACTGCATACCTGCTTCTAACTTGATTCATGAAACCATACCATGACATCAGTGATTCTGGAAAAAGGGAAATCGGTTACAAACTCAGTAGCTGCAGAGTGATCATGGAGTGCACGTTTGAGAGGCTGAAATCTCATTGGTGCTACACACCTGTCTGGAGGCCAATATGGTGAACATTGTTGATAACACTGTCACCCGTTGCACACGCCATAACATTTGTGAGGGTAAAGAGAAGTGCTTCCATCCTGAGTATGCTCAGGACAAGTCTGCTTTACCGACTGTGTACAAGCAGCTGGATCCCACCCACATGCACACTGGTCCTGTTTCCCAGCAGATGAGGAAAATTAGGGATGCCATATGTGCACATACCTTGGAACAGGAGGCACAGGATGACATCTGCTTTTGCTGAAGGACACCTTCACACCCAGTGCAGTTGTTGGAAAAGCATAGGAGGGAATAGTGGCACGTACTTGTGGGGCTGCATATCTTTGTGAGGGTTTGTTCCCCTATAGTCAAAGATCATTAGTCATTTGTTCCTGTGACAATTCACACATTACAAACCATTATAACAGGGCAGTGTGATGGGGTGTTCACCCCACACTGGCAGGGACAGGATTAATAAAGCCCTAAGGAGGCTGGCCAAGAAGCAGCCAATAGGAGAGACACAGCACAGAGCAGCCAATCAGGCCCAGTGGACTCACTGAAAAGGAGCTGTGGGGCCAGAGTCAGTCACTGCTGGGAGCTTGAGGAGATAAGAGTGTATCCCGAATAGGCTGCAACCCTGTAGCACCTTGGACAGTGCAGGCCAGGGACCTGGGGAGTAAAGATGGAGCTCCGTATGTTGAGATTGAGTAGGGGAAGTGGCCCAGAGAAATGCAGTGGTAGTCAAGACAAAGGAATGCAGTAGGTGACTGTGGTTTAGGGGTTCCCTGGTCTGGGATCTGGAGCAGTGGGCGGTCCCTGGTTCCCCACCACACACACACTCACCATGGGGGAAGTGGCTGGACAGTTGGACTGCAGTACTATCCCCCAGAAGGGTGAGAAGGCTAGAGGGCTGTGTTGTGAAGAAGATGCCTTGCAGTGATGTGGGTCCGAGAGCAGATGTGACAGCGGGCAAGGCACCATCAGGAGAGGGCATACCGACCTGCAGAGCTAATCCCCAGGACAGCCAGCAGGAGGCGCCACTGTGATGAGTCACGCCCTGTCACAGTCACCTCCACTGGTTAACACCTTAGGGTATGTCTACACTACAGAATTATGTCGACCTAAATTACATTGATGTACAGCCACCACAGTAATTAAATCACTTTTGCATGTCCACACTATTCTCCTTGTGTCAGTGGTGTACATCTTCACCAGGAGCACTTGCACCGATTTAATTGTCAGTGTGGGGCATTGTGGCATGGCTTCTGAAAGGCAGCAATATTTGATGTAAACAATGCAGTGTCTATACTGACACTGTGTCAACCTAACTACATCAAAATTGACTCTACACCTCTTGTGGAGATGGAGTTAAGTCAGTGTAATGTGCAAGTTACATTGATGGGAGAGACATTTTAGCATAGATGCTTGCAGAGTTAGGTCGATTTAAGCTGCCTTACCTCGACCTAACTCTGTACCGTAGACCAGGCCTGAGCTTTGGGTTTGTGCTGTAGAGGGTGGCTGCTGAGTTGTAATGCTTCTGAATTCACTATTCACACTTGTTTACAAACCTCTGTTATTTGGAGCACTGAATCTCTCTTAATGACCTCATTAACATTTGATTTGTGGGTGTGCAAGCATTCTTTTTTCCTTTAACCATTCTTTGTCAGCACTGCTACCTGCATATAGCAGTTGTTTATGGAGCTACTAAGGTTAAAAATGCTCAAGGCTGGGGGGAGGTGGTCGGAGAAGCGGTCATTTAAGCATTGGGTAATGGCAGATGCTTGAGTTGTGTGTTGATTTTCTGCATGTGAACCAAGCCCTAAAGACATTTATCTATCCATTTTCTATTTTGTGAGTTCTGTTGCGTTTAGAAGAAGTAGTGCTTTCTGTAAGCACATAACACTGACGGCACTTTCCCCATCCCTCCTGTGTATCCTCAGGATTTGGATTTTTCTGAACCTGGTGGGGGGAGTGGTTGTGGCTGATGGCTCTGCACAAGTCTCCTTGCCCTCCCTTTGAAAAGAGGTAACAACAGGGAAAAGCTGTTGGTGGGGCACTTGGTGGAATCCAGGGAGTCCTACAGATTCATCTTTCCCCTCCTGGATGCTCAGGGGACCCCCTGTGAGGGGTTTCAGGAGCCAGTGGGGAGGGTATGGTCCTAGGAGTCCTGCAGGCTCCTCCTGGTTACCCAGGGAATGGGGGAAAGGGTTGGGTCCTATGCCTCAGTAGCATCTGGAGTAGTAGTCAGAGGAGGGAAGAGGAAGCAATGATTCAAGGACAGATGCAGTGGCCATGGAAACAGGCAGACCACAAACTCATTTGGCCACCAGTTCTATGAACCTCACCATTAGGGAACGCTCCCATCCTCTAATGCAGAGGAAGCCAACTGTGAAATCTTTTTATTTAGTTATTATTAACATTGTTATTATTTTTGTATTTTCTTCTCTGAAGTCTGGACCTTGACTATACCTGGACCAAAAAATGTGGATCTTGACAAAAAAAAAATAATTGGCTACCCCTACCATAATGCATGCTTCCTGTTCCGTGACTCAGTTAATTAATGCAACTTCCTACAGAAGAGCCCGATCCTCCCCTGCCCTAAGGAACTCAATCTGCCCCTCGTTCCTCCCATCCAGGCCAATAAAGCAGTCCTCCAGCATCCTCCTCCATTTGCCTTTGATGTCTCTGGGGTGCTGCTCCTGCCTCCTAGTGCAATGGTTTCCCTCTCAGGAGTTGAAGGTCGTGCCAGTTCAAAGACAAGGATAGCATTATATTTGTTTCCTTTGGAAGATGCTGAGAAATCTCCCCAGATAACATAACTTAGCTGTAGAAAGCCACAACTTTGATACTTTTCAGCATTCCAGTAATGTGACTGTTAGACTGTCCTTGGTTCTCAGACAACTTTTGCAGCCCATAAGAATATAGCAGAAGCTCCGAATGGTAAGATACATCTTCTAATGTTTTTTTTTAAATAATAAAATTTTCATAGTATCTCAAGGAGAGGTGGATGGCAGTTCATTTTGGGGGCTATGTTACCAGTTTCAAATTTCTTCTTTAAAGGCTGGCCAACATTTGGAGAACATAGCAGTTTTCAAGGTAACAGAATGGAAAAGAGAGGTGGCTTTCTAGTCCTGTGGAGGAAATCCAAGAGTTTATGCAAGAGAGATGTTTCTGCTAATGGTCACTCCCTAAATATTGCTGAATGGATGGGCTTGGTTAACTACAAAGGTTGACCAAGCAGATTTACACTGCCATTGAACCTCAAACTCCAGCTGGAGTTTCTGCTACACCAGAAATTTGCTGAAATGCGATTAAAAGACTCAGAGGCAGTTCAACTGGAAATTCATTATATATTCAGCTAACATACAGGGGTTTCATGCAAAAGGAGATGTGAACCACAAACACTGCCCCTCCCCTTCCAGCATCACCAGAAAATCCTGCCCCTGTGCCTGCCTAACAACAAAGACATAACCAGGGAAAGAGAGCGCACCTCAATCCCCTTGCTTCTCCACTACGGAGGGACACCTCACTGCATTTATACAAGCGTCAGACTAGATCTTTCAGGGGGGAAGGACAGCTCAGTGGTTTGAGCATTGGCCTGCTAAACCCAGGGTTATGAGTTCAATCCTTAAGGTGTCCATTTAGGGATCTAGGGCAAAAATTGGGGATTGGTCCTGCTTTGAGCAGGGGGTTGGACTAGATGGCCTCCTGACATCTCTTCCAAGCTGTATATTCTATGATTCTCCCATTCCCATTTCCCTGGCTTGTGCAACATGACTCAGTGCGGGGAGAGGACA
This sequence comes from Chelonia mydas, assembly GCF_015237465.2. NCBI lineage: Eukaryota > Metazoa > Chordata > Testudines > Cheloniidae > Chelonia > Chelonia mydas. Next base: position 195,647,952 of record NC_057850.1, on the reverse strand, counting down.
GACGCCATAGACAGGGACGGTGAAAATTTTGTAATCTTCCAAATGTAAGGGGACTGTTGTCCTCTTACTAAAACTCAGTGGGGGTGTTTTGGTTAGCTAGCTCCCAGTACCAAAAGAAAGGGGAAGGGTTCGATGGGAAATCAGGACCCTGAGACTGACAGTCCCCAGGAACAATGGGAAGAGGCCAATGCTCCTAGTCAGCCTGATTGACAGGGCAGGCAGGCTAATCAGGGAGTCAAGAGGCCAGGGGGGTCCCGTCCTCCATGTAACCTGGAATTGCCTGGGTCAGACAGAGTGGGGCAGACCTGAGGCGAAAGCAGGGGCTCACGCTGAGCTGGGGAGCAGAGCCGTGCCAGTCAGAGGGGCCAGAAAAGCAGCTCGGGAAGCAGGTCAGTGCTGGGATTAGAGTCACAGAAGCAACTCACAAAGCAGACCTGTGCTAGGAGGAGAGCTGTAGCAACCAGAGCCAGAGGGGCCAGAGAGACAGCCCAGGGAGCTGGAGGCAGAGCAGCAGCCGTCCTGAGGCAGAGTGGTAGAGCCGGAGCTGAGGCTGAAGCAGTCCAGAGCTGAGTGCAGTGAGCAGCTGGGGAGAGCGAGGGGGACCCTGGGCCACGGGCCCAGTGCAGTGAGATGCGTCCAGCCAAGAGGCCCTGCAGGCTATTACTTGGAGTGAGATTGTAACCCGAACGGGGCGGGGGCGACACTGGGAAAAAGGGTCCTGCCACGTAGAGCCTGAGAGCGTGTGGCCCCTGCCAGAGCAAGTGTCCGACCCACAGCATTCCTGCAGCACACCCAGGGCCTGAGAAGGGGCCTGAAATTTGTGAGGAACAGACTGAACTTCCCTTACAGTCCAGAGACACTGGTTGTGATGTCCCCGTGCCACAGAGCAGGGTGACATGTTTCCCTTTAATCTTTCCCATTTTTTCCTTATTATTTTAAATCGATTGCTCTTTGAGAAATTGTATTTGCTTTGAACTGTATGTAATGATCAGTGGGTCAGGGAAGCATCCAATGCAGAGAAAGTACCCCAGAGTGGGGACACCCTTGCCCCTGTCCAAAGTTACCACAACAAGGTTGGGGGTCAAGTCCCCCAGGAATCCTGGGCCCAGCCTTGCTGGGATTACGAGGACTCTGCGACACAGGAGTGTGGAAGGGGAGTCCTTGAGGTCAGGCAGGTCTCTGGGTAAAGGAAGTGGGAGCGAGGCCTCAGATCCTTTCGCTAGCCCACTTCACCGGGGTAGTGTATAAGCCAGGAAAGTTCCCCATAATAGCGGGACCATTCCCCTGCTCACACAAAGAAGAAAGGACTACTGTGATTACTTTTTCCACAGATAGCCGGAATATTCCCTTCCTGGACCTAACACTTTCTCTACCACCAGTCCCCTGTCCTCTGTTCCACACAGCTCCTGTTTCTAAGGGAAGGATAAGATCAGGCGGAGAGAGGTGATAAAAACACTAAAACAGTTATCTTCCAAGGGATGAAAGACAGCTGTTACTAACTTCAGACAAACAACTATAGGTTTTTAACAGTTGTTGTCACATCCCCAACCAGGACCTTTATAAACCGCCCCCTCCCTTCTCCTGGTCTGTGACCTTAGGACCATCGCTGCCTGTGTGCCGGCCAAGAAATGCACAGACAATGGGTACAATGATTTTTCTTTAATAATCTGGTTTTTTTTTTCAGATATAGCTTCTGTCAAATGTACAATAGTGGTTCATCGGAAATCAATAAAACCAGTTATCTGTAGATTTTCCATGCTTGAGAACCATGTAAGTGTCAAAGCAGAGTGGGGGCCAGGCTTAAAATCAGGAATTTAGCACCAGAGCAAGAGGAGATATTGATGGGGAGGACTCATTACTTGTCAGCCTCGGGTTCTGGTTCCTGCTGCAGCTCGAGGCCCTCCTCAGAATCATTGCTGGGGGGGACCTTCCTTAATTGGCTACTCCCGGTAGAGGTGCAAAATCACATGCACCTCATCCTCTGGTTCTTCCAGAGCATCCTCTGTGTTCCCTGCTGCCTCCTCACTCTGGCCCTCCTGTCAAATGATAAGGCTGATGGAGTTGAGGAGGGGGTCTTGAGCCACTGAAACTTTGTACTGGGAACCCTTGACAACGCCTGGGCCAGTTTGTCATAGAAGGAGCTTGTACAAGTCCATCTGGAGCAATTACTGGAGTTGTTTGCCTTCTTGTACAGGATCCTTAAGTGTTTGATGCATTCCCGTTACTAGGACAGAGCCCGCTCAATGCCCACCTGCTCCAGCCTCTTTGAAACTTAACCAATAGAGTTGTGTGTTCCTACTGCTCCAGGAAGTCATGGAGGACGGCATACTCTGACCACACATTGGTCAGCATGCAGGTGTGGTTGGCAGGGTAGGCAGCTGCTCTCAGAGCAGGATCCATATTCACTTATACTGGTCAAAACAGTGCAGCTGAAAGCTGTTCTGATGTGGTCAGCACGGCTCACTATTACCCAAGAAAATGGGGGGACTGGGATCTTTGTAGTTTGGGTAAAGGTGAGGAATAAAAGAGTTCAGTGCATTGTGGGAATGGGGGTGGAGGATTACTGAAACTGGAGACCTGGTACATGCCCCTTACTCCCAACCACAGTGCAGACTGGCATGGATATGAGGCCATGCCACAGCCTGAGGTGTGTAGTTTACCCAGACCCCACAGGCATGGTAGCTTATTCATCCTCCACTTGCCTTCAGACATGTGGTTCTGAAGTTTAGATATGAACAATACGGAGGTTATGGCACAACCATGTGCATGGACATGTGTAGACATAGCTAGAATGGCCTACTGATAAAACTCAACGACTGTGTTGAGAGCATGCCTGGTAAACAAGAGAAGTGTGGGTCCAGAAATCAATGAGCCAAAAAGTGGTGTGTTGGAAATTAGACCTAACTGGTGGACAACATAATGAGGAGCTGGTCAGTCCATTTTGACGTCCTTAAAGAATGAGAAAAATTGGCTACTGACGTCAGCTTCACCACCATGGCTGCTACTTCCACCATCTCCTGGGAACCCAGACCTTCTTTGTCCTAGTCTTGCGAGATGTCCCAGCCAGAGAGGGACCCAGATGTCATTGCCACCTCCACCAGCTCCAGCTGAATCACGAACACCACAGGCGTTCATACCAAAGATTTCACACCAAGTAGCTACACAAGAGAAGTGCCAAAAAGAGGATAGATATAAAGAAATTTGGTCACCCTTTTAAATCATACTCAGAGTAGAAGGGCTCCCCACCCAGCAAGCCAGAGTCTTTAGGCCACATCCTTTTAATATTAACCTGATCCTGATTAAGTAATGTACAATGTAATATGGTAATATTTTATTGCAACTTTGCCTTAATAGAAAGTTTCTAAATGGCTTTCAAAACAAATTTATTTCCTGAGTTTGGTTTTAATCTCTAGTCAGATAACAGCACATGTCAGCATTCATTCTGACCTAATTTTATTTTTTTTTTGTACAAAAGTTCTGATATGCCATGTCTATCTCCTCTCTGGTTTGGTTAACGTGCCATCAGAGTAGCCATATTTACTTAAGAGTTTTATTATTAAAGTGCTGCTCTATATTTCAGAAGGTGTTCTCTAAAACTTCATTTTGCCTATTTATAAGTGAAAGTTTGGATTCTGGGGAAATTATCATAATATTTTCTATATTGTATTTTAACCATAATCTGCAAAGTCACTGCATCCCATTGTACATAATTTCTGTTCTCCCCAGCTTTGATGCATGCCTTGGTGTTCGGAAATGTGACTGCTATAATTCAGAGGATGTACTCCAGATGGTCCCTTTATCACACAAGAACCAAGGATCTAAAGGACTTTATACGGGTCCATCACCTGCCACAGCAGTTAAAGCAGAGGATGCTTGAATATTTCCAAACCACCTGGTCTGTCAATAATGGAATCGATTCCAATGAGGTAATAATCAAAGAGTGGCTTTCATTGGTTTCTTAGATTTGTTCTAATTGGTTTTTTTTGTGAAGATGGTTTTATTCTGAAATTTTATGTGAAGTCACACATCAGAAAAAATGTGCATAAGGAATAAAGTTGAGTTTGTTATCCCAGAGGGGATATGTAGGTTGTTGAACTATCTGTTCGGGAATATCAGATTCCCTGAAACTACAAATTCAAATTTCAGCAGGGCCACCTATGCTCACCATTATTTGGAAGCATTGAAGTACCATTCAGCAGGGGTCTTTTTGATGATGCCCTGAAACAGAGGTGTTTCTGTCCTGCACCAAATGTTAAAGTATCCATGGCACTTTTCCTAAGAGTAGGGATTTCTTCCCTGTCCTTGCCCAGAATTACTACTTCCTTCATCCTTACCCTCTCTTCACTGTTTGCAACCTTTTGTACATAGGTGTCTGCATTTCATGGATGTTGTCTGTACAGAGGTTGTGAAACATGGTTGGATCCTTTAGGCTGAAAGGAACTATCTGAATCTAAAATATACTTATTACAACTTATATATTTTTGAATGTTAACTAATTACTGAAGAAGAGTAATATGAGTGTGAAAGTTAGAGAGAAAATTCTGGTGGTTTCTTTAAATATGACTTAACTAAATTGTTTATTATTTTACTCCATAGGATATAATGACTTTCCTTGGCCTAATGCTTGTTTGAACAAACCATTCCTCTTGGACATTTCATTGTCATTATAACATGTGTCCTTATAAAACTCAATAGCCTCCAAAAACAATATAGAAATAAATGTGAAGATTTTGGTTTCAGAACATTCCTTATGAAGTTTTCTTCAAAACACAAGGGGTGGGATTTTCACCAGTGCTGAGTGACTTAAGTAAATACTGGGAGATTTTCAGAGGAACAAATGGCAGTTACTTCTTCCTATTGACTTTCAAAAAGTTACTTACGCACTTTTTCGAAGTCTCTTCATTCCCTCCCCCGCCCCCCACCCACAAAAAAAAAAAAATCTTGTGGTACGTTGGTAGAAGAAAGGAGAACATTTCATCAATTTTTATGCCACCCCTATATGAAAAAAACATCTGAGCAGAAACATGTACTAATTAATTTTCCTCTGCTACACTAGATCTGTTGAGAAACTGATGTAAGTGACGACAGAACCAGACTCAAAACTACAGTGGGAGCTTGCCTGAATTAGGACTGAGGAAAAACTAGGAAGAAGTATCCACCCTTTGCCTTCACCAGGGTTTTGTACCTCATTCCACCTCATCACTATCCCCCTTTCCTCCTAACGCCCAACATAACATCATAGAGAGAACTCTGCAAGGGGGAACCTTATGGAAGTTTGATCCCTCATAACCACTACCATGGGTTTTACCGCAGAAGTGGGCAATATAGGCCTGAATAAGGGTTAATTAAGGATCTCAGGATCTGGACCACAGTAACACTTTTTGCAGTTAGGGTTCCTTGGGCGGGGTGGGTGTGATATTCAGGGTAAAACTCCATGATTACAACAGCAAACACAGTTTAAATGGAAATACATTGATAGACCTTTCCCTTCCTTTGCAGCTATGATTTGCAGCTTCCTATTTAAAATGCCTATCTCCCATTCACACGATACATGATATGAACATTTTAAGAGGACTCTATTGCAGCTCAGCAAAATTATCATCACTTTTTTCTGCTCATGCCATATAGGCCTGGCATGAATTATTTGTTGTTTTATTTCTAGTTGGGGTCATTGTGCCTGGCATTGTTGCCATGAAGAACATACAAGCTCTACAAAATAGCCTATTTTCTTCTATCAAAAAGCTGCAAGAATTGTGTGTGGGTTTTGTGCACAAGATAAACTTGTAGTACAAATATATTTTTAATTACCAAAACAGCCCTTATTATATTATAAATTATCCATGAAATCAATGGGTGTAAAGACTCAGTAAGAGCTAACTAAGGACTGCAAGATTTGGCCCTCCATAATGTGTATTTTACTTTAAACATATGTACATAAGAGAAAACCTAAGAATAAAGGCATTGTGTATATTGCCAGTAACTCAGATCATTTATGCAAAAAGGTAAAATAAATTATTTTACACTTAACATCAATCTCATTTTCCCTTTTTGGACAGCTTTTAAAAGACTTTCCAGATGAGCTGCGCTCAGACATCACCATGCACTTGAACAAGGAGATTCTGCAGCTGTCCCTTTTTGAGTGTGCCAGCCGTGGTTGCCTCAGGTCTCTGTCTCTGCATATCAAAACCTCCTTTTGTGCTCCTGGGGAGTACCTCCTCCGGCAGGGAGATGCCTTGCAGGCTATCTATTTTGTGTGCTCAGGTTCCATGGAAGTACTGAAAGATAGCATGGTGCTGGCAATTCTTGGTAGGTTGATGTTTAACATCTTCAAAGAAAATGAATGGTCCGCTAATGCAGACAATACTGTAAAGTTAAATGTTAACAAAGATAAACAAACATCTCCAGATAACACTTAGACCACTGCTAACTGATAAATGAGTGTGTCCTAGCAATGTTGATGAGAGATGAGGCAAAACCAGGTCCCTAGATCTGCTGTAACACAAATATCCCTAAGGTTTTCATTCTGAGTTAGATTCAAGACTAGAAGGAACCTATTTTTAGTTCAGAAGAGGCCCAAGTCACATGAGTGGTGATCTTACAATAGTTCATTATTCGAGGCAAAAATCTCAAGAAAATAGCTCTCAAGATGTTGGCGCCATTAAATCTAATCCCAACTCACAGGCACAATTCAGCTTTAAACCCAAACCTAAAGTCATGGCCTAACCCTAACCCAAATCAATGTAGCACTATATACCCTGATCCATCTCTAGTAAGGCTATGGAATTAAAAACAATCTTATTTTTTAAGCTTATTTTTGCTATCAGCTTTCAAGGGAGCTAATAGCTAGAGCAGAGAGTGGAAATAGGTTCTATTCTGGGATCAGCCACTGGTTTGCTGTATGTCCATGGACAAGTCACCTGTTAACTTCTCCCCCATGTCTCAAGTAATTACAGTAATGGGGCCCAATCCAATATCCATTAAAGTCAATGAAAAGACTCCCATTGACTCGTATGGATTTTGGATCAGACCCGTCAGACTTATATAGTTCAGTGTTTGTAAAGCACTTTGATATCTCCAGATGAAAGGTGCTATAAGTGCAAAGTATTATTTAATGTGAGTTGTTAAACACCTTTTGTAATTTTAGAATGTAAGTGTCACAGCCTTGAATAGTCATACAATATAGAGACAAAACAAATATTTACTTTCTGCTTTACTTCCTATTTTTGTAGGACTGTGTTAGACCCTTGACATTACTGATCTCTAGTCTTTATAATTGAATTTACTTTATTTTTTTTATTATTGTATATTTAGGGGTTAGGTTTTTTTAAGAAAATAACTATAATACATCTTTTGTTTGTTTTATAACCCTTTAATTCCATTAAATTGACAATCCAAGCCACTCCAGACCATTACTCATTTGTAATTAGGAAGTTTAAAAATGGCTAGCATTTATTGGATCAGCTAAACCAATGCTATAAAATAGGGTGTAGAGAAATGATAAGGTTAAATAGAACAAAAGGTCAGGAGTTGCCCAGAGTGGAATTAAGGTTTCATTAATGCTTCCATTCTTAGGAATTTCTGAAAACGTTAATCAAAACATTGCACAATAGAGACAACAACAAAGGATTAGAGGATTTCTGCATGAAATTAATGAAATCATAATTAGAAAACAGAGTTATAACAGTGTGGATGAAAGTTTCATCACAGTGAATGGGAACTTCCTCAATTAAGTCTGATTAACACTAATAGCAGATGTATATACATCAAACCTGTACTGCCCTCATGAGACTAAACTGTCAATGTGAAGTAATCCAGGAGACAAATTCATCATTAAAACAGTGGATTATTGTCTGGTCTAATTTATAAATTATGGCCTATAATTTTATAATTTATATTCTACTTGTAATTCCAATAGAGTGGTCTTTGAGTTTGTTGATATGTTTTCATTAGCAATACAGTACAATACAGCTAATACAACATTAGATAATTTAATACAATATAGCTATTTATTTTGGTTCCGCTTGATATTATCAGTTTGATTTATAATCATGAATATGGGGTCTTTAAGTAAAGAAATATATTTTAATGCTGAAAGGACATGCTATATAAATATACATATTAGATTTATGTTTTAAAAGGTTAGCCAGAAATGTTTGGGGAATCATTCCATCAACCAAATGAATTTGTGAATAAGGCTGCAATGACAGAGAGATACTATCAAACAGATGTCTCCACATAAATCCACACAAGCAATTCTGTTCTCCAATCAGAAAAGACTTACACTTAGACTGACTTACATGATGACATCTATTTAAATGGCAAATGTTGGTGTACCCTGCACTTGCTCATTTTATTTTTGTGATAGTTGTGTCTTCCGCATTCTATCTACAATGACAGGTTTCAGAGTAACAGCCGTGTTAGTCTGTATTCGTAAAAAGAAAAGGAGTACTTGTGGCACCTTAGAGACTAACCAGTTTATTTGAGCAAATAAACTGGTTAGTCTCTAAGGTGCCACAAGTACTCCTTTTCTATCTACAATGTTTACTCTTTAAGGTTTCACTTGAAAAGGAATATACAGTAATCTTGTAACATAAATTGTATTTTTTTCCCAGCTGGTATTATTGAATTTAAAAGTCCTAAACTTTGAGATCTAGTCCAGATGGTTTATAGATTCATCATACTAAATGTTCACACACCTGAGGAATTTCTGATTAGTATATTTGAAAGCAGTTTTGGTAAATTCAGAATAGCTTTTTAACTAGCGTCCTTGTTTATATACACTGTGACAACCTTGCCTGCCCTCTCAGGAATATAATCAGGAAAATCTAGTCTAAAAAGCTGGTGGCATCAGTCACAAAGTCAACATATCATTTTGCTTAGTTTTGTATTGCTTTTGATTGAGTTGCCATTAGAACATAATGCAGTGAAATCATAGCAAAATATTTGTGTTGGTGTGGTGTTGTATCTTCTATTATGTTTACCATTCGGATCATAAACACAATTGGTCCTGATTACCATTTACACTAAGGGCACTTTACTCCATTCTTAAAATACATTTAGGGTCCTTTTATGCTGTCAGAGCAGTGTAATGTAATCTTATGTAAATGTGGATCAGTCCCTACTGGGTTTACTGTAGGCACTTCTGAAAACAGAATGTTGTAACATCTAGATCTTTACAGCAAAGATGCAGGAGCAATAGAAAGCAAAACTGATCTGCTTTAAGCAACTTCTGGTTGGGGGTTGCTGTTTTTTTAAACTCTTTTAAGTTAAGTGTTCCAGTGCAATATCCATTTGGAATTACCAACTAAATGGAATTTCATATATGAAATACTGTCTTTTACTTATATGTACAAATATTTCTGAACATTTCACCATAAAATTTCCATGCTCTCAGGATCAGTCGTGCCCTTTAATATGTGTTTCAGAGTAACAGCCGTGTTAGTCTGTATTCGCAAAAAGAAAAGGAGGACTTGTGGCACCTTAGAGACTAACCAATTTATTTGAGCATGAGCTTTCGTGAGCTACAGCTCACTTCATCGGATGCATCCGATGAAGTGAGCTGTAGCTCACGAAAGCTCATGCTCAAATAAATTGGTTAGTCTCTAAGGTGCCACAAGTCCTCCTTTTCTTTTTAATATGTGTGTGACTCAAAGGCAGTTGTGCCTATATCTGAAGGTATAATGGCTTGAGAATCAGTTCGGGTTTTTTATTGACAGTCAGGAATTTTGTTCAACTAAATTCCCTGTTTTGCAACAGTACACTGGTAAGGTATACAATGACACATAGTACATTGCAAATCATTCACCATGCAAATTCGAAGTAAAAAAAATTTACTTAAAAGAGCCCTTTCCTTTTTGATTATAAATACCTTTGTCAATTTTCCTCCTTTCTGACAGAGGGTCTGTGAATGAGCCTCTACTTTTGCAGACACAAAATTGCACCTGTCACTAATTGCTGGTGCAAACACTTATATTTATATAACTAATTACTATATTGCTCCCTTCAAGAAGGTAGTTACACATCTGGAGATTAGCATTTGTACCTTCCACCAATTGTAAATGCAGATGTAATATTGCACCTGCAAAAATCGAGAAAGCTTTTAAATATCAGATCATAGATGTCTTTAAAATGTTAGGAATGAAATTGGGTAGTAGCAGCAGCAGGCTTTTAAGTTTTAGCAGTTAATGTTAAATGGCCCTCTGTTTCAACAGAAGAGTCAAGTATTTATTCTTTTGAAATAACTTGCATATTTTCCTTTAGGTAAAGGAGATTTAATTGGAGCAAACCTCTCAATTAAGGACCAAGTTATTAAAACAAACGCAGATGTTAAAGCTCTAACCTACTGTGACCTCCAATGCATTATCCTCAAAGGACTCTTTGAAGTGCTAGATCTTTACCCGGAGTATGCTCACAAATTTGTAGAAGACATTCAGCATGATCTCACATACAATCTGCGAGAAGGCCATGAAAGTGATGTAAGTATCGTTAAGCTATCTGCAGTGTTCATTAGCTTTAAAGATGATTCTCGTACTTAGGTGGTTTAGATTATTACAGTAAAATAAGGCTTTATTGTTCATTTTAAAATGACTACTCGTTATGCTTGACATGATAATTCAGTCATTAACCACATGAATTATTGATTGGGTAATCCCAACATGACCTCTTTTCCTCACTTGTCTTTGTGAAAACATTATTTATGAATGATTCCTTTTGAGTGGATTTTGTCCTCTTTTGCTTACATTTAACACCTATTTGCTATCATATAAAATATGTATCCAAAGATGTACTCGAGTTACAGCTCCTATAGATCCTGAAATGCCAAGTTAATGAACATTAAATTCATAGCTCACTGAATTCTCCATTTCACATTCAAAAATTTTCAGTGCTACCCAGGCTTGAAATGAGCTCTTATGTGAATGACTATTTTTCAAAGCAGTGCAAATAAATATATTTTGCTGTTTAATCCAGGACTTCGTAGGTATGTGACTATGCAGAAAATCAGTATGTTGTACAACCTGTGCTTGCAAGGAAGAAGCTAAGGACATTGCTAAGGACCACAAAATGGATTGACCAGAACCCTTTATAGTTTGCTACACAATTTCAGTTATACTAACAGTTTAATAATTAAAACATTTGGAGACAACTCATGTTTTGTGGTTCAACATATAAGTGTATAAAGTCTCCTAGGTAAGAGGAAGTGTTTATCTGAGTCTAAATAACCACAAAACCAAGTACACTAGTTAGAAAATAGTGATGGACAAAGTTCAAGAGATTCAAAGGTTTGGTTCACTTAAGCGTTCATGAAGTTAGGTGTTTATCTGAATTTCTCTGACTTTGTGAGGCTTCACAGTGACTCCATAGAATGAAGCCTGGGGTAACCTAAAGCACGTGACTCGGGATCAGGAGATCTGGGTCTTAGTCCAAATATTTCCATAGATATCTGCATGAACTATACTATGTGGACAAACAGACTCATCCACCCAATCCCATAGCAGCTCTCAGGCATGTGGATTGTGGCAGCTATTGCACAGTACAGGGGAAGAAGGTGATGTGGCCTACTGCTCAACTATTTCATGGGGCCAGGGACCAATGGATGCACATTGTAAGGACCCAAACAGTATCATGTCCTCATCCTGCCCATATCCACTGCCTGCACAGAAAGTCCCTGTGGAGCTCAGTTTTGCAGCATGTTAGCCTGTGCATGGCATAGCCTGCGATAAGACAGCTTTATGCCCTAAAGCAAGGGAGAACTTTGGACCAGGGTTTCTCTCTATCAGTGCTGATTGTCAATGTTGTATTTTGACAATATTTAAACTTAATATCTAGGCATGCCTGAGAACTTGTGCCCTAAAATGCATTATGCTCTCTCATCCCTGCGGCTCCTGGGAAGCCCCAGAACTCACTGTGACTAAGACAGCAACTGAGCCAGCATATTATGGCCAAATGTTTGCTGCAAACGGTAGAAGAATGTTAGCAAAGTGAAGCCAACAGGCCTCTTGAGGGTTGGGGAGGAGTTTGAGATACCATCTCAATCTAGAAAAGGGAATTGTGTTCACTTCAAGATTGTGGCTGAAATTTGGGCTTTCCTCTTCTTTCTTGTACAGGTTCACACATCCCTATATAAAAATATTTCACACTTTTCATTATACTGGCAAGTTTGTAAATTATTATACATATTGTATCCATATAAACCTATTAAAGACCTATAAAATTAGGCACAATCCATTTCTCCTTTGAGGTGATGGGGTGGTAGACAGGTTCTTCTTCCCACCCCCGTCCTCACCTGGCCCCCACTGAAAGCCAGCACGCCCTCTCACCCCCTTCTGGGTGATGTGTTTCCCTCAGTATACTCAGAAGGAGCATCCAAGAGCAGTGCTTATAGGCATGATCTCACAGCCTCAACCAGTTGGTGTTTTCTGTGCTACAATGTCATTGCAAGAGTAATGCTTATGATAATGGAATTCAACGCATTGTAGGATGTATCAAGATTTTTTTTCTGTCCTTCTAAATAAATACTGTTTTCCAAGCAGGTTTAAAATGTAATACCACCTCCAGAACTTTATGGGAAATTTTAGTTTTGTAGGATTTTCTCCTCCTTCGTTTAGAGAATCCTTAATTTATTTGAACCAGTCACTTTTTTTGTTACCTTATTATTTTCTCTTTCTCTCTCTTCCCCTACGTTTTACATAATGGAAAATTTGGTACTCATAAAAACTGAGTTTGATGCTCATGAAAGTGGATCAATAGCAGTACTCAGAGCCAGGCATACTGCTGGCAAGAGTAGCCTGACTTTTCCCATGATGACTTGCCAGTGTGTATCAATCCTGACAGACAACATATGCACCATCACGAAACACACCTGAAGAAAAGTCCACCAATTCTCTCAGATGACTGAACTTACTTTTACTTATAACTAGAATTGGGTGAATTTTTTTTGAGCACTATAAATTTGCCATAAATGTATTTTTTAGGAATTTGGGTTAAATTTGGCAAAGACTTTCAGCTGGGGAAAAAAAAAGTCAGAAATGCCGGGATGGGTTTGGTTTTTTTCAACATTTTCAGGATAAACCGTTTTGACACATCCTTTCAAAATGACATTTTGCAAATGAAATGTCAATTTGAAACATTTGTTCAGAAAATGTCCATTTGAAACAACTTTTGAAATGTTTTATTCACTCGAACAAATTTTTTTTTTGTCATTTTGGCAAGGAAAAACCAAAACAAATTCAGTTCCAGTTTGCAAGGAACCAGGTTTTTTTTCTGGTTTGGCCACTGAAAAATCTGTTAGTTTGATCCCTTAGGGAATTAGACCTGTGGGGAAATCTTTCAGTCTGTACCAGGAAGTTAGGTGGGATGGATCCCAAGAGGAGGAGATGGGTGGTGGTGGTCGGGGACTCCCTCCTAAGGAGGATGGAGTCATCCATCTGCCATCCAGACCAGGAAACTCGAGAAGTGTGCTGTTTGCCTGAAGCTAGAATTCAGGATGTGACGGAGTTTCTGCTGAGACTCATCAAGCCCTTCCAAGAATGACCTGGAGCAGGTCACTGCAGACTACGTGGCTCTGGGAAGAAGGATAAAGAAGTTTGAGGCGCAAGTCGTGTTCTCATCCATCCTCCCTGTTGAAGGAAAAGGCCCAGGTAGGGACCATCGAATTGTGGAGGTAAATGCGTAGTTGCACAGGTAGTGTTGGAGACAGGGCTTTGGGTTCTTCAACCAGGTGATGCTGTTCCAGGAAGAAGGATTGCTAGGAAGACATGGAATCCACCTAACGAAGAGAGGGAAGAGCATCTTCGCAGGCAGGCTTGCTAACCTAGTGAGGAGGGCTTTAAACTAGTTTCGCCAGGGGATGGAGACCTAAGCCCAGAGGTAAGTGGGGAAGTGGGATACTAGGAGGAAACAGAAGGAGGAGGGTGCAGCTGGGAAGGCCTCCTGATTCATACTGAGAAATTAGGGCAATCGGCTAGTTATCTTAGGTGCCTGTACAGAAACGCAGGAACAAGCAGGAAGAATTGGAGGTCCTGGCACAGTTGAGAAACTATGATGTGATTGAAATAACAGAGACTTGGTGGGGTAACTCACATGACTGGAGCACTGTCATGGATGGGTATAAACTGTTCAGGAAGAACAGGTGGGAGAGAAAAGGTGGAGGAGTTGCACTGTATGTAAGAGAGCAGTATGATTGCTCAGAGCTCCAGTATGAAACTGTTGAGTGTCTTTGGGTTAAGCTTAAAGGCGAAAGCAATAAGGGTGATATTGTGGTGGGCGTCTGCTGTAGACCACCAGACCAGGAGGATGAGGTAGATGAGGCTTTCAGCTAACAGAAGTTTCCAGATTACAGGCCCTGGTTCTCATGGGGGACTTCAATCACCCTGACGTCTCCTGGGAGAGCAATACAGCAGACAATCCAGGATGTTTTTGGAGAGTGTTGGGGACAAATTGCTGGTGCAAGTGCTGGAGGAACCCACTAAGGGCCATGCTCCTCTTGACCACCTGCTCACAAACAGGGAATAATTGGTAGGGGACATAGAAGTGGGTGGCAACCTGGGCAGCAGTGACCATGAGATGGATGAGTTCAGGATTGTGACAAAAGGAAGAAAGGAGAGCAGCAGAATACAGACCCTGGACTTCAGAAAAGCAGACTTTGACTCCCTCAGGGAACTGATGGGCAGGATCCCCTGAGAGGCTAATATGAGGGGGAAAGGAGTCCAGGAGAGCTGGCTCTATTTTAAAGAAGCCTTATTGAGGGTGCAGGAACAAACTTTCCCGATGTGCAGAAAGAATAGCAAATATGGTAGGCAACTAGCTTAGCTTAACAGAGAAATCTTCGGTGAGCTTAAACACAAAAAGAAAGCTTACAAGAAATGGAAACTTGGACAGATGACTAGGGAGGAGTATAAAAATGTTGCTTGAGGATGCAGGGGTGTAATCAGGAAGGCCAAAGGACAATCGGAGTTGCAGCTAGCAAGAGATGTGAAGGGCAACAAGAAGGGTTTCTACAGGTATGTTAGCAACCAGAAGGAGGTCAGAGAAAGTGTGGGACCCTTAGTGAATGGGGGAGGCAGCCTAGTGACAAATGATGTGGAAAAAGCTGAAGTACTCAATGCTCTTTTTTGCCTCGGTCTTCACAGACAAGGTCAGTTCCCAGACTGCTGCATTGGGCAGCACAGTATGGGGAGGAGGTGAGAAGCCCTCAGTGGTGAAAGAACAGGTTAATGACTATTTATAAAAGCTGGACATACACAAGTCTAAGGGGCTGGATGCAATGCATCCGAGGGTCCTGAGGGAGTTGGCTGATGTGATTGCAGAGCCATTGGCCATTATCTTTGAAAACTCATGGCGATCAGGGAAGGTCCTGGATGATTAGAAAAGGGCAAAGTGCCCATCTTTAAAAAAGAGAAGAAGGAGAATCTCAGCTTCACCTCAGTCCCTGGAAAAATCATGGAGCAGGTATTCAAGGAAGGATTTGGAGGAGAGGAAGGTGATCGAGAACAGTCAACGTGGATTCACCAAGGGAAAGTCATGCCTGACCAACCTGATTGCCTTCTATGATGAGATAACTGGCTCTGTGGATATGGGAAAAGCGGTGAACGTGATATACCTTGACTTTAGCAAAGCTTTTGATATGGTTTCCCACAGTATTCTTGCCAGCAAGTTAAATTAGTATGGGTTGGATGAATGGAGTGTAAGGTGAACAGAAAGCTGGCTAGGTCGTCGGGCTCAACAGGTAGTGATTAATGGCTTGATGTCTAGTTGGGAGCTAGTATCAAGCGGAGTGCCCCAGGAGTTGGTTCTGGGGCCGGTTTTGTTCAACATCTTCATTAATGGATGATGGAATGGATTGCACCCTCAGCAAGATCGTAGATGACACTAAGCTGGAGGAGAGGTAGCTTTGTTGCAGGGTAAGGATAGGGTCCAGAGTTACCTAGACAAATTGGAGGATTGGGCCAAAAGAAATCTGATGAGGTTCAACAAGGATAAGTGCAGAGTCCTGCACTTACGACGGAAGAATCCCATGCACTGCTCCAGGCTGGGGACTGACTGGCTAAACGCCAGTTCTTCAGAAAAGAACGTGGGGATTACAGTGGATGAGAAGCTGGATATGAGTGAACAATGTGCCCTTGTTGCCAAGAAGGCTAATGGCATATTGGGCTGCATTAGTAGGAGTGTTGCCAGCAGATGGAGGGAAGTGATTATTCCAATTCTATTTGGCACTGGTGAGGCCACATCTGGAGTACTGCGTCCAGTTTTGGGCCCCCCACTAGAGAAAGTATGTGGACAAATTGGAGAGAGTCCAGTGGAGGGCAACAAAAATTATTAGGGGGCTGGGGCACATGACTTATGAGGAGAGGCTGAGGGAAATGGGCTTATGTAGTCTACAGAAAAGAAGGGTGAGGAGGGATTTGATAGCAGTCTTCAACTACCTGAAGGGGGATTACAAAGAGGATGGAGCTAGGCTGTTCTCAGTGGTGGCACATGACAGAACAAGGAGCAATGGTCTCAAGTTGTAGTGGGGGAGGTCTAGGTTGGATATTAGGAAAAATTATTTCACTATGAGGGTGGTGAAGCACTGGAATGGATTACCTAGGGAGGTGGTGGAATCTCCATCCTTAGAGGTTTTTAAGGCCCAGCTTGACAAAGCCCTGGGTGGGATGATTTAGTTAGGGTTAGTCCTGCTTTGAGCAGGGGGTTGGACTAGATGATCTCCTGAGGTCTCTTCCAACCCTAATCTTCTATGATTCTATGGGTCTACAGAAAGTCCTAGCCAGATGCTCTTCAGTGAGGCAGAGAGAAAGTAGCATTAGGGGTAATTCTGCTTATTTAGAATTAGAAGAAAGTGACTCTCCTTGTCATGTAACAGTGATAAAAAAAATTTTGAGACAAAGCAGCACCGGTATGACCCTCTAAATGATTCATACTGCATGGAGATATTTTAATTATGCTTAAATTTTGTGTAGTGCAATAGGTACCATTGAAAACTTCTTACCCTCTGACTGTGCACAATATGTTTGTTTAAAGGGGATCATCTAAATTTGGATCCACATCTCCTGAGATAGAAAGCTAGTGCATTAAACCAGTACCTTGAAGATTAACAGGTTGTAGATATTTTTTGGATGTAAATATGAGCTGTGATAATCAATAAGGAGTGCTGCCAGGAAACCTTTAAAATTAGCCAGGAGTAATAATTCCCAAGAAATGTTCATTTATCAGAAACTAATTTGCTTTTTAAAAAAGGCTTGATATACTGTAAATATTTAGAGAAGCAGAGTCAAACCAGTTGCAGTCTTGAATCTCATGTGGAAATTGATAAGAATGGGCAAAATATTTTTGCAACTCTGAAGATAAATCAGTCATCACTCTGACTCTGTAATAATTCTGCGCTTTCAGCAAATTATCACATTTAATAACACTTTATGCTTGCTTAGTGCTCGAGGGTGGCCCTACTAAGAAAATGATTACGCTCTACCCATTTAGGCTACTTGAAATCAAAGTGTTGTTTCACTGTGTACCTAAGTAAATAAGCTTTCCAGGGTTACTTTTACTCATCCAATGTTGGTCTTGCTGTCCATCTGTTTTTCTTGCACCCGATATCAGATGTAGCAAGAGAGAGCAGTTGAGAACTCCGGAGCAATCTCAGTGCACATAGAAGAGAATTTGGTTTCAAAGACTGCCTTTAGTACTCAAGGCTGAATGATGATCTCACAGAAAATCTGAGGCTAGGGAGTACCAGTGGATTGTCCAAATGACCAGTCAGGCTTTTAACTGGCTCAATTTAGGTACCATACATCCCATCTCACTAGTGGGATACATAAGGGCAAACCCTTGCCCTTGTACACAGCCCCATTGACTTCGGTGGGATTCCACAAAGGTATAAGCAGTTGCAGGATTGTGGTCCAAGTGAGGAGTTTGCATGAGCGTGCCTCTGTGGTGGAATGGACCAGACTACCAAGTAGTGAATATCTCTATTAGAGAAGACCAATAAACAGGAAAGATAAATTTGTCCTGTTCATGGTATTCTGTAGACTGAGTGTTCCATGTCAGGTTTGTTTGGCCATTCTCATCTTAATGGTGTATTTTTATCCTGTGTAAATCTCCTATATAATTTTAACTGTATTCTTTATCATTCCAAATTTCCCAAGCACTGCTTTTGACCCTGGCAAAGAGGGGTGTATGTGCTTCTGTTCATAAGTTTTTATCATTACAAATAGACCCAATCCAATCCTCACTTTTACATGTGAAGCCCTTTGGTGTGATTGCTGAAACTAAGGGCTGAATTTGGTCTAGTAAGTGGAGAGCAGTTTTAATGCATCTCATAACTATTTTATTGTTAATGACTCTTCACTGGTCTCGCTTTATCACATAATTCCATATATCTGCATACAACTGAAATCATGAACTAAGGGAATTATTTATTTAGTAAAACCTGCCCTATTAAATTTGGTTAAAAATGACTTTGGGCAAGATTTCCAAAAGAGACTGGTGATTTTTGGTGCCTTGGTTTCTACCTGAGACACTTTAAGTAGGTTTAATTTTCAGAGGGTGGGTGATTGGCACGTTCAGAAAACCAGGCCATTTTAAAGTCACTCTAGCCCAGGGATCAGCAGCCTTTGGCATGCGGCCTGCCAGGGTAAGCCCCTAGTGGGCTGGGCCAGTTTGTTTACCTGCCGTGTCTGCAGGTTCGGTAGATCGCGGCTCCCACTGGCTCCAGGCCAATGGGGGCTGCAGGAAATGGCACAGGCCGAGGGATGTGCTGGCCACTGCTTCCTGCAGCCCCATTGGCCTGGGACAGTGAACCACAGCCAGTCGGAGCCACGATCGGCCGAACCTGCAAACGCAGCAGGTAAACAAACATTCCTGGACTTCCAGAGGCTTTCCCTGGCGGGCCGCGTGCCAAAGGTTGCCAATCCCTGCTCTAGCCGGGTCATAAAAATTAAGGGAAGAGTAACCAGCTTTCTGTATACAGTGCTATAAAATCCCTCCTGGCCAGAGGCAAAACCCTTTCACCTGTAAAGGGTTAAGAAGCTAAGATAACCTCACTGGCACCTGACCAAAATGACCAATGAGGAGACAAGATACTTTCAAATCGGAAGCGCGGGGAAACAAAGGGTCTGTCTGTCTGTGTGATGCTTTTGCCGGAAACAGATCAGGAATGCAGTCTCAGAAACTCTGTTAAGTTAGTAAGTAATCTAGCTAGAAATGCGTTAGATTTCCTTTTGTTTAATGGCTGGTAAAATACTCTGTGCTGAATGGAATGTATATTCCTCTTTTTGTGTCTTTTTGTAACTTAAGGTTTTGCCTAGCGGGATTCTCTATGTTTTGAACCTGCCTGCCTGTGAGATTATCTTCCATTCTAATCTTACAGAGTGTTTTTTATCTTTGTTTTGTTCTTCTAATAAAGTTCTGTTTTTTAAGAATCTGATTGGGTTCTTAGGGTCCTAAGAAACCCAAGTTGGTCTGTGTTCAACTTGTTTATTCTCAAGCCTCCCCTGGAAAGGGGGTGTAAGGGCTTGGGGGGATATTTTGGGGGAAGACATCTCCGAGTGGGCTCTTTCCGTGTTCTTTGTTTAACACGCTTGGTGGTGGGAGCATAGGGTTCAAGGAAAAGGCAAAGTTTGTACCTTGGGCAAGTTTTTAACCTCAGCTGGTAAGAATAAGCTTAGGAGGTCTTTCATGCAGGTCCCCACATCTGTACCCTAGAGTTCAGAATGGGGAAGGAACCTTGACAAGCTGGATAACCAAAAATTGGAGGCACCCAACACCATTAGTCTATTATGAAAATCTTGGTCTTTTTACCTGTCAGAACTATCCTCCATGTATTATAATATATGTGGCTGACAGTCTTATGGACAAAATAACTCTTAATCCATGACAGTGATTTTCATGATTTTAGGATATTTAGAATGGGGAACAATAAAGCTAAGCATCCCGTTCTCCCCCTCCCCCCATGCCCATACCCTCACAGAACCACACTAGATGAAAATATAATCAAGAAAAGAGGATGGCTGAGATAAAAACAGAAAATAATCTGAAAATCAAGTGTACCAACCAGCATGAAATAAAATTCAGCAAAGAAACTTCTACAACATCCTTTTCCCCCAAGCAGCTGGTGCTAATGACCAAGAGATTATTTCCTTCTATGGAAGATAAAAGAGCAGTCATTGAGGAAGCAGCAGAGGATTATCTCTGAGAAATGAAAGATGTATAATAGGATCTCCCACATTTTCAAGTAGAAACTGTAGCCTTCCCATTATGGAAGGGCTGAAAACGTAGCTTGAACAATCCAGGAAGAAAATCCAAAAGAACTCCTAAATACAAGAAATAGAAACCACAACACTATCTCAGCCTCTAAGGAGAGAGAGAGAAATGGAGAGCTATAGAAATGGGGAGATAAAGGCCTCAATGGGTTCTGCTGATATTGCTAGAAACAACAATCCTCAAGTGGCTTGCGATGTTATCAGAACCCAGCCTGTTCTAGCAGGGTTATTGTGTCCTCCTTTTATGTATTTTTGGCAAAGCAAAATTTTAACTAAAAACGTGTCTTTACAAAAATGGTATATATTCTGTCCCTCTTTTTCTTTGCTAGATTATTAGGTATTTGCTAGTGAAAGAGAAACTTGTAAATGTTTTTAAGCATATGTAATAATTTTAAGACAGCTAGGAACTTCTCATTGGTTAGCGGGAACTGTGGCATTAGACATAAATCAGGCCATCATTCACTTCAGTTAAATTATTTCATAGCTATTATTTCATGTGACAGAGATTTTCTGTGTCTTCTATGTACTGTCCATAGACTTTATATAGAGCAGAGTACTAAGTCAGATACTTGGCCATTTCTCAAGCTTTAATGAAGTCCCAAAGGAAAATAAGAACCAGTTTGGAAAGCATGTGTTCTCTGTCTTTGATTTAGCAGGGCATTATCAATATGTGTCACATTGTGAAGGGAAAGATGGCTTGCTTGAGGGCTTAGAAATCTATTTTTGCAGACAGGATATTTAATTAATATGAATCCATTTCTTTTGTAGCACTAAAAATAACATCCTGTCTTTCATGGAGAGCTTTTTCCTTAAGATTGGCAGAGTTTACTGTTTAAAACGAAAATTCTGGGTCTGTGAAAGAGAGAGAGGGATTGGGGCTGTACAGTGCTACCACAAAATATATTATACACAATAATAAAGATTGTAGATTCAGAACAGAAAAGCAGTAGATTCCCTCTCCGTCAGAAACATCACATCTCAGTGTAGTAAAGTTAGTAAAGTTTGCCAGTGGCATAAAGAAATCGGAATCTGAGAAGGAGTAAAGCAACGTATTTATGCAGAAAAGAAAAATAACTATAAGATGTGCATAGCCAGTGCTCTTAGAAAGAACGCCTAATTCTCTGCTTTCTGAGAAACTGGCATCTTATTTGTAGGGCACGTTACTCTTTAAAGGTTAGTTTCCCCAAAGTATCAAGTTCCAGTGGTATTCTTTTGTCATAAACTTCAACCTCCTGAAAATTTAAAAGCTCTTTCAGAACTGAGAGTGGTGGACGGGTAGGCAGGCAGTCATTTTATTTATCATGTAACCAAACATGTTGGTCAAATTATTGTTCTTTGGAAATCAGTATGGCAAAGGATCTGCTTTATGCTAGTGTTGTGTTCTTCCAACACAATTATCCACCAGAGTAGTTGAAGATTGTGCAGCTCTTCCCACTTTCTGATATTTCAGTTTCACTTAATAAGCTTAATAGAATGATTGTCATCAGAGTCATTAGTGTTTCTGTTCACTTGATCTGCCGATCTCCCTGCCCGTGTGATCAATATGGAAGAAGTTAGATGGGATAACATTGCTTTTCTGGAAGAACTGAAAACATCAAAACCTACAGTTCAAAATAAAACTGCTTATGAGCCACATCTCTGTAGTGTAAAACAGATGTCTTATCTTGGAAATTAAAGCCTCTGAGGTCTCTCCTCTCGAACACACCAGTCTAATCCAGCAAAGCACTTGAGCACGTATTTAAATTTAAGCACAAGTGGTACCTGCTGGCCACCTATGCCTTATCCATATGCCGGGTCGCCTCCTTTGAATCCTTGGGATACTCCTCGTTCCTTGAGGTCTCACTCCTTGACCTGCTGTGGGGCAAGATCACCAATTCCAACAGTGGCTCCCACTCCCAAACCATCTCAACTGCAAGCAACCACTGAACTCGTTTGTCCTGGACCTCCAGGGCCGTTCTGACTAGATCCTGTGGTGCAAGAACGGGACCCATTGTTGGTGCAGCAAACTGCCTCCTGATCCTGCCAATTGATTCTACTGTACTGGAATCTCCTTCTCCTTTAGAGGCCTTTAAGGCTTACCGAGACCTCTTAAAGCATATGGCTGCTACCTTGGGTATCCAGGCAGAATTCCTGCAGAAGAATACACATAAGCTGTTGGACATTCTCCAGTTATCAGCTCCAGGGACAGAAGCCCTCCCACATAAAAGCCCTCCAGCAGATTCAGTCTCTACTAGTTCTGGAGATTGTAGAGGAGGTCCCCGGGCAGCGTCAGGGACAGCGGTTCTACTCTCAGTATTTCCTGGTTCCCAAGCCCAAGGGAGAGATGGTGCTTTTCTGGAGCATGCAAAGGCCCTCTGGAATACTCCAGCTTAATTGCCTCCCACATAAGTGTTCAGAGAAACAGTACTTCATTCCCAAGCAGGGTATTGAGGACTTCTGCTCCCACCCGGCCCCTAATTCTCTGGTGGTTACTGCAGCAAATGACAGGGCATAGCAGGGAAAGTATTAGACCACCTCTATGGACAAAGAGTCCAAGAAAATGGACTTTATGGGGAGGAAGGTTTATACCTCTTCTTCCCTGCCAGTGTGCATGGTAAACTAGCAGGTGTTGCACTCTACATATGACTTTTTGTTAATTGGGTGGCCATGTCTGAGTTCGCAAACAAGCTGCCAGAACACTCCAAGGAAGAGTTTTTGGCATTCATTGTGGAAGGCCATAAGGTGGCCAAGATTTCACTGCAGTTAGCTTTGGACATGGCAGATGCTATGTCCAGAATTATGGCATCTGCTGTGACCATGAGGAGGGGCCTCAGGGCTGCAGAATTAAGGGATTGTACCAGCTGTGCAGCAGATCATTGAGGATTTATTGTTTGATAGATGGGTTTTGTTTTCAGAAAAAAATGATGAAAACCAGCACATTTTAAGAGACTCCTGATTTACATTACATTCTTTGGGAGTGTATACTCTGGCTACGAAGAGATTCCACTACAGCAGTCAGCAGCAATACTGCCCACAGCATTTTTTTTTGTACAGTTCTCCTTTCCTATAAGGCAATGGTACTACTCACAGAAGCCACACAGTTCCTAGAGAAGAAGGTCCTCTGGTTCTGGGTTTAACCTATCAGCTTCCCCCTTTCCCTCTCCCCTCCTCCCCCGGCATCCAGCAAGCACCCATTTTAACTCATGTTTCCAGGACAGTGGCCAGTGATGACCTCTCCTTCCCTATCCCCTCTGTTTGGGGGACAGGCTGGCTCCTTTTTATAGTGTTTGGGACTCAATTACCGTGGACAACAGTGTCCTAAGCACCATCAGATTTGGTTATGCCATACAGTTCCTTTCCATCCCTGCTCTCCACCCCTTTACTCCCCCCCACACTTCAGGGATCCCTCTCATGAGACACTGATCTTTAAGTAGATTCAGTCTCTACTGATTCTGGAAGCTGTAGAGGAGATCCCCCTGCAGCATGAGGGGCAGGGGTTCAACTCCCAGTATTTCCTGGTTCCCAAGCCCAAGGGAGGGATGAGATCTATTCTACACCTCCGTGATCTCAACAAATACTTCAGATACTTGAGATTCCATATGGTTGCCCTAGCAACCATCCTCCCTGACTTAAATCACAATGACTGGTTTCTGCCCTGGATCTGCAGGATACTTATATCCATGTAGCAATCTTCCTGAGCCACAGGAGGTTCCTCAGGCTTGTTGTAGCTGGCCACCACTACCAGTACACCATGGTGCCTTCAGCCTGTCTTCCATTCCCCAAGTCTCTAACAAATTCATGACGATGGTAATAGTGTATCTCAGGAAGAGAGAACTTCCTATCTTCCCATATCTGAATGATTGGTTACTGAGGGGAAAGTCCAGAGAAGAAGTCCTCTCTTATGTCCACTTCACACTACACCTACTTGGTCATCTAGGTCTCATCCTAGACAGCTCAAAGAATCAAGTTCATTGGGGTCCTGATAGACTCTGTCAGTTCAAGAGTGTTTCAGTTGACTGAGCAATTCCAGGTGATTAGCCACCTATGTCTGGAGCTGCAGTCTCAGCACTCAGCCACAGCCTGAGTATGCCTAAGGTTGCTAGGCCATATGGCTGCATACACACAGGTAGTCCAACGTGCCAGGCTGGGTCTACATCCTCTTCAGATGTGGCTGAAATTAGTCCATTATCTGAATCGTCATCCCTTGTACAGACTGGTCCGAATTCATCTGCCAATTATGGGCTCCGTATGGTGGTGGATGATTCCGGGCAAGGTGTGTCAGGGTGTTCCCTTCACTCGGTCCCTGTTGTCGCTGATGCCACCTTAATAGGTTAGGGAGAGATGAACTGAAAGATCAAGCCTGTGGTCAGAACAGGAAGCTTCTCTATATATCAATATCCTGGAGCTTCGTGCCATTTACAATGCCTGTCAGGCCTTTCAAGATCACATCAGGCACTTGGCAATGCTCACCCTTACTGACGATACCACTATGATGTATTATGTGAACAGACCGGGGATCACGCTCCAATGTGCTGTCAGGAAGTGATCAGGCTCTGGCAGTTTTTCATTGAGGAAAATATTAATCCCGTGGCCCATCACTTACCTGGGATCCAGAATCACCTGGTGGATTACCGCAACAAAAATTACTCCCTGAATCACGAATGCTCCCTGAACCCCAGCATCTTGCGGTCCATTTTTGCAGTTTTGGGCATCCTGACAATCAACTTGTTCACCCATGAGAGACAACAAGAAATGCCAGCTGTTTTGCCCCTGAAAGGATCTCAGTCTGGGCTCCATGACTAATGCTTTTCACCTGAGCTGGA
This sequence comes from Chelonia mydas, assembly GCF_015237465.2. Taxonomy (NCBI): domain Eukaryota; kingdom Metazoa; phylum Chordata; order Testudines; family Cheloniidae; genus Chelonia; species Chelonia mydas. The sequence continues at coordinate 195,622,898 of NC_057850.1, read as the reverse complement.
AATCGGCACTTTTCCTCCAATTCCAATCATCCCAGGAACAAATTTTGAAAAAGGAAGTAGTTACAGAGAGAAAAGTAAATGGAAATTGGGATAAAATACAACATGGTTTTTCAAACGGAAGATCATTCCAGACCAACCTGATTTCCTTCTTTGAGAAGATAATTGATTTTTTTAGACAAAGGAAATGCAGTAGATCTACTCTACCTGGATTTCAGTAAGACATCTGATACAGTTTTGCAGGGGAAAGTATTAATTAAATTGGAGAAGATGGGGATTAATATGAGAATCGAAAGGTGGATAAGGAACTGGTTAAAGGGGAGACTACAGCGGGTCATAGTGAAAGGTGAACTGTCAAGCTGGAGTGAGGTTAATAGAGTTCCTCAGGGGTTGATTTTGGGATTGATCTTTAACTTTTTTATTAATGATCTTGGCACAAAAAGTGGGAGTGTGCTGATAAAATTTGCATATGACACAGAATTAAGAGGTATTGTCAATACAGAGGAGCACTGGAATATCATACAAGAAGATCTGGACAATCTTGAAAACTGGAGTAATAGAAATGGGATGAAATTTAATAGTGCAAAGTATAAGGTCATGCATTTAGGGATTAATAAAATGAATTTTTGCTATTTGCTGGGGACTTATCAATTAGATGTGACAGAGGAGGAAAAAGACCTGGGTGTATAGGTTGATCACAGAATGACTATGAGCCACCAATGTGATGCAGCCGTAAAAAAGGCTAATGCGATCCTAGGATGCATCAGGCAAGGTATTGCAAGTAGAGATAGGAAAGCTTATGCCCAAATAAATCTGTTGGTCTTTGAGGTGCCACCAGACTCCTTGTTGTTTTTGTGAATCTATGAGGTCATTCTCAAGCTGAAACTGGACTGTGCCAAGCTCATTCTCATTGCTCCAGTGTTGCTAAGGGAATGTTAGTTCTATGACCTCCTCACATTACAGGTTTGGTCTCCCAGATCCTTTTCTCTTCATCCTGACTTCCTGACTCAGCATCGTAGTTAGGTTTTGCATCCACTGCTCAGGTCATTGCGTCTCACAGCATGGATGCTGCATGGTTAGATGAGGAGGAGGAACAATGTTTGGAAGTGGTGTGGCAACTCCTGTCCAATAGTAGGAAGACATCCACCAGAGTGACCTATTGGGCCAACTGGAAACGGTTCTTCATATTGTTGTTAGCCTGGGAACTTCATCCGAAGCTGCCTTGTATCCAGGACATATTGGAGTACCTGTTACACCTTCAGTCTTCTGATCTTGTGTTTTGTTCATTGAGAGTCCACCTGGTAGCGAGCATTTCATCCACCCATCCATGAGAAGTCAGTGTTTTCAAGCCCCAGGGTAGTGAGGTTCTTGAAAGGAGTCACTTGTCTCCCCCCGTAGGATAAAGAGCTGATTGCTTTGTGGGACCTTAATACTGTCTTAGTGGCTCTTATGAGGCATCCGTTCAAGCTTCTGGCAACTTCTTCTCTCTTCCTTCTGTGTCAGAAAATGACCTTCCTTGTGGTGATAACGTCTGCAAGGACAGTGGGTGAATTTCAGGCTTTGCTGGTGGAGCCCCCTTACATTCAGTTTTTTAAAGAGTTAGTAACCACACACTAAGTTTTTATCCAAAGTGGTTTTCAAGTTTCACTTGAACAAAGCTATATGTTGATGAGTGTTCTTCACTAAGGAACAGCGTCTTCACCAACTGGATGTCGGATGATATTTAGTTTTTTATCTAGATAGGACCAAACCTTTCCTCATTTGTTTGTCTCATATGCAGCCCAAATGAAGGGTCAAGTAGTCTTTCTCACAGATAATCTCCAGGTGGATAACCTTCTGTATCATGACAGCATATGTCATAACCCAGGCTACACCTTCTCAAAGGTGCGAGCCCATTCCACAAGAGCCTAGGCAACATCAACAGCATTCCTAAGTGACATTCCTATATTGAACATTGGCAGGGCTGCCACTTGGTTCTCAGTGCATAGTTTTACAAACCATTATGCCATTACAGCTGCTTCCAGATCAAATGTGGACTTTGGGATCAGATGCAGTCTTTGTTTAAATAGTCTCTGAGCCCTGCCGCCTGTGAGTACTACTTCTGAATCACCTAAGTAGAATACATGGCTGCATCTACTCCAAAAAAAACAAACCCTTTACCTGCCTGTAACTGTTGTTCTTCAAGATCTGATGCAGACATGTATTCCACGGCCCATCCTGTATCCCAGTGGTGGGCAACCTGTGGCCCGTGCCACTTCCCGCAGCTCCCACTGGCTGGGAGCGGCGAACCATGGCCACTGGGAGCTGCGGGTGTCTGTGCCTGCAGCCGATCAATGTAAACACTGTCTCGTGGATTACGCTGATGGGCCACATGCAGCTTGCAGGCCACTGGTTGCCCACCACTGATCTATCCCCTCTGCATCAGAGTCTGCACCTCTGACGTTTAGTGTGAAGGAGCTGAGGAGGTCGGATAGACACTACCCTTATATGGCCAGGGGAGGGGCTAGTGCCACAGGAGGTGAGTACCACCCTAGGGGTACTGCCACCCTCTGGCTCCAGTGTGCTGGGTGTGCACACACCTAAGTAGAATACACATTTGCATTGCATTTCAAAGAACAGTTACAGGTAGGTAACCATTTTTTCCAGATTAAATTTTCACCTATCAGTTTATATGCATTTAGCAGCACCATAGAATGGCTCACCATTGCTCTGATAAGAGATCCCAAGCAGCTGATGGTGTGTGCCTTCTGCTTGCCAGATAGAGTATTACCAGTCTTTCCTCTTCACATCTTACACGTGAGGTCTGTCCACATCTGAACTTCCTGGTTGCTATCCTGTAATAATGAGCATGCACCAAAAACACCTTTTAAGCATAAAAACACTTCAATGGATTTGAATTGTGACTTGCACTGTGGTTCACCACTGAATCAATAAACCCATAACCAGCATAACTCCTGTATTCGAATAGCACCACTCAACAAAATGGGATTCCTCCAGCTATTCCTGAGCGCTCTGGCTCAATCCAGCAAAGCACTTGAATAGTCCTGTTGGACTTCAAGTTAAGCCTATACTTAAATACTTTGCTGGATCAGACTGAGAGCGCCCAGCATATGGCAGTATCAAGCCCATAGCAAAGGTGGGTTTGGCAGGTTTTCTGGGAGCAAATTTCTTAGCTGCCTGTGTGCATGGCCTATTTAGCAGCCACTGCTACTGTGAAGTACTGCTCAGTGCTCCCCTTGCATAGCTTTTTTACAAGCCTTTTTCAGGTTTAATTTTTCTTACACACTTCTGGGGCTGTCTGGCTCCTGTTTTCAGATTAAATAACCCTGCTGCTGAACAAGACATCACCCACGCAACCACCCACATAGCCTCCCTGTGCTTCTATTTAATGGCAAGCAACAGGGATTGTTCTTCTGTAAAACTGCATAACCATATTGGCAAAATATAGTCAGAGAACAGTCTCTCTCAGGTGCTTTCTATGACACTTTTAATTTTAAACCAGAGAGAAACACTGTGAGAATAGCGTCTGTCCTACATTTCCTTGCAGGATATTTCATAGACATCTCCTGTCTATTCGAGGCATCCATGCATCAACGAAGCAAATTGTGATGAAGCTCCAGCCATGAATTTTTGGAACCACTTTTGGATAATTGATTCCACTACCACTGCTGCCCGCAAACTCAATACTACTTACTTCACATATGTGCAACCAACCCTTCCCCTCCCCCTGCCCTCCCCCCGCGCCCCACCCACACTTCAGCTTCCTGTGCCTGGTGAGTATTCACCTTGCCAGGAATGGTGGAAGGGAGAGATCTGGAGAAGTAGTTCTTCCCCAAACCTAAGGAGGGTCTCTCCCTCTGATTTTAGCAGAGCCATGGCAGCTGCTCTTCCTCATACTCCCCTATTCCCTTAACTCTGATTAAGGCTGACTTCTTTTCTACTTGGAATATTGGCTGCAGAGTTTATAAATATTGTTTAGTTAAAATCTCTCCTGAGCATGGTGCCCTGCAGCTTTGAAAACACTGCCTTGACCAACCCTTGGGTATCCATCCACCTGTTGTGTTTCTAACCTTGGTATGTAGGTGCCACATAACATTGCGAAGTAATACAAAGTTCAGAAATGATAAAATGGGTGCCTTTTCTCTGTCAGACATGGTATGCTATAGCAGATGTTCATTGTTTGTTCTTTGTTTTCATGCCTTGTATCTTTACCTAAAGAATCTCATCCTGACACTCCTCACTGTTGTGTGTTAGTTCCTGGGCACTGTAAACACTTGGAAAAATAGTGACCTATTTTTCCTTTTTTCTTCTCTTCTTGATATAGATTATTATATCCATCAATACCGACATTCATCCCACCATGTTTCACTAACCACCATTAGATCATAATCTCCACTCTTTAGGATCATTTCCAGTTCTTTTTACTTGTTTCCCAAGATCCTTGCATTTTACTACATTTACACATTATTTTTAATAATCAGATGCCCTATCACAAGGGGTCCTGCAGTGACACCCCAAGGGACCAAAACAGAAGAAATCTGATGTCTTTAAAAATCACTTTAATTTGTGGCTCCACAAATACTAATATTCATTAATCATAATTGTGCAGTTAGTGTATGGTGTCACTACAGATCAGAAATAAGGTGGTTTGGGTACCTTAACTTGCATTTCCATATCTTAAAAAGTTTGGATTTCTTTTCAATTTAATTCTGAATTTTCTGAATTATAATGCTTGTTATGGGGATAATTGCAAAATATCTGTTGTGTCTTTTATCCTAAATTACTTGTATGTAACTTTAACTCCATCTTAATGTAGTTTTTTAAAATCTGGGATTATCTGTACATAAAATAGGACCCCATTATGCAACCCTCACTCCTGTGAGTAGCCCCATGGACTGGGTTTCCACAATTGAACCCATAATACTTTTTGATAAACCGTCCTATACAAAGGCAAACTGTGTTTATTGTTATTAATTATTATTATTGTAATTACAATGCTGAGATTGAATAAGTGACCATGCTTAACTACTAATTTTAGCTTTTGAATCATTTTGAACTCTCGCCATCCTCATTCACCTCACTTCCCAGGATTATTGCATTCTGCAGCAGATTATAAAGCTTAACCAGAAGGTTACATGTAGAAAAATCCAGAGTCTAGAAAAGCAGCTTATCTATGTTTTTAAAATGTGTACGAGAAGGGTATAAAACACAGTTTCACCCAGGAAAAACTCTTGGCTTTCAGTGGAGTATTTGCCTAGTAATCTAACCATATTTCTGTTGTAGGTAATTAGGGATGTTACGTAATCTTTTTCCAGTATGTATCATTGTGCCAGGGAACATTGTGCATATATTGATTTGCAAATATTAACATGTTGTTTGTGTGTCTGCAACAGAAAAGCAGAAAAATATAATATAAAGGCCAAATTCTGCTCTCAGTTACACTGATATAAGTTCAGACTGACTTATTTTGATCTACTTTAAATTTACACTGGTGTAATGGAGAGTAAAATTTGGCCCTAAATTTGGAAGAATTCTTACACTAAACAGTGCTATTATTCAGTGTGAAGTAAAATTGAATTATGTGGATTTATTTAAAAATTGTTGTACAGGTACAGTAGTAGTGAAATCTTAAAATACTTCTGAATCTTCACTGTCATCTTAAATACATGTTTATACTTGTTAGAAATCATACATATCAAGATGTATATTGAAACACAGGAATGCAGTAATATGTAAGAATATTTGTATAAACTGCATATAATCAACAATTCATGCACTCAATAGGCATTATTTCTATATTTCAGCTTTCAGTTTCATTAGGTATTGAGTAGATAACATAACATTTTTTGTTAAGCATATAAAGAAACTAAAGAGGTATTTCATGAGCAAACAAAAAATGCTCTGTGGAACCCCTAGAGAAAGAGAAATAAATAAAATGTAATGTGTTCAACAAAGAAAATACATGGATTATTTTCTAGATTTAAAGTTTCTGTAAGTAGATTTCTAAATTAATCTGTTAGAACAGTTCCCTTAGTGTATATCTAGATCTCCATTTTGGGGAGAATAGACTCAGCAACCAACCCACGAGAGTGCCACCAGAATCCTTATGAATTATCAGTTGTTACCTGATATGTGTGGGTTATGTACTGGGTACCACAAGAAATTACAAAAAAGACTGCACCGACTAACGGCGCAGACATAGGATGAAGTGGAGATCAGAGTGGGGAGAAAAGAGAAAAAAAAAAAGACTAATGGAAAGGAAAATAAGTTTAATTTTTTAAAACTATGCTTTGGACTCTCCCTCCCTCTTTCTTTACTGCATACCCTCCCAAAAATCCATATGTTAAACAACTGGCATGCAGCATGCCCTATAAATAGAGCAAAAACATCACCTGCATGGATGTGTTTTTCAGTGGAAAATTGTGAGCTGGCTAATCAACATGTCTGTCAGATTTTTTTGGTGGGAGGGAGGAAAAGAGAGAGACAAGACACCAGCTATGTAGAAATAGGCTTTCTTACTGTGTCTCTGGTTACCTGCAACCTGTGAAGCATGTATTAAAGAAGCAACTTTGTAGTATGATGTAAGGCGTTTTCTAGTTTATTTATTTACTTTTTAGCTGATGGTTCGAACATTTCCTGCCTTAAAAAAGAGACTAAAATGCCACCTTGCATAGGATTGTAGCACATTGATGGGGCAGGGCATATGGAGTAGCTCGCTCTACTGCTAGCTCGTTGCTCAAAATCAAACTTAGATGTCTGTGACTAGTGTTTGGGAGTCAGAGAGGTCTTAAATGAGAGAGAGCTTTCTCTGGAAAGGGAATACTTTTCTTGTATGTTAAATTGTCCCAGGGTCAGTTTAGAAGAGTGATCAAGACTACCAGACCCATCCTGGACAAGCACAATATTTGGTGTGAAGGACCTTGAACCTTATGTGAGGAACAGGTGGCAAACCCTGTTGCTGGCGTGATCAGAATCCCATCTCTAGCTCATACAGTGCATAAGTTGATATTTTAGGGAGGGACAAGCTTTCAGCTAAACTGTTGTCTGGAGCAGTGAAATATATAGCCACAGGTTAGTTAATTTAATAATGGTAGCAAGCCTGTATTTTAAAAATAGTTAAACTGATATGGATGATTGTACTGTGGTCTCATCAGATAAGTAGGGCTGGGCAAGACTGTGATGGGAGCCCTCCAAGCAAAGCCAGATGTAAGAAATGGATTGGATGCTCAGTTTGTGGCATTCTTCCTTCCAAGTAAGTACTGAACTAATATCCCACATGATATCAGGTGGAACTGTGCTGCTGCAGGTAGGCTGTGATATGAAACAGCGATAATCTCTGCTTATAGCATCATAGAAATGCAGGGCTGGAAGGGGCCTAAGAATGGTCATCTAGTCCATGCCCCTGATGTTGAGGAAAGATTAAATATACTTGGACTGTCCCTGAGAGGTGTTTGTCTAAGCTGTACTTAAAAACCTCCAATGATGGTCATTGCAAAATACAGGGGTGCTAACCTGAGGGTTTTTTTTTTTTTTACCAAATTCCAAATTGAGTGCTGGGGAGGGGAGAAGAGGGAGTGAACTTTGCCAATTTAAACTTCAGAATGAATATAGATATGCAAACTCTAATCACTCAGGGTGAAATCTGGTTAATATAATATCCCTCCTGAAAGCTATCACTTATAAAATAGCTATAGGATGCTGGCATAGAATGGCTGCAATTTATCATTTGTGAGTCATGTAAGCTCTGTATAGTATGTATAGTTTGAAAGGCACTGTGAGACACTTGCTATGAATTAGGGATTATTATTTTCAACTAACCATTTTCTGTTCTGCTTTCCCTTTCTGAATTTATTGTTTTTGTTATGTTTGCTTTGGCATTCATGTTTGCTGGTCCAGGGCCACATGGTGAATTTGGTTATTAACCAAACTGCTCCTTGCACTGATGGTACAATCCATTAAACATACTCAAGACCTATTGCTGGATCATTCCCTGATTTTTTTGGCTTTGGAAGCCTTCTGAAGAAGCTTTGTCATGAAATAACTAATCTGGGGCAATGCCAGCACTAATAGTATTGTAATGACTCCTGTTTGAATCACATTTCTCTTGCCTTTTCTTTCAGTCTTTTCTAAGCTGTTCACATCAGTGTCTTTATTATGATCACATACAGTGATAGGCAAGATAAGCTTAGCATCTGTTCCCAAACTCTTCCCCCTGCTTCCCATTTGTTTCAGACAAAATTAACAGGCACCCCAGCCAGTTGATAGTAAAGAGTGGCATTCTATTGAGTCAGTAGAAGTCCCAAGGCAGATATGAATTGAGGTGTATGTAGGATCAGATATAATCTGGGGGCAATGGAATCATACAAGCCTACAGGGATCAAACAGTTAATGGCGTGGGACCCAGAGGAAAACAGAATTCAGGGCTGGGAGAAGTGCCATGTAGATTTTAAAAAGGAGTGAGGGGTTTCTAAAGCCTAAATAATTTTGGACCACAGACATTTTTGTGTCTCATCAAAAGGACTAAAAAGTTTCTGGCAAATTTAGTATTTTCTAGTATTTGTAAATTTGATAGTGGGTTTTTTTGTTTGTTTTTGTTTGTTTGGTTGGTTGGGTTTTTTTGCAAAGGTGCAAACACATGGCCCTTTTAAGGCTAAGAGCTGTACTCTGCCAGTGTGCGAAGCTTCTATTAATATAAATCATAGCACCCATTCTTGTCTCAAATATTTCTCCAACTTTCACTAACCTGTTGCATATCCTCTTCAATGATGTGCAGCTGCAGACTCAACATTCTTTTGCTGGTCCGGCTCCTACTTTCTTCATGTGGTTCTCTTTGGAGTTCAGTATAAAATTTAGCCCTGTATGCATACTGTTTCACATCACGGTTGTCTTAGTGCAGTTGATTATGTAAATATTGAGTTTGTTTTCATTTTTGTACTTCTTTGAGAATACTTTACTGATTCAGATTCCAAGCTACACAGGAGTCCATGAAATAACCAAGCGCTTAAGAATTAAAAAATGGTATAGGTAGATTCATAGAGTTTAAAGCCAGAATGGAGCATTAGATCATCTAGTCTGACCTTCTGTATATCCCAGGCCATTAAATTTCACTCAGTTAGCTTGTATTTGACCCACTTAGAGTGAAATTATGTACTGTATAGTTATACTGTATATATACAGTATATAGGAACTTATACTCCCAGAGAAAAGGGGCTATGGTGGCTGTCCCAAGCTAATGGTATTTCTGACCCCTTCTGGTCTTTGTTGGGATTCCCTCCAAGATCTCTTTCCACTTGGCTTCCCAAGAACTCAGTTCAACTCCAGCCTTCGTCACTCAGGTATCTTTATTTGGCATACGGCAGTGCTACGCTGAGTTGATCAGACTCAAAGGCAGCGGGGATGGATGCAGGATACATCACAACTTCAAAGTTACACAGAAACCTTTTCCCTTTATATACATGATAGTAAATGCAATGAGATGTGTACATTGCATCACACATTTTTGGATTGGCTTGGTTACTTTGCAGGAACCAATCCCTGTGCAAAATATGCCGTCCAAGCACTGTCCATGGTTTCATAGAATCATAGAATATCAGGGTTGGAAGGGACCTCAGGAGGTCATCTAGTCCAAGCCCCTGCTCAAAGCAGGACCAATCCCCAATCAAATCATCCCATCATTTCCCATTGGGAAATCATCCCAATGATTTCCTCTTTACCTCATCTCTACATTCCTAACTTATTTTGTCCCTCGTTATCTAGTTCATAGAAAATAGTTCCCTGTGTGTTCTCCCTCTTATCTTAGTTGGCTCAGACATTCCCTTTTCTTAGCCTACTCACCTATTTACTTATCTTATTTAGCACAAACATTCTGTTTTCAACCTGATGATTCGTTTATGTCCCTAATTCTATCTTCCAGAAAATGAGGCCTCCCTCCATGATAATTACTCATGTCAGGCTAGGCCACTGCTACAGTCTTATCAAGTGTATTTCCCTCTCAGGTCTTAGGCAGTCACCATTCTCGTGTGGAATCACATGATTCTCCCTCTCTCAGACCAGACTTTGAGCTGCCATCCCTAGTTGATAACCATGATTCCCACAGCAGGCCTGACGTGTGTCCAGTACCTGCAGTTCTGTGCCCTCTAGAGCAGTGACCAAACAGCCTTTCAAAGAAAAGTATTATTTATTTAGAACAAAAGCATTTCAGAAAAAACATCTTCAAACAAGAAAATGGATTATATACATACTGCCTCTTTCTAAGGCTACACAATCTCTGGAAGTCAGGGATGGCCCAACTTCCTCAGACATTTCTGCAGAACCTGTCCCTGTCAGAGCTCACTGACAACTCTCCCCCCACCTATCTCTCCAGAGAGCCCTTTTATCTGTTTTGTGTCCCTTTGATCCCTAGGTTCCCAGAAATGGCAAAACAGCTGTGTAACTTCAGGCTGGAGCTTAGAAGTAGGCACTGTCCTATAATTGCCCCCCAAATGTTTGTTGGGGCATTATTTATCAAGATCCATTGTGATGCTTTCCTGCAAAAACTCCTTATTAAGCTAGATCATACATTCATATAGGAAAGTCTAATAAACTCATGGAGTTAGACAGTAACTTTGCCTCACTGACGAAGTTGCCTGCAGTATTCATAAATTACGTTGCAGCATTCCTAGATTATTACATAGAAACTCCACATCCACCACAGCAGCTTTAAATCATCTCTGCATCCTCCTGATCCTGGGCTGCTTTGGGGGCTGGAGACAGCTCCAGCTTAACTAGACAGCCCTGAGAGTCTGTCTGAACTACGGCAGCCTCACTGGGCTGCCCTGTGGGCTGCACCGCTTCCTGGAGTCACTGCAGCCCTGTGTATAGCAGCCCTGCCCCTGACACACACACATACAGACCTATCCTTTACCTGCCTCCTGCAGCAGGGCTTGTGACAGAGTCCTCAAACAACCATATTGCAGCTGACTTCATAGTTCCAGGGGAATCCTGCCCCAGGTAGACATGAGGCTTTTAGGGCCCTTTAGGGCCCTTTTCCCATGGCATAAAGAAGCTGGAGCAGGGCTGGTGATCTCATCCTTAAATTCCTCTCTTTCCCAAGGTTGCTCATATAGGCACTGAACATTTCCAATCAGATTTCCGCCTGTTCAGGGCCCCAGTCTGGCAAATACTTATATATATACTTCACTGTACTCACCTCAGGAAAATTAAGGATGTTCATAAGTGTTTGCAGGACCAGGGCTTTGGACTGTTACTGTTCTTAAGGCTTTCAGTGTTAGCTGTAATGTTTACAAACATACTGTAAATCTGCATCAAAATGTCCCCTCTACAATTACTGTAACCAGGTAGGAAAGATATCTAAAGTGTTCTTTCCATTATATCTTTTTGTTTGTAATAACCTGGAAGCCACCTCAAAAGTATTATCTGCTAGAGCAGCATGCTGTAGGTGCAAAGGTCTATTGCCATCTCTTTTAACAATTGCTTCTTCTGTCTCATTTTGACCTAATTGACTGCCTCTTTTCTTGTGATGGTGTTATTTTCACTGGTGTAGGATTTACTACATAAATAAAAGGTGTCTTTCTTAATTCATGATTTCAAAGTTGCACAAAATCGTCAGGAATAGTGTTTTGTTTGTTTTAATAAAAGAGAAGAGTGCACACAGAAACAGAATTAAAAAAATGAAACTAGACCTTTTGTTGTTGTTGTTGTTGCCATTATTATGGTTCCTGTATTTCTACCCTTTAAGCAGAAGTACTATAAGTTCTGTGTTAAGATGTACAACCATCACAGTGTAGATGGAAGGTGAGTGAATACTTCACTACTAATAATTTATTCATTGAATTTAGCGTCTCTTTTCTGCGTGTTCACTTTATAGAATATTTATGGAAAGTGAATTTCAAACTTGTAAACGTGAGTGTTGGCACCAGAAATCTAAATCTAAACATTATATGCATCCAATCAGAGAAAAGAAACTCTGTGACCTACATGGCCAATAAAAACTAACCAACACAACTCACATTTTAAATACACAAAATCAATAGAATTACAATTATTATGAAATGAATTAATGGGAGAAAGTTATATGTTGCTTGTGGACAATTCACAATCAGAAGCTAAACTCCAGAATAAGGTACTCAATACAGATTATTCACTCAGCTCTTGCTGCTTACACAGCATACTATACAAACCCAGAGTGCTGAAGACATCAGTTTCTAGGGAATTTATTTATTCTCCATTCAGCCAGACGCAGTGTGAAAGGTGTGTGTGTGTGTGAGAGAGAGAGAGAGAGAGAGAGCTGATAAACCAAAAAATTAAAATGCAGAAGATATTGGGACAGGAGACATTTCCAAATGCCCATGACAATATGCTTTTAAATTATGGAGTGTAGTTACAGTAACAATTATAGCTAACCTAAGACCTCCTGTAGAATGTATTTCTGTCAATCGGCTGTGATTTAAGGGATTTATTATATTTCATTGAGGAACTTCCTGATTAAGGAAAACTGAGGGGATGAAACTGAGCTTTTCAGTGATATGGTAATCCCTTGTTATGTGCTCCTATATTTTCCATTACCAGTCAGTAAAATCCCTACGAATTGAGCATATGGCATTTGATCTATATTTTTTCATATTGCCAACATCCTTAAACAGTTTTATGTACTTCTTAATACTAACTAAGCATATCAATATTCCAGTTTGTGCTTCCAAATCTTTTTCTGACAGTGTTTTAGCCTTTTGTTCCCTAAAATACAAAACGTTATTAACATATTCTAGGAACCCAGACTTACAAAGAACTCAGTAATCTATATGCATGCTTTGTTCCTAAAGCTCAGACTCAAGCCCTGCTATGAAGAATATTGAACCTTCAAAGCCAAAACAAGACAACATGATCCATCAAACCCTATCCTTTCAAGCCCAGCAATTATTAGCAATGCAAATCTACATACTCTACTGTTTAGCTCATTATCCCTAAAATTTGAATAGTGGCTGTACCTCTACATTCATTCTTTTTCCAAAATATGACTTAAAATCTCTCTTGAACAGATTGTGTGTATATATATTATTTACATTTTCACTGGCTTACCCCTGAAAATCCCCATAGATGATCTAACAGATATCTATACCACTGCGGGGTTACCATTTTATAACCTCAGTCCAGAAAAAAATCATCTCCAGATGATTAAAACATGTGGATTGACTTCCTGCATTGAATAATCAGCTTTTTCTGATGTGGAAGTACCATTCTTAGCCTTATAATTAAGGATAGCAGTTCGTCATGGAGGTCACAGATTCTGTGATTTTCGGTGACTTCAGCCCCGGGCAGGGGGGCTTGGGCTGTCAGCCCTGGGTGGCAGGGTAAGCCCTGGGTTGTGAGGCTTGAGCTCTCAACCCTGGACAGCGAGTCAGTCACCCCGCCCCTCTGGGCAGGGGGCTCAGGCTGTCAGCCTTCCCCCCACCCCAGCTCCTGGGCAGCAGGACTTGGGCTTCTGTGAATTATTGCTTATTGACTGTGACCAGTCCGTGACTTTTATTAAAAATAACCGTGACAAAATCTTAACCTTAATTACAATGAACATTGATAGAAGAGAATACAACTGTTGCACCGTCTGTACCAAATTCCAAAATGTATATGTTAAGATACTATACAATCCTAGGGAAACATTATACTGAGACTTTGAGCTTGATTCTGATCTTGGTACTTAGTCTATTACCACAGTATCTTGTGAAATCAGTTACTGTGTTGTGTACAAGGTTTTACAAGATACAAAAGGATACATGTACTGTATTTGAAATCTGAATCAGATCATCTGAGTATCTTCAGCATGACTCACATTAACATTAGTGACATTTTCCTAATGTGTCTATTTGGAAAATACCTCTTCAACTTTGTTTTCAAAATGTGTTTATAACCTTAACCTTATTTCTCTTTTAAATCCAGCATACAGTTTGTACAATTGTGTCCTCTTTCTTTTCATGGAAGCCACACAACACTTGAAAGAAATCTGTGTATTGTCCTAAAGCAAAAAAATGTTTTAGTAGATTGGAAATTAGGACAGTTCCTTGGTTCCTGTGATAATTCCTCTGATACTAAAGTTTATGCAGTCAGAGGCAGAAAGGTGAAACCCTGGTTATGTGGATACTGCAGTTTTTAAATTTCCTGCTCTTAGTTCATGCCCTTGTACATTTTTATCCTTTTTCTCTTTGAGAATTATAGTTTTGGAGAGGAGAGAGAATCAGAAGAGACTTAGAATGCCTCTTTTTCAGAAAACTCTGCCCACTTTCAGGTTGATCTATTATGTGTAAAAAGAAAAGGAGTACTTGTGGCACCTTAGAGACTAACGAATTTATTTGAGCATAAACTTTAGCTCACGAAAGCTTATGCTCAAATAAATTTGTTAGTTTCTAAGGTGCCACAAGTACTCCTTTTCTTTTTGCGAATACAGACTAACACGGCTGCTACTCTGAAACCTGTCTATTATGTGTGTGCGTCTCAAAAACATTTACCATCGAGCATTATTTCTATCAAAGCAAATGAGCTCAGGCCCCACCTGTATGTGAAATGGATACAATATTTATCTTTGTCCACTATTAATGAAGTATTAGAATACTAGAGATATGCAATTATAATGTTCTTTACTTTGGCACGCTTCAATGAAATGGATAAGCTTGTTCCTGGGCACATAGCTTATTCAAATGTGTTGATTCAAACTGAAACTGCCCACCTATGGGGCCAGGGACAAAAGAGAGAACAGGCTGTATGGACAGAATAAGGGGAACCAATGGGAGGAGAGGATGGGGGACAGGCTCTCAAGAGGGAACCTGTCACCACCGATCTGCTCCCCCTTGAACCTCTGTCCCTCCCTTTAGCTACCTTTCACCAGCCTGTACCTCCATAAATCTTCTGACCCCCCATTATTTTCCTTTCCCGATTAGCAATGCTCTGAGGCAGCCGGTTGCTCTCTCCTCCTCCTCCTCCCTCAGGCAAATCTACAGTAGCTGGGTTACCAGCAGGATACAGTGAGAGTGGTGAGGAAAGGTTCAATGCACTCATTGCTGGCACAGCATTAATCCCTGGCAGTCAGGTAGAGTCCCTGCAGGGGAAATGCTGTTCAGCCCCTATAGCCCAGCTGAATGCATGCAATTCTAGCAGGGCTACGGGAAAGCATACATAAAATCTCTAATAAATTTGTTAGTCTCTAAGGTGCCATAAGTACTCCTGTTCTTTTTGTGGATACAGACTAACACGGCTGCTACTCTGAAATAAAATCTAAAGCCATTCCATGCAGAAGTTTTTGGATTTCCTTATTTTCAAGGCTGCACATATAACTCTCCTTTATACTCCGGGAAGAAACTTCAAAAGAGAAGATTTTTTGCTCACATTTAACAATGCGCACCCACACACAAGTCCTTTCTTGGTAAAACCCAAACAAGATTCTGGCAGGCAAATTAATATTTTCATATTTCTGTTTGTTAAACTGCTAATTCATGTGGCTGGTTTTGTAGATCTTAATTAATATTATATCAATATATATTTAACACTTATACTGCAGTGGTGTCTAGAGGCCCCAAAGTGCTAGGCACTATACACACCTGTATTAAATGAATCTAATTAATACCAGGTGTGTCTGGGTGCAGGTGTGCATGCAAGTCAGGCCTTTAGTATCACATTAAACTGATCTTTTTTAAACTGTAGTATTTAGCACACTGAATGTTTCTATGGCTCCAAACTATCTAGGGCCCAGGTGCCGAGTTCCTTCCACTGACATTGATTACAATCAGAGCTGAAAGGGCTTGACATCTGACCATATCAGAGCTTTTACTGCTTAGACAAAATTAAACATTGGGGAAGCATACATTTGTGTGGCAGTAATATGACTTCATTTTTATGAGTAATTACAGAACTATTCACCTAATAGCCTTATAAACTGCAAGAGCTCTGATCTGATGACAAAACAACCAAGATTTTAAAAAATGGGTTACCAAAATTAATCTGCTGAAGTAAAATATTCAAAAGCACTTAAGTTATTTATGCTCTGAAGATCCCTTGACTTTCAATGTGACTTAGGCTCCTAAGTTACTTTTGAATTGGTGACTTAGGTCCAAATCCTCTATTTAGGTGCTTAAATCCCATTGAAGTCAAATAATTTTGAGGATCTGGGCTTGAGGGCTAGATTTACAAAGATTAAAAGTAAATGGGACTTAGGTGCCTACCTCACGTAGGCACTTCTGTAAATCCTACTAGCCTCCTATCTGCATTTTTAGACACAGTAAATACCTTTGTAAATCTGGCCCTTAAGCTTTGAAAATGTTACCTAGAGTTTGTATGTAGACATCTACATAAATAGTATAATTTTTCAGAAGTGCTGAGCATCTCTCAGATCCCTCTGATTTCAAAGGGAGATGCTGGGTAGTCAGCACTTTTGAAAATCAGGACACTTATTTTGGAGCCTAAAGGGGAGATTTTCAAAGGCACAGAGGGTAGTTTGACTTTCTGTGGGAGTTAGGAGCCTAACTTTAGGGATCCATTTTTGAAAATTGTTGGCCTACCTGTCCCTGTTCTAGATTCCTACATTATTTAAGGACCGATCATACAACGAACTCTGTGCCTACATGGAGACCTATCAAAGTCATTGGAGCTCCCTGTACAGAGATCCATCCATGTATGTCCAGTGCAGGTTCATGTCCCTAGTCTTGTTTTACTTTGGAGTAAAATGTTAATTTTACAGGAACTCCCTATTTCTTTAAAATGGAAGGTACGTTTTCTGGTCAACAACTTGGGTCCTGACAGAGTCTATTTCAAAGACGTTTCACTATCAGTGGCCTTTTGAATTTAATTTGTGGAATATACATTTGTTTTATTATGAGATTTCCTTGCTGTTCCATCATATAAAATTGCCCTTGGAAGCCAAACCTGTGCAGATTCACTTATTTTCTGCTACTACTACATTTTTTCCCTCCTCAGGTAATATCAAGATTATCAAACAAGTCTACGCCATCTCAGGTATGATTGTCTGCTTTTAAATATGATGAGCTTAACTCTGAAACGTAAGTGCCTAGGGCCTGATCCAAAGCCCTTTTAAGTCAATGGAAAGGCTCCCATTGACGTCGGTGGGTTCTGAATCAGGCCCTTAAATAGGATCCTGCATTTGAATGCTGAAAACTGCTGTTAGGTGTACCTTATAAATGACAATTTTCTATGCCTAAATGCTCAGGCATCTTAGCATCCAGATGCTGGATTTGGATGTTCCATTAATGCATATTCATTTTAAAGCTGATCCTGGAATGTTTACTCAACCCAAATGATAGACATGGAAAGTTCAATTTACATAAAGTTCTTTCTCATATCAGAGTTCTGTATAGTTTGCTCATCAGACTTCTATATAGCAGGGAGGCCATTATTATCTTCTTGACAGACAGGACTTTGCTATTACATTTTATATTCTTGACTTTTTAGACATATCAGATTGAAAAGATCTGGCTCAGTGTATCTGCATTAACAATAATAATTGTATAATGTTTACTCAGTAAACTGATAGTACAAGTAGAATAGCAAAATTAAACTCCTGCTTCAAAATATGAGGACAAGGAGTGATGGGCAAATCTCAAAAGATTGTTCACCCAAAATTTGTATCTTTACCCAAACTATCCAAACTGATATGATTGTGGACAATTGGACTGGAAATCTCTTCAGAACAGACTCCCACGTTTTCAATCACGCTGAAAATGCTCCAGGAAAGGTTTCTTTTGGGCTCAGTTGAATTTGGCTGTCCCATTTATTTGAGATGTGTGGAGTTTGTAAGAATGACTTAGGACCTGATTCTGCTACTCATAGTGATAATACCTTGCCTCACAAGTTGTAGCGTGGGACTAAATGGGACTACTTGTGAAGCAAGACCTGACCCGGAAATAAGCTCCATGTGGGCAGACCTCTGCAACTCACTGCACTGGTATTTTGTTTCCAAGAAATAATAATAAATTAATAATGCATAACTCTTATATAGCCATTTTCATTAGCAGATATTAAAGTGATTTTCAAAGGCATACCATTATTCCTATTTTACAATTGGGGAACTGAGGCACAGAGACATGATTTGCCCAAGGTCACCCAGCAGTAGAGTGGCAGGTCTTCGAAGTCTGTTAGGCCCCTCTGCCTCCTAAAATAAGCACCTACAGACCGTCCTACAATCTGTATTCTTTAATAAATTCATCTCTATATTTTGATGAGTTAGTTCTTCAGAAGGTAATCCTGTTACACTGTTTTGCATTAATAGGGCTCTGTGGGAGGTCAGGGGTCTGGCTATAAGGTAGTAAGATCAGAGTGTAAGGTCCCACCCAGTGTGACTAAGAGGAGGAACCAGGATGCATTCAGGTCCTAAGTGAACTGTATCACTCCTTATAACTGACTGTACTGGCCACATACTGGACTGTGGGTATATACGTTACTTACTTAAAACTCATTCCTTAACGCATCAACAGTCTGACAGCATTAACTTCAGAAGAACTAACTCCTCAAAAGACAGAGAGAAACCTATTAAAGTATATGTACTCTGGGTGGCTTGTAAGAACTAAAGTCAAGCAACATTTCTCAGTAACAAAATATATTTGCAGTGAGTTCACTGGCTATGTTCCTAGAGGGCTTTTCTATATTTACGTGAGGGTCTAAAGAGAGAAGGTGAGATAAACAACAGGTGGGTCCCAAAATAACATTTGTTCTAATGAAAAATAAAAGCTCTAAAGGATTTGGTTTTATTCAGGTATGAACATCAGAGCAAATCACTTGTCCCTGCAGTGCTGGGCTTTGAAGTTTATATGAATTATCCACTATTTTAGACAGAGCCCAAGGGAAATGGCAGCATAAACAAGAGACTCCCATCAATTGTGGAAGACGAAGAAGATGAGGATGAAGGAGAAGAAGAGGAGAATGCTGTCCTTTCTCCAATCCACACTAGGAGCACAACCTCATCCCAAGAGAAGAAGGCTGGAAGCAATAAAAGCTATCTAGGGATAAACTTGAAACAGTTGGCCTCAGGAACGGTGCCCTTTCACTCCCCTATCCGAGTTTGCAGTTCAAACCCTGCAAGAACCAGACATGAAACTGAACTCCACTACTACTCCAGAAAGAGAGAGAAAAACCTAAAACTGCACCTTTCAACACTGAACACCATTGGTCCCCCTGACCTCAGCCCAAGGTAATAGCTTTAAACATTTATCTTTATTTATTCCCCATCACATAAGTCTGCTTTTAAGTATCAGGTCATGAATTTTTTTCTTAATGCTGTAAAATTCTTGTTTTTCTTTAATGTTAGCATCCAACCTTCCTGGAGTCTTCCTATCCCAGCCATCCTGCATGAACAGGGGGAATTCTTTATTAACAAGAACTCAATGTTATTTAGCCCCTGGCAGGGGAAATTTTAGGACTTCAGGGCTGTATTACAAGATAAAGATGATGATACAACAGTGGACGTTACATGTGCTCAGCATATATGAAAATGAGATGAAATATTTAGATGAGGAGCTACTGATTTCAGTGCCTAACTCGAGGCACCCAGATTTTAAATGTTGGCCTTAACCCCTCTATGCATCAATATACCCTCTGTAGAACAAGTATGAAAATACATACCTTGCAGGGGCACTATGAGGCTTAATTTTGTAAACCATTTTGAGTCCCTCAGAGGAAAGGCTATATCCAGAGTAATCACTGTCAGTGCATAGCCACGTATACACAAAGTGACTGGAGTAGGTTATAGTTTATAGATTTTAAAAAGTGACAGATAGTATAATGGCAACCTGGCTTTACATGTTGGATGAGAAGTAACTATGAAGTTTTTAAGATCAGCTTTTCTCTAAAAATGTGTGGCGTAAACAAAATACATGATGGTGTGTGGTTGTATAAAAGTACGATTAGTACAAGTGTGGAATGACCTCATTAATGGCAACGCTGCTTATGTAGGTTATTCAGAAATCATAAGCTTTTATTAGCAAAAACTATAGCCTTGAGGACAGATCCTCAGCTCATGTAAGTCACCATAGGGAGCTGTACCAGTTGAGGATTTGGCCCTTCATATGTCTTGGTTTGGGCGTTTTAATTCACATCCTCCAACAGTTTTGAAGTACTGTATATTTTCAAAAGTTTTCTCTGTTCACTAGTGATAGACAAGCTAACGTAAAAATCGCTTTCTCCTCCCAGGGTTATGGTAGTGGTAAAGTAAACATGAAAACCACCAACTCAGCATCACAAATATACAATAGTTCTAGCTGGGTCAAAATTTATTTAGGAAATCATGCAATAAACTCAGTATAGCCAAAATTCACATAGTTACATGCAGCAAACCAACCCCTTGTGTTGTTAGTATATCTGTGGAAGCATATGATAGATCAGCTTCAGCGTTAGAAAAAGTCTTTCATCTCTACGGTAGGTCACACATTTGATTTGGTTCAAGTAAGTTATGACTGAAAGTCATTACCATTTGATGGCCTGTGGAAAATGAGTAGTAGTTCAGTAAATCCTTGGTTCATGGTGCCTATTAAAAATTGTCCATTACAATCAGACATGGCTAGATACTGGCCTCCAATTTTGTGAGAGCAAACTGCAGGTGCATTGTTACACACTATTATTTCCATACATACTTTTGCATATGCAAAATTAGAGTCATGTTTATAGTTAGGCTGGAAATGTAGCCCATAACATACATGATTTGAGACTTCTTATCCTGCCAGCCAAAATCCCTTTCTCTGTAATTTCCCAACTACATTTGCAATATCAGAACATGTTGAACAAAATAAAAAGGAAAGTCAGAAACCTGGAGCAAGTGTTTTTTCCAGTTAGTATTAAAATGCAAAAAGGACCCTAACCAATGGCTAAATGTTGGCCTACTTTGGGGCAGGAGTGTAAGAATGAGGGGGAGATGTGCAAGAAACCACCTCAACTTGTGATCCCTCTAGAAGGAGCAGCCACAGTGTTGCTGAGGAAATGTATGCCGTCCTCTCTCCCAGCATTCTGCATTGATATTATCCATCTGAAGAAAGGCAGAATGAGAGCAGGGCCATGACCCCAACCTGCTAGGGGGGCTCCAGTGTGCGTTCTCAAGGAATCCCTAAGGGAAATTCTGGCTGGACCAACCAGAATTCCACCTGGGGACTGCAGCTGTATCTCCAGTGCAGGCCTCTGCAGCCCTGAGACTACAATAGTGGCCACATTACAGATTAGAGGAAAGGGGTACAATTCCCCTTTACCTCAAACAGATGATCAAGCACGCCACCTGAGTAGTTAGGCAGTGCACGTTTCAGACTTTGGGCCATAGTCATATAATTTTGTGGAGAATAAACACTTCCCTGTCAGATGACTCCACTGTATAGATAATTGAGGTAGTGTTTTGTATTTTTCCCCTGTAAATCAATATCAGTATTTTTTGAACATAGGGCAATAGCCTCGGCTAATGTTAACTGGTGTAGCTCTATTGACTTCAATGGAGCTAAGTAGATTTACTCTACATGAGAGTTTTACCCATAGTCTGTGAATTGTGTTTCCTTATGTGTTTGCACAGCACCTAGCAAAATTAGCGCCCCAACCCAGACTGGAACTGAAGGGCACTACTGCAATAGTGTTAATATGTATTAATAATAATCAAATAACTCTCCTCGGTCCTGCAACCTATTAAATAGGTGTCCAACCCATAGGAAGCCACTTACATTTGGAGCACTATCCATTCAGCCTTCATCAGAATAGCCTTACCTTATTTCTGAAAATATTTTGCTTTGCTGCTATCACAGCAACTATCAACCAAGACTGTTTGTTTGTTTGTAGGAAATGCTTCCAAGACCATATCTATTCTAGTATTTACAATACTCACAGCTAGCATGGCCAGTATATTCATATAAAAATGGCATTCATCCTCCTCTACACTTAATAGGAAAAGCACATTGGTAAAATCCTATATGAGACAGAAATGGGTGCACTGATTACACTACCAGACTCTGGGAGTCTTAATTTTCCTTAAAAGAAAATCAGTCTCCTTCTGGGTTCACTAAAGGACCCAAGAAGTCTGCAATATCATCGATACTAGAAGAGACAATGGTTGTAAAGGATTTCTGGTTGTACTCTGGGGAAATTCCTTCAACAACTTCATCAGAAGGAACAATTAAGGCCTGATTCCAAGCCCGTTAACATCAGTGGGAGTCTTTCCACTGACTTAATGGGCTGTTAGTCAGGCCATTGATGTCTACATGTAAGTCTATACATACCTCACTTTTGACATTACCTTTCAGTTCACCTTTAATCCTGAAGTAACACTACAACCCCTCCATATGTTAGTAAGGTCTCTTGTTAGTTTAAACTATGGATCTGCTGTAATTTTCAATGCATATCTAATAGTTTTTTACCATGCTTATTTCCCATATGGGTTTTAAATGCAATGAAGATATTAATGTTTTAATCCATGAATAACCTGTACAAAGTGGATATTTGATGTGAGTTAAATCTTATTCTTTGAAGGCGTGAGACCAAATCGTATCACTCGGCTTTTATACTGAATTTCCAAACAAATTAATCATCTGAATTTCCAGCTGCAGGAAACACCATAGTCCTGAGTAGGTCATCTTTTCATGAGTCCCATCTTCTTCTCTATCACCCTTACACAAGTTTTCTAGTGACGATAACTTTTTGTATGCACCTAATACAGTAAAGTGTAATCACTTCCAATTGAAATCCTGATTCTGCCAACAGATGCACTAGTACAGAGCCCTGAGTCCAGTAACACTCTGCATGTGCACAGTGAATAAGGAGGATCAAGACTATAATACATATTTTGCTGCAAGCACATCTCTCAACTCAAACCCACCACCAATCCCACTGTGTTCTCTGTTCTATGTTTTCCAGATTTGCCCAGCCATGAGGTTTTTGCATTTGAGGACAAGAATAAGTATGTCCTTATTTCATGTAAAGTTTAGTTCCTGTTGTACAGGTGTCCCCTTATCACAAAAACCACCCTCACAATTAGCTGTGTAAGAAGAGAGGCCAAGAACTGGCTGAGCATAAAACTGACTTCTCTTCTAGAAGTCACCCCTCTGTGTCAGTTTTGAGGCAGTGTTAGGGAAGACTGTACCAGTTCCCATGCTGTGCCTGTTCTGTGGACAAAGTGAGGATTTCATTGTCCGCTGTTGTCAGTTGAGCACCTTTTACAAGCACTTGGGTTCGCTTTAAAACATTATGGGATAAAGGCTTGTATTCATATTACAAAACATGAATACATCAAAATAAGAAATAGTCAAACTTATATATTAATGGCCTATGCTTCTAATTTTTCCATTCTTCATCTTCATGGGCTTGATTCAGATATCACTTATACGGAAGTGAAACAGGGGAGTAGCTTCATGGGACTCAAATGGTGCAAAACTGGTGCAAGTGAAAGAAAAGTCTGCCCTTTTGTCTCAAATGCTTTTCTACAAAGTGAGCGTTTATATGTTAACGTGTGTTTCTGTATACACAAATGGATGGTTCTGTAGACACGGTGTCTGGAGGCCCTGTTGAAAAGGTCTGTTTCATAGATCAATCTTTTATTTGTTGGTTTGGTTGATTGGTTTAAGGTTTTTGATATGATGTGCACTCTCCCCTTTCTCTTTGTCTGACAAACACATAAGTACAGCCTAGAGCTATGCTTGCATACCACAATAAAAACCCATCTGATTCAAAATAAGGTTCTGATACAGTGATCTTATTCTCAATAGTATTTTTCATCTCAGGAGCTCCATTGACTGTGATTCTTAGAGCAGCTTAAGTTTCACCTTAGCTTAGTGAAGCAATTTTAATGCTGTGTTTAGCCATACGTATGCAAACTCAAAAGAAAGAACAATCCCATAGGAGGACTGAATATCTGAAGAGCTTGGGGAAGTTTTCATGAATTTGGTATGGCATTTGTTACTCTGATTAGATGTTTGCCCATGTGTTGAGAAGATCTAAGGTACCACAAGTGGAATTGCAGCCTGATCATTGCAGTGCATTGAAACAATCTGGATTTCCATTCTACTTCCTTATAAACAGAGTTTCACCAGAGCCAAGTTTGTTATGGGTCAAATTACTGTTTCAACTTTCAGGGTTGCAAAAGATGGGTGTGTAACGTGGCTTGAGTTGGGGTGAGTCAGGGCAGGATCTATATTGATCTTTTAGTTAATCAGTCTTCTACACCCCCATGGAGGGGAGCATGCTAGGGCTACTGTCAGCCATGCCTGAGTAAGAACTAAGTACAGACTTCAGGATTTGGCTCTTAATACAGCTTATATAGGTACACCTATATAGAGCATGCAGTGTAATTCATAATGTCACCAATAAAAAAGCACCTTGAAGTCACTAGGAGCCCTTCCTGGGACATCAGTGGGCATTGGTTTAGGCCCAGTATCAGTACTGGCAAGCAGCAAACCTTATTTGCAGGAAAGATGGTAGACTGATATTGGCAGGGCTGGATAAATAGAACAGTGGAACTGTCAAAGCTAGCTGTTACTACTGTGTTTGTCTGCACAGAGTAGACAGAGCTTTTGACCTGGCACTGCTAACTCCGTGGCCGGCGCCATGGTACCCGGGGAACTCCTGGGGGTTCACACAACCTTCCCAGGTTGCCCAATCAGTGCCGGGAGCCTCACAGAGGCCAGTGGCCTCGGTATCCCATCCTTCTCCGGTGCTTGAGGCTTCTGGGGGGTCAGACCCTGCAGGTCCAGGAGAACCCAGGGGAGCAAGCTGCTGAACCACCAATGGAAGTGGAGGTTCCCACGGCACCGGCATCATCTTCCTCATCGCCAGACGAGGCTATCATGGGGCCCCCTCACCCATTCCTCAGAATGACGCCAAGGCACACCAGGAACTTTTGAAGAGGGTCGCTTCTAACCTGGGGCTTCAGTTGGAGGAACTGGAAGAGCCCTTGGATCTCTGTTTGATGTCCTCTGCTCCTCGGCTCCTGCCAGGGGGGCTCTACCCCTTCATGAAGGGATCTCCAAAATCACTAATGCCCTGTGTCAGACCCCCCTTCCCTGGCTCTATCTCTAAAAGGGCCAAATGCAAGTACTTTGTGCCAACCAAGGGGCATGAATACTTATACTCCCACCCAGCCCCCAATTCCCTTGTGGTCGAGGTGGTTAACCACAAGGAGAGGCAGGGACAACCCGGGGCCACCCCCAAAAATAAAGACTCAAGGAGGCAGGATCTTTCTGGACGTAAAGTTTATTTGTCTTCCAGCCTTCAGCTGAGAGTAGCCAACCACCAAGACCTCCTTGGCCAATAAGACTTCAATATGTGGCAAGCCATGGCCAAGTTCGAAGGGTCACTCCCTGAGGCTTCCGAGAGATCCTCGACGAGGGCGGCGTCAGACACTGCTGATGCTGTTGCTCACACTATGGCTTCCGCTATCTCCAGGCAGTGAGTCTCTTGGCTGCTCCTCTCTGGGTTGTCCACCGAGGCCCAGCAGTCATTGCAGGACCTGCCCTTTGATGGTGGGGCCCTAGGCAAACAGCCTCAAGGACTCCTGCTCCACCCTGAAAATGCTGGGTCTCTCCGTCCCAGCCTCGGTGCATAAGCAGTTCAAACCACAGCAGCCTCAGGGCCAGGGGAGTCAGCCTCGGCAGGACCAGCCCAATAAATGAGCTAAGGGTTACAAGCGCCACCTGAGCCACCCACCTCCACCCTCTGCCAGTTGGGCTTGACCCGTAATAAGCAGGGGGCCAAACGGTCATTTTGAGGGTGCGCCCGAGGGCAACCTACCAGACTATTCCCTGGATCCATCTTTCCCAGTGTTCTCAGACCACCTTTCCTCCCGACTAGGACTGCTATAACTTTGGACCACTGGGTCCTCAGCACAGTGGAATGGGGTTATACCTTCCAGTTCCTTTCTACCCCCCTTCCCACCCACCTTCCCCGTACCTCTTCAGGGACCCCTCTCATGAGAGTCTCCTCATGCAGGAAGTACTACTACAGCTGGGT
This sequence comes from Chelonia mydas, assembly GCF_015237465.2. NCBI lineage: Eukaryota > Metazoa > Chordata > Testudines > Cheloniidae > Chelonia > Chelonia mydas. The sequence continues at coordinate 195,596,948 of NC_057850.1, read as the reverse complement.
GCGGTGGAAGAAGTTCCTCTTAAGTATGGGAACAAGAGGTTCTATTCCCGGTACTTTTTAATCCCAAAGGCCAAGGGCAGTCTACGGCCCATCCTGGATCTGCAAGATCTCAACAAGTACCTACAGAAGCTAAAGTTCCACATGGTCTCTCTGGCTTCTATTATCCCCTCCCTGGATCCAGGAGACTGGTATGCTGCTCTCGACTTGAAGGACGCATACTTCCACACAACGATCTTTCAAGGACACAGACACTTTCTCCAGTTTACGGTGGGTCCCCATCACTACCACTTTATGGTCCACCCGTTCAGCCTGGTGACAGCACCACAGGTGTTTACCAAGTGCATGTCGGTGGTAGCAGGTTACCTCAGGCGCCAGGGTATCCAGATCTACCCGTACCTTGGTGAGTGGCTCATCAAGGGTGGTTCCAGGTCTCAAGTCCGAAGGGATGTCGTGGTGCTTCAAGCCACATGCCACTCTCTGGGCCTACTGGTAAACAACAAAATGTTGATGTTAGTGCCAGTGCAAAGGACAAAGTTCTTTGGCGCGGTCCGCAACTCTGCGCCAGGGTGTTCCTGCCTCTGGAAAGGCTCCACACGTTGGCAAACCTCATTGAAGAAGTCTCCGCATTCCCTCTGACTACAGCCAGGGTCTGTCTGTCTGCCCGCTGGGCGCATGGCAGCATGAACTTATGTGGTCCACCATGCCAGGCTCCGAACGCAGCCCCTGCAACAATGACTGGCGATGGTCTATTCCCAGTCCTGAGACCCCCCTGGAGAAGATAGTTACCATTCCCCAGGTGATACTTACCTCGCTGAGATGGTGCACTGACCGCAGGACAGTCCTGGAAGGGGTTACATTCAATAACCCTCCTCACTCCATCAAGTTGGTGTTGGACGCCTCGGACCTCAGCTGGGGGGCACATCTCGGCAACCTCCAGACGCAGGGAATGTGGTCCCCAGAGGAGGTGCGGTTACACATAAACGTCAAAGAGCTCTGAGCAGTCCGGCTGCCATGTGGAGTCTTCTTGCCCCATCTGTCAGGCAAGGTGATAAGAGTCCTGATGGACAACACAGCCTCAATGTTCTACATCAACCAGCAATGGGGAGCGTGCTCATCAGCTCTCTGTCAGGAGGCGCTCTGTCTGTGGGATTTCTGCATCAGCCACAAAATCCACCTGGAAGCTTTTCACCTTCCCAGCATCAGGAATATGCTGGCAGACCAGCTCAGCAGGGACTTCTCCTCTCACCACAAGTGGTTGCTCCATACAGAGGTAGCCTGCATGACCTTCCAAAGGTGGGGAACTCCCCAAGTGGACTGTTCACTACCAGACAGAACAGGAAATGCCACCGGTTTTGTTCTCGACAGGGTCTGAGCAAGGATTCCCTCTCCAATGCCTTCTCTCCTATTGTGGTCAGGGAGCCTGATTTACCTGTTCTCTTCCATTCAACTCATCAGCAGGGCCCTGGCAAAGATCAAGAGAGACAAGGCACAGGTTATCATGATTGCCCTGGCATGGTCTTGCCAGCATTGGTTTGGCACACTCATGAGCCTGTCAGTGGCCCCTCCCTGGCCCGTGCCCAACCGACCGGACCTGCTGTTGCAAGACCACGGTTGGCTCTCACACCCCAACCTCAGGTCCCTCCACCTCTTGGCATGGATGCTGCGCGGCTGAACCTGGAGGAGCAGACCTGTTTGGAGGAGTCGAACAGGTCCTCCTGTAAAGTAGGAATCCTTCAACTAGACTGACTTATGTGGCCAAGTGGACGAGGTTTTCCCACTGGGCGTCCGAACGGGGTATCTTTCCCTCGTGTTCCTCCATACAGGCTGTCCTGGACTACCTGCTCTATTTGAGGAACTAGGGCCGTGAACTCCTACCCATTTCCAGAGGTACTGCTTTGGAGTCACCTAATATGGAATGGACAAGAGCAAGCGCTCAAAGAAGAAAAGACAGTTATCTTTTCCATAACTGGTGTTCTTCAAGATGTGTTGCTCATGTCTATTCCCCACTGTCAGAGTTTCCGTCAAGAAGGAACTTAGGGTGGGGGGGAGCCGGCGGTGCCCCTTATACCGCGCCATGCAGGCACCACTCCAGGAGGTGCCAGAGCCAGTCCCCTATGGATACTGCTGAGGGAAAAACTTCCAGCACGGCTGCATGTGGCGATCACACACACCTAATATGGAATGGACATGAGCAACACATCTCAAAGAATACCAGTTACGGGAAAGGTAACTGTCTTTTTCACTGATGGTCCTAACAGTTTATAATTATTACAAATGGCATAGGGAATGCAAGTAGACTAGACTAAAGGCCCTATCACAACCTGTAAAAGTAATGATAGTTTCAAAATGATCAGTTAAGATGAAGGGCCTGATTCTCCTCTCTTTACTCAAGGTTTAAACAAGTGGCAACTCAGTTGGTCACACCTGTGTAATGGCCTTTATATTTCTCCTAGATTAGTGTTATTCAGAATTCACCATTGCTTAAGACGGTGCCTTTCAGTAATATTGATAATTACATTATGAAGTGTGAGGTCTGTACACTCTATATTCAAATACAATGTTTTTAACAGGATTGTCGATGGGATTGAAGATGGAAACCATAATGAGGGAAGCCAGACTTTTGACTTTGGCTCTGATCAACTCAGGCAGGAATCCCGGGTATCTCCTGCAATTGTGGGTAAGTGCTATATCTAGCCACTCATTGTAGTAGACACTTTGATGACTTGCCTTTTGTGCATCTATACTTGCATGATTCTTAATAAAATAAACCTTTGAGTTACATGAATGGGTTTATCATGCAGCTAAACTTAGCGTCATTTGCATTGACCAGAAATCATGACAGAAAGGTACAACTGGATACCATCAGTGTGTCTGGGCCAGTTGTCCTGCTCCTTCCTATTACAAGTCAAGATAAATGGCTTGTCAGGAGTTTGATTTCCACTACATTTTTACTAATATAAGGGCTGATTCTATGAGGAGCTGAGTGCCCTCAACTCCATTAAACCTGCTGAACACAACACACTTCAAGATTGGGTCCCACGGGGACATACCTGGAAAAATAATTTAAGAAGAACCATACTGGAACTTTGCTGCTATTTTACTATTAACCCTTGGCTTTTTAGGGAGTTAAGAGTGTGTCAGAAATGAACAGGGTGAAAGCCGTGAGTAGCATGAAATGCTGGGCAGTCTTCTGAAAGGACTAATGAAATAAAGCAGCAGGCAGGAACACAAATATAAGAGCCCAGCCATTACTGCAAAAGCAATGGGCTAGTGTTGAAATGTCATAACCAGTTGAACTCAGATGGTTTCCCATTTTCCCCTCCTAGATGAGGAAACTGTTCCCACATAATTATGTATCTCTTGCCTAAATGCCACTGTGAAACTAATGCTTTTTGAAGGCAAAAACAACTGCATAATAGGGGTGTGGCAATTACATACATGATTTTTTTTTAATTGCTGAATTAACAGATATAAAGCCTTGACAGAAGTTCTGTGTCTTCTCACAGAGTAGGCAGACAGAGCAGTGCAATCTTCCCATAATACCTCATTTACATCCTTACTATACATTTTTACATTGACCATAGAAAGCCATTAAATGCTACTTTCATTTTCTCCCAAGCAAACCTGGGGTCAGATTTAAAGCAGAGAACAAGTGAAAGAGTCACCTTACTAACTCCCTAAACCACCTGATAATGTATTTCTATCATTTACATATATGCATGGATTATTTACAGACTCTGAAGTTGGTGCTGCAGTGCTAGTTATCAAAGCAGAAGAAACCAAACAACAGATCAGCAGGCTTAACCATGAGGTACGGAGATTTGTTTTATTCTGATTAACAACACTTTGATTAACAATAACACGAGAAGAGATGGGCAAAATCCGTGATGTTCGGGAATTTCACAAAGTTTTGAATTTGCTAAATTAGGAAGAGGTTCCCAAACCACCTTACCTGTAATTTAAATGCATTGTTTAATTCCTTTCAAGAGTAATTCAAACAAACAAACATACTTTATCTGGTCTGTGCTATGTATTAGAGTTAGACTTCTATCACCAGGAAGCAGCCTCTATATGGTGTGTGTGTATTATATATATATACACTATATAATATACACACACACACAGATTTTTTTCCATAATAGCTCTCTCCCTTCCCATGCTTCTTTTGTTTGTCTCTCTTTGTTTCACTATGCATACTCTTATTACATGCATTTCTATGCTTTTTTTTTTTTGCAATCTTCTTTGAGCAAAATGCAAATCTAGTAATATTTAAATTCATATAAAAATGTAACCCATATTATCTGAGTAGATTCAAAATTAGGCAGGAAGCGTTTGCCCATCCCTGCTCAAGCCATTAGTCCTGTGGAATGTAGGAATTATATAACATTTTGCTTTTTCAGATTATGACTTCGTTTTAAAGAAAGTAGTTCCTTAAATCTGCCTGGCTTCCACCTATTCTGAATGCTCCACTAATACTGATATGTCATCACTTGGTTATAGGGAAAAATGAAAAGCGTTAGAAAAATGATTCCCAGCAGGTACATGATACTGTGTCTTCACTGTGGTGTTTTTAAAAATTCATGTCCATTATGTTTTCAGTCAAATAAAGTACTTCAGGTCATACGATGGAGGCATGAGTAGCAATTCCACGGTTAAAGTTGCACTGAGATTTGCACTTAAAGCAAGACTGTTTTACAATGAAATGGTTGCTTTTAGTTTCCCATTTACAGTTGAATTTTCTGTAATATCTTTTTTTCTGAAAGATGTTATAACATTTGGTAAAGGAAACATTTAAGAATGAGCCCTTTTTTGAAATTTGGCCATAAACTGTGCCTTTATCTCTTCTTTTTTCTCTCTCTCTCTGACTAACCAACCACTGTCACCACACATGGTAAATTTCTCTCTCTGACCCCACCCCTCCAATCTCACTGATTGGCCACTTCTCAAATTTTCAGGCTTAAACCTCATATCCAGCTCAGCTGAATTCAGTTTAGGACCAGCAAAAGGGGACAAAAGGGGCTTTATACACCTTTATCGCCACCCCTAGGCCCCGTTTTGGGACTGGCTGGATGCAATTATGATGGAGATCTACATTTAAGCAGCTTCAGGAAAATGACTAGATATACCACAACTGGGACTGTGAAGAGGGGCCTAGAAGCAGTTGAGTTCCAAATGTGCCTTACGAGTTCTTAGAGCCTCCTCCATAAACAGACTGGAGAATCCCATGGCTTGAGACAAGGCTGGCATGACCATCACTGGTCAGAGCTTTCTAGAAAGCTTGATGCAGAGAGCTTCAAGAGCTTCAATATATCCCAAAAGTGAGCATATATACTGACAATACTCGAAGGAGAAATGTCGCTTACTAGCATATTAGCGATGCTTTTGAAACTTTACCATAGCAGAAGTTAGGAAAGTAGTATTGACTCATTCGTTAACCTTGAGGAGCACAGATATTTTTCAGATCTGAGGCTATAAATAAGTATTGTATGATTATCATCAACAAGCAATTGAAAATATAGTACTATGTCAAGAACCTTTCAAGCAGAAACCTAGTGGAATAAACAAACATTTTATCTGCAGTGGCTTTGTGCTTATTGCTTTTCCAGTGTAGTTATAGAAATCTTTTAGCACTATGATACATTTAAACAGTTGAAAAGATATTTTTTTCTAACACAGAATTAGTTTTCCCTGTTGGCACCGTGCAAAAAAAAAAAAAAAAAAAAACCAACGGTTTTGGTGCTGATCCTCTTCTCGCACTGCTGTGAAAAGGGAGTGAGTCCCTTAAAGTCAATGGGGTTACAGAGTGGGGAGAGAATTGTAACTAAACAAGGAATCCTTTACACCTAATCCAGTTTCTAATTCTATATTAATTATTAAAATACAGATTAAATAAGTCTCCCAAATGGTCTGAAGTAAATAGGATGAAATTCAATAAGGACAAATGCAAAGTACTTCATTTAGGAAGGGACAATCAGTTGCACACATAAAAAATGGGAAATGACTGCCTAGGAAGGAGTACTGCGGAAAGGGATCTGGGGGTCATAATGGACCATAAGCTGAATATGAGTCAACAGTGTAACACTGTTGCAAAAAAAGCGAACGTCATTCTGGGATGTATTAGCAGGAGTATTTTAAGTAAGACACGAGAAGTAATTCTTCCGCTCTATTCCGCGCTGATTAAGCCTCAACGGGAGTACTGTGTCCAGTTCTGGATGCCACATTTTAGGAAAGATATGGACAAATTGGAGAAAGTCCAGAGACAAGCAACAAAAATTATTAAAAGTCTAGAAAACATGACCTATGAGGGAAGATTGAAAAACTTGGGTTTGTTTAGTCTGGAAAAGAGAAGACTGAGATAACATAAGTTTTCAAGTATGTAAAAGGTTGTTACAGGAGGAGTGTCATAAATATAAAGGGAACGTTAAACCCCTTCAAAATCCCTCCTGGCCAGAGGAAAAATCCTCTCACCTGTAAAGGGTTAAGAAGCTAAAGGTAACCTCGCTGGCACCTGACCAAAATGACCAATGAGGAGACAAGATACTTTCAAAAGCTGGGAGGAGGGAGAGAAACAAAGGGTCTGTGTCTGTCGGTATGCTGCTTTTGCCAGGGATAGAACAGGAATGGAGTCTTAGAACTTTTAGTAAGTAATTTAGCTAGGTATGTGTTAGATTATGATTTCTTTAAATGGCTGAGAAAAGAATTGTGCTGAATAGAATGACTATTTCTGTCTGTGTGTCTTTTTTGTAACTTAAGGTTTTGCCTAGAGGGATTCTCTATGTTTTGAATCTAATTACCCTGTAAGGTATCTATCATCCTGATTTTACAGGGGTGATTCCTTTACTTCTATTTCTCTTAAAAGTCTTCTTGTAAGAAAACTGAATGCTTTTTCATTGTTCTCAGATCCAAGGGTTTGGGTCTGTGGTCACCTATGCAAATTGGTGAGGATTTTTACCAAACCTTTCCCAGGAAGTGGGGTGTAAGGGTTGGGAGGATTTTGGGGGGAAAGACGTGTCCAAACTACGTTTCCCAGTAAACCCAGTTAGAGTTTGGTGGTGGCAGTGGATATTCCAAGGACAACGGATAAAATTAATTTGTACCTTGGGGAAGTTTTAACCTAAGCTGGTAAAAGTAAGCTTAGGAGGTTTTCATGCAGGTCCCCACCTCTGTACCCTAGAGTTCAGAGTGGGGGAGGAACCTTGACAAGGAGGGAGAAAAATTGTTCTCCTTAAACTCTGAGGATAGGACAAGAAGCGATTGCACCAAGGAAGGTTTAGGTTGGACATTAGGAAAAACTTTCTAACTGTCAGAGTGGTTAAGCACTGAAATAACTTGCCTAGGGAGGTTGTGGAATCTCCATCATTGGAGATTTTTAAGAGCAGGTTAAACAAAGACCTGTCAGGAATGGTCTAGATAATACTTAGTCCTACCATGAGTGCAGGTGACTGGACTTGATGACCACTTGAGGTCCCTTTCAGTTCTATGTTTCAAAGATGTTGTTGCCCATAGCAATACCCTGTGCCGTAATCCTGTCAGAACTCACCATTTCGGCACATCAGTAGGAGACCTTTTAAGGTGTTGCAGCAGTGTTCCAGGTGATTCAGAAAGTCGAGGAATTCTTTCCTTTCAGTCACTACTGAGCTAATGACATCATGTGGTCAAGGGACAATCTATGACTACCGGTGCCCGCTTTTGGAAGAGATGTAAAACCAAGGATCTGAACGTATGTCATTAAAAAGTGACATAGGATCTGTCAGAGAAGCGATGTTAAAACCACTGTAGCCAAATTCCAGCTTAGTTCATTATATTCTGCCTCTCCAGTTCATTTTAATTGGATATGGAATTCTTCTTCACTTCCTGTCCTGTTGTGCAGTGCTCTTACATCTTTGTTTATTACTGGAGATGACTGAATTTGAATGATAACTGTTTGTTACAAATATATGTACTACTATCGATTTGATTTTACTACGGATGAAAGGCACAAATCAATAAATTGAGTGTGACCTTCCATTAACTTAATTTTTTTAATATATCTATACACACAAAAATATATTTAATACAAACATTTTACATGTAGAAAAATAAATTTGTTAATGCAAGGTCATTCTCATCACTTATCGAAGAGCTGCTCAGACAGCAGTAGAAAGGCAGAATTAAGAGAAACCTAGAAAACTGCAGGAGTAGGAGACAGTGATGTGGGAGGAATGGTCTAAAAGCTGGGAAGAGGAAAAGCTTTTTAGTAGAGAAAAGTTACAGATACACAGAAAGTAGCCAAAAAAGGCAAATTAGTACGGATAGAAAATGTCCTGGAGCTAGTAACAAGGTTAGAAAAAACTGTGAATTTGGAAAAATAGACAGGAAAAAAAAGGAAAAAGCACTGAAAACTTTGAGATGAAACTTGATAGTTATTAAAAATAACTACAGGCAAGGGGCACAGAGATAGAAAGCAATCTGTGATAATAAAAGAGCAGGTTTATCGTTTAATCTATTTTGCAAATAAATGCCAAAATTCATATTATAATTTTACTTCAGTATTTTGAAAACATGATCATTATCTCAAGTCTCCTGTAATCCAGTTATACCCTAGCTGGACATGCTAAGAACAGAGACAGTCTAGTATCTGGTTTCAGAGTAGCAGCCGTGTTCATCTGTATCCACAAAAAGAAAAGGAGTACTAGTGGCACCTTAAAGACTAACAAATTTATTTGAGCATAAGCTTTCGTGAGCTACAGCTGTAGCTCATGAAAGCTTATGCTCAGATAAATTTGTTAGTCTCTAAGGTGCCACAAGTACTCCTAGTCTAGTATCTGTTTCTTCTCTAGGGTCCCCACCTTGCAGAGCCAGGCATAATTTTATTCACATGGGTAATCCCATTGACTCAATGTTGCAAAGATTTATGCACATAGTTAAATTTTGGAACCAAATGAAAGACATTAAAAAACAAATTAAGTATATAACCAACAGCTACTGTAGATATTAACATTAACAATGAAGATGAAGGTTTCCTAATACAGTCAAGAAAATATTACAGCACCATTCTTCATTCTTTGCTTCCCAACATCATACGTATGTAGTAGGGGTGTTTTTTTCTGAGCAGCTACCTAAGAAAAAACTGTTCTGTGCCCAAATTGATCAAAGTACCTAAGAACAAGCCTAACTTTTATGCCTGCGAGCAGGCAGACTGAAGTCAACAAGATTGACCACATGCTTAAAATTATGCACATACTTAAGAACCTTGTTGAATACTGCATAAGAGAATATTTTAAGGTGGCACAATTTAGATTTAGTTAAGCAGGTAACGTTCTGAGACGTATATATTCACTAACAGTAGATCCTTGCTATAACGTCCTTTGCAGTAGTGAACCTTGGGCTATAGCAAATGTGGTCCCTGGATTCCACCTCTAGCCCTGCGCACTGTGGTGGGGGGCTGAGAGTTCCTTCGGCCACAGGACTACAAGGGTTTGGGGGACTTGACAGCTCCTCCAGCCTGGGGCCATGGCGGGAGGCTGACAGGTCCTCCGGCCCCAGGGCCACCACTGGGGCAGAGACGCTCACCGCTCATTGAGCTGGTTTTATTATGTCAAAGGGAGAGCTCTCTCCCCTGTCAACATAACACGGCTACATGAGCGCTCTTACAGTGGCACAGCTCTACTGGTACAGATGTGCCACTGTAAGCTTTAGTGTAGACATGGCCTAAGGCAGGGTGACAACTCCCTTCTGCTGAATGGGCCATCACTGAGACGTATGATTTCATGATGACTAAATTTTACTCCAAGTCCATAAAGCATCCTTTCACCATAAATACATGATTCCTTAAATGTTACACATACATATATCTCACAGTGATTATGAATCCTGACAAGTTACATGCTTTCTTTTGAAACCATAACAGGGTTCAAAAAAGAACTAGATAAATTCATGGAGGATAGGTCCATCAATGGCTATTAGTCAGGATGGGCAGGAATGGTGTCCTTAGCCTCTGTTTGCCAGAAGCTGGGAATGGGCAACAGGGGATGGATCACTTGATGATTACCCGTTCTATTCAATCCCTCTGGGGCACCTGGCATTGGCCACTGTCGGAAGACAGGATACTGGGCTAGATGGACCTTTGATCTGACCCAGTAGGGCCATTCTTATGTACCTTCCATGTTAAAATATCCTGTAAGACATGTGTCTGGTGTTGTGAGTTTGTCAGGTCTGAGGTGAAAGTAGTTTGCAAAGAACAGAGGACCCTTTGGCAAGGCACCTACATGTCATAACACTTCACCCCAATTAAAATAAATATATATATATATACACATACACACACACACATATACACATACACACACACACACTGCTGCTGGCTACCAGTGACCCTTTACCATCAGCATAAAATATGTATTTTTGCATCAAGATCAAAAGTCAGTCATCAACTAAGAAAATAACTGCTTTTATAGAAGGTAATTGCATTACAACAGTTCACTAGCGATCTTAAACTACTCTTACTTTTTGTATGAGGAATAGAGAAAAAAAATCTCTCATGCAAATGTTCACTACAGCCAGCTGTTAGTGAAGAAAAAAAGCAGTCTTACAGTGATAGATGAGTTCTATTTTTTGTCTAGGTTACATGTTAGAAAGAGAATGGAAGTATTTTAATTTAGATTTCCACAAAATGAAACCTGCTTTAGCAGAATGGATAAAACTGGAGCATACCGAGGTTATTCCTCAATTAATTATTGCTTTTCTATGTCATTTATGTAGATCCCGCCGTTTTAATGTAAAGTACAAAAACTACTCAAAATCTACATTTAATGATCTTGCCCCATTTAAAATTTAAGGGCCTGCTTATTTTATTTTATTAACACTTGGCCTTTTTATATTCATAATTTGTAGAAGAAAATACTTGCAGAAGTTTGTCATTTAGATGTCTCAGTACATGGTTCACAGGTGCAGATATTTAGATGCCAAATGACCTCAAGAATCTTGTATTTGTAACTGCAAGTGCAAAGAGTCAGGGCCTGCTGAAAACCAGGCCCCAAATGCCCACTTCAATTTACAAGAGATAGATACATCACCTCTTCTGTATGTCATGTAAGTAAAGTACCTAACCAATATCATCACTTCCATGCGCACACTTCTCTCACTGAACTGAAAGACAACTAAAGGACAATACCCAGGATGATGTGTTGCAGTCAAAAAAGTATTATCTATCTGCTTAAGGAGTACTTACTAGAAGTATTCCTAGCTGTTTTTAATTTTCAGTTTTCTTGCTATACAAGTTTAAAATATTCTAGCCAGTCATGTATTTTGAGTTCACATCATGAAAATACATTCACAGGACTATGTCACTGCTTTGTTTACTCCGGACATTGAATTAAGATTGTTCATTGCATCAGATGAATCATGTTTGGAGTTTAAAACAAACATGTTTACATCTGGCTGCAACATTATACATGTATCAATAAATAAATAATGGGGGGGGGAGAATGTACATTTTAAAACAAAACAAAAGGATATCAGGCTGAAAAAATGCATATACTTGGTGTGTTAAATCAGGGATCGGCAACCTTTGGCATGCGGCTGGTCAGAGAAATCCGCTGGTGGGCTGGGATGGTTTGTTTACCTGCAGCATCCGCAGGTTCAGCTGATTGCAGCTCCCACTGGCCCTGGTTTGCCATTCCAGGCCAATGGGGGCTGCGGGAAACGGCAGCCAGCACATCCCTCGGCCCGCACCGCTTCCCGCAGCCCCCATTGGCCGGGGACAGTGAACCGCAGCCAGTGGGAGCTGCAGTAGGCTGAACCTGCAGACGCTGCAGGCAAATAAACCATCTGGGCCCACCACCAGATTTTCCTGACAGGCCACATGCCAAAGGTTGCCAATCCCGATGTTAAATCTTTGTAAATTGGAATGTTCTGACTGGAACCCATGAAGATAAAAATGGTAAACCAATGCTTTGTTTCTAATTACTTCTGTACTTCTGCAAGCAGTATATACTGTACTGTGAAAGTTCAATTTGTAGCTTGAAAACTCATCTGGTTTAAAACAAAACCTCTTCAATAAGCCAGACAACAGAAAATTTATTTAGCACCATGATAGACACCCAAATAGTTTAGTTTTGGCATCCCTTATCCTTGAATTAAAATGTTTTCTAAAACAAATTAGGATTTTTTAAATTAATAATGGGAATTATTCAATGCAAAAAAGTTACATGAATGCAATACTAAGTTTGCATAATTAAAGTCACAAAGTCAAGAAATACAAAATTTTGTATTTTTAAATTTTGTAGAGCATTAACTTCGCACATAATGGGACAGATTATCAGCGGGTGTAACATCGGCATAAATCTATTTCAAGTCTCAATCTCTCCTTGTGTTATGGTGTACATTTTACAACAGAAATATATTTTAACCAGCATACCAACAATAGAAATACTACTATTTATCTGAGGGACAGTCAAGTTCATAACAATTGTGGGGTTCATTAAACAACAAACCTGTGAATGAGAAAGGAATAAAACTTTAATAAAACAAACTGGAGAGTGTGTCTGGTGAACTGTTGCACACTGCCATGCAGTGTTCTCAACCCCCTGCCTCCAGGGCACATCTCCAAATTCCTAGGTCCATTATACTGTCCCTTATGTGAAGGAGTCTCCCTAAATTATAATCTTTTATAAACATTTCTCTACAAAATTAACGTTTTTATAACCTTAAGTGATGCAACCACTTTTGGGGAATTTAATCATAAAACCCTAGGTTACTTAAATTTTTGTTTTGCCTTTAGTTTCCTTGGTTTTTAAACAAAAAAGGAAAAACAGAGGTACTTGTGCTTAATAAATATTAGTATTTATATATATATGAAGTTCACATCTCACTTATGAAAATGAAGTGTTTCTACCCTTGCTGCTGTTGGTCTGGAGATGGTTTTCTACCATTTCACATTTTGATAGGCATAGAGTACTCTCACAAAGACATTTGTTCTTTAACCGTAGCTTAGTATTTGCAGGATATTAGAGAATGCAACAAAAGTAGCAAACACTCTAAAATCTCAGCCCCTTTCCATGCTGATTTCCTTGTGAAGCCAGGCAGGGGAGATGTGGCAAAATCTGGACATGAGGGCCTGGATGCAACAGGAAAAATGGGGTTCTTTTGCATCATGGAAGAGGATTCCTGGACTTCATGCAGAGAGTCCCCACGGGTGTTCACAGGGAAGTAAAGCCACAGGAGTGAGCCTGACTATAACTGGATCCGTGGGCCAGTCCCTCCGCACACAGTTTTCTCTCTTTTGAAAAAGTAGAAATACAGGAGAACAGCAGCAAATTTCCGCTATCAAATTTGCTTCAGAAAGAGAGAACGCAGTGATATGCAGACCTGAGTGGAATGAAGCCTGAGGGAGACAATTGGGCTAAGTGTGAGTTTGGCACTGAAGGGGGGGTGGGGGCACTCAATGGTGAGGGGAGTACAGCTATAAGGATAGTGTGGTTGGAAATGGCTCTGAACTGGCTGCCCCAATCCTCTGGCTCAGCACTGGTGGAGACCAGAGTGGAATAGAGGGACATAGTCCCCTCAGCTGGGAGTCCCCTTCCTGTCAGAGGAAGCTGATTGTACCTCATGCATCCATGAGTTGTAGGATATAGGGGTGAGACAGGCTATAGTGACAGGTGATTCATTCATTAAAACTGTCAATAGCTGGGTATGTGATGACCATTTGGCAATTTACCTATCAAGTGTGAATGAGGTAGATCTCATGAGACATCTCGCCAAACCTTTAGGTAAGTCGAGGTGGAGTTCATGGTCACAGGACATGCTGGTAGCTAGCATAGGGAAGTGTAGGAAAGAGGTCCTGAAAGCTAAACTTAGAATAATGGGGAGGGGAGCATAAGTCCAGGACATCTCTAGTAGATTCCTCTGATGTGATTTGGCTCCATATGCAGAGCCAACTCTAGAGGGAAGCTCAAAGTCTCAATTGTAGATGACAAGATGGTTGAGCAAGGAAAAGGGTGTTAAATTTATTAGAAACTGAAAAGCTTTGAGTGGGCTGGGGGGCAGGTGAAGCTGAGCCAAAAGAGATTAGCTCAACCTTAACCAAAGAGGAACAAGACCGTTGCATGGAGATTTCAAGTTTCATGACTTATTTCATCTAAGAGCTGGCACAAAATTGCCAGATGAGGAGGAGCACACAGGTCATGTACAGACATTGGCTAGAGATGTCAGTGATGCAAAGGTCACTCTGTATTTGGTAGTAAAAGTTAGGATAGAAATTACAGCTGATCTTGAGGAGGGACAGATTGAGATCTTATAGGTACATTCTAGGAAAATACCTGCAAGTAATTAAAAACTATCAGGATTATGTTTTGGTAAACAGGGTGCTCATGAAAGGGCCAGACAGGCAGATAACCACTGAACAGGCATAGCAGAGGCAGGATCAATGACAGCATTCCCACACTGAACTGCCACTATGTTTTATTCTAAGTTGGAGTAGCCACTAGTTCCGTTTACACCTCATTCAACCATTGCCTTATCAGCTGAAACTACCAAAAGGGAAGACAATTAACACTACGTGCGGTTTTGTTTTTTGTGATGTACACACATCGACCATAAGAGGAAAAGAACTGAAATGAGATGACAGTTTCAGTTGGGCTACTCCATAGAACTGCATGGTGAAAGTCTTCCATGAAAGGGAATTATCTTAGGTGTTTGGATTTGTTCTGACTCAGAACAAAAAGCAAATATTTCAAAAATTTTCAAAAGGGAAATCCCCAGGGGCCCTGACTCAGAGACAGTCTGGCTAGCTGCCCTGGAGGTCCCAGTCTTGGAGCCAGTCCACTTAGTTGACTACCCTGGGACCATGGACCCTAGAAGCCAAGGCTTGTGAGTGGGCAAGAAATGAGGCAAATTTCAAAATATTCTGTCAGAACCCAGCCTGGTTTCCAGAGACGACAGGGGCTGCATCTCTGGAACAGTGCCAGCCAACTTCTCTGCTTTGTCAAACGCTAAGCTAACTTCTTTATTTTCTTTGGTGTTCAGAAGGGAGGAATGGGAGACAGATGCTAGGGTGAGATATACATCTCACAAGGGTGATAAAATACTGAAGGGAAATCAGAATTATACCAGAATATTTGATCAAGAAATTGGAAGCTAACAAGACTCAAGGGCCAGACAGGAATGTACCCCAGTCCCCTCAAGGAAGTGCTAATAGAGACAGGGAGTTTTAGCAGAGAAATTTAAAACTTTAAAGCTTTACATTTCTCTGCTAAAAATTCCTGTCTAAAGTTTGAGTAGCAGCCGTATTAGTCTGTATTCGCAAAAAGAAAAGGAGGACTTGTGGCACCTTAGAGACTAACAAATTTATTTGAGCATAAGCTTTCGTGAGCTACAGCTCACTTCATGTCTCTAAGGACTTCCTTGACAGATCTGGGATACATTCCTGTCTTGCCCTTAAGTCTTGTCTGATTTTCCAATCAAATCCACTCACGTGCTGTGTGTGTGTGTGTGAGTGAGAGAGAGAGAATGAGCAAGGGCATTACTCGTGAGCTAGAAAAGCTAATTTGGCTATTAACATTTAAAAGTGGTAGTAATAATCGTCAGCTGACATTTATATAGAGCTGTTCAACAAAAGTGCATTTGAATTTTCCATAACGAAATGAATTCACTTGCTGTTGAAGTGCAGGGTCAAACAAGCCATGGTTACCCCCAAAATCAGACCTAAGGCACCCCACTTTCCTTGCTGCAGATAATGGTGACAGATCAGCACTACTGATGCTGGACAGCACCTAGTGCTGAACAGCCTTTTCAACACATAGAAGAGCTGGAAAACCTTTTGTGTCAGCATAGAACAGTACACACAGCGACAGTTCAGTACTAGCAGTAGTGAAAAGCTCTCTAGCCAATTGCAGTTGCAGGAGCGATTTGGATAATTACACTCTGCCCCATCCAAACTTGAGGTTGGCCATGACACCAGAAACACTCATGGAATCTGTAAAAGCCACAAATGGCCAAAGCCTCGTGTATTACATCTCATCTGAAAGACAGGAAAGACTTATGTTGGCAGATACTAATGCCATGCGAGAGCATTGCTGCAGACTGTCTCAAACAGAAAGTTGCCACTCACTCACACCATTTCTGCTACACTCTTGTGTTCCTCTTGGTGATTCCCCATATCAGAAAACATTGCAGAATTCTGCAGTAACTATTCCAAATTCTGCATCTTATAGTAGATTTACAGCATTTAGGTGGTTTGTTGCTGTAGATGCTCTTTTTATAAAGGTCTCCCATCCAAACTCTGATCAGGCCCAACCTTCTGTAGTTTGTGGAATCCAATAATTTTAGCAGCCCAGTATTACATGACAACAGGGAAGATCCAAAAAATGACAGACCTACCGTGTAAACTTGATGGCAGCAGTGAGCAAATTACAAATTCCTAATTTACTCAAGGAGTGTCTGCTCAGATTTTACCAAAGGGAGATTATGCCTAACAAAATTTGTTGCAGAAGTAATACCCAAAAGCTCTGAAACTACTTATGCTACAGAGACCTATTTAGAAGCACATACAAGGCTAATCTATCAATGAATGTTGCAGTATAGGGAACAAGCTACTTACCAATAAATGTAGAAAGAAGTGGCTCATATATCAAAGATACTTGTGTTCCGGAACAGCTTGTTATGCTAGGTCAGACCTGTCACAAGGATTAATATTAGGACTGACTTTTTTTCCCCTTTATTTCAATGAACTGGAAGGAGGGACATGCTAGAGAATAATAAAATAAAAAATGCTGTTGGAAGGGGAAGAGGAAAAGTTGAAACCAAGATTAAGAAGAAATATAATTCTAGATGTTGTCTTGCAGCCTCTGAAGTTCAAGCAACCTATGTTCAGATAAGGGGAAATTAATCTTACCCTTAGCCGTGAACTGGGAACTCCACAGGGTATAAGGAGCAAAATCCACCCCTGAACAGGGAAGAGAGTAGGTGCTGACCCTACCTCCCCCTCAATGGCTGCTACCACTACCCATCAGCTAAAGTAGAGGACCCATGACCCCCTTACCCACCACTTCCCAGTATTCCCTGCCATGCCCACATATTTGGAAGCAGGTTGTGTACCAGCTCATGGTTGCAAAAGAAGTGCAGGAGCCACTGAATGGCTGCTTTGTTCCAGTTCTACAGAAAACCCAGACACCCCTTTGGAGTTCTGCAGCACAAAGGGGCTTTCCATGGGTGCGCTTTTCACAGGTGAATTTGACTCATTAACTTAGTTCAACAACATTTCCTGTGGGCTTTCATCCCTCACATTATCTCTGAAATTCAAGCAAATCTGCTTTATACCTGAGCATCCTATCAACTGTCTGTTGAACCTTGTTATAAGCTGATATAAAGCTGACAGAGAAGCCATTTGCAGTGCATGCTAAGTTTTTAATTGGTTGTACAAAACTCAATTAGGCAACATATCCTTGAGTTTTAGCTACTAGTACCTTATTTAACTACATATATACACACACACACACACATATACATATACAATTAGATCATTCATTTAACAAATCTGACAGCTGTCAGACTTGACTCTCCTCTACTTCTGACCAGTTCCTCCTACTTCCTATTAAGCAGAATCATAAAAGCAAAGAGCCTCCCTTTTTAAAAGGGAAATGTGATCACTATAAAAAATACAAAATGCAGAGGAAGGAATGAACCTAAATGTGCTTTGTACTTTCCTTCCAAATTTCCTCTGCTCCTGCTCTTGTAGCTGTAGAAAAAAATACAGTGGATGATCCTAATACTGCCAAACCCAGGCTCCAGTGCCCTCTTCAATGGATTTCCTGTAACTGTCTTCACAATAGTGAAGGTTGTATTTCTGGTTATAAAAAGTTAAGTTACATAAGTCACCTAACTATTCCTGGTCTCTTTAGTTTGGGGCAAAGCAAGTACTGCTAGGTTATCCTTTTCTATTTTTGAAGGTGGATGTATCCTTCTGAAAAGAAATGTGCAGTCATGTCTTGCTTTTGACAGATTACTTCCACTATCATCATCATATTTGCCAAAAGAAGCTTATTAACCTGTAGGCTTGATTCTGCTCACAATGGGAGTTTTGGAGGGATGTGGCCTATATGTCTATTAGAGGTTATCTAGTAATATTAATTTGTTGTTAACAACTTCAGTAATGTGCATAACCTCTTAATGAATGGAAAAGAAACGTTACATTGAAAACATGATTAACACTTGGTGATGCCCTAGAATAATCTCTCTCATCAGTTGCCATCTCTGGCAAAGGCCCCCTTTGCATCAACATTTCCCAAACAAAAGCTGTGACTACAGCTGTGCAAACATTTCCAATGAAACATGCAGCTACACTAAACCCACTTTTGGAGTTTGGATTCCAATTTGTAACTCAGGCTTAACTTCATTTAAAAAATTGTTAAACTTCCTGAACCTTTATCTCAAATTTGGGCACAGTCTATAGCAAACCTAGGCCTGATATATATAGCAAGTCACTTCTTAGAGACAGGCCTAATTTTTTTTAGAAGTAACTAGTGGTTTTCAGTGCCTTTATTTTTTGGTTACCAATTTGAGCTACCTTAAAGAAGAGGTCTGATTTTCAGAGATCCAGGTACTCAGCCTTTTCTAAAGCTCAAGGAACCTTTAAGACATCTGAAATTGGGGATGAAATAACTGACACTTAAAATCATTAGTTTCAGAGTAGCAACCGTGTTAGTCTGTATTCGTAAAAAGAAAAAGAGTACTTGTGGCACCTTAGAGACTAACCAGTTTATTTGAGCATGAGCTTTCGTGAGCTACAGCTCACTGCATCCGATGAAGTGAGCTGTAGCTCACGAAAGCTCATGCTCAAATAAACTGGTTAGTCTCTAAGGTGCCACAAGTACTCCTTTTCTTTTTAAAATCATTAGTCACTGCTTAAAATTTACATGGATTTCTTTACTATTAACACCATTTCTTGCATAGGTCTTTGTATACATTTTCAAAAGGATTCATCCCAGCATCCTTCATCAGTATTAATATTTCCATATCATTCATGTCTATCTTTCAGACTCTCTTCCTTTTTTTTTTTTTTAAATGTAACCAGGAATGTTTTAATCTTTGTTGTTAGAAGAATATTGTTGCCATAGGAAATCCCCTCCTCCCCCTTCCGGGTTTGAACCTGCAGCCATTTTTATGTGTGGAACTTGTTTAAAAGCATTTGGAGTTATCAGTGTGATAGGTTTCCAGAACCTGCTTTTATTGGGTTTGTCTATTTTAAGCTAGGTCTGTTTTTCACCTGATCTCACTGTTACATTTGCTTTTTATGTTTCAGTATTAGTGAAGGAAGTAAGCAACACACATGATTAAATGTATGTGTATAATGTAAGGAGATACAAACGTAAATGGAAGGACTGTTTCTGATACATCAGTTCTCTGCTTAGTTAAATGATATTTCTTTCTAAGCAAAGATACTGTATGATACTAGGCTGATACCTTTATAAAAAAAGGTGCCTTTCATCAAGCAAGAAAAGGAAATTACAGTGTATTTATCTCTACATACTATATACTTTATTTCATGTAACTGTTGCTTTTTTGTCTTGCCTTGGCAGGTCACTACTTTAACTCAAGAGGTCTCACAATTAAGAAAGGACATGAAGAACGTGATGCATCTTCTGGAAAACTTATTGACATCACAGAAGCCTCCAGGGTTCTGTGCAGTGCATGGCACATCTATGAGTCCTACATTGGAAAGCTTACAGACTAGAATGACTTGGACTACACATCAACCGTGTATGTATATGCAAGCTGGGAATATTACTTGCACCAAAGCACAACTTTGCCATGGTAACACGACTCCTGACATTTGGAACAGGGATCCATCTTCTGTAGGGAGCAGTCCCCAAAGTACTGAATCCCATGTTCAAAATTCTATGGACAGTGAATTTTATTACACTTCAGGCCTTGAATATTCACGTTCCTGCTATCAGGTAAATCAGAAAGATAATTTGCAGTTTTTAAGATGCACCTCTCCATATTCGGATACTACCTTGACTCCTCTTCAGTCTATTTCGGCAACTCTTTCTTCCTCAGCGTCCTCCTCCTCAGAGACTTCATTGCACCTTGTGCTCCCCAGCAGATCCGAGGAAAGTAGCTTTAGCCCAGGAGCAGTCAGTTCACTAAGCTTTGAGAACTTGCCAGGATCTTGGAACCTTGAAGGAACAACAGGAGCAGTTTCTGCACAAACTTCTGAAGATTTCCCACTAGATGTTGTGACAAGCACAGTGGATATTAAAGATAAGCGAGCCATAAATGTATAATGATGGACCAATAAGTGGTATTCAAAGCATGTTCCACAGCTGCCAGTTTAAAACTTAACCAGTACTGCATGAGTGCTTTGTATTGCCTTTCCTCTGGTCATCATGGAGACTTGCTAACGTGAAAAATCGGATTTTTAGAAAGCAAGTGGCTATGATAAGATATAACCAGTTCATACAGTAAGAAACAATTTCTAGATTCTAGAAGCATGTTGAAAAGCATTTTGTATACACAGATATAACTTATGGTCTGTTTGGCAGACTTTTGTGATAGTCCAAAAGACCCTGAGGGTCAGAGCAGCTGGAAGTCTAGGACAAAAGAGCTGTCATAGGAGGTTTTTGTTGCTTGAAGCAAAGGCTTTTCCTGAGTGCCTGATTGTTGTTCTCAAACAATATCCGTGGCACTGTTTGCTTCAGGTGACCATGGCTCCTGCTGGTTTATTTGTCAGTTCCGTGAAGGCAAAGGGGCAATTATCGCTGCATGTCATCTCCTAGACAATCAACCAAATAGAATTGATAGAGAGTGGTTAGTTGTCGCACATTATTTGTCATGTAAATGAAACCTCTTTATTTATCAAAAAAATACTATTTTTATATACTTGTATGAAATCTGTACCTAAAACTATTTAAAATATTTATAAGAAGAATAAGGGTTTCTTTTCATTTGGTAAAAGCTTGCAGTTTTAACAAGAAATGCACTATCATCATGTAGTAGCTCAAACTATTTATTGTTAAGACTATGTAGTTTAAAACTGGATCCCCTTTTATCTGCATGCTGTTTGCAATGAATGTATCCATGCTGGAGGAATACAAATAAAAGGTCGTATTTTATTTAAAAAAATAAACCTGGCATGTCAAGTCAGATATTAGTATTTTAGCATGTGAACTGTGCTATGCTAATGATATTCAAAGCCCTAGTTTTGTCCTATAGTATTGTATTACCGCCTCTATTGTTAAAGCTGGTCCAGTTCAATAGAATTTCTATTTTCAGGGAGTTAATACCTTTTGGTCAACAAAATTCAATGAGAACTGAAAATTGGCAGGTAAAATTGTAAATTAAAAGCAATATTTTTTTAAACAAATTAAAAAAATATTTAAGCTATTTTAATCAGCAAGAAAAGAAGGAACAAATAATTAATCTTGAACTGTTTATCTATTGGTTTGTATTTGTACACCAAAAAATAGCTTTGATCTTTAGAAAAAAAAGTTAAATTTGGCTAGTGATTTTTGTTCACAAAATTGTTTAATTGCTTTTGGTATTTTCAAACCATATTTTTTTAATGCTCTACATATTAACACTTTGAATAGTGACCGTGCATTCATAGCAACTCCTTTCCATGGAGATTTTTATATGAAATTTTAAGATGAATAGTGTAGATCATAAATACATGTTCATAGCAAATCTACATAATTATACGCCCTTTATAACCTTTGATTATTTTAAATAAGGAAAAAATCCTGTGAAATTATGTTTAAATAATGCATCAAATCCAGCAATGAAACTCCCACTGACTTCATGTGTAATCACTATTTTGATTTCACTGGGATTTTTATTTGAGTAAGAACCTCAGGACTGAGTCTAGTGTTATGGTTTTGATGCACTAGAGAGCACAAATTCATGCCGATACTCTGTGTTTAACTCACATCATTCCACATTATTATTCTCGCTGGTGCAAATTCAGAACAAAGTGTCAGCATTTAATTTTGAACAGCTTGATTTTTGTCAGTGTGTCAGATCTTTAACATGATTCTTTCTAAGTAGTTTTTTCTATTGAAATATGTTAATTTGAAGTTAAATACAAAAGCAAGTATGAAATGAGCTACATATAGAAGAGATTAGAGAGAGAGAGAATAAGGTAATTGGTAGAATGTATAACAATGTATGTCTACAGCATTTTATAGGACTAGATTATCCCATTCTTTGACAATGCCCACGGAAAGGTAACTTACTTTAAAAATTCTTGGAGGCTTTTATGCAGAGGAAGGAAAGGGGAGAGATTGAGACTGCAATCCCACAACAGACTGATAGTAGCATGGGCCAGTGCTATTTAGATCAGCCTTATCAGTAGAAATTTGCTACTACTTTAATTCACCCCCACCTCCCTCCAGCCAGCCATACATTTGATTTGTAGCAGAGTCTTTAGCATACACTGTTCACACAGAGCAGCTATCACTGACTTAAGATGTGGGGCAGCTATGCTGCGAGCTCCTAATTCTTCACTCCTTTGTTCCCCTTCATGGTGCATAAGGAGAACAGAGCAGTAGGCCCACTGTTCAGAATAGGCACGTTTCTTTTCTACAATAGTTTGTCCAGTATTTGGAAAATTCTGTTCATCTTGTACTCTGGTCACTGATTCACGGCGTAGATACATTGCCTTTGCAGTTCCTATCAACATCACCTGAGTCCAATTACAGATTCAAGACAGTCTTGCCTCTTTCATTTTATAAGCATAAATGTATATATTATGTAGAATGCAATGTCGAGGAGCTCTGTATAATTAGCCATGGTTTCACTACGGTGTATTGGACTCCAGCAAAATAAGGGAATGCAAGTGCAACAACTTCTACATTAAGGAGTTCAGATGATGGCATTTGCTCCATTTTCGCCAAAGATTTAAATTTTTGGTCTGCCACCATATCGTAAAAAAATGCAGTAAACGACTGGTGTTTTCTTTCTTTCTGCCTTGGAGAGAAGGTCACATAGTAGAGGTCACTGACTGCAGCAGCTATGGTCACACTCACTTTAAACTCAATTTCCTCTCTCAAACAAAGTCCCCCAACACAGGAAGTGATCTACCCCAAACAAATCAAACAATCCCTCCTAATTACATCTCCCCTAAAAGCAGTAAGTGCCCCCAAAACAAAGGATCACTCCCAAATTAAGTGAACAATTCCTCAAACAAACCAAAATATCAGTCTAATCCCACCAAAGCAAAACTCAATTTAATAAATCCTGAAACAAAAATCATTCTCTCCTCCCCCGCAATCAACTACTTCGACTTCCTCTGTACTTTGTTGCAGACTTCTCTTCACAGTCCACTTGCATTCTGCCTACCAGACAGCCCTCCAACCAGCCTTGTTTGCTAATGAAGAGGTGTGGCTGCTGGTTAGAGCTGTGCCAGGACCAGATGTTTCAGGTTGCTCTCCGATCCAGGGGGCAGGGGGACATGTTTTGGATCGAACAAAATGTTTTATTCGACCCAGAACAAATTCTTTCATTTAGTTTAAGCTTTATGCTTTTTCAATAAAATTGAAGCAGATTTACAAACAGTCATTTTGAATTGAAAAAGAAAATCAAAACATTTGGTTTTGAAAAATGTCAGAGCACAATATTTTGGTTGTTTTGGAATCTGTGGGTTTGTTTTTCCAGCTGAAACAATCTGGCAAATCCCAGAAGTTTTGCTTCACCTGCATCTGCATTTTTCAGCAAAAGAAAGTTTTGTCCAAAACAATTTCACCCATTTCTGATGCTGGTGGCTGCCCTCCTCCTAAATCCTTCAGATCAGACGAGTCCTCTGTCCCACTACTGTGGCCTCACATGGGCCAATGACAGCCCCACTCTGTAGTGCGAACACCAGTGAAAGAGGGCAGCAGCTTTCTGCTTCAAAGACAGAGATAGCTGCAAGGGAGCACCAAGCAGAGGGGAGAGCCTGTCCGTTTCAAGGGCGTAGGGTTGCCAGTTTTGCTTGGACGTATTCCTGGAGGTTTCCTCACGTGACAATCTCTAACTCCTGGAGACTGCAGGACAACTCTAGAAAGCTGGCAACCCTAGGCACATGCCATTCATTAACAGCACAAGAGGATTTTATTTTGGTAACTTTAACCTGTGCTTCAGTTGGCCAGGGATCTCCCAGGAGACTTCCCAGTATCTCTACAGGCCAGTCTGATTACTTAAAATAGCCAGAAGACTGGTTTCAATCAGAAGTAACCACCATTTAGGGCAATGGAATTAAACTGCTGTCAAACTGGTGTGAGAGGAGAATCAGGCCTTTATGTGCTTAAGGCATTTTGCTGTTTAAGATTTAGAGCCTAATCTGACTCTAGCCTGTATATCTGACTCTAGCCTGCCACTTAAGTGGGCCGTCCTCTCACACAGGATCCTAACGTTTGTGAATTCTACATCGGAGAGTCACAGCGGTTACTTAAGATAGGTGGAAAGCTTAGCACAGCAGAGTGGGTTAACAAAGAAAAAAGGAGCAAATAAATTATTTCTTTGGTACCCTCTAGCTGTACAAGTTGCCCTTTGAAACAGCCAGTTGCTAGTGTTAAAAGTAAACTAGCTGTGGCCATACGTGCTGAATGTTCCTAGTAACTAGGCTGTGAGGAACATTTGGAGAGAGATAAGTTTTCATTTACGTTTCTTTCCAATTCTTTTCTTGCCATCTCTTAAATCCTCTGACGCTACCTTGATCGGATTGTGCGTAGATTCAGTAGTAACAACCCCATCCATTCAAAGATTGCAAGGCAGGCCCCCAAAAGTGCTGACTGGCTTAAAAATCAGCAAATTTAAAAAACAACAATGAATAGTTTCTTTTGATTTGTGTTTTGGTTTTTGAGCATTTAGGTGTCGTGTTTCTAACCTTTTCTCCCCAACCATGAAGGCTCTAAAAGGGGAGCATCTGATGTAAACACAGCTTCAGGAGCTGGGGCTTTAAGACAAAACACCCACTCTTATTACAGATTTCAGAGTGGCAGCCGTGTTAATCTCTATCTGCAAAAAGAACAGAAGTACTTTTGGCACCTTAGAGACGAACACATTTATTTGGGCATAAGCTTTCGTGGGCTAGAACCCACTTCATCAGATGCGTGGAGTGGAAAATACAGGAGCAGGTATAAATACATGAAAAGATGTGACTTGCCTTACCAAGTGTGAGGTCAGCCTAACGAGACAAATTCAATTGACAGCAGGATACCAAGGGAGGAAAAATAACTTTTGAAGTGGCAATGAGAGTGACCCATTTGAAAAGTTATTTTTCCTCCCTTGGTATCCTGCTGTCAATTGAATTTGTCTCGTTAGACTGACCTCACACTTGGTAAGGCAAGTCACATCTTTTCATGTATTTATACCTGCTCCTGTATTTTCCACTCCACGCATCTGATGAAGTGGGTTCTAGCCCACGAAAGCTTATGCCCAAATAAATGTGTTCGTCTCTAAGGTGCCACAAGGACTCCTTGTTGTTTTTCCAATCTTATGAGACTCACAGGGGAACGCTCTAGTTCATGCAGACTGGAATGCTAAGATGTTACCAATTAATGTGGGGTGTTTTAAGTGAGTTAAGGAGTGCCAGAAGATTTCCCAGAGAGAGGGGCATAGAGGGAACACATGGGAACTTTTTTCCTCTGCTTGAATGGCCCACACTTCCTGATTAGTGGGAGCATTCAGTACATATTACCAAATATAACTCTACTTTAATTTGACCTTAAACTTCAGCTATAATCACACCAAAGGCAGCACACATTTGAACTTCAGTCCTCTATTTCAAATATGACTTTAAAAAAACAAAACCAACCCACAACCTTTCTGTACATTGTGTTTTGTTTCAGCCCTAATAAAATAGGAAAATAGAAGCTCATGGCTGCTGAAAATCCTTGAGTTAGAGAATTGAGAAAGCCTTTACCAGGTATCCAACAGATTCTGCTTTGTGCCATAAAATCTAAGCTTTCATTTATAAAAAGACAAAAACAAAAGAAGTTTCTAGCTCTTCTGTTTACAATCAAACCCTATGCACCATTTTCCTTTTAAGTCTGCATACAACGAAAAACAAAAGACAAACTGCTACATTGGATTAGTAGTCAGGGCTAACTTTGTACACTATAGGTCTACTTAAAGGCCAGCATTGTCAGACATTTCAGCTTAACATTCATCTCATTTGTCAGGATCTATTTTGCACAGTTTGATGTTACATTTGGGTAGATGGTCCCTAGAAATCAAGGTGCGCATTTTTAATATGCAAATAGTTGAACATTATTTGATACAGTGCTTAAAAATCAGAGTAAAAGCAGCAGGTGAACAAAAATATATTACTTACAGGAAGTGGAAGGGACAAAGTTTACTTCCAGTCTAAAATTCTCTTCAAGTGGCAAAGCTCCCTTTTATCGCTTTACTTGTTACCAATATTTGATTCCATTGAAGACAGCCATCGAATGACAAGCCTTTCTCCCTTTAAAGGCAATTAAAACTGTTGTTGTTGGACCATGTTTGCCGAATAGTTATCAATGTCATTGCCTGCTTATATTTTCCCCGAAGGAAAACCATGAGCTTGCACTATATTATTCAACAGAATCCTAGTTAACTGTAGACCAGGGGTGGGCAAACTTCTTGGCTTGAGGGCCACATCTGGGTATGGAAATTGTACGGCGAGTCATGAATGCTCATGAAACTGGGGGTTAGGATGTGGGAGGGGGTGAGGGCTCTGGGGTGGGTCCAGAAATTAGGAGTTCAGGGTGTGGGACAGGGCTCCAGGCTAGGGAAGGGGTTTGGGTGCGGGGGGGCGGGGGTTGGAGGGGGAGCTCCGGCTGGGGATGCGGGGTCTGGGGTGGGGCTGAGCATGAAGGGTTGGGGGTGTGGGAGGGTTCTCAAGGCTGGGACCGAGGGGTTTGTAAGGCAGGAGGGGGATCTGGGCTGGGGCAGGGGGTTGGGGTGCGGGAGGGAGGTCAGGTGTGCAGACTGGGTAGCGTTTACCTCAAGCAGCTCCTGGAAGAAGTGGCATGTCCCTCCTCCAGCTCCTCTGCAGAGGCGCAGCCAGGCGACACTGCACGCTCCCCTGTCCGCAGGTGCCGTACCTGCAGCTCCCATTGGCCTTGGTTCCCAGGCAATGGGAGCTGCGGGGGCAGCATGCAGAACCCCCTGGCTGCCTCTACATGTAGCAGCCAGAGGGGGGACATGCTGCTGCTTCCGGGAGCCATGGCACACAAAGAGTGGGGCAAGCACCCTACCCCACTCTCTGGCTGAAGTGCCAGACTGGGGCAAGCCCTGGACCTCACTCCCTGGTGGGAGCTCGGGCCTGGATTAAAACCTCTGAAGGGCCGGATGCAGCCCCTGGGCCGTAGTTTGCCCACCCCTGCTGTAGATAGAATAAGAGCTAAGGAATTCCAGTTTGACAGCTTCATCGTGCCAAATGCTAGAGCATCTGGTTTCCTATTCCAAAGCCTTTGCACAGTGGGCTTAGGTTTATTACAAACCCCCCAATAATTCTTGTGGAAAAGAAAAATTACCATAGCTATTTAAAAGAAGGTGCGATGTAAGCCATTTTAGGATTAAACTAGCTTTTTTTCCCCCACTTGCAGAGCAGCCAGTGAGAAAAGCAATGAACTGGGCTGCAAACATTGATCATTTATGTAAACATATTGATATTCTTCTGACTGAAGGAAGTGTAAAAACAGACCATAAGAGCGCATGCGCGCACGCACACACAAAGGAGGCTGCGATCACAAGAACCGGGCATGTTTCATTTTCAGTAAAAATGAAATGTAAGAATTTAAAAGACTATTGCAGAGTCCAGTGCCTCATTGTGTTAGGTGCTGTACAAATGCATCATAAACAGTCCCTGGCCCAAAGCGCTTTCAGTCAAATTAGACAAGACACAGAGGGCTGAAGAAGAGAGGTACAGAGAGGTGACGTGACTTGCCCAGAGTCACACAGCAGGTCAGAGGCAGAAATAGTGCCCTTGACTCCCAGTCCAGTGCTTGATCCACTAGCCCACAGTGCCTCTCCTTAGCATTGTTGGCACCCTATGCTGCTATACCATGCCGGTTAAAATTAAAGCCAGCTGGGTGCCTAGCTTTTAAAATGTTGGGCCTAAGATTTGCAAATGTGGACTGACCAACAAGCCTTTTGATGAAGTGGAGCACTTGGATTTACAGTTGGCACCTTTATTTGCCCGTGGGTGTCTCTGTACTGGTGAGAGAGCTATTTCTCAGCTCAGCAGGCGGGCTGGCCTTGGCTGCAGTTAGGGAATGGGTTCAAAATTCAGGTGAAACAAACATCTGGCATGGCCTATGGAACACGCAGCAGGCAGATTTTCTGCTGTCCACAGCAATACGACCGACTTGCCAGAAGACGTGCAGCTGAGGCAAGGCCCTGCGTTCTAGAGAAACAGAAAGTGACTCTCAGCCATTAATATCCACCGAGCCCAACGCTGTCCTTTGTGCAAAATAGGCTATTTGTAAGCCAGCCATACAGGAAGATTAGCCCTGCTCAGAACAGTAGCAGCAGCACCTGTTCAGTGACTGTCTGTGGCAGAAAGCAGGTGCCTACTAATATGCCTGGAAGCGTGACTATTAATTAACCTTTTCAAGATGCCGTCTGAAGCTGGGAAGCTCCGAGGCAGTTTGTACAGGCAGTTCATTGCAGCTGCATGCTGAACGTTAGGCAGGCCTATCCAACCCCCACAGAGACCTAACGACTGGCCTTCTTCAGACGAAACATACAAACCTGCCCAATGCCTGTGAAACGGTCTCTAACGTTGCCACGGTCGGGCTTAGCAGCAGCAGCATGACGTGGGCAGCCTCTTCTCGGCAGAGGCTCGGCATTTATTCGCACTTGAAATGTGCTGTGCAATCTGCAGGTCAAACGGCTGCAGTTGCCACTGCTCCACACCAGTGGCACAGAAAGGTGAGGCCCGGGTGGCTCCCCCAGGCCATGGAGTCGCGGGTGGGGGGGGCACCTAAGCCACGGCTCAAACACTTTTTGGCCTAGCCAAACCTGAGTAGCGCTGTGCCCCCACCCGTGAGGTCGCAATGCCATTCACTCAACCTTGGAGGGGGATAAATATAGGGGCTCCTGGCCACAGGGTTCAGCCTGCTGCTGGGACACCTAAGAGGGGAAGACAGGGCAGATGTGGGGCAAATCTATGCCCCCCAAACACTTTAAATGGTGCTCCGTAGCGTCTGGTTCCTATTAAATAAGCGTAACCCACATCCATCCCCTCCTCTCTGTCTTCTCCCACATCCGCTGTCCTGCCCCAGATAGCAGCACAGAGACTCCAGGACCAGGCTTGAACCAGAAAGAGGGAGCTGGCACTTGGAAACGTGTGTGCTATAGTTAAAAATTAAACTTTTATTATACCAGCAACTTTTTTAAAAAAATTAAAAAAGTCTGGAAAACCCCCCAACACCACATTCCTCCTCCAGGCCTCTAACGCAGCCTGGCTGTGTGGCAATGTCCTTTAGGGCACTAACATTAAGGTAGCTGGAAGAAACTGGAATGAGCTTTCATTATCAGCAGTAAATCCATTGCAATGGAGTAAACATGGGTATAACCAAAAAGGAGAATGGGGCCCACCACATGTGTCTCTATTTGAAGGCTGGGTGAAGAACTTTCATGTACACTGTAGCAACCTAACTGGAACCTCAAAGGGACATCAGGAAGACCGTCTGCCTGCACATGGCTTGAATGTTAAGCTGCAGTTGTAGCAGGTCTGTAAATAGTTGCTTTATTAAAATAATCAGTTTAGCTTTCTAGGAACAAAGTCCTTTCATGTTAATACCCAGCACACAGTATGTGTGTTTCCAGAATGTGAAACGTACACAGGCAGAATACAGGAGATGAAGTCACAGAAGCATCAACAGACTTTGTTTTGGACTCTCATGTCTGGTAACTTCATGGTCAGAGCCTGGTTGCTGTACATACAAGTCAGTGATGTGCTACTAAGATTTTTAACAATTGGCTTCCTCAAAACTGTGCCGTCTATTAAATAAATTTTCTACGTTCATCGCTGGAGGCTATTATTAATAGTTTGAACCGTCACTCTGTATGAATGATCTCTTCTACCATCTTTAAAAAAAAAAAACAGCATTCCAAAAGTTTGCTCCTGCAACCAGAAGGAAATGCTCAGCTGATCTACTCTAATACCACATGCAGAAAGCTGTAGAAAAAGAGACAAACAGAACTGGAACTAGCAATCTTGCAGGAGGACATAAAGTTGCAGAGTAATTACTGCTCACTAATCCTGCAAGGTGGATCTGGTTAGATGCAACCAGTGTGTAAAAAAGAGACAGGCACATCTCTCCGAGGCAGAGGGAACTAGGGATTGGGAAACTGGATGGCCTGGCCCAGAAACCCTACAAATAGTTAAGATTGGGCAGAAAGCTTAGGAGGAGGTTTTGGTTCTGCCTTTGTTAACTGATTTACCAATAAAGCCGAACCCAGGGGTAAGCCTGGGCTACATACAATAAGTGTGTGTATGGTGTTTGGAGGAGGGTGGGAACTTCCAAGTCTGATGCTGACAGACCAGGAGCCAGCTAGTAATGCCAAGGCCCCAGGCCTCGCTGAACACTGACAAATACAAAGCTGGAAACCAGTCTGACTCACCAGTATGTTAGTATTGTTAAGCTAGATATTAGAATTCTAGGAATGTGTTTAGACCTTAGGATGCTGCATGTATTAGACTCACTTATCTGTTCCCCAAGTTATAAAGCTATAGCAAATGTTTGCAGTTACAGAGGTTTACAATGCATAGCTCATCAAACAGGAAAGAAGCCGTTTCTAATGCAATGCTGGCTTCCTCCACAAGGGGTTAGGTCCTGCCCAACAAGAAGGCCTTTGAAACTGAAGGTACCATTGTGAATCCTTAAAAGACTTTGTTAACTGCATTCCTCTCCCCCTCCATGAGGAGGAGCCTGTGCAAGAACTCATCCCATCAGCTTGGGCTCTGGGGAGAAGGAGCTAAAAATCCCTGATAAGGAGAAACTTGGTTCTTTTTGCTGCTTGGACTCTAAAGGGACGAGAATCACTAAGCATAAGCAAAAGCCCCCCAGCTGTTTTGCCTGGGTTAGCCCTAAAGGACATATGGAATTTGCTTATTATACAAGTTTCTGTTATCTTTTGTGTGTCTATGTTACCTGTTTTAAACTTGGAAATAACTCATTTCTTTTTTCCAGTGAATAAACCTTTAGTTAGTTTACCATAAAATTAGCTATAGGTGTTGTATTTGGCTTGATAGCTAGGGTGCAACTGACTTGGGGTAAGTGACTGGTCCTTTGCAACTGGGAGTAACCTGGAGAATCTCATAAAAAACAAACCTTCCACACAAACTTCCTTGTGACTGGACTTTATAAAAACTAGACAAGCCATTTACAACACACACTTTGCTTCTCTACAGAAGAAAAAGGACACTATCTAAACTCCTACATGCCACAAGGGGTCACAACTGTGGTACCCTTAACTCACCCAACAATATTGTTAATATATCCAGCTATACTCTTAGCCCAGCAGAAGAGTAGGTCCTATCTTGGGGCCTCTACTTCTGTCTCACCGACCCCACGAACATGATACAGTTCTGTGGTGACCTGGAATCCTACTTTCGCTGTCTCCAACTCAAGGAATATTTCCACCACATGACTGAACAGCACACTAACCCAGAGAAACCTTCCTACCAACGCTAGAAGAAGGAGGATTCTGCATGGACTCCTCCTGATGGTCGAAACAACAGACTGGACTTCTACATAGAGTGCTTCCACTGACGTGCACAGGCTGAAATTGTGGAAAAGCAGCGTCACTTGCCCCATAACCTCAGCTGTGCAGAACAGAATGCCATCCACAGCCTCAGAAACAACTCTGACATTATAATCAAAAAGGCTGTCAAAGAAGGTGCTGTTGTCATCATGAATAGGTCGGAGTATGAATGAGAGGCCACTAGGCAACTCTCTGACACCACATTCTACAGGCCATTACCCTCTGATCCCACTGAGGGGTACCAAAGGAAACGGCACCATCTGCTCAAGAAACTCGCTGAAGAAGCACAGGAACAAATCTACACAGACACACTCCTAGAGCCCCGACCAGGGGTATTCTATCTGCTACCCAAGATCCATAAACCTGGGAATTCTGGACGCCCCATCATCTCAGGCATTGACACCCTGACAGCAGAACTGTATGGCTACGTGGACGCTCTCCTCAGGCCCTACGCTACCAGCACTACCAGCTATCTTCAAGACACCACTGACTTCCTGAGGAAACTACAATCCATTGGTGATCTTCCAGAAAACACCATCCTAGCCACTATGGATGTAGAAGCCCTCTACACCAACATTCCACACAAAGATGGACTACAAGCCATCAGGAACAGTATCCCTGATAATGTCACGGTAAACCTGGTGGCTGAGCTTTGTGACTTTGTCCTCACCCACAACTATTTCAGATTTGGGGACAATTTATACCTTTAATTCAGTGGCACTGGTGTGGGTACCCGCATGGCCCGTGTGACGGGATTGGGACTCACCACCGTGGCACCTCCTGTTGGTAACTCTGGGAATTAACTCAGTCCATGTGGAGCGCCCTCCGCTGGTGGCATCCCATCCATCTCTTGCCCTCTGTTGGCACCCAGACCCGCATTGCTCCCTTCTCGCAGCATCCTCTTCAGGACACTGCCCTTTGGCAGTGCCCCCTAATCCATGCTCATCCCCTTCCGGGAGGGAGGGGTTGTTATCAGCAGTTCTTCTCTTCACCCCAGCCACAATGGCCAACCTCACCCCCTAAGTCTAACCCCTTTTGGCAGGGGTCTGGTGCAGTACATGATGGCCACTCCTAATGGCCAGGTGTAAGTACAAGGGGGGGACCCAGGCCCGCCCTCTACTCTGGGTCCTGACCCAGGGACCCTTTGGCAGCAGCCTTCCTGCCTGCCCTCCTTCTCTCCCTTTGTCCATCTCTCTCCCTGGGCCGTTTCCCCTTCAACCCCTTTGCACCGGCTAGGCCCTTTCCTCAGGGCCTGCAGCCTGGCAGGTACCACGCTGGAGTTCCCTTCTGCTCCCACCGCCTGCCCAGTACTGCGCTGTCCCTGGTGCTAGTCTTCTCACGCAGGAGACAGACTTTCACCCTTCGAAGGCCCAAGAGAGACTCCCTTTCACTCGCCTGGGTAGCCTTTATGTAGGGCCTAGCCTGGCCCTGATTGGCTGCCTCTTGCTCAGCCCTGATTGACTCCCCACAGGCCCTCTCTGATTGGCTGCCTGTCTGCGCAGCCGCTCTGTCCTGCTGTAGCCCAATCTGGCCTGGGGGTGGGGCACCGCCCCACCACAGCCCCACAGTATGCCAACATTTTTATGGCTGACTTAGAACAACGCTTCCGTGTCCCGGGCCACAGCATTTTTGACAACCTATTTCTAGTCCGAGACCTTTTGGAACTCGGGCGTAGAGACAGTCTGTCGTTCACCCTCCTGTCACTTGATCAGGAGGAGGCGTTCGATAGAGTGGACCATGGGTACCTCCTGAGCACTCTGCAGGCATTTGGATTCAGACCTCAGTTTGTGAGTTTTCTCCAGGTGCTGTACGCTTCCGCGGAGTGTCTGGTTAGGCTCAACTGGACCCTGACCGAACCAGTCAGCTTCGGGCGAGGAGTACGGCAGGAGTGCCCCCTCTCGGGCCATCTGTATGCTCTGGCGATTGAGCCCTTCCTCTGTCTCCTCTGCAGGAGGTTGACAGGGTTGGTGCTGCGGGAGCCGGAACTGCGGCTGGTCCTGTCGGCGTACGCCGATGACGTACTCCTCGTGGTCCAGGACTCGGTCAACTTGATGCGGGTGGAGGCTTGCCAGGCCATCTATTCGGCAGCCTCCTCCGCCCGAGTCAACTGGGCCAAGAGCTCTGGCTTGGCGGTGGGGGACTGGCGGCAGGTGAGCTCCCTCCCACCCGCGCTTCAGACAATCCGGTGGAGCGCGGGTCCACTGCTCTACCTAGGCGTTTACCTTTCTGCCACGCAACCTTCTCCGCCGGAGAACTGGCAAAATTTAGAAGGCGGGTGATAGAGTGGCTCCGGAAATGGATGAGCTACTCTGATGTCTCTCCCTCCGAGGGAGAGCACTGGTGCTTAACTAACTAGTCTTGTCCACGCTCTGGTACCGGCTCAATACCCTGGTCCCGGCCCCGGTTTTCCTGACCAACCTCCGGACATTGATTCTAGAGTTCTTTTGGTCAGGAATGCACTGGGCCCCTGTTGGGGTTCTTCATCTACCCCTGAAGGAAGGAGGGCAGGGCCTGAAGTGTCTGCACACTCAGGTCCGTGTCTTCCGCCTTCAGGCCCTGCAGAGGCTCTTTTATAGTGCAGGTAGTTTGACGTGGAGCATATTGGCGCACGCCTTCCTGCGCCGCTTCCAAGGGCTCCCATACGACCGGCAGCTCTTTTATCTCTGTCCGAGAGGTTTTCCGTGAGACCTCTCTGGGCTGCCGGTCTTCTACCAGGACCTCCTCCGGACGTGGAAACTGTTTTCAACGACCAGGTCCTCGCGGATCCCCTGCTACACAACCCCCAGCTCCGTGTGCAGGTGGCGGAGTCCCGCTCGGTGCACCAGAGTTTGGTCCTGGCGGAAGTCACGAGAGTCAGAGACCTCCTGGACTACAACCGGGGAGACTGGCTGGATCCCGTGACGCTCGCTCGGCGCATGGGGCTCTCCAGACCTCGTACCCCCTGGCGCGTACTTCAGGAGGTGAAGGCCGCCTTGACGCCCGCTGCTCGGGCTTATCTCAACCGAGCCCTGCGCGAACACCCCGCCCACCCTCTACCCCAGGCCCGCCGGACCTTTCAATTGGGCCCCTACCCCGTAGATCCCAACAAACCCCTCACCCTTTCACTGCGAGCCGGCTGCATGAACTGCAGCTGGTCAGCTTCCAAATCGCGCCACGGAAATATCTATACACACTCACGCTTCACACCCTTCACACCCACACCCTGGTGTCCCGCCCCGATACAAAGTGGCGGGACCTCCTGCCACCTTTGGAGGGTGAGCAACCCCGGTGGGCCAGCCTGTATTCCACCTTGATCCCGAGGCCCGTCAGGGACATTAGTTGGCGGCTCCTTCACGGAGCTGTGAGCACAGGCATGTTTTTGACGCGGTTCACCCCCATCCCGGATACTTGCCCTTTTTGCAACGTGAGGGAAACCCTGGTGCACATATATTTAGAGTCTGCCAGGCTGCAGCCCCTTTTCTGGCTCCTCACAAATATTTTCTTATGCTTTTGGCTACACTTTTCCCCTCACTTTTTTATCTACACACTACCCATCCGTGGCCCCACAAAATCACAAGATCTCCTGGTTAATCTCCTCCTAGCCCTAGCTAAAACAGCCATTTATAAAACCAGAGAGGGGAGGTTGGCTAATGAAGCGTCCTGCGATTGTAGGGCCGTTTTCCGATCCTCAGTACATTCCCGTATCCGGGCGGAGTTCCTCTGGGCGGTGTCCACCGACTCCCTTGACGCCTTCAAGGAGCGGTGGGCCCTGTCCGAGGTTCTCTGCTCTGTGACCCCGTCCGGTTCCCTCCGTCTGACCCTTTGAGGGGAAGAGCGAGAGACCCCAGCCCCAGCCGTTGCCGCTGTGGATACCATCATCACTGTCACCTAGGAGGGGTCCTATCACACGTGGGTGTACGTCCCCAACACCCCCAAACCGCCCACCCCGCAGCCGTGCCCATCTTGTCAGGCCCTCTCAGGAGAGGAATAGTCGGTGACACTGGGCGTGGCACTACGTAACTCGAGGGGGTGGAAGACCATGAGTGTCGAGGAAGCCCCCCGCTCTAGCCACCAGGTAACTTAGGAGGGTGGAAGACCACGAGTGTCGAGGAAGCCCCCCCGCTCTGGGCCCAGGCTAGCCTGAACACTTCTCCCTCCTGAAGGCTGCTGTGTTATACCTTGTGTTTGCTTTTGTTTTGTTGCATAGTTTTGCTTTATCCTTTTTGGTGACTTCTTGTAAGTAATTACACAAATAAAATTCTTTTCTGCTTTTTAAAAAAAAAAAAAAAGACTCTTCCCGGGTGCGCTTTTCATTACCAGAGACAATCTCCACCTGCTTTATAGACTAGCAAAAACCAGGTTTGCATCTGGTCCATTGTACTTGTGCAGTTAGGCCTGACTTTCCTGACTTCTCATCATTAAATTGTTAAGCATTTTTGGATGGCAGTAGCAACTGTGAAATATAAGTAGTATGACACAACGACAAGGAACTGGTTTTATAAAAGCATTTTGCTTACTCAGAGCGGCCTAGATTCAGTTTGAAAAGAAGAGTCCCATTTCCATGTCACAGAACTCCTGAAAAATTGTTCTTTTGTGGGCTTTTGCAAACTGGAAGAGAAGCAATTTATTTTTCTGACATGCTGTCCCAAATTGGAGTTCCACGCAGGCAGTCGCCTTTTGCGAGAATTGCAGTATTAATGGGGCTCTCCAGATAAATGGTGACGCTGCCTTGCTTAAACTTCCCTGGGTGAAATATTAATTTTTAATACCAACACAAATCTGCTCTCACATTGTGCACGCAAGATATTATGTAGCTCAGATCAGACCCCGGTTACTTATAAAGGCTGACACTATGAAAAAAGCCTTTTTTATCTCCGCTTTTTGCAAATTCTGCCATGTAAGTAACATCAGCATAAAATAGATGGCTTAAAAGTGGACAAATCATTTTCAATATCCTGTTCAGAACCTCAGCCACACATCTGTGGTGTTGACCCACAAAGAGAGTGTAAATATATTAATTTTTAAATTGATGCCAAGCAAACACTGGTTTTATTATTTATTTTATTCATGCTAAATGTTTTCCGGAGACCTGATTTATGACACAAGTGCAAGCTAGCCCAAAACAACATATGCTGCGAACAGTGATAATGAAAAGGTAGTGTATTTGCGTTTATTACACTTATTAATAAATGATTGGGCCCACAGAACAGCAGAAAGCAGATCAAAGTAGTGCACGGTGATTCATTGCAAAGAGTTAACAAGAGAAAACTTTAAAACAATAAAAGACTAGCTGCAGTTAGGATAGTAAGGGAGGCTGAAAACTCACCACCTCCGGAGACAGAGTTATGCAAGGGCAGAGGAACTACAAAGATGCATTAAGAAGCTATATGTTATCCTGGAGCAATTATAAGGGCTTCAAGAGGTATCCATGAACAACAAAATGATCCTTAAAATTTACCTTTTACATGTTCCTCCTGGATCTAGTTGCTTTCCATTCGATAGAATAATACAAATTAAAGACCTCTTAGCTTTTTTAGAGCTGAATCCTGCTCCCATTGAAGTAATGACAAAAAAACCTTTGGCTTCAATATTACAAGCATTCCACACGAAGTGAGGAACACAGGATTGAGTCCAACAGTAGATTTCCTAGCTGTTTGTCTTACATCTGAATTACATCCCCATACAATGGCACTTCTATCACTTCCCCAGGGATTATTCCACAGCCTAATACAGCTCACTGTCAAGATTCTTTTTCCATGATGCAGCCTATATTTTCTCCATTTAATTTCAGCCAATTCCTATTTACACCAATTTGGGCCACCCTACATAAATTCTCTCTCTTCCTTATGTTTGCAGCTTTAGAGATTTGCAGAATTATGTCCATCTGTACCTGTTAAACTTTTAATCTTTCTTCAGAAACTTCCATACACTGATCAATTTTGCTATTGAAAATCCCAGCTATCATGTTTCACCTCCCACTGCATTTCCGATTATTTCCCCCCAGATGGGCTAGCTTGCATTTTTCTAAACTGAGTTTCATTTGGTTATTTTCTACCTGTCTTTTAAAACTCACTCAGTCCTTTTGTTTTTGTTCTCTGCCATCAACGTATTCACACCATCTCCCAGATCTCCCCTGCCCCATGAAGAAAGAAGAGATCATCTGTCTCTGTCGCACATATTCCACCCTACTACAGATCCATACAGGAGAAAGGTTTAGGCCCATGTTGGTTGGGGGCAGGATAGGGATGGAACCAATGGAACTAAATCATCTATTAGCAGTCCACATGGGTACCTTAGCAAAGCTAACACAGCCCCTGGCTTATAGATAGATGTGGCTGGTGGTCCCATCCTAGTTTCTGCTTGCACTTCTTCATGGGAGGCCCATGCTTAAGCTAGCATGGGAATCAGGAATGAGTTGTATTGACATGGTCACATGGGAGAGGCATCAGTGCACTACTTTTTCATGAGTAAAACAGCAATGGGTCTCAACCTCTGCTCTTGAACTGGGGGCCTAAAGGTTGTATACCAATACCCCAATAAGAGACATCTACATCAGAATCTTTCAGATAATACGACTTACCATAAAAATATTGGGCAAAATCCTGAGGCAAACAGAAATGTTCTAATACTACGATGATGAATGCCATATAAGTTCCCAGATGCCTACACAGGCCCTTACTCAGGTTGCTTGATTTCTTTTAAATGTCTTTTGGCATTTTCTTGGTAATGACCTTTTCAATTAACACTGGAGTAAGACAAGAAATCTTCCTTAGCATTTATACATCCACTTGATCCCTCATAAAAGGGAGTTTATTTAACCCTTTTCCTCCTATGGATAAAGGGGCTTTACTCTGTGCGTTCAATTAATCAGATGTTCAAAGATTCTGAACAAGTTCAATTTGCAAGTGACTTCAGTCTGAAATAAAATTTATTTTTCTTTCCTGTTCAGTTTCCTCTCCAATGTGGAGGATGCACTTATCTCTCACAAAAGTTATCTCTAGGTCAATCCACAGCTTTTTCAAAAGACCTGAAAAAGAAATGGCAACCAGTAGCCTATGTAGAGAAATTGACCTATCTGTCAGTTCTAACTAAAATATAAGGACTTTCTGCCTCACTCTTAGGCCTCAGAGTGCTATCAATTACAGCTCTGTAATGAATCTTACCTCATTCCTCCATGCACAAGGTCAACACTCTGCCAGTGCTGATGGGCCTATCCATGCTCACGGAACATTTCTAGGTAGACTTCTAATATTTTGGGATCCTATTAGCAGCTTCGTGTTTTCTGTCTACAGGCATGAGCAGTTTTTCTTTGATATCTCCTCATATTTGATTTCTGAGGTAGTGTGGCCAGGGGCTAGGAGCATATATTTAAGTTTTGCAGTTGTTTGTTTCTTTTTCCAATTTATACAGTACTTGTGTCATCAGATGTAATTCCCCCATGAGCCCTGAACCATCAGAGTGTAGGATTTTTATTTGATATACAGGAGCCAGCTTGTTCCTTAGGCAGCCCCATAAGTAACAATATAAGATATACCAGCTTTCATCCCTAAATCCCCCAATGCAATTTACACACTACACTATGGAGAAGGGAGTTATTTTAACATGAACTGCAGCCACATTCTTGGAGACTTAAAGTTCCTGATGTCCTGCATAGCAGGGTGAATTCCACTGAACAAGACTGAGTT
Source organism: Chelonia mydas (assembly GCF_015237465.2). NCBI lineage: Eukaryota > Metazoa > Chordata > Testudines > Cheloniidae > Chelonia > Chelonia mydas. The sequence goes on along the minus strand of NC_057850.1, from coordinate 195,557,571 downwards.
CCCGTAAAGAAGTGACACTCCTTTCCTGCAAGGCAGAGGGGATTTTCAAGATTGGGCCCTATTTACATTTGCGATTGTTAGCTCCTATTAAAGTAGCCAGCATACTCAAAAAGATACCTGTATAATAAAGCAAAGTCAACAGGGTTAATTGAAAAATTTCTGTCAACCTTTTTCAGGGGGAAAAACTGGGTTAGAGACTAATGTGCATGTGAAAAGCGCCTGCTTTGTGCAGAAAATGAGTTTTTCTGCGAGAAACCTCCACACCCAAAAGCAAAATATTTTGATTTGGAAATTCCGCCACAGTATCTCATCAGAGTTGTAATTTAGTTAGCTGAAGTCCCCATTTTCCTCTATGAGCCAGGCTCCCTGGTCTGATTACATTTATCATAGTGGTTTTCAACCATTTCTCATTTGCAGACCCTGCAACCATTTCGAATGGAGGTGCAGACACCTTTGGAAATCTTAGACATAGTCTGCAGACCCTTAGGGGTCCATGGAGGTTGAAATTGACTGATCTATCAAATGCACTATGGCCAAAAATCTCAATACAAATCTCTGTAAGTTACACTGAAAGAGAATTGTTTCAGAGTACAGGGATGATGTACAGTTAAAGAGGCTAATATTAGAGATTAAAATGGGGAAAGAACAAGTTAAAAATTACTTAGACGAGTTAGATGTCTTCATGTCACCAGGGCCTGATGAAATACATTCTCGAATATTCAAGGAGCTAATTGAGAAGATATCTGAGTTATTAACAATTATCTTCTAAAAGTCATGAAAGACAGGAGGGATTCCAGAGGACTGGAAAAGGGCAAATATAGTGCCCATCTATAAAAAGGGAAATAAGGACAACCCAGGGAATTACAAACCAGTCAGCTTAACTTCAGTATCAGGAAAGATAATGGAGCAAATAATTGAGCAATCAATTTGCAAACACCTCAAAGATAAGGTGATAAGTAACAGTCAGCATGGATATGTCAAGAACAAATCATGTCAAACCAATCTAATAGTTTTTTTGATAGGGTAACAAGCCTTGTGGATAGGGGAGAAGCAGTAAATGTAATTTATCTGACTTTAGTAAGGCTTTTGATACTGTCTCAGACAAACTTCTCATAACCAAACTAGAGAAATACAACCTAGGTAGAGCTACTATAAGGTGGATGCAATACTGGTTGGAAAACTGTTCCCAGAGAAAAGGAGTATTTGTGGCACCTTAGAGACTAACCAATTTATTTGAGCATAAGCTTTCGTGAGCTACAGCTCACTTCATCGGATGCATACTGTGGAAAGTGTAGAAGATCTTTTTATACACACAAAGCCAAAGCTGCTCGGCAGCTCTCCAACACCACTTTCTACAAGCCATTACCCTATGATCCCACTGAGAGTTACCAAAAGAAACTACAGCATTTGCTCAAGAAACTCCCTGAAAAAGCACAAGATCAAATCCGCACAGACACACCCCTGGAACCCCGACCTGGGATATTCTATCTACTACCCAAGATCCATAAACCTGGAAATCCTGGGCGCCCCATCATCTCAGGCATTGGCACCCTGATAGCAGGATTGTCTGGCTATGTAGACTCCCTCCTCAGGCCCTACGCTACCAGCACTCCCAGCTACCTTCGAGACACCACTGACTTCCTGAGAAAACTACAATCCATCGGTGATCTTCCTGATAACACCATCCTGGCCACTATAGATGTAGAAGCCCTTTACACCAACATTCCACACAAAGATGGACTACAAGCCGTCAAGAACACTATCCCCGATAATGTCACGGCTAACCTGGTGGCTGAACTTTGTGACTTTGTCCTTACCCATAGCTATTTTACATTTGGGGACAATGTATACCTTCAAATCAGTGGCACTGCTATGGGTACCCACATGGCCCCACAGTATGCCAACATTTTTATGACTTAGAACAACGCTTCCTCAGCTCTCGTCCCCTAACGCCCCTACTCTACTTGCGCTATATTGATGACATCTCCATCATCTGGACCCATGGAAAAGAAGCCCTTGTGGAATTCCACCATGATTTCAACAATTTCCATCCCACCATCAACCTCAGCCTGGTCCAGTCCACACAAGAGATCCACTTTCTGGACACTACAGTGCTAATAAACGATGGTCACATAAACACCACCCTATACCGGAAACCCACTGACTGCTATTCCTACCTACATGCCTCCAGCTTTCACCCTGACCACACCACACGATCCATTGTCTACAGCCAAGCTCTGCGATACAACCGCATTTGCTCCAACCCCTCAGACAGAGACAAACACCTACAAGATCTCTAGAAAGCATTCTTACAGCTACAATACCCACCTGCGGAAGTGAAGAAACAGATTGATAGAGCCAGAAGAGTTCCCAGAAGTCACCTACTACAGGACAGTCCTAACAAAGAAAATAACAGAACGCCACTAGCCGTCACCTTCAGCCCCCAACTAAAACCCCTCCAACGCATTATTAAGGATCTACAACCTATCCTGAAGGATGACCCAAAACTCTCACAAATCTTGGGAGACAGGCCAGTCCTTGCCTACAGACAGCCCCCCAACCTGAAGCAAATACTCACCAGCAACCACATACCACACAACAGAACCACTAACCCAGGAACCTATCCTTGCAACAAAGCCCGTTGCCAACTGTGCCCACATATCTATTCAGGGGACACCATCACAGGGCCTAATAACATCAGCCACACTATCAGAGGCTCGTTCACCTGCACATCCACCAATGTGATATATGCCATCATGTGCCAGCAATGCCCCTCTGCCATGTACATTTGTCAAACTGGACAGTCTCTACGTAAAAGAATAAATGGACACAAATCAGATGTCAAGAATTATAACATTCATAAACCAGCCGGAGAACACTTCAATCTCTCTGGTCACGCGATTACAGACATGAAAGTTGCGATATTACAACAAAAAAACTTCAAATCCAGACTCCAGCGAGAGATTGTTGAATTGGAATTCATTTGCAAATTGGATACAATTAACTTAGGCTTCAATAGAGACTGGGAGTGGCTAAGTCATTATGCAAGGTAACCTTTTTCCCCTTGTTTTTTCCTACCCCCCCCCCCCCAGACGTTCTTGTTAAACCCTGGATTTGTGCTGGAAATGGCCCACCTTGATTATCATACACATTGTAAGGAGAGTGGTCACTTTAGATAAGCTATTACCAGCAGGAGAGTGGGTTTGTGTGTGCGGGGGGGAGAAAACCTGGATTTGTGCTGGAAATGGCTCAACTTAATTATCATACACGTAAGGAGAGTGATCACTTTAGATAAGCTATTACCAGCAGGAGGGTGGGGTAGGGGGAAGTATTTTTTCATGCTTTGTGTGTATAAAAAGATCTTCTACACTTTCCACAGTATGCATCCGATGAAGTGAGCTGTAGCTCACGAAAGCTTATGCTCAAATAAATTGGTTAGTCTCTAAGGTGCCACAAGTACTCCTTTTCTTTTTGCGAACACAGACTAACACGGCTGTTACTCTGAAACCTGTTCCCAGAGAGTAGTTATCAGTGGTTCACAGTCAAGCTAGAAGGGCATAACGAGTGGAGTCCTGCAGGGATCAATTCTGGGTCCGGTTCTGTTCAATATCAACGATTTAGGTAATGGCATAGAGCGTACACTTATAAAGTTTGCAAACGATATCAAGCTGGGAGGGATTGCAAGTGCTTTGGAGGATAGGATTAGAATTTAAAATGATCTGGACAAACTGGAGAATGGTCTGAAGTAAATAGGATGAAATTCAATAAGGACAAATGCAAAGTACTCCACTTAGGAAGGAATAATCAGTTGCACACATACAAAATGGGAAATGACTGCCTAGGAAGAAGTACTGTGGAAAGGGATCTCGGGGTCATAGTGGATCACAAGCTAAATATGAATCAATAGTATAAACACTCTTGCAAAAAAAGCAAATGTCATTCTGGCATGTATTAGCAGGAGTGTTGTAAGCAAGACACGAGCAGTAATTATTCCACTCTACTCCATACTGACTAGGCCTCAACTGGAATATTGTGTCCAGTTCTGGGTGCCACATTTCAGGAAAGATGCGGACAAACTGGAGACGGTCCAGACAAGAGCAACAAAAATGATTAAAGGTCTAGAAAACATGACCTATGAGGGAAGATTGAAAAAACTGGGTTTAGTCTGGAGAAGAGAAGAGTAAGAGGGGACATAACAATTTTCAAGTTCATAAAAGGTTGTTACAAGGAGAAGGGAGAAAAATTATTCTCCTTAACCTCTGAGGATAGGACAAGAAGCAATGGGCTTTAAATTGCAGCAAGGGAGGTTTAGGTTGGACATTAGAAAAAACTTTCCATCAGGGTGGTTAAGAACTGGAATAAGTTGCCCAGGGAGGTTGTGGAATCTCCATCACTGGGATTTTTTAAGAGAGGTTAGTGTAGTGGCGCTACTGCCCCACTCCCACAGAACACGGGTTAAAAGCAGCCCTGGAGAGAGCTGTGGCTGGGAAAAGGAGTGAAAGCAGCTGAGGGAATAGCCGACCATGGGTGTGGCCAACTCAATCAGGGCCCAGCTGGCCCTGATAAGAGGGCTGGGGTGACAGGAGCTGAGGAGAGTCTCACTCTAGCCCTGGAGTGGGAAGGGCTAGCTGCCTGAGAGCAAGGTACCTGAGGCAGAGTAGTACTGGGGAAGGGCAAAGGGAGCTGCAGCCTGGCAACCCCCAGGCTGCAGGCCTTGATGAAGGTATACAAAGGTACTGGGGCTACAGAGGTGCAGCCTGGGAATAGGCAGAGGCAGCTGGTCCTAACCCCAGGCCAATGATGAGTAGCCATCACAGACTACAGTGTGCCGCAGTGAGCTGGGGGCTAGATGATGACTGGCAGTAGCCATGGAGGCAAGGTGGGTTTAGAGGGTGGGGGTTCCCCTGGGAAGGGAAAACCAGAGTAAGGGGGTACTGCTGGGGGCAGAATCCTGTGGTAAAAGGCCATTGGGGTCTGGCAGGGACATGGGGCCTGAAGCAGGCGAGATACCAGCCAGCAGAGGTGCTCTGAGGCTGGAAAAGAGCTAATTCATAGACAACCAGCAGGAGGCACTGCACCGGTGAGCTGTTGATCTGCTACAGTTAGACAAACACCTGTCTGGGATGGTCTAAATAATACTTAGTCCTGCCATGAGTGCAGGGAACTGGACTAGATGACCTCTTGAGGTCCCTTCCAGTTCTGATCGTACAGTTGCTGACTCACAGCCATCCATTTGGGGTTTTTTCTGTTATGATTCTCTGAGCTGAGGTAGTGGATGTCTGATTTGCATAATCCCTGTATAGATTATTGATCAATAACCTATATAGTGAATATGGCAGTCCCTGTGCTCTGATTGGCTGCTTTGCTCAGAATTTCAAATTGTTGGTTAGAAACAAACATTCTGCGTCAGCTTCTCCAAAATGTACCCAATAAAGGAAAAGGAAAAAAAATCCCAGAGGAAGGCTCCTAGCCTCCAAAATAACTGCTGTACATTTCTGACTGTGACAAGGAAACTGGGTGGATTTTCCTTAAGAATTTCTGACTCTAAGCTAAGGGCTCCTGTCCCAAGTTGCTTTTAAATTTAGTTATGACTTTCAGAGGAAAACTTTGCACTCTGGGAAGTCCCTGTCATGAGAGATTTCATACAGCCCTCTTAGGCTATACTAGAGCTGGAAAACCTGATTCCCAGCTTGGGCAGACGTACCCACACTGGCTCTGATGGATCTAGCATGCTAAACATAAAAGTGAAGTCATGGGGGCATGAGTGGCGGGACGAGCCAGCCACTAGAGTATGTACCTAGGGTTTCAGATGGGATCGGACTTGGGGAAGCTAACCCCTCTCACTGCGTATGCCACCCCAGCTGCACTCTGTTTTCAGCATGCTAGCTCCATCAGAGCTAGCATGGGTCTGACAGACTGACAATATTCTGAATGAACTTTATTGAATTAGATTGAATCTTATTGAAATAGGGTTAACACCTTTGACGTACACAGTATTAGATATGTGAACGTTTATGTACCATTGTGAGATTGTACAGCATTTCCTTAGCAGGAAGACAGGATTAATGCAATCTCTAGAAGGCATGAGGAAGTTCAAAGGTCTTTTTGGAACAGTGTGTGTGAAGTGAATTTCCTAGGCAGTACCTTGAGGTGAGGGGAATGCAAATTCTCCCCTTGGAAGCCAAGCTTTTGAAGATACACCCTGGGACAAGAGGCTCATTGTATACTAATTTGTGCTTCTGGAAACTCCAGACCCCATATCAGTATAAAAGTGTGGACTAAACTTGTCATGAGTCTGCTTGTTCTGAGCTGAAGCTGTGCTGAACTTGTAACTACAATGAACACGCTAGGTTGGGGTGCTGAAAGATTGCTCTTGCCAGAGCCCATGTTAGAGTTAGGATTAACTCTGGTAAGCTTATTAACATGCAAGTAGATTCTTTAATGATTTTTTAAATGTTTTCTCTCTAATGCTTTTACCTTAAGAATAAAGTAGGATTGCTTAGAAAACTGTGTATGGTAACTTATATCTGTAGCAATCACTCTGTTATCAGTCTCTGAAGAGAAAGCAAGCAGGTCAGTTTACGGAGACTCTTTGCTGGGAGTAACACAGCGAAGGCAGAGAACTGTTCAGCCTGGAGAGACACTGGTCAGAAGGGAGTGAGATGTAGGTCCCACACTGAACAGAGGCAACAGCTAGGAAGCTAGAGGCCTGAGAGTGGGTGCCCTTGCTGGAACACTCAGGGGCAGTACAGGTGCTGTTGCCCTGAACTGTGATAGTAGGGCTGTCTACCCAAGCTGGAAATCACACCTTCCTGCTCCAATGTAGACACAGCCTTAGACAAGCCCCATAACTTTGGCAAGCACAAGTAGAAGTCCCTAGGGGGGAGAAAACTGGGAGTTTCTTGAGCGGCTTGCAGACGTGGCTTTGGGAGGCACGGGAGGGCAGGCATTTGTCAGGGAACTGTGTGATAAGTAGTAAGAGGCCCAGGGAAAGTGAGACATTTTGGGATGGATGGCTGTAAGCAGCCAGCAGCCTGTGGATGGCAGTGGCTGCAGTGAAAGAATCAAAGTTGGGAATTCTGAAAGAAATTTCGAAGGTTAAGAGGCAGAAAAGCTCATGGAATTTCAGTAATTATTGAAGTAGTATAGTAAAATCTAATGGCCCCATCTGAGAATGGGACCCCATGGAGCTAGGCACTGTTCATTCATATAGTAAGTAACAACCCATGGCCTGAAGAGTTTACAACCTAAACAGACCAGACAGGCAAATGATTCAAGGAGAAAGTGAGATGAAGAGATTTTCCCAAGAGCCAGAAATAGAAACCAGGCCTCCTAAATCATAGGCCAGTTTTCCATCCACTAAATCCCACTGCCCCTCAAGCTTTGATAAGTATTTAAATGATTGGTGCTTACCCAACCTGAATCTCTGAATCTTTCACCTATTAATATTTGTGCAATTATATACATGTTTTACTGCGTGATTTGTAGATCCCTGCGCACACAATTCCCCTGTACTTTGCACAAGTTCATTGCACTTTTCGGATTGATGGCACAGCCCTGGAAAATTCATCACCACAGGTTGTTGTGTTCCAAGTACATCTCAGGACAGATGCTGTGACCTGATGAGTTAAACTCAAGTACAGTAGAACCTCAGAGTTACGAACACCTCTGGAATGGAGGTTGTTCATAACTTTGAAATGTTCGCAACTCTGAACAAAACGTTGTCGTGGTTCTTTCAAAAGTTTACAACTGAACACTTACTTAATTCATCTTTGAAACTTTACTATGCAGAAGAAAAATGCTGCTTTCCCTTTATTTTTTAGTAGTTTACATTTAACCCAATACTGTACTGTATTTGCTCTGTGTGTGTCGTCTGCTGCCAGATTGTGTACTTCTGGTTCCAAATGAGGTCTGTGATTGACCAGTCAGTTCGTAACTCTGGTGTTTGTAACTCTGAGGTTCTACGGTAAATTAAGGAATTAATGTGATAGCTTCTACTTCTCTCCAACCAATTTCCATATTTCCCAAAGACTCTTCTGAATGCTGTTTTCACCCAAAACACCTGCCACCAATGTGCAAGCAGCAAAACAAGGAAAAAGGCGAACACAGTACAAAAACATGCTGACTAAAATGCGAACAAATCAGCTGTTAGTTTTTCTTTCGAAACAAAATAGAGCAAGCATACAGGTAAAATCAAACAAAATATATGGTTACATAGCAATGAGTATCTGTTCAAATAAACAATGAAACTTCACTTCAATGAGTTTCAATCTAAATAGCGCGCAGCTTTTTTTAAAACAGCTGATTAACTTCTAAGATGACATAATAGGCTCTGAGGAGAGGCATCTGGTTCAGGGCAAAGGCAGTAAGAAAAGCTCACTCTAGTTGCTCTTGTTACAGACTGTGGCTGGAACCAATTCAAACTACAGCCAAGGCACAGCACCTGGTGACCACATGCTGGTCCCCTAGCTCATTACAACATGGTTTCAATTTGTAATGTAGACTGCACCTTCAGCATGCTGCATAACCAGTATAAAGCCTCTTACTACTTCTTTGGAAGCTATCATTTACCTGTATTACAGGTAACATCCATTCAGATACACGCATGATACAGTCTTTAATTACATGATCATACACTATTTTCCACAAGATCCCTGCCTCATTATGTTACTGGAGGGAACTGGAAGGAACAAGCCAGCTGTATGTGTCTGTCATGCCTCATGAAGGGTTTAAAGACTAATAATAAAACGTAATACTCTTAGTTCTCCTGTTTTCTGCCTATTCTTGGGTACTACTCTGCCATAAATATAAAGGGAAGGGTAAACACCTTTCACCTGTAAAGGGTTAAGAAGCTAAGACAACCTCGCTGGCACCTGAACAAAATGACCAACGAGGAGACAAGGTACTTTCAAAGCTGGAGGGGGGGAAACAAAGGGTTCTCTCTGTCTGTGTATTGCTTTTGCTGGGACCAGAGTAGGAATGCAGGTCAGAACTCCTGTAAAGGGCTAATAAGCAATCTAGTTAGATACGCATTAGATTCTGTTTTGTTTAAATGGCTGATAAAAATAAGTTGTGCTGAATGGAATGTGTATTTTTGTAACTTAAGGTTTTGCCTAGAGGGATTCTCTGTTTTGAATCTGATTACCCTGTAAGGTATTTACCATCCTGATTTTACAGAGGTGATTCTTTTACTTTTTCTTTAATTAAAATTCTTCTTTTAAGAACCTGATTGTTTTTTCATTGTTCTTAAGATCCAAGGGTTTGGGTCTGTGTTCACCTATGCAAATTGGTGAGGATTTTTATCAAGCCTTCCCCAGGAAAGTGGCTGTAGGGATTTGGGGGCGGGGGGGAAGATGTTTCCAAGTGGGCTCTTTCCCTGTTATATTTGTTAGACGCTTGGTGGTGGCAACAATAAAGTCCAGGGGCAAAAGGTAAAATAGTTTGTACCTTGGGGAAGTTTTTTAACCTAAGCTGGTAAAAATAAGCTTAGGGGGTTTTTCATGCAGGTCCCCACATCTGTACCCTAGAGTTCAGAGTGGGGAAGGAACCTTGACATACTCCTACCCTCATTTTTGCCAACTGCAGATTAATTTTATATCTTTATGCTCATATTTTATTTCTTAAGTTTTTCAAATCCAAATACCTCTGAATGTTTTTTTGAATAATAGGAGCTACAAATAGGAATAGGCTGAATGTGAATACACTTTTAGCCCATTTCCCCCATCCCTACTAAGTGGTTTGTAATTATATTGTTTACTGAATCATTTTTCTAAGTTGCTTTCAAAGGAACTTTGCATCTTTCAGTCTCGCTAGGAAATCCTGGATAAGGACTGCCACCTCCCTGAAGCCCTTTGAGGAACAAAGCGATTATTGTGTATACCTTTGACAATTTTAGTCACCTTTAGTCTGTATCTGAAGATCAACTAAGACTTATCAAGTGGCAAGAGAAAACCCAGGTCCCATCCAATCAATATGCTGAACCAATAATGCAGAGCAGACTGAACATGCATGACATAGTGAAAACAGAGTGGCCAAAGGTGCAGTCAGGTTCCTAAGCATTGGAATGAAATACTCCTGAGACAGCGTTATGTCCTCTCCTTCTCTTGTGGCCTACTGTAATTACCTGGGGATGTTCTCAAGTTGAGAAACCCAAGCAGCATCCCCCACCACCCCCTGCCAAGCAATATTGGGGGAAATTACTATTATTGACACCTATAGCTAAGTCCTTTATGAAACACTCCCAGCAGTGAGTCAGTTAGGGAACCTGGAGAATTTGCGAAGAAATGTCATGACTATTACAACATTGTACCATCGTTATTCAAACAAACAGCTCAGGGATTCTGTCCAGAGTGACTGATTCCTTTAATGGGATATAGGTCCAGCCTCACATGTGACTATTAGCTGCCGTCCAGCTGAGGCTGTGTAGCTATAGGTCAGGTGATCGCCTGAAGAATACTTAGGACTAGATTCAGAAAGGGGAATTAGGCATTGCAATGCCTCACTCCTAGGCACCCTGCCATCCTGTGGAATGCACAGCCCTGAGTTAGGTGCCCATGATCCCGGTGCGATGCATTCACAAAGATATGTGCTTCAGGAAGATTTTCAGAAGCTAGCTGGCTGAGTGAGGAGCCACCTAAGCAAGCTAGAAGTGAAATGCAGAGGAGAGGGGAGGGGAGGGGCTTAGGGCCCAGAGCCACAAAGGTACTTAAGCACCTAGCTCCCATAAATCTGGGCCTTAGATGCCTCCCTCTGGCCTATCTCCGCTTGGGTTTCTTGGCCATGAGCCCTTGCCTGGAAATAGGTGTGTAAATTAGGTGTCTAAAACTCCTTTTTCATGAAAAACGAAGGAGGGAGACACCATACATACATTATACAAATAGCCTAGCAATTAAGACACTCCTCTGGCATATAGGAGACCTGTTTTCAAACCCCTGCTCAGCCTGATTTGGAGCCCAGCCCTGACTTTCAGGTCTCACACCTCCTAGGTGAGTGACCTGACCACCAGGCTCTTGGGGATTCTGGGGCAGGTCTCACTCCAGTTGAAGCGGTTCTACTTTGTATAAATAATTACCTCATCATTGAGCCAGACTTTATAGCTCAGTGGCCAGGACACCCATCTAGGAGTCAGCTTCGACTCCCTGCTCCAAATCAGGCACAGTGAGGATTCAAACCTGGATCTCCCATCTCCCAGCAAAGTGCTATTGGGTGTCTGGTACATGGATAGACACAAACCTTCTCATCCCAGCTGTCTTTCATGCAGGTTAGGCCTGCTCTGAGCACCCCTCCTGGACTGGGCCCTGCAGGTGAGCTAGGCAGGGGGATGCCTCATTTGAGATTCCCATTACACCTTAGGTGTGAACTAGGGCTCTAGGCAGCATCACAACTTGTACACGTCCACTGGCAGAAACTCAGGCGCTTTTGGGGATTTAGGTGCCGAGGGGTGGGCAGCTGCTGAGCAGGGGTTTTGTGAATATTAGTCATGCCTCAGTGTTGGATTTAAGTGTCTAAAGAGGTAGTTAAGCACCAAAGTCCCTTTATGACTCTAACCCCGATCTCTATACAAGCCCTCAAATGATCACTTGAGCTAAAGAACTGCAGAGCTACAAGCTCCTGTAGGTGACTCCGAGGCAGCTATCCCAGGGAGTGATAACTGCAGGGAGCAGGTAGATTCCTGCAGGAATCCCTGTGTCAAAGCAAGGACCCCAGGGGGCTGAGAGAGGTGAGGGAAAAGCTGCTGGGAACTGTAGCCCATATTAGGCAGAGGAACTACTTTATTTTGGTATTTTGCCTAAGTTTTTGTTTAGCCAACAAATTATACTCTGAGTCTGGCATGGCAGCAATCCTTCCCTGGGCCACTGGATTACCACTTAATTTGAAAAAAAAAAAAAACATGAATACTTGTGGCACCTTAGAGACTAACATATTTATTAGAGCATAAGCTTTCGTGGGCTGCAGCCCACTTCATCGGATGCATTGAATGGAACATATAGTAAGAAGATATAGATATATATACATACAGAGAAGGTGGAATTTGCCATACAAACTGTAAGAGGCTAATTAATTAAGATGAGCTATTATCAGCAGGAGAAAAAAAACTTTTGTTGTGATAATCAAGATGGCCCATTTAGACAGTTGACAAGAAGGTATGAGGATACTTAACATGTGGAAAGAGATTCAATATGTGTAATGACCCAGCCACTCCCAGTCTCTATTCAAACCCAAGTTAATGGTCTCTAGTCTGCATATTAATTCAAGCTCAGTAGTTTCTCGCTGGAGTCTGTTTTTGAAGCTTTTCTGTTGCAGAATTGCCACCCTTAAATCTTTTACTGAGTGGCCAGGGAGGTTGAAGTGTTCTCCTAACAGTTTTTGAATGTTATGATTCCTGATGTCAAATGTGCGTCCATTTATTCTTTTGCGGTGAGACACCTCCAGTTTGGCCAATGTACATGGCAGAGCGGCATTGCTGGCACATGATGGCATATATCACATTGCTGGATGTGCAGGTGAACCAGCCCCTGATGGCATGGCTAATGTGATTAGGTCCTATGATGGTGTCCCTTGAATAAATACGTGGACAGAGTTGGCATCGGGCTTTGTTGCAAATGAGATACCATTAACTTGGGTTTGAATAGAGACTGGGAGTGGCTGGGTCATTACACATATTGAATCTATTTCCACATGTTAAGTATCCTCACACCTTATGTCAACTGTCTAAATGGGCCATCTTGATTATCACTACAAAAGTTTTTTTTTCTCCTGCTGATAATAGCTCATCTTAATTAATTAGCCTCTTACAGTTTGTATTGTAAATTCCACTTCTCTGTATGTATTCTGACAGGGTCGGGCCAGATGGCTACAGGAGAGTAATAGAAGGCAGATGTATTAGCCCCAGGTTAAGTAGGTCCCTTTTCCCTGTGTAAGGTAACAGGGAAGGTTCCAGAACAATCAGGAACCTTCTGGAGACAATTAAGACAGACAGGCTGATTAGAACACCTGCAGCCAATCAAGAAGCTGCTAGAATCAATTAAGGCAGGCTAATCAGGGCACCTGGGTTTTAAAAAGAGCTAACTTCAGTTTGTGGTGCGCGTGTAAGGAGCTGGGAGCAAGAGGCGCTAGGAGTTGAGAGTGAGAATGCGGACTGTTGGAGGACTGAGGAGTACAAGCATTATCAGACACGAGGAGGAAGGTCCTATGGTGAGGAAAAGAAGGTGTTGGGAGGAGGCCGTGGGGAAGTAGCCCAGGCAGTTGTAGCTGTCGCACAGCTGTTCTAGGAGGCACTCTAGACAGCTGCATTCCACAGGGCCCTGGGCTGGAACCCGGAGTAGAGGGAGGGCCCGGGTTCCCCCCAAACCTCCCAACTCCTTGTCAGAAACCTGGACTGTGGGTTCAAGAAAACAGCCAAACTGAGGGCTGCTGTGAAGCTCCAAGGCGAGCAAATCCGCCAATAAGCGCAAGACCCACCAAGGTAGAGGAGGAACTTTGTCACAGTATATATATATATAATCTTCTTACTATATGTTCCATTCAATGCATCCGATGAAGTGGGCTGTAGCCCATGAAAGTTTATGCTCAAATAAACATGTTAGTCTCTAAGGTGACACAAGGACTCCCGTTCTTTTTGCAGATACAGACTAACATGGCTGCTACTCTGAAACACTTCATTTGTGTCTATTTTGAAAAATAAATACACTCCGCAAGCTGCACTCTTTCTCACGGCTGGGCCAATGCCATCCCTAAGGCTATGGCTACACTATGAGGCTTTTAGCGACACGGCTGTGCCCCCACTACATCCGTCCCAGCAGCATGTAGTGTAGCTGCTGTTTATCAGTAGGAGAGAGCTCTCCTGCCGGCAAAAAACTTCCACCCCCCACAAGTGGCAGCGTCGGCAGGAGAGCACTCCTGCCAACAAAGTGCTGTTCACACCAGTGCTTTTTATCAGTAAAACTTTTGTCATTGGGGGGCGTGCTTTTTAACACCCCTGAATGCCAAAAGTTTTGCAGATGAAGGGTCAGTGTAGACAAACCCTAAAATAATTCCACTTACTTCAGTTGAATTACATGAAGGATGAGTTAAAGCCGTGAATCCAGATTTTCGGGAATCCTCCAACCACATTCACAGGCTTTGTGGATTACTTGAAGGCATCAGAGCAGTACAAAGCAGCCAGAGATGGGCCAAGAAACTGGTCCATATATGTTAGAACACTCTAGTATAACCCCAGTTGTCCTAGGGAAATCCTAATAAAATAATCTCTGCAAGGTATGGTCCTGAATGGCCTGAGCACAGGATTGAGTGAGCGACACCTTCATTTCAATCCCCTTCTGACATCTGAACTTGTTACTGAGCTTCAACTGGCCCCATCCTTACAAAGATGTAGTGAAGATTAGTTAATTAAAATTTAGAAATCGCTTCTCAAGGCCCTGCCTATATCACAGACCTGGTCTCTCTTCACATCCTCTTCCCTTCCTCTCCCCATTGTCAGTGATGCTGCCTTGATTCCCCTCCTGTGTTCTTCTCTCACAAACACCCCTATCTCCCCATGCTGGGAATGTCACATCCAAACCTACCTGCCAAACTATCTCCCTCTCCACATTCAACTCCTTCCTCAAACCTTGCCTGGGCCAGCTCAGCTGTGGTAAATGAAGGAGTGGAAACGTAAGGAGAGAGACATAATCCCTCAAGATGTGCATGCTTCTTAATGTGTGACCTCCTGATCTTATCGTGACATTTGTCCTCCTCCTGTTAGAGTATATTCCTCTAGCATATAAGCACCTCACCAGTGATTGAAGCCCCCCCTGTGCTAGACATGGTACAAATATAGATATACAGTAGTCCCTCCCCATAGACCATATACTGTAAATAGATAAAACAAAATGAAGGAGGGAGAAAGGAAACCAATAAAGGCACTTGCCCAAGGTCCCACAGCAGGTCTGTGGTAGGCAGGAATAGAACCCGATTCTCCTTAGTCCTCTGTTCTAGCTACTGGTCCACGCTCCCTTTTGGTTAATTTAGACCCTTCTTTGTTACACCAAGTCAAATCTAGATTGTGTACTCTTAAGCACCTCTTAATTATTTTGAGCAGTGGCTAGCTAGGATTCTTCAAAACACCTAGAAGGACAGAGGTGTTGATCAGCCACTCTCAGCAATATATTCATTTAAATGTAGGAGATTACAGAATGAAAAGTCACATATACTGATTGATTAGCAAGGCTTTGCCACATGGAGAATTCAGAAAATTTCATTTCAACAGAGCCAAGGGCCGAGGTCACTGGAAGGAGATTCCAATGCCATGGCTCTTCATTGCATTTTAATGTATCAGACACAGCTATGTGATTTTGAACACTTCTGTCTTCATGACCCAGAATCTTGTTTTGTGTAATAATCTCTGAAGCACCTGCTCTTTTCTTTGTACTGGTTTATCATAAATTATGGCACTGGGATACTTAAAAGCATTAGATTTGCTGCATCTAATTACTGTTTGTGGTAGTAGTTGAACAAAGCTCTTTTCCAGTATTTACAGACTATGCAGCAGCTACTCAGATCTCAATTACATCCCATGCACAGAACAAAGGAGCACCATTTATGCTAGTATTTTACCATCTGCATTTAAGCTTAATTCCAGGAAGTTTATCAATGAAGGGGCTCTGAATGGAGTAACTTGTCTTTTACTACACTTGACAGTGTTTACTGTGAAAGGATTATTTGTTGTTATGAATGATGTGTTCGTTATTTACTGTCTCTGTTCAGCCTTTGTACATCGTTACTGCTTTATTATAAACATCACAGAAAGTATATTTAGCATCCTTCTGAGGAGATAAGTAGGCAGATGAAATGTGATTTGCAAGTAGAACAGAGTGAAAACATATCCTCCTCGGCACCAGTCTTAGGGGTGGGAAGGTTATTTTTAACTTTAGCAGTACTGTAAGCTAGTGCCATATGGTGGTTGTAATACATCCCTCTGCTACACTGAAACTTTCTGATGGGAGAGAAAAAGCTCACTGACTGTGGTATTCCCCATAGCTACTGCCTGACACACAACTAATCTAAGGGCTTGGCTACACCTGCGAGTTACAGCGCAATAAAGAAGCCCCGGACGGGTAGTGAGCTAGTACTACCCGTCCACACTGGCTAGAGTGCTCCTGGTACTCCACCTCAGTGAGAGGAATAACGTTTTGTGTACCCCCGCTGCGGCGCCAGTGTGGACGCCTTGGTCTGTTAGTGCACTCTGATCGGCCTCCAGAAGTGTCCCACAATGCCTGTGCTATCCTCTCTGGTCATTACTTTGAACTCTACTGCCCTGCCCTCAGGTGACCAACCGTCACACCCGCCCTTTAAATTCTCTGGGAATTTTGAAAATCCCCTTCCTGTTTTCTCAGCCAGGCATGGAGTGCTCTCAGCGAATCTTTCCAGGTGACCATGCCTCCACACGCCAGGTGATCCCCAGTATGGAGCAATGGCGAGGTGCTGGATCTCATCAGTGTCTGGGCTGAGGAAGCTGCGCTCCAGCCGTAGGAATTACGATACCTTCGGGCAGATATCAAGGGACATGATGGAAAAGGGCCATGACCGGGATGCACTGCAGTGCCGGGTTAAAGTGAAGAAGCTGCTGCATGCCTACCACAAAGCCCACGAGGCAAACAGCCGCTCCGGTGCTGCCCCTGCAACTGCCGTTTCTACAAAGAGCTGGACGCGATGCTTGGGGCGACGCCACCTCCACTCCGAGTACCACCATGGACACTTCAGAGCCCAGTTCAACAAGGCGGGGGAAGGAGGAGGAGGAGCAAAGCGGAAGTGAGGAAGACACCCCAGAATCCCTAGATGAATGCAGCCAGGAGCTGTTCTCAAGCCAGGAGGAAGGTAGCCAATCGCGGCAGCCGGTGCTTGGGGAAGGACAAACACCAGAGGAGGTTACCGGTAAGCGACTTTTATTTTGGGAAGAAAGTTGGGATGGTTATGGCTGCATGCGTGCCTAGATGCAGAATAGGGCATTGATGTGCTCTCTCACATCATGGTAATCGGCCTCAGTGATCTCTTCAAAGATCTCATCCAGAACTTGGGCAATGCTCTTGCGCAGGTTTCTCAGAAAAGCCACTGTGTTCCTTGTCCCAGTAAGGCTAATTTGTCCACACCACTGTGCGGTGAGGGGTGGGGGGGCCATTGCCGCACACAGGCAAGCTGCATAGGGGCCAGGGTGGAATCCACATTGCAGGAGAAGACCCTCCCTTGCTTTCCAGGTCACCCTCAGCAGCGAGATATCTTCCAGGACAAACTCTTGTTGAAAATGTGGGGACAGTGTTCAGTATAGGGCCCCCCTGATGCTGTTGGCTCTCCCCAAGGCACAGAAACCCAGAGGACAGTATAGCACAGCTGTGAAACAATCAGTCCCGCTTGACGCTGTGCTTACTCACCATTTTGGGGCTCCTGTGGGTTATGTGTGCTCGCTTTGGGAAGGGCAAATTATGCTATTGTGTAGACTGGGCTTGCTCTTAAGTATGGGGGAATCATTGCTCTGTCTGGGTGAACAATGCTGCCTCTGCTAAGTGTTGCATTTCGCCTTTACAGATGCAACCTTGAGATCTCAGCCGTCTGTGTTATCACCGGCCGAAAGAGTCCAAAGAATCAGAAAGAGGCCACACAGAAGCGAGGAAGACATGTTGCATGAAGTAATGCAGCATTCAAGTAATGAAAATCAAAAAGTGCAGGAGTGGTGGGACAGTGAAAGGAGGATCCGCCAGCAGAATGAGGAGCGCCAGCACAAAAACGCGGTGCTCCGGCAGAAAAGCACGGATCGGCTAATAAGCATAATGGAGCGCCAAGCGGACTCAATCCAGGCGCTCGTAGCCATGCAGGCGGAACACTATCAAGCCCGACCCCCCCTGCAGCCCTTGTCCCAAAACTCTTTCCCTTGTGCCCCTATGTCACCTCCAACCCACTTTCCCCAACATCCGGGTTCTTATCTCCACCAGCTGCCTCCAACTCCTGTAGCTTCACCACCCAGCCCTGAAAACGACGACCCTTACCCACTGCACTCCACCCCCAACACCATGCAGTATAGCCATCCTGAAGTGCAGCACTCATTGCACAGCACTCCAGACAGGAAGGCTGAGTATAACAGGACATATGCAAATCTGTGATTGTACCGTTCCCCACCCCACCCCCTTGCCCTTTCTGTTTCCCAAGCAGTTGTGTTTCTTTTCAATAAATGGATTTTTTGGCTTTGAAAACATTCTTTATTATTGCATAAAGTAAAAGATACCTTAGCCCAGGAAAGAAACAGACACTGCAAGTCAGCATAGCGAACACCGATTCCTACTAACATTGGAACCACTGCACTTCATTCCCGTGCAGGGCACCAGACATTACTGATGGCTTTCAGCCTCAAATTGCTCCCTCAAGGCATCCCTAATCCTTGCAGCCCTGCGCTGGGCCCCTCTAATAGCCCTGCTCTCTGGCTGTTCAAATTCAGCCTCCAGGTGTTGAACCTCCGAGTTCCATGCCTGAGTGAATCGTTCACCCTTCCCTTCACAAATGTTATGGAGGGTACAGCACACGGATATAGCTGTGGGGATTCTGTAAGGTCCAGCTTCCCATACAGAGAGCGCCAGTGGCCCTTTAAACGGCCAAAAGCACACTCCACAGTCATTCTGCACCGACTCAGCCTGTTGTTGAACTGCTCCTTGCTGCTGTCAAGGCTCCCTGTGTAGGGTTTCATGAGCCACGGCATTAAAGGGTAAGCGGGGTCTCCAAGGATCACAATGGGCATTTCGACTTCCCCTACAGTGATCTTCTGGTCTGGGAAAAAAGTCCCGGCTGACAGCTTCCTGAACAGGCCAGTGTTCCAAAAGATGCGTGCGTCATGCACCTTTCCGGGCCAGCCTGCGTTAATGTCAATGAAACGCACACGGTGATCCACAAGCGCTTGGAGAACCATAGAGAAATACCCCTTCCAATTAACGTACTCGGAGGCTAAGTGGGCTAGTGCCAGAATTGGAATGTGTGTGCCATCTATCACCCCTCAACAGTTAGGAAAACCCATTGTGCCATCCACAATGTCATGCACTTTACCCGGAGTCACAGTTCTTCTGAGCAGGATGTGATTAATGGCCCTGCAAACTTGCATCAACACTATTCCAGCAGTCGACTTTCCCACTCCAAACTGGTGAGCGGCCAATCGGTAGCTGTCTGGAGTTGCCAGCTTCCAGATTGCAATAGCCACCCACTTCTCCACAGTCAGGGCAGCTCTCAATCTTGTGTCCTTGAGCCGCAGGGTGGGGGCGAGCTGCTCACACAGTCCCATGAAAATGGCTTTTCTCATCCGAAAGTTCTGCAGCCACTGCTCGTCATCCCAGACTTGCATGACGATGTGATCCCATCACTCAGTGCTTGTTTCCCGAGCCCAAAAGCGCTGTTCCACGGTGGTGAGCATGTCCGTGAATGCCACAAGCAAACTCGTGTCATATGTGTTACTCTAATGGATATCGTCGGAGCCCTCACTGTCACTTTGGATCATAAGGAATAATTCGACTGCCAAACATGACGTGCTGGTGAGACTCGTCAGCATACTCCTCAGCAGTTCAGGCTCCATTCCCGCAGACTGAAAGGGAAGACAGAGCGCACAGTACAAAAAACGTTGAAAGATGGCGCCACATTTGGACGGAAGGACAGGGATTGCTGGGATGCAAACTGATGCATCACAGGGCATTGGGACAGGACCCAGAATGCCCCGCACTCCTACCCCTTCCCACAGTGCCAGAATGGGAAGAGGTGCTCTGTGGGATAGCTGCCCATAATGCACCACTCCCAATGCTGCTGCAAGTGGTGCAAACGTGGCCACGCCAGTGCGCTTGTTCCTGTCAGTGTGGACAGACTGCAACACTTTCCCTACTGTGCTCTCCGAAGGCGGGTTTAACTCAAAGTGCTCTACATCTGCAAGTGTAACCATGCCCTAAGCTCAGCAGCAAAACATTCAATACAGTCAAAGGGACTGCAGCCGAGTTCCTTTTCCCCTGAAGCAACTGTTCTTTGCTGAACAGCAAAATACCTCCCACTATTAGCCCATAATTTCAGATCTCTACTTGGCTGATAATAGGTTATTAAAATAACCTCCGAATATGCATGTTGTTGTGCTTTGTTTTGGAAAAATGAGGGCAGCGGTTTCTGAGGTGTTTTTTTTATTTATTTATTTTAGAATCATAGAATCATAGAATATCAGGGTTGGAAGGGACCCCAGAA
The DNA here is from genome assembly GCF_015237465.2 of Chelonia mydas. Classification (NCBI taxonomy): domain Eukaryota; kingdom Metazoa; phylum Chordata; order Testudines; family Cheloniidae; genus Chelonia; species Chelonia mydas. The sequence continues at coordinate 195,537,342 of NC_057850.1, read as the reverse complement.
GGTCATCTAGTCCAACCCCCTGCTCGAAGCAGGACCAAGTCCCAGTTAAATCATCCCAGCCAGTGCTTTGTCAAGCCTGACCTTAAAAACCTCTAAGGAAGGAGATTCTACCACCTCCCTAGGTAACGCATTCCAGTGTTTCACCACCCTCTTAGTGAAAAAGTTTTTCCTAATATCCAATCTAAACCTCCCCCATTGCAACTTGAGACCATTACTCCTCGTTCTGTCATCTGCTACCATTGAGAACAGTCTAGAGCCATCCTCTTTGGAACCCCCTTTCAGGTAGTTGAAAGCAGCTATCAAATCCCCCCTCATTCTTCTCTTCTGCAGACTAAACAATCCCAGCTCCCTCAGCCTCTCCTCATAAGTCATGTGCTCTAGACCCCTAATCATTTTTGTTGCCCTTCGCTGGACTCTCTCCAATTTATCCACATCCTTCTTGTAGTGTGGGGCCCAAAACTGGACACAGTACTCCAGATGAGGCCTCACCAGTGTCGAATAGAGGGGAACGATCACGTCCCTCGATCTGCTCGCTATGCCCCTACTTATACATCCTAAAATGCCATTGGCCTTCTTGGCAACAAGGGCACACTGCTGACTCATATCCAGCTTCTCGTCCACTGTCACCCCTAGGTCCTTTTCCGCAGAACTGCTGCCTAGCCATTCGGTCCCTAGTCTGTAGCGGTGCATTGGATTCTTCCGTCCTAAGTGCAGGACCCTGCACTTATCCTTATTGAACCTCATCAGATTTCTTTTGGCCCAATCCTCCAATTTGTCTAGGTCCTTCTGTATCCTATCCCTGCCCTCCAGCGTATCTACCACTCCTCCCAGTTTAGTATCATCCGCAAATTTGCTGAGAGTGCAATCCACACCATCCTCCAGATCATTTATGAAGATATTGAACAAAACCGGCCCCAGGACCGACCCCTGGGGCACTCCACTTGACACCGGCTGCCAACTAGACATGGAGCCATTGATCACTACCCGTTGAGCCCGACAATCTAGCCAGCTTTCTACCCACCTTATAGTGCATTCATCCAGCCCATACTTCCTTAACTTGCTGACAAGAATACTGTGGGAGACCGTGTCAAAAGCTTTGCTAAAGTCAAGAAACAATACATCCACTGCTTTCCCTTCATCCACAGAACCAGTAATCTCATCATAAAAGGCGGTTAGATTAGTCAGGCATGACCTTCCCTTGGTGAATCCATGCTGACTGTTCCTGATCACTTTCCTCTCATGTAAGTGCTTCAGGATTGATTCTTTGAGGACCTGCTCCATGATTTTTCCAGGGACTGAGGTGAGGCTGACTGGCCTGTAGTTCCCAGGATACTCCTTCTTCCCTTTTTTAAAGATTGGCACTACATTAGCCTTTTTCCAGTCATCCGGGACTTCCCCCGTTCGCCACGAGTTTTCAAAGATTTTGATCTTGTTTTATTCTGTAAAGCACAAGCAATCAGGTAATGGCCATTATTACCTGTTAATCTTTCTGCTTAGCACATCCCATCTAAATCTGACTATTTCACTCTTCCAACTGCAAATTTGGTGCAGAGTATCTGGCCTGATGTGGCCCCTTTGCCTTGTTTGAGTGGCACAGAGGGACACGACTTTCTCATTAATAGAGAACTCCCCTAGCATGGGAGTTCTCAGCTGGCACAGAGTCAGCATAGCTCGCTCTTATGCCTCCCTTCTTATGCCTCCCAGTGTGAGAGCTGGGTGAATAATGGATTTTCCCAGTTCACGGGCAGCGCTGGAAGTGGAAAAAAATGTTGGTTCAACCCAAACCAAAATTTTTTCAGAATTTTCAGCAAAACAAGAGTTCGACAAATTTAATTTGGGGTCAAACACAATGTTTTCTTCAACTTGAAACATTTTGTTCTGGGCATTTTTATGGCAGAGGGAGAGCAGATGAAGACAGCCCCACCTCCTCTCAATAACCCAGTGGTTAGGGCTCTCACCAGGGATGTAGGAGACTCAGGTTCAAATTCCTGCTGTGGAGCAGGGCCTTGAACTTAAGACTCCACTCTCTCAAAGGTGTGCCCTCACCACTAATCTCTTGATCTCTCCTGGTGGAGCTGTCCCATTCCCTATAAAATACTTGAAAAATCATTGGGCCAAAGAGTGAGAATGAGGCTATAGGCTGATAGTTAGATATGCGGACAGAGCTGGCAATGGGATTTGTTGCAGGGATAGGTTCCTGGGTTAGTGTTTTTGTTGTGTGGTATGTAGTTGCTGGTATTTGCTTCAGGTTGGGGGGCTGCCTGTAAGCGAGGAATGGCCTGTCTCCCAAGGTCTGTGAGAGTGAGGGATCGTCCTTCAGGATAGGTTGTAGATAGGTTGTGTATTTATACCTGCTTACTGCTTTTTCCACTCCGTGCATCTGATGAAGTGGGTTTTAGCCCATGAAAGCTTATGCCCAAATAAATGTGTTAGTCTCTAAGGTGCCACAAGTACTACACGTTGTTTTTGTTATTTTCTGAGTCTCCGCTGTGGGAGCAAATTCTGATGTCAGGTCAAACAACCAGCAAACTGTGGAGCTGATAGGCATTGGGTTTTTGCTATTCCACACAAATTTGAATAAAAATTCACTATCTGGGGGAAAATAAATCTTCCAGTAGCTACAAATCTGGTCTTCCGAGCTGCTCAGTTCAAAAAGCGTCACCCTAATGGTTCCAAAAGTGACACTAGTATAGTATGAAAGAAGCAAAAGGGGTTTTTTAAAATATCAGTTGAAGTTAGTCCTCCATAACAACCGACTCAACTGACTGTCCCAGTACAATAGTAACATCCTCAGATACAGGGAATCCTTTTTGTATGTGGTGTGTAAAAATATGCATGTTAAAAAAGATTAAACAAAATCATAACGTGAGGATGAGCCCAACCCACAAGTTCTGTATTATACCTCAGAAACATAAATTGTATCTGACCAAAGTGTATCATGCTCTTTTTTACTTTGGTTATGTGGGTCATTCATTGTTGCTATTGCTCATTTTACCCTGTGCAACAATTCATATTCAAGGAATGAAAAATCACCAGTAACATTATGACACAATATATATAACAAGATTTACTACACTATCTCTCACATCAACTTCTTTTTATTGGTACTCTCTGAGCTTTCTGCCTGCTGTAGCCACAGAGACATCCTCCATAATAAAGTATTAAATACGCATAGTTATATAAAACCTCAAAGACAGACAAATGTACTGCAAACACACACTGCCTATAAAAACAGCAGGAGAAACTTACACATATCATTATTATTTACTGTCTTCATAGGAGCCCCAGTCATGGGCCAGAACCCCACTGTGCTAGGCGCTGTACAAATAGATCAGCAAGACAGTCCCCCTTCCCCAAGGCCTTACAATCCAAGTACATGGCAAGAGACCACATTTGAAGACAGAGATTATGTCTACACTGCCATTAAAAACCCCATGGCTCCAAGTCGCATAGCCCAGGTCAGCTGACTTGGGCTTGGGCTGCGGCGCTATAAAATTGCAGTTTGGACTTCTCATTGTTTCCTTGTACTCCCTTATTAGTCTTTCTGGGTATGTCTACACTGCAATTTTGTAGCCTCACAGACTGAGCTCCATGAGCCCAAGTCAGCTAACCCAGGCTCTGAGACTCGATGCCACGGGGGTTTTAATCACAATATAGACATACCCAATGGGGGAGTATAAGGAAACAATGAAACAATATTGACTGGCATGATAGGCCGTGATCTGGCCATAGCACCAACCTAACCAATGTCAAGTTTTTTGTGGGCACCTTGGCAAAGGAGAGTTTTAAGGAGGGATCTGAAGGAGGAGTTTTGTAGCTGTTTACAGGGAGCTGTACCTCCTTGTGTGGGACAGCATGGTAGAAAGAACAAAGGTGCTTGTTTGAAAATGTCAACAAGTAGGAAATGGAAGCTAGTATCAGCCAATCGGAGGCAAGAGTCAACCTGTAAGAGAGGAGTGATATGGTCAAAGTAATGAACTAGTAAAATGATCTTTGCAGCTGCATTCTGAATAGATATGAGTGGGGAAGATTGTATTTGTCAAGGCCTGAAAGAAAAATGTCGCAATAATCAAGACGTGTGACAAGGAGCTTTAAGTTTACTCATCCTTCACTCAACCTCAAAGAATACCACATTGCAGATTTAAAGATTGAAAGGCTCAACAAAGATACAATATTAGCTAGAAGAGCAGTCTACAAACCTAGAGCAGTGTCACGGAAAGCACACAGATGAAACTGAGATTGATAAGGAATGATTATCATGCTGCCCTGATGTGACCTCGCCTCACAGGTCTGATGTGAGAAAACCAGACAGAGAGAGGAAACACAACAGATACCAAACCTTATAAAAATAATAATGATAAGAGTATAGCATCTACTACTGCTCAGTAATCAGGGAGTGGGGGCTCACCAAAGGTTTGGTTCAAAGTACTGATTGCAACCTCCGTTAACCTCTTATTCATCTCTCATCCCTGGACTCCCTTCTTCTCCTGGCCTCCACTTCCTCTTTGCTGACAAACTCATGTCTGACCTCTCTTCTCTTCCTCCCTGCTTCAATCTCTCCCTGACAGGCCGATCACTGCTCAGCAAGAGGTTCACTATGGTAAGTCTACGTAAGAGCTACCACATAAGGTCATAAGAGATATTATTGCTTGGCCATGAGCAATGTAATCTTTAAACATTTAAGTAACTTTAATTATAGTGAGAGTGTGACTCCAAGTCTTCTGTTATTCACAGCACAGGTGCAGCTTCCTCTTCCCCTTCCCCACACCAACGAAGTGCTTTGACCCTGAACTGAAGGAAGCAGCTCTCAGGGCAAAATTGCCTCCAATCGCTCATTCATGGGCTTCCGAGTCAGCCACAAGGATGCCAGTTAGTGCCACATGTTATTATGGTTGCTTCTACTCCTCGTGTATGCAGACATCAAAGCTCAGTGCCCAGGTTCTGTAACCAGAGGATAGCCTCTGTATCAAGGGAGGCTAGGCATTGTAAACTCTCCTCCAGATTTCAAGCTGTGCACTCATTCACAATGAGTTATTATGACCCATACACCTCCTGGGCGTGGTGCTCTGTCCCACCGAGTGGCACCGAGACTTAGGGTATGTCTACACTAAGAAATTAGGTCAAATTTATAGAAGTTGTTTTTTTAGAAATCGTTTTTATATAGTCGATTGTGTGTGTCCCCACACAAAATGCTCTAAGTGCATTAAGTGCATTAACTCGGCGGAGTGCTTCCACAGTACTGAGGCTAGCGTCGACTTCCGGAGTGTTGCACTGTGGGTAGCTATCCCACAGTTCCCGCAGTCTCCGTCACCCATTGGAATTCTGGGTTGAGATCCCAATGCCTGATGGGGCAAAAAACATTGTCGCGGGTGGTTCTGGGTACATGTCGTCAGGCCCTCCCTCCCTCTGTGAAAGCAACGGCAGACAATCGTTTCGCACCTTTTTTCCTGAGTTACCTGTGCAGATGCCATACCACTGCAAGCATGAAGCCCGCTCAGCTCACTGTCACCGTATGTCTCCTGAGTGCTGGCAGACGTGGTACTGCATTGCTACACAGCAGCAGCAACCCATTGCCTTGTGGCAGCAGATGGTGCAATAGGCCTGAAAACCATCGTCATCATGTCCGAGGTGCTCCTGGCCTCCTCGGTAAGGTCGGTCAGGAGCGCCTGGGCAGACGTGGGCACAGGGGCTAAATTAGGAGTGACTCAACCAGGTCGTTCTCTTTAGTCCTGCAGGCAGTCCTATTGCATCATCTTCTGCCGGGCAGCCAGGAGATGTGGATGGCTTGCAGTCCTACTGCGCAGTCTGCTGCCAGCCAAAGATGTAAAAGATAGATGGAGTGGATCAAAACAAGAAATAGACTAGATTTGTTTTGTATTCATTTGCTCCCCTCTCCCTCCCTCCGTGAAATCAACGGCTGACAATCGTTTTGGTGAGGTCTGTCAGGGGCACCCTGAAAACTTTAATGGAGCTTCAATCCTGCCTGAAATAACAGAGGGAGGGATAGCTTAGTGGGCTGAGCACTGGCCTGCTAAACCCAGGGTTTTGAGTTCAATCCTTGAGGGGGCCATTCTGTGTAACAGTTGTTTTTGCTTCTCCTTGATGTAAAGCCACCCCCTTTGTTGATTTTAATTCCCTGTAAGCCAACCCTGTAAGCCATGTTGTCAGTCAGCCCTCCCTCCATCAGGGCAATGGCAGACAATCATTCCACACCTTTTTTCTGTGCAGATGCCATACCACGGCAAGCATGGAGCCCGCTCAGATCACTTTGACAATCAGGAGTACATTAAACACCACGCGCATTATCCAGCAGTATATGCAGCACCAGAACCTGGCAAAGTGAAACCGGGTGAGTAGGCGACGTCAGCGCGGTGACGAGAGTGATGAGGACATGGACACAGACTTCTCTCAAAGCAAGGGCCCTGGCAATGCGGGCATCATGGTGGTAATGGGGCAGGTTCATGCAGTGGAACGCCAATTCTGGGCCCGGGAAACAAGCACAGACTGGTGGGACCGCATAGTGTTGGACGATTCCCAATGGCTGCAAAACTTTCGCATGCGTAAGGGCACTTTCATGGAACTTTGTGACTTGCTTTCCCCTGCCCTAATCTTCACTAGCCTCTGCGAAGGAGAAGATCCTATGATCCTTGAAACACATGGAGCTCGTGGAGGAAAAAAAAAGGGACAGTGGTACTTAAAAAGACACATTTTAGAGAACAATGGGTACACTCATTCACGGTAAACCTTGCTGTTAACATTACATACATAGCACATGTGCTTTCGTTCCAAGGTCACATTTTGCCTCTCCCCACCGCGTGGCTAGCCCCTCCCACTCCACCTTCCCCGTGGCTAACAGCAGGGAACATTTCTGTTCAGCCACAGGCAAACAGCCCAGCAGGAACGGGCACCTCTGAATGTCCCCTTAAGAAAAGCACCCTATTTCAACCAGGTGACCATGAATGATATCACTCTCCTGAGGATAACACAGAGAGAGAAAGAACGGATGTTGTTTGAACGCCAGCAAACATACACTGCAATGCTTTGTTCTACAATGATTCCCGAGTACGTGCTACTGGCCTGGTGTGGTAAAGTGTCCTACCATGGTGGATGGAATAAGGCTGCCCTCCCCAGAAACCTTTTGCAAAGGCTTTGGGAGTACATCCAGGAGAGCCACAAATGCCAGGGCAAATGAATCATTAAACATGCTTGCTTTTAAACCATGTATACTATTTTAAAAAGGTACACTCACCAGAGGTCCCTTCTCCGCCTGGTGGGTCTGGGAGGCAGCCGTGGGTGGGTACTGGCTCCAGGTCCAGGGTGAGAAACAGTTCCTGGCTGTCGGGAAAACTGGTTTCTCCTCTTGCTTGCTGTGAGCTATCATCTTCTTCCTCGTCCACAAAACCTGCTTCCATGTTGCCTCCATCTCCATTGAAGGAGTCAAACAACATGGTTGGGGTAGTGGTGGCTGAACCCCCTAAAATGGCATGCAGCTCATCATAGAAGCGGCATGTTTGGGGCTCTGACCCAGAGCGGCCGTTTGCCTCTCTGGTTTTCTGGTAGGCTTGCCTCAGCTCCTTAAGTTTCACGCGGCACTGCTTCAGGTCCCTGTTATGGCCTCTGTCCTTCATGCCCTGGGAGATTTTGACAAATGTTTTGGCATTTTGAAAACTGGAATGGAGTTCTGATAGCATGGATTCCTCTCCCCATACAGCGATCAGATCCCGTACCTCCCGTTCGGTCCATGCTGGAGCTCTTTTGCAATTCTGGGACTCCATCATGGTCACCTGATGAGCTCTGCACTCACCTGCAACTCACCACGCTGGCCAAAATTGAAATTGAAATTCAAAAGTTCGCGGGCCTTTTTCTGTCTACCTGGCCAGTGCATCTGAGTTGAGAGTGCTGTCCAGAGCGGTCACAATGGAGCACTCTGGGATAGCTCCCGGAGGCCAATACCGTCTGATTGCCCCAAACAGTACCCCATATTCGACCTGGCAAGGCCGATTTCAGCGTTAATCCCGGGGGTGGAGTAAGGAAATCGATTTTAAGAGTCCTTTAAGTCGAAAAAAAGGGACGTTTTGTGGACAGGTTCAGGGTTAAATCGATTTAACACTGCTAAATTCAACCTCAACTCCTAGTGTAGACCAGGGCTTAGAGAGAGTTAAATGAGTCTGCTCTACAGCCTTAGCTAACAGCCAGTTGGCTTTTAGCTCATGTGGTAGAGGCTCATGCACTAAGCTCCAGAGGTCCCCAGTTCGATCCAGCCCAGTGACGACTGGGGTCTGTCGGCATTACATTATCATCTGCAAAGCTATCCCACAGTCACAACATAGAGAGAAAACCGGGGCAAAGCCGGTGCATAGTTGTGGCAACTCCAGACGAGCCAGCGAGTAGTCTGTTGAGCCCTTGGTCTAGGATCTACACTCAAATAGACAAGGAGGTAGCTGCAGTGATGGACTCCTGAATTTCCTTAGCATGTTAGACCTTTCCCCTCGGTGCTTCCATTCTATAAGAACATGGTTTTCCGCTCCCTGGCAATGCTGATCGTCCATATATGGACAATTATGGTTGCTGTGAGATGGTCATCTATGCACTAGGAAATGGGCTAAAACCACCAACTCATTTAACACAGGCCACAAGACAGCTATCAGATGGTACTGACCTTTGGCTGTCCAGGGCCAGCTGTGAACTGGTGACCTTCAAGTGTAACGCCTCAGTAAGATGATTAAAATTACGGCATAAAAGGCCAGGCGAGCAACTTTCCATCAGCAATTCCAAATTAAAAATCAGAGGGGACGTTCATTTTTCCTACATCCCTTTTTTTTAAAAAATTCCATAGTAAATACTTAAAAAAAATCCTTAGCAGTCGTCTTGTTTTGCTGAGAAATGATGTATGACTTTGCAGCTACTGGTGCAACAGCATGTGCTTGGGTCTACAGTTTGATTTATTGCAGTTAGTTTAAAAAAAAAAGAAGAAGGAGGAGGAAGCTTATTCCAAGTACTTTAGTACATATGTTCATAGAGTTATTTTTAGGCTAGCACAGACATAACCTAAGAAACAGGCCTGCTTATATTGTGCTGTGTGCATGGTGTAAAAGGCTGATCTGAACATACCTGAAGAGCCTTTAAACTATATGATTTCATTATACTATGTAAATTAAATAGTCCTGATACAGTAGGGAAAGGTTCATAATTACTGCTATATTCATAGATATTTGCTGTCTACAGTTCAACAGTCTGAATACCAAGATGGCCCTGATGCCATTAGTGTTAATTACACTTGAATAGTTCTGTGCCATGTCTGGGGAAGATGATTTTCAGTTGCAGTATCAGGTAGTGCTGTGTTTGTGTTCTAGCAATAATGAGAATCCCTCATTTTCAGTACATACTGGCAATGCCAAGTTAGCTCTGCTTCCAAATGTAAAATCCTGATACTCCAAATAGGTTTGCACATAATGATACAAACTATGCATAAGCAAACAGACTACTATGCATAAGCAAAGGTTACAGACTCTGGCATATGGTAGGCAGAGTTGATAGTGACACTTCTAGTTAAGGTTGTCTACCACTTTCCATTAAAAGGCCCTGTTTTCAGTTGCTTATAACTTTGCATTATTTCAACCATTCAGGCTAAATTTTTCTTTCCCAGGTTTCTGCCCCAGGTGGAAAGTTTCAGCAAAAGCTAGTTGTTTCTAAGAACAAGATTATAGAAAATTTTTGCCCATGTTAAAAAAAAAATTCTTACAACTATTTCATTTGAAAATCTCCAGTGCCTCCATGCTTTGGAATGGGGGACTGAAATTTGGCAGGCGCATTATTCTGATGCAAAGATGTGTCTTTTGCTGTCCCTGTGAAAATCCACCCAAGTTTGGCCCAGTAATAAACCACACAAAAAAATCAGGTTTCAGAGTAGCAGCCATGTTAGTCTGTATCCGCAAAAAGAAAAGGAGGACTTGTGGCACCTGGAGACTAACAAATTTATTTGAGCATAAGCTTTCGTGAGCCCACGAAAGCTTATGCTCAAATAAATTTGTTAGTCTCTAAGGTGCCACAAGTCCTCCTGTTCTTTTTGCAAAAAAAAAAATCACAGATTGTAAATGTGTAATAGAGGCTTGTTTGGCAGCTAAATTCTCAGAAGATTTCCTCTGCACTGGGCATGCTTCAGCCTGGGGCTAAGCAGGACTTTAACTATCACTGCTCCTCCCAGGTGCTGGAGGCTGAGGTGGTGCTGGGCACCAAAACTGAGAACAGTGAGACTGTCTCATGTGCTCTCAATGATCAAAACTGGTGCCCAGCAGAAGGAAGAGTGGGGGGAATAGAGGCAGAAAGTCCTGTGGAAAAAATAATCACATGCTATATAATTACAGACATTACCATAAACACAAGGTTAAATTAAGGTTGAAACGGCAACTTTAATCTGGCATTTCCCAACTTTTGAGTACTGGACTTTGCAACCTTATCTTTCTTTAAAAACAAACAATTATATACAACACCACCACCACCTTGAACATATTAAAGTGGGATTCTAGTCTGAAAAGTGACTATGTAAAAATGTCAACTTCTTGTCCATACCTGTTCCCAGTGTATATTAAGAGGGGTGTCTGTTCATCTTAAGGGAAAAAGATGTTTTTACTCTGAAGCACAGGCCGTTACCTCTTGAGCTAAATCTAGCTAGCTTAGCTATTACTAAGAGATCTATCACAATTGGCATGATTATCTAAATTCAGCTTCCTGAAATTACACCCACATTACTTCTTTTGCTGTCACTTCCTTGTTTGTGCACCAGTGTCAGGAACAATGTCAGCATAGTCGTTACAACAGGACACAGCACTAAACACTGTTTCAGTTGGGGTTCCACATACAGAGGTTTGGTTTTGTTTGTTTTTTAAGCTATTTGAAATCCAGGTCATTTCTAGTCAGATTAAAGTCATTTTAAGGATGGATAAATCTGACACTTAAACAATTTAACAATGTATTTAAGTTATTCAATGAGTTATTCATTCTCGTTTTCTGCCAAAAGCTATATTTCTTCTGAAACATGGTAGTCTATAAAGTATTTTTCTAAATAGGTTTGTCTCATTTCACTATATTTCTAATAAACTTTTTACAGGTCTTCCTGCCACTCTAATGGCAGTTATACAATTACTGTTGTTACAAACTTGCCTTCTCCCTAGAGCATTCAGTTAAGTTCGAAAGCCCAAATGGATTTTAACCATTTATTGAAAACCACAATAGATTCCAAATGAATGCTCCTAGGCTACAGCATAGCTAGTACAGTAAGCAATCTCTCTCCCTGCTGGGTGGTCCGGCGAGGTGAACTGGGTGCGGGCAGACAAGCCTTCCCCTCTGTCCAGAGTCTGTCACCTCTCCACACAGAGAAGCTCTTAACTCTACCCCTATATATCTTAAGTTATGCGTGTCCCTTGTGATGGTCACATGCACAGCCTGCCCAGACAGGCTCAACCATGGCTCCTCCTACTGGTGAAAAAAGTGGAACCCAAACATGTATTACAATATTAAACAAAACAGATGCTAAAACGGTGATGAGATGAACATTGAAACAGAAAAGGCAAAGGTGCCTCACTCTGAGGACACAGGAGCGCCTAAGAGTGCACGCTGCATGGGGGCTCTCCAGTCCCCAAACACTGTCCTTCAGTCACTTTATGATTTTAAAGCTTTCAAAAATTGAAGTTTCATAAATGCGATTGTACGCATTTAACAAGAAAGCCATCCTGCCTCCCATTCATGTCTCTGATCGGAATGTTTGCCTCAGTGAAACTGGTTAGAGGCTCATCACATAGGTTCTGCTAGGAAGTGTTTTATTGCCGCACAGAATGTTTCCCTTCAGACTATTACCATTCTTCCCGGGTTTCAGACTGAAAATAACACTGAAATTAGCTAAAAGTTTGAATCTCATTTAGAAGTTCATTGGATCTCCAAAAGAGTAACATAAGTGCATGTCTCCTAACTTCCCTTGGTCTTCTGCCTCTGGTGAAGAATTTTATTAGTCTGGTAATTGCAATGAAATATTAACCGTTACACGCAATTAAAGAATTTTACAAAGGTTGAAAGTTGTACATATTGTTGCCCCTCTGATGAGCAGTAACAGATGTCAGGTCAGCTTCCCAAAGGAGGAGACACGAGTGATGTAGATCACTTCTTTTAGGGATCTTACCCTATACACTAATGCCTAGTTCCCAGGGAGCAACTCTTCCTCAATCATTGACTAGTTAGAAAATTTAAGGCAGACATCAATGTCTCTTACTCATAGTTGGCAACTTTCACGCGGTAAATAAGCACTCTGACTTTCACAATAAGCCAAAAATCAAGCTAATCCCATTTCAAAACAAGCCAATCCCTAAGAACCTCAACACTCTATAAAAAGAAAAGGAGTACTAGTGGCACCTTAGAGACTAACCAATTTATTTGAGCATGAGCTTTTGTGAGCTACAGCTCACTTCATCGGATGCATGGTTAGTCTCTAAGGTGCCACTAGTACTCCTTTTCTTTTTGCGAATACAGACTAACACGGCTGCTACTCTGAAACCTGTCAACACTCTATGTGACTAGATGCCCACAGTGTGTAGTCTGGAACTATGGTGGGCCCGCTATGCACCCCTGACTCTCTTCCCCCCTTGCCCCTTGCCCTGCTTCTGGGAGCCAATCAAAAAAAAAGAAGCAACAAGCAACAAGCCAAATAAGGAACAAGCTACGAGCCAAAAACTAGCCAACAAGCAACTCACAATCCAATTAAGCCAAAAACAAACCAAATTTCTGTGTTTTTTCCACGGGTTTGGCATGTCTGCTTACTGCTTGCCACAGCTCCCCCAAAGAAACCTGCATCCAAAAACCCGCATCACAGTATTTTCTTCCAAGACTAAAAACTAGCTCACATACTTAGGAAAAGAACTTGTAAGACTATATGTAATGGCACCCTCTGGTGACCACTTCCATAGCAATATGTTTTCTCTTTCCCACATCTTGTTTCTAACTAACTATTTTGGTTCTTATCTTGCAACTATCTGAAGCACAGCCACAAGTATACACAGAAAGATACTAGACCAGAGACTATATATATATTTTTAAGGTTTCAGAGTAACAGCCATGTTAGTCTGTATTCGCAAAAAGAAAAGGAGTACTTGTGGCACCTTAGAGACTAACCAATTTATTTGAGCATAAGCTTTCGTGAGCTACAGCTCACTTCATCGGATGCATCCGATGAAGTGAGCTGTAGCTCACGAAAGCTTATGCTCAAATAAATTGGTTAGTCTCTAAGGTGCCACAAGTACTCCTTTTCTTTTTGCATATATTTTTAAAAGGCTGTTCTCATAGAATAGTAAGTTTAGCCAAGCTAAAAACAAGGTGTCCTAGAAATCTTCACATTCAAACCAAGGCCTTGCCTCTACTAGAAAAGTGCACAGGGTTGACTAGACTCATTTTTAAAACTTCTCTAGTTAAAGCCAATGTGAAAACCAGTTTAACCCTTGCTCAGAATCAGTTAGCTTTCATTGGTAAGTTACTGACTTTAGATAAATTGACAGAGTCTCTATTTAGTCTTTTACATGGGCCTGTGTCCTACCCTTTGCATGTCCTGCTTGCTCTTACACAGTCTGAGTGTATACCTGTTTACCAGATGCTGTACAGTGCCCCAGTGGCTCAACGCCAGTATGAGCCTGCCACCAAAGCTGGACAGCAATGTGGGAATAGAGCTATCAGTTGCACCCTACAAATGGATTTAGGAGGAAATAGCATGCCTCTGTGCACCCATGGTGTCCAGCAAGACATTCCTCCTTGCCAAGGCACAATATCCTTCCTGATACTTCCCCTGGGATGGAGTAGCTTTTCACTGTCCCTTCCTGCAGGCTGATGATAATTAAATAGCACAATCTAGCTCTGAGTTATTTACATAAGAGATAACGGTTGGTCTTTATCTATAATGCTATAATACTGCAAACATGGATTAATTTAAAAATTATACAAGACACTTTAAGAAGTTTTTAAATTAAAAAGTCATCAGCCGAGGTTTGACAAGCCATTATTTGCCCCCGTGCAAATATTTCTTTTATTAAATCTGAGAATTGTACTATAAATCAGTGCCTTGTGCTCTGTTCAGCAAAACAGAGAGCAGGCTACAGTTCCTGATTAGCTTCCTTTGCAGTAACCAAGACTGGAGGCTCTGAATGATCTATTTCCATTTTTCCATTTTCCTGGCTTTCATTTTCATTACTTGTTAGCAGCATTAGCTTTACAATTTCTTCATGAAGCGCAGGTCTCCCCATTGTTTTCTGCATCTATGACAGTAACACTTCCTAGCATCAGGGATATTTATCAAATATCAAAACCTGCTTTAACAACTTCCCTGGTTCTCCATTTTCATTTCGCTCACAATTGGGGAAGGCACAAAATCACAACAATTAACAGTAGAGAAAGTAGTAGTCTGCCTTCAGCAGTTTGTTCAGAAATACAGAAATTCCTTGATATTCATATCTAGGAGCTTCCCCTCATAGGGATAGCAGATCTAGTGCTGCATCTGATGGTCATGCTAGTCTATTTGGGTGTATTTAATTTTCCTTTTTGCCCTCTTTGTTAATTCTTTTGTGGGTGTTTCACATTAAGGCTGAACAGTAAATCTCCCGAAGAAGTAGACTTGGCAAAATCACCTTTCACTGTGCAACGACTTGTGAAAATTATTCTAAACAATTCTCTTCCTCATAATGTTTAACTTTAATTAATCAAATGGCTTATCCTATAATTCTTCTTCATGTTCATTTTAAAATTACTGCGACCCACCTTAAAACATGTTAATGATATCTTCTTTGCTGTGGTATCCCAGGCTTCTGCTTAATGATTTTGGCTGCACTCCAACTGAAATTCTAACTCACTGTGTGCAACTCACTCAAAATCTAGCTTTTGGAGGTGTTCTTAGCTTTGCTTGAGGAATCCAACTTTCAGAGGTGTTTATACACAGAAGTTTTGCTGTACCCCTGAGTTCTTTCCTCCTGGTGCTTTTTCTTCCTATGGTGTGCTTTTTGCACAAAACTTAGTCCATGTTTAGGCTTGGGTTTTCAATTACGTGTATCTTTGAGAAATACAGGGGGTCATTAAAGAAGTTAAATCAATGACACTCGGGCCAAAATTTTCAAACACATCTAAAGTTAGTCTCCTAAAGCCCTATTTAGGTCCTTAACAGTGGCTGGATACTGAGCATGCCCAACATACACGGACTTCAGAGGGGACTGTGGGTACGCAGAACTCTGAAAATTAGGCCACTTTGACATGGGTGCCTTTAAAATTATTGATAGTTAGACACCTGCATTTGAAAACTTCATTCCTTCTGTTAACTTACCCCTTTAAAATGCCAATGGATATATAATACATCCAGACAAGTGACACACATATTATACAATATTATAGCCATACAGTACCACTTCCTGTTTCATTTCAATGAGCAACACCTCATTAAAGCGTGCACTGAATTCAGACATTCAAGTTTGTGAGTAAAGAATAAAGTATTGAAGCCAGTGGTAGTAAAAGGATCTCACATGGACTGGAGGAGAAAAAGCCTTAACATAATAAAATCTGAACTGTTTCAGTTAATTATAGAACTTATAGAAGAATAACAATCAAATAAGCCACATAGTTCACTCCAAAACTGATCCCAAGATTTCAGGAAATCTATATTTATATTGAATCCATTCTTCTTGCAATGAAAAAAAGTGAGACTATTAAAAGGGCATCTGAAACTCAGTCTTGAGAATGAAGCATGAATCACGCTAACGTTAGGGAAGATTGAATTATCAATAGATTTTTCCCCTAATGTCTCCATTAGCTATGAGAACTGTTATACACAAAGGATCACGAGAATGTCAGCCCTTTCTGTGCTGATTTCGTCTATGTTTCATACACCTGTACTTTCACTTACAGTACAAGCACAATAATGTTAGGTCTTCTAGTCAAAGGAAGAGAGGATAAAGCTCAGCTAAGCATCTTTCAGAAGAAAGTTAACAAAAAGAAACTCATGTGGAAAATTCAGGTCAAAAGGACCACATACAAAAAAAATCAATCATACAACAAACCTGATTTGCTTAATAGATAGCAAGAACAAGAAAGCAACCTAATATTGATTTGTAAAAGGGAAAAGGAAATACAGAAGTGCTCTTATAAGGCTACGTCTACACTACAGACCTTACAGTGGCACAGCCGTACCACTGCAGCTGTGCCACTGTAAGGTCTCCCGTGCAGCCGCTCTATGCCGACGGGAGAGAGCTCTCCCGTCGACATAATTAAACCACCCCCAACAAGCGGCTGTAGCATCGTCCGCTGATATAGTGCTGTCCACACTGGTGCTTTTGTTGATGAAACTTATATCAATCAGCGGGGTGTTTTTTCACACCCTTGACCAACAAAAGTTTTACCGACAAAAGTGCTAGTGTAGACGTAGCCCAAAGTATGTAGAAAAAGGATCTATATTCAAGCCAATCCAGTACACAAGTACCAATACATGGTAAAACCTAGTGAAGTAAAGCAAATGCAATGTATTGCACCTGTGTCGTCCCCTGCAGTATAATAACTGGTAATATCACTGGAATACTAATTAATTTTCTGACGCGTGCAGATAAATGCAGTGGAAAATGCCTCTTAGAGTTCAAGATGCAGGCGCCTCCATGGTACTTAAGAAGCCGCAAAATATAACATTTCATTTATATCACAAACTGTGACTAATGCATAATTTCCTACGGATGACTGTTCTATAGAAATGGTAGAGAACGATTCTTCTGAATTCAGATAGACTAAAAATACACACCTAAATGAGCAATGCAGCAGGCAGAGCAAATATGGCTGCTACAGTTGGCAGACAGGGAAAGAAGAATTATGGGAATGTCTGAGGCTGACTCAAGAAAAAAAAGTCACAAGACAGTCAGACAAGATGATCAGAATGGCAAGGTGGGAAAGATAGAAGGAACGTAGGAACTATAAAAAGGCACAGGCACAGTCAAAGTGCTAAATCAGCACAGAAGCCAAGTCAGAGTTGAGTGGGGAAAAGAGTAACACGCCTCCCTCCAAAAAAGCAGAGAAATACAAATCATTTAGTAGTGGCAGGAGAATAGAAAATTGGGAGTAAAAGAGACAATATTGGAGTGTGAAGACTAGCAGTGCAGGGAAGCCATTAAAGCTGAAGCCAGTCACTCATGAGTAAGGTTAAGATTTTGTCACAGTTATTTTTAATAAAAGTCATGGGCAATAAACAAAAATTCATGGGAGCCAGTGACCAGTCTGTGACTTTTACTAAAAATAACCAGACGGCAGGTTAGGGAGGGAAGGGGAGAGGAATAACAGCTGGAGCCCCATGGAGAGGGACTGACAGCCCGAGCCCCACTGCCATGGGGGGAGGGGAGGGCACAAACCCAGTGCAGCTACTGGGGAAGGGGCACACAGCTCCAGCTCTAGCTGTATCCACAGGGGCGATGGGGAAACAACACAACACACAGCACCAGCTCTGGCCCCAGCTGAAGTTGCGGGGCAGTGGAGCACAATCCTGGCTCCTGCCCCAACCGAAGCTGTGGGGGTGGGGGGCAGCCCCAGCTCCAGCCATAGAGCAGGGGTGCACGGCCCTTGCTGCAGCCACTGACAGCTGAAGCCGCAGAAGTCACGGAGATCCGGTAAAGTCACTCACTTCCATGACGTCTGTGACTAAATCACATCCTTACTCATAAGGCAACATCATACAGCATAGGGTCTCAAGTGAATGACGAGACTCAGAACCAAAATACTGGAGCAGATTGGGACAACAGCTTGTGACAGCAGGTGCAGGGATGTGGATTGTAGCAGGTGGAGTGATATAGAATAGAGGAAGAAGAGTGACTTAAAGCTGGAAGATCTAATCACTAAAACAAGGAGAAAAAATGTCCTTATAAAATCTTCATCCTCACTTTCAGTTAAAACAAGCATAAAGAATTAAAAATAGGCATTACACACATCAAATGGAAGGCTAAGAAGCTAAAATAAAATGATTGCCATTCATTTTAATATAAGTTCATTGAATAAATATGCATTACTTAGAATACGTACAGACTGAAAACATATGCAGTCTAAGTATAGCTGTGCACCCCTTGGCCAATATGACAATATACAGTTTGATGAATGAGCCAAATTTGTGGCCCTGGAGCGTTGTAGGGATTATACATGGATAATTTCAGTAGTTAGAAAGATATTTTATAAGTGCATGCTGTGAACTTTGCTCATGCTAGACAAATGGCATTACTTCAAGTTATTCCCAAACCCTATAACGCTCCAGAATCATACCACAGACAAGTAATCTTACATGGTGCAAATTTACTTTCAGTCATACACTGCTGAAGAAAGGTTGATACATCACAGCAGGGACTATGTTTTACTATATGTTCATTTGGCACCTTGAAAAATGAAGTTCAGGATTCTGATTGGGGGCTTTTTGCACTACCATAATACAAATAAGTAATAGTATTGTAGTAGTGAGGTTTGATAGAACTTGCAAAAGACCTTGGGCCAAATCTTCTGCTAGTTTAAATAAACAACGCTCAATTGAAGCCAATACGGCTATGACAATTTACACCAGCTAGGGACTATGATCCCTTGTCTTCAGTGTAGGCACCTTCAACAAACAGTTGCTGCATTATACAACATTTGGTTCTTCTATAGGTTGTTGGCGGGGGGGGGAGGGGGTTGGTTTGTTTTCATACTGATGGAATCAATTTCTTAGAAGCAATCATTGGCGTTCCAAAACAAAGAGGCTTCTATGGAGTTGAGCTACTCAGGTTGCTAGGGTCTGCCGAAATAGCAAAGTTATATACTTGGTTGCAAATCCATCTGTGCAGTTGCGCCAAGATGACCTCCCATTGATTCTCCAAATTCTACATTGTTTGGATACTCCCACATAATGGACCTGATTCTCCTCTCACTTACACCAATGTAAATCAGGAGTAATTCTACTGATGTGAATGAAGTTGCAGTGGGGGGAGGTTTAGGTTGGATATTAGGAAAAAAATTTTCACTAGGAGGGTGGTGAAACACTGGAATGCGTTACCTAGGGAGGTGGTAGAATCTCCTTCCTTAGAAGTTTTTAAGGTCAGGCTTGACAAAGCCCTGGCTGGGATGATTTAATTGGGGAATGGTCCTGCTTTGAGCAGGGGATTGGACTAGATGACCTCCTGAGGTCCCTTCCAACCCTGATATTCTATGATTCTATGATTCTATGATAAGTTGCAACCACGCAAAAATCAGTGTAAGCAAGATTCAATATGTTGTGAAAAAGCTCTGTCCTTGTCTTCGTGGGTCCTGCGTTTCCTGGCAGATTTTGCTAGCCTCAGAGGCTCACTGTGACTCTCCACGTAGCCCTTCTCTCTCTAGAGGCAAGGGTCACAGCCTACTGAGCCATTTTCATCATAAGACAGCGAGGGAGGTGAGGAGAAGCTTTACTCCCTTGCACAGTCTCTTTTGTCTCCCAGTCTCAGTGATTAATCAGGGGGCAAAGTAGGGAGCCCAGGCCTGCCCTCTATTCCGGGCTCCAGCCCAGGGACCCTAATAGTATCAATTATGGTAGCTGACTTTTTAGAAACAGGATGTTTACAATTCCCTGGGCTACTTCCCCACAGCAGCCCCCGACTTCCTCAAGATCCACTTCACCCTTACCTCAGGGCCTCCTTTCTTGTGCCTGATATGGTGTGTACTGCTCAGTATCTCCAACAGCGCGACTTCCTCCTACAGTTCCTAACATGCGCACCCACCTGACTAACTGGGAGGCTTTTAACTAGTTTCAGCCAGCCCCTGATTGGCTTCAGGTGTCCCAATCAACCTAGCTGTCCTCCCTGCTTTCTGGAAATATCTTAATTGGTCCCAGGTGTCTTAATTGACCTGGAACAGCTGCCATTTGCTTATTCTGGTAACAGGGATTTGTTTAGCCTGTGGCTCATATATCTGTCTCCCATTACTTTACTATAGCCATCTTGCCTTGCCCCGTCATAATGTATAAAACTATGCAGGCTCTCCTATCCTCTAAATGCAATTGGAACCGAAAGGAGGATTGTTCCAGACATTCCAGCATTTCCTATTGATCACCGAAGAGCTATCCAATGTTCAATCTTATCCAAAAGCTGCTGAGAGATACAGCACAACCAAAATCATTAAGTAGCATAGGATCTGTCACAGTTCAGGACAACTGTACTTCTATTTCCTCTTTGTGATCCAGCAAGGGCACCCTCTCATAGCCTTCCGGCTCCCCAGCCATCACCTGTCCCGGGTGAGGTTTGAAGAGACACATGTCTTTCTCCCTCCTGACCAGGGTATTTCCAGGCTGACCACTGGGAATTCCACAGCAAAGTCAGACTGCCTAAGCTGGCCAGCTTTACTTTTTGCCCCAGAGAAGGTACACAGTGTAATTGCCACAGTTAAGTTAGAACACAGCTCCTTCTAAGCAAGCACATTTATTCTTAAGGTAAAAGCAATACAGAGAAAACATCATATCAAAACAATAAAAGAACTTACATGCATGCCAATAAGCTTACCAGAGATCGCCCCCTCACTCCAACAAGGGTTCTGGCTGTCCTTCAAATCCCATCCATCCTGTGTCTACAAGTTCATAACTCCTTTTCCTCAGAACAAGAACCACCAGAAATCTGTGAGTTACTCCTTTATGCCATTTGGGCCTTTTGACCCTGGGAATAGGTAATTCGTAGACAAAGGTTCTCTCCCCAGG
Source organism: Chelonia mydas (assembly GCF_015237465.2). NCBI lineage: Eukaryota > Metazoa > Chordata > Testudines > Cheloniidae > Chelonia > Chelonia mydas. Next base: position 195,516,614 of record NC_057850.1, on the reverse strand, counting down.
GTTAAACTTCAAAAGATGAGATCTGGAGATGAGCATTTGGATTCCCCTCCTCCCAGTATTTCCTAGGAAACCTACTCAAATAGCAGTTCATTCTGTCTTAGCCTATTGTTTAATAGTTCTTCAAAACTCATAACACTTGCCAAGGTTTACATTAGTTATGTCTCCTAGACAAGATACACACAGTCCCACAATAACACATAAACATTTGTATTATTAATACAATGAGCTCCTAAAGTGCATAAACTTAATTCAGTCAGGTTTGTCCAGGAAATTTCCACACCTGTCATAAGATCTCTTAAGCGCTGATTAGGGTTATCATGTGATCCCAACTCCAAAGGGAGGCCTGAACCCAGAATGGAACCTATGCACCTGGAGTTAAAAAAACATGAGCTTCTTGGGTACCATTTCTGCCTTTCTCTAGTTCTTGCTCTCCTTCCCACATTTTTCTGTCTCACCTCTTCCCATTATCTCCTTTAACTCCAGCTCTTATTCGTCTCTTCCAGAGTTCCCCTTCTCCACTCCAGCCCCAGCTTCCCCAGCCCCTAAAAAGTCCCTGTTCCCCTCTTCCCTTGCCCACCATAACTACAAATAGTTGGAGTTGGTACAATAAAATTCATTGCCTCAGCTATCTTCTTTCCACTAGGACTCCAAATAGGCTTGTGTTCCTGCGAGGCCAGACCCTAGAAAGGCAGGAACCCCAGAAGCAAGATGGGAAAGGAGGGAAAAGTTCTGCCAACTTAGGACAGAAGGGCTGGGATAGGAAAAGCAGTTGAGGTATTGGCTGGAGCAGGCCTACCTGGTATGGTCTGTATTCACTGGGAGTAGGCAATGGGAAAAAACAAACAAAACAAAGACCACACACAAATGATTAAGAAAAAAAAGAAATTATTATGATTAGCATTACTTTCCTCAGGAAGTGGGAGGTCATTCTTTGGCAGAGTTCTTGTAGGTTCCCCACATATCTGCCCACTCAGTTAAACCACAGACGGTCAACCTCCACTGTCTAGTCTAGCACAGGCACCTCTGTTGCAAAGGCATTTTTATTCTAAACCCATATTTTCAATGGATTATATCTTTCCAAAAGCCTCTGAGAGGAAATATTTCATACTTGTTCTCAGCCTTGAATTAAGAGTAAGGAGAAAATCCAACTGGCTATTTTAGTGTTACCCAAGTGTAAAACTATGATGTGTTCAGCTGCTAAGAAGGGCTTAGATGCCTTTTTGAACTCATGAGTTGTCACAACTCTAAAATGGTTAGATTTAAGACCTTGTTCTTGGCATGCATGTAGTTCCTGTCAATGCACATCAATCCTGACCCGTAATGCTCTTGTAGAACAAATCCTGTGCCTCTTGTGAACAAAGACAGAGAATTGTGCCAAACTAAACACTGATTTTGTGATATGGACAAGCCTCCAATAGGGACTGGGTGAGACACTGAAACTCAGTGAACTAAGGCAGAATCTAAAATCGGACTGTGAATCTGGTAAACCAAGTACCAGCTCTGACCAAGGTCATAGATGTTAGCTAAGAAATGACAAACGCATAGCTGGAAACCAAAACAGCTCACCTGTATGTTAGTTTTATTCAAAATAGGTATCAGTCTTATAAGAATGTATTTAGTCTCTATGAAAAGCCTGTAAATTGCTGCATGCATTAATCTCACTTGTAATGCCTGTATTCCATGCTATAAGGAAAACATGCAAGTTTTGCTTTATAATTTTAAAAATATTTGTTCTGATGTTCTGAACCCAGGCATGGGAATTGTCCCCCCACACCCATTAAGGATGCCTATCAAGTTTAAACAGCCACTAAGAAATATCAAAATACAAAGAATTGGTGGATGGCCCTATCACACCTTGGAAATGCTACATGCAAGGGAGCTCATCTCATGGACTGGAAGGCCAAATATAAAAGATAAAACAAAATCAAGATTGTCAAAATCAAATTGGTCACCTGTTTGCTGTTTGAACTCTCACAGGGCCATAGACATTCAATTAAGGCAGAAAGCCCCAGAGGTTACCCCTGGGTCTGCCCTGAAGGACATCTTGAATTGACATATTACCACTTCTCTGTCATCTTTAGGACTCATACATGGTAATTCATTTGTGTGTATATGTTTGCTTGCTTTAACCTGCAAATAACTCTTATTTCTTTTTCCTAATTAATAAACCTTTAGACAGTTTTTTTTACAGGATTCTCTACAGGTGTTGTGTCTGGTGTAAGATCCCAGATCAGTTTGTATCTTAGATAAGTGACAGGTCTCTTGGGACTGGAAACAACCTGAATATTTTGTGATTTTCGGTGTCAGTGGACATTTATCACTCAGTCCAGTTTGTCTGGGTGGCAAGATAGACTGGAGAGTCTAAGGGGACTGACTGTGACTCATGGCAAGACTGTTCTAGAAATCCAGGAGTTCACATTTGGTACTGGGTTGGTGAAGCCTAATTATAGAACACAACACAAGTGTGCGGTGTCTGCCCTGTTTCTGACAGAGTGCCTGAGGTAAGCACTCACGGTCGTGAGTCACTTGTGACAGTGTGACACAGATCTCCAGGGTAAAAAGTATAGTCATCTAAACGTTGAGATGTTTATCAGAACCTGAACAGTAACCCTTCTGGAGGCTTGCTCAATACAAAGATTCATGAAGACTCAGCATAATGAGAAATGATCAGATGGAGACAGGCCTGGGGGACTGTAAAAGTCTCAGCTTTTCTAACGTTTTCCCCCTCTGTCTCTCTCCTTATGCTGGTAGCAAGGCATCTCAGATGCATCTTTATCTGAAATTCCCATTCCGGCGCAGACAATTTTTCCTGAGAAACCTATTTGCAGCAATTAAGCCAGCAGGCCACTGGAAGCCAGAACACATGGAAGTGGTTGCATAAGAAACAGCTGGCATTGGTATACAGTAGTAGGAAAAAAAATTATGGGTTTCTCTTTATACAAATTAAGCTCTGAGCTAAAAGCTCCTCTCCAACAGTGATTCTCAGCCTTCTCCACACAGCAGTCCCCTCTGCCATACCGGGAGTTCCCCTTCCATCTAACCGAAACCCACCTTATTAAGCAATATGGGAAAGGTAAGGTGGTCAGACTCTCCTGTCACCTGTATGTGACCCCTCAGGTCAAGAACCCATGATCAGTTGTACCCATGAGTTGTGTGCTTTGAAGGGCGGTAACTTTAGTATCCTCAGTTTTTGCCCTCTCATCCCTTTTTCTAGCTTGCTCTTTGTTTCCTTCATTAGCTGAAGCAGACACACAGACACAAATTGTGAAGTCTGACTCACAGATGGAGCCAAAACAACAATGACATCTACTGAGACATACTCTCAGTCTGTCAGCTTGAACACAACGGATAGTCAACTGCTTTAATGCATCATGTATGGAAAATTGAATGATACATTTCAAAAGGGAGAGAGAAAAAACTATAATACCAATCAAACCAGATGCAGACGTGAGTCCAGATGGCCTCTGTTAAGTTTGGTGTAATGTTCTTAAGATATCTTAAAAGAAAGATATCAACAAACAAATATACTCTTCAGACATGATGACTAGACACTGCTCCATCTATTTGTGTTCATCAGAGGAAAAATAATAAGTAATGTCATAAACTGGGAAGCTAGACCATATTCAGGAAAGCCCTTAAACACATTTGAGTGTTTTTCTGACAAGAAATCTTAGTACATACCTTCTCCTTCCTTTTCCCTTACTGAAGATGACAAACCAAAACTCCTATTCCCAAGTTATATCCATCTGAGAGAGGGGCCAAGAGGCAGATTCAGAACATGCACTGTCGAAGAAGAGAAAAAAGAGCAAACTCACAACAGGGAGAGAGAGAGAGAAACTGAGTATGTCCTGAAGGTAAGGATATTTCCCACATTGCTTTAGGGGAAGAAATAGAGGGAAAGGAAGTAACATGGGGATGTGTTCTCCCATCCAGTTAGCCAGACACGTTTCAGTCGAACTACTGTGCTTAACTCTAAAGAACCAGGATGTCTGGTGGGCACTGTTGCCTGGCCTGTACTGTACTCTCTTCCCACTTGCAACAAGGCTTCCAATAGCTGGGGCAGGACTTATTCCATAGTCTGACTAATCACACACATTTAGGCTGACAGTATTGCAGACAGACTGATTAGTTTTCTGGATAAGGATATAACAGGAGGCAGCACTATCCCAGCAGCTCTTAGTATATGACACACGAAACAGAAAAAGTATCTGGGACTTTTTCAGGTCTAGTCAGACATTAATACAGGTAGCCTATATTTAAAAAAAAAAAAAAAAGTCTAGTCCGCTTGTCCAAGTAAAACCTTAATGATCAACCTTCAAATTGCGAAAGAATGGCTCATTCAGCCACTCCTGGACATTACCTTGTCTTATATCAGTCCTGGAATGGCCCAGAACCACATACTGCCCCACTGCTTCTAACTCAGCATTGACTGCTGTGAAGGTCCTGAGTGGAAACACATGATCCCCAGAGACAGTGCACAGGTGCAGAGCCGTCCCATGGATGATCCTGGCCTCAGGTAATGCTGAAGATCAGGTCCTATAATTTTAAATGTTGCAACTGATGTGGTGATCAGGCTGGGAGGATGTGGGACTGTTTCTTTAACTATACAGCAAAAATTCAGGCAGGAGTGGAGCTGGGGAAGTTCCATGCAGAAGCTGTACAGTGAAGCAGGGCCCAAGTAACTTTAGAGACAATGCTATTTTTTTTACTCTAATAAAGCTCTGAGTTGGAAGAAAGTGATTCTTCTTGTGACTCTAACCTTTTCATGTAACAGTGAGTTAATAATAGAACTAGGCTACCAAACTGCACATATTTTGATGCTAGCTATTGATTTTTTTAAACGTTCTAGCAAGTGTACAGGGTGTTTAGAAGAACAGCCTGTCTTAGTTCTTCTGTATTCTTATTTTTTCTATCAGACTCCCTCTTTTACAGCTTACTTAAGACAATAACTTGTACTGTCAACAATTCTGTTTTCCTTGAGGGCTAGAGAATTTTACAGTGCAAACTTGAAACATTTCTAATTAATAGAGCTACTGAAATCTGAAATAATATTGATATGTTACTAGCATATTTTTGTTACAGCAGATGCAGTTATGCCTCTGTAGATTACTTTTCCCCCTTCTGTGATGGACTGTGCTTCCCACATGCTTAATCAATAATGCTGCATGAAGAATATTAGTAAACTAGCCAATGAGAAAAAAGAAAAGGAGTACTTGTGGCATCTTAGAGACTAACAAATTTATTTGAGCATAAGCTTTCGTGAGCTACGGCTCACTTCATTGGATGCATTCAGTGGAAAATACAGTGAGGAGATTTATATAGAGAGAGAACATGAAACAATGGGTGTTACCATACACACTGTAATGAGAGTGATCAGGTAAGGTGAGCTATTACCAGCAGGAGAGCGGGGGGGGGGGGGGGGGGGGGGTGAGGGGAGGGGAACCTTTTGTAGTGATAATCAAGGTGGGCCATTTCCAGCAGTTGACAAGAATGTCTGAGGAACAGTGGTGGGGGGGGAGGGAAATAAACATGGGGAAATAGTTTTACTTTGTGTGAAGACCCATCCACTCCAAGAGCAACCCTTTCTGCTTGTGCTTCTGGAATCCTTGATGTAGATCCAAGGAAATGACTGACTGTTAATACGCACTAAATTCAATCCCATTTTTAAAAGAAATTTGCTACAGCTACCATACAAACTGGTTACTTTCATACTTACTCAAATACGAGGACCCCTGGTGCAACTGTCCAGATGGGACAATAGTTTAGAGGCATATTGAACATCTCCAGGTGCATTTTTCCCCATCAATAGATTATGCACAAATGAGGCTCTGAGCTTGTTTATTATCTCTAGATGATCTCCACCTACTCCTGAGTTCTGTTTTAGTGTAAGTGGACTCAACAGGGTATTTTTATTGCTTGTCATTTCTGCCAATGGCGATTTTTCATGTGGCAGTTGTGAGTCTATTGATGGCTTGATAGTGTACTTAATTGAAATTGAACAAGCATTTACAGTGAAAAGGTCAACATCCTTGACTTAAATGGAACAGTGCAGCATGTGGTTGTGTTCATTTGACACTCATGACAGCAGTGCATTCAAAGATAGTCATGGATAATTAAAACAGAGAATGCAAGGAAATAATCAGATCACAGGGAACAGAATGAAGTTTTTAAACCCCTAAATACAGTCCTAGAATGCAATGGTAATGGTGAGTAACCCCTATGATGCAGTTCGTTAGCTTGTCAGTCATATAAACAGCAACTCTCATTTTCTGTCATCATCTGTATATTTATCCGATACCAAATATTAGCACAGTCACATTTATTTAGCCCTAACTATGGTAAATGGAAATGCATGGCGAGACTGTGAAATCATGTGTTCATCTACAGAATTGTCTTGTTTTTAGTGGATGCCCAATATTTATTTTATCTTTGTCCAGTAGATATTCCAAAATTCTGAAAAATTATAAAGGATTAAGCAATAGAGGTTAGTAATCAGGAAAAGGTTGCAAAGGAGAAAATGTAACCCGGTGGTCCACTGTAAGAAAGGAATTTCAAAATTCATTACCTAAAAGAACCATTATATTTATGATTCTCTGAGATCTGATTTGCCACTGTCTTGCTTCTTGTGTAGTTATTTATACATGGGCAATGTGGGTGTAAAATGTGACTATAGCAGCATTTTACACCCACTTCATACGAAATGCGAATAGCTACACAAGGTGCATGCCAGGGGAATCAGGCCAGATATAAGAAAGCTTTCCCTTCTGCAGCAAGAGTCTCCCTTCTTCAGCAGGAGTAAAATTGCTGTTAAAGGCAGCTGCCAGAAGATCAAATTCATTAACAGAACTCTTCTCCTATCAGGATTCCCTGGCCTGAGAAACATGAGGGAATATATTAAAAATTCTGTGACTGTGAAAAAAAACCTATACACAAAATCAAGACATCATTTCCCTCCCCACCCCAACTTCAGCATACTTCATTATTCTCTTTCCATTCAAAAGGTGTTAACAGAGTTATATTAATGCTTATGGAAAAGGTCCTACAGAGTTTACAAGAAAATTGTGTTACTATATTATCCTTGCACCATACATTATAAGAAAGTTATATTCCCCCCCACACAGCGTAACAGAATTCTTCTTTTGACCCAACCTGTAAGCCAGTGTTAGAACACTGTACAAACAAGCTGAAGTTCTTATTGTGGCAGATGCAGTTCATTAGCTCTACCCCAGATATACGGGAAGTGAGTTGCTTTTTAGGGAGAGGCAATTAGATCAGAGGAGATATAGGAAGGAAACCCTAGGGGCTGCCAAGCCCAGGAATGAAGCTTAAGAAGACGTTTGTGTTGTGTTACTGTTTTAGTCATCAATAAAGCCAAACCCCTAGGGTCATGTGTGATTTTTATTATATTTTTTGAGGACAGGTTAAGGGCTCAGCTCTTGATTCAGGCCCTACTTGAGGTTTCAATGAGCTGATGGGTGCTCCGCACATTTGGAAAAATCAGGCCATTGTTTTGCTCTTCTGAATACCTAGAACAGTGGTTCTCAACCCTTGACCCACAGGCGGCCCAATTAGCACACAGCTGCGGCCCAGCTATGTGCTAAAGGGCAGCGGGATCCAGGGCCAGGGCTGCCACACTGTGGTGTCTGGCGGTTGGGCTCGGGACTGCCACCCGGCCCCGACACAGCAGGGGCTGGGGTTGGGGCTACCGGCCGGCACAGCACGGCGGGGGTCAGGGTTGGTGGCGGAGTTGGGTCGGGGTTGCTGCCCAGTCCTGCACAAGAGCGTACGGGGTCCCTGCCGCTCAGTCCCGCAAAATGGGTTCCGGCTTCGGGGTTGACAGAGCGGGGGCCGGGGTCAGGGCTGCCGGCCGGCCCCGCACAGTGCAGGTCGGGGCTGCCGCCAGTCCTGCACAACAGCATATGGGGTCCCTGCCATCTGCCACCACTGGGGCTCCACTCCTGGCCCCACTCTGTGATGGGGTCTCTGGGCTGGGGGCGCTGGGCATAGCAGTCGGGGGGGGAGTTTGGGGAGTGCTGTGGTTCTCAACCTGCGGCCCAGGTAACACACTGTGGGCCGCATATGGGTGCTTCAGAAACACAGACATAATAGATTAGATGTTGTGTGAGGGTATTAACACAGGATTGGGCACCAGGAAAAATACAAGTACCAGGACTGAGGTGATAATTTTATGACTTTTTATCCTACAGAAGCTTTGTTGCTCTAATTTTAGACTGAATTCCAGCATGCCCATATTTTATGTAAGACATTTTGTAGGCTGATGCATGAAAACCATTTGTCTGCAGCTGAACTACACCCAGGGGAGTTCATTTTATTTTGAACACAGCTCAGGGGATAATTTTCCAATTACAGATCAGTGGAATAAGTTGGACGCCACTTTTTTCTATGTTATTCTTTTGTAGAAAAGCAAATTATTAATAAATTATGCAGGTGTCAATTTCACAATCTTCAGATGGTGAGGAATATTTAATCAAATTTTAAATGCTTCCTATTACTTTAATTCCGACAGGCTGATATTTAAGTCAGCCATAGAAAGATTGTAAATGAAGAGCTTTACCAGACTTTTCCATTAAGTGAGTTTACAATTACAAGCATATTAAATGGCTTTTTACAATCATGTATTTCAAAGTGTGACTTCAAACACTAATGGTAAACTGGTTTTACAGAAGATGATGCCACACTCAGAATGTAAACCCTAAATTTCCACAGCGCACAGTGATTTGGTAATGACTCTGAATATCAGGCAGATAATTACGACATGCTGCTTTGGAAACTGACGACTGGATATTTTAAAGAATTTGTGCTCCTATGTTATGCTGCAGCAAAACATCTTCAAAAGAATCCAGATTTAATATTCCTCATGAAAAAAGGTATTTGGTGAAGAACATCAGAAGATTAAACTAAAGTTTTTCTTTTCCAGAACACCCAATATCCAGCTCTTGGTTTAACAACAGAAAGCCAAAATTCTGCTCTCAGTTACACACATGCAACTTGGCTCAAGAATCCCTGCTTTAATTTTAGTTGAACTGTCTATGAAAGTTTGCTTTCATGTTTGATGCTAATTTGTTCTCCCAACCAGAAAGGCAGGAATAGCATGTTATCCAGGTGACAAACAGAAATAAAGACCAACAGATTCTGGATTGTCTCGAACTAAAGCCTTTCATAGGCAGGATCCTTTCATTCTGACTTCAGCACAGATAAGTCGAAGGCCACTGATGAGGAGTACCATATTGAAAAAAATCCCCAACCCCAATCCAACCCTAACTAGTATAAATCCAGAAAAAGACTTCACTAAAATTTGAAAGTGGAGAAAGACCCAGAAGAAAAATCAGTTGACTCTCCAACTGATGAGTGTTGAGAAATTTAGAATAATGATTTGACCTTCTGCTTTATGAATGAAGACAATAAAATGTTTTTAAAATTAATACATTCCAGTTAACTACACAGAGAAACAGGGAATTAAGTGGAGATGAAAGAGATTATCAGTCAGACATTTAAAAAGTAAAAAACAGAAATGAGACTTTAAGACAAGAAGGTGAAGATGTACTATTTGAGAAGGCATACATGTTTGCAGTGTTGTTTTAGCCACGTTGATCCCAGGATATTAGAGAGACAAGGTAGGTGAGGTAATATCTTTTATTGGACCAACTTGTGTAGGTCCAATAAACTTCCATCTTCTCAAAAGCTTGTCTCTTTCACCAGCAGAAGTTGATCCAATAAAAGATATCACCTCACCCACCAAGATGGCTTAACTCAAGCACCTACCAGAGTCATAGTCATAGAGTTTAGTGCCAGAAGAGAACTCCTCTCCCAGATCATCCAGTCTGACCTTCTGCACATCACAGGCCACTAAAACCCACCCAGTTACCTCTGTGTGACTGAATGCACACCCAACACACTACTGTAATAATCTTTGTACAAAATATGCCTTGTGCGGTATCATTTGAAAATTAATAATCCACTGGTCAATAACATCATGGTGAAATGTGTATAGAAACATTATATGTAAAGTTATGAACATAAGCTGAAATTATGACTGAAATGTGGTTATCGGACAAATCTGGGGAGTGGAAAAACCTGTTTCTCAAAGACAAAGGACAAACCGATACCTTTAGCCTGGTGTCATCAAAGTGGATGGGCAATTACCTGTCAAGTGGCCATTCTGTGGCAAAGAAGGGGGCAGTAACGATCAATTTACATTTTAGCAAACAACAGCATGGAACCTCTTTCACCAGGAGACTCCATGAGTCCAACCTCACAGCGGGAAGGAACTTTATCTAGGGGTAGCTCTCAGGAACACGCATTTCAAAGAGTAACTGGACTATAAAAATGAGGGGCAAAAAGAACCCCATGGTATCTTCCCCTATCCATTTCTCTCTCTCTCTCTTTTTCAACTAAGACAACAAAAAGAAACTTTAGACTTTGGGGGCAGATCCTCACTTAAGAATTTGATTAGCAGTGTTGCTGGGAACATGTGGTAAGAATTTCAGCTTGAACCATATGCGCCAACTCCATGGCTGCTCTGGGGCTGAAGCACCCAGCTCCCCGCCCCAGCTCACCTCCACCTCCTCCCCTGAGCACGTCGCCGCATCCTGCTTCTCCCCCTGGCTCCCAGCGCTTGCACCACAAAGGAGCTGTTTTGCACGGCAAGTGCTGGGAGGGGGGAGGAGGAGGAACGCGGCGCACTCGGGGAAGAGACGGGGCCGGGGCAGGGATTTGGGGAGGGGTCCAATAGGGGTAGGGAGCAGGCGGGGCCCCACTGGCATCAACAAAAGATATATTATCTGAGCTACACAGGTACAATATAAATTGGCATACAAAGTTAATGTGCAACATTCCACAAAAAGAAACAGATATTATGAAACTTGGCTTATATTTTCTAGTCTCAAGATCCTTGTCTTGGGGGAGGGATAGCTCAGTGGTTTGAGCATTGACCTGCTAAACCCAGGGTTGCGAGTTCAATCCTTGAGGGGGCCATTTAGGGATCTGGGGCAAAAATTGGGGATTGGTCCTGCTTTGAGCAGGGGGTTGGACTAGATGACCTCCTGAGGTCCCTTCCAACCGTGATATTCTATGATTCTTTCATTAGCTCAGCCAGAGAAACAATCATCACTAAGACCAGCCCAAATAAAGAGACCAGGAACTGCAAGTACCATGTCCTTTTTTTCAAATTAACTCAACAAGAATTTTATCCCAGAACAATCCATCTGGAACTCATTAATAAAACAAAGGAGGAGAGTTTGGAGAAGTGCTGCAGTGGGCTAAGAAGACCAAGACCCTAGGTAAAGGGACACCTGGTTTGTGCAGAGGGAGGGCAGGAAGCCCCACAAGCTGAAGGGCAGGAGAGGGAAGTAGCCTGGGGAAGGAAGCATGAGTTCAAGTGGTTTACCGCTATCCCTAGGGCCCCTGGGCTGGGACCCAGAGTAGAGGGCAGGCCCAGGTCCCTCCCTCTCCACTCCCCTCCTCTAGGACACTAGTGGGGCAGTTAATACCTCAGTTCAGGGTCAAGAAACTGTGCCCTCAACCCGCCCCCCCCCCCCAAGAAGAGAAAGCGCAAGACCCATCATAGTAGTGCCGGCAATTTGCCATAATTGACACAAATCATCTATGTCAGTGGTGGGCAACCTGTGCCCATCAGGGTAATCTTCTGGTGGGCTGCCAGATAGTTTGTTTACATTTGCATGGCCACCCACAGCTCTCATTGGCCGGGAACAGCTAACGGCGGCCACTGGGAGCTGTGGGCGGCCATGCAAATGTAAACAGTCAGGTGGCCCGCCAGTGGATTACCCTGACAGCCGCGTGTAGCCTGCGGGCAGCAGGTTGCCCACCGCTGATCTATCTTCTTGCTCAGATATTTAAATCACTTAGTCTGCTGCTGGGTGAATTTTGACAGAGTTGTCATTTCGAGACAGTGTTTCAAACAAAAGTGGCACAGTTCTGCACTGAAACTAACAACTCAGGCTTCACGGTGGGGCTGTGTACTGAGTTTCATCTGTTCGCTTCCTCTAATGGGTTCACCTCTCATCAGGCTGTGGAAGTGTAATGCCAGGAATTGAGGGTAATAGCCATGGCCTACCTGGGTTACAGTGATGTGGGGAAATTACTTTACTGCTAGAATTCTCACAGGGACACTGGATCACCATTCCACTTACTAAGATGACAGCTTTAACAAAGAAATAAGTCTAAATCAGGGCTAGTCAGAAGTTTTCCTGGTGGAAATGTTTTCTGTCAAAAAATGCCAATTCATCAAAAGTGAAATGTTCCGGGGGAATGGGTCACTGTGATAAATCTTTCAGAGGTGGTTGGTTTCCTGCCATCTCACTTTTTTTTTTTTTTTTTTTTTTTTACACACACACACACACACACACACCCTCAGAAGCCTACCGGGTGGGCTGCTGGGGAGTCCAGGCTCCCTGGCCAGCTGCAGAGCGGAGTCTTCCAGGGATGAGTCTTCTACAGGGGTGTATCAGTCTTTAACAAGGAGTTTTTCCATCAACTGATTCTTAAGAGAGTTTGAGTTAATTGGTGTTGAAAACAAACAGAAAGAAACCCCATAAATCAAAGATTTAATCAGCCGGACTGAAGTTATCCTTACCCTCTCAATCGCTCAGCTTTCTAGCTGCTGTACTTTGTGCCCATTCTACCTACAGAAGTTGCACCTTATATCAGTTCAAAATTATTCATAGCAGTTTAGCTTGTATCAGCATGAATACAAACTAAATAAATATAAGCCAGTTCCTAACCCTTAAAAGAGTTTCAGAGTGGTAGCTTTCAGAGTAGCAGCCGTGTTAGTCTGTATTCGCAAAAAGAAAAGGAGTACTAGTGGCACCTTAGAGACTAACCAATTTATTTGAGCATAAGCTGTAGCTGTGTTAGTCTGTATCAGCAAAGACAACAAGGAGTCCTTGTGGCACCTTAGTGACTAACACATTTATTTTAAAAAAAGAGTGTTCACACAGGAATTTTGGACCAGTTTAACTACACTGTCTTTTTAATGAATTGTAGTTAAACAGGTGCAACTTCTGTGTTTAGACTACAACTAGTTCTCCAGTTGACTATGGAGTTTTCCATACCCAAAAGTTTTAAGAGGAAGCGCAGAAAAACTTTTTTAAAGAAAAAAAGCACACTACAAAATGGCAGGGGGGGAAAATGGGTAAAAATGTCCCCCCCATCCCCTATGTAGATCACCTATGGAAGTAAGGAAATGCCAGTCCTTTCCTTATGGGGGATGCAATCAAGATTTTAATATTTATCCTTGGGGTCGGGAGTATACTGTCCAGAATGTAAAGGAACATTTGCAACAGAGAAACAAATATGGTGGTATGGCAACACTGATCCCATTAGTACCTCCACTTCTCATTCTTCACCTCCTTGTCATTTACAGTTGTGCAAAATTGGTGTAAAAAACTCTACCAGAGAAGAATGATTTGGTTTTATGCCCACTTTTCCCAGGGGTAAGTGACTACAAACACTGTAAAAAAGTAGAGAACTGGAACCAGCTCCTGAAAGCAGGGAGGCCAGGTCTACAAAAGCTATTTAGGCTCCTAACTTCCACTGAAATCATTATGGCGGGGTTTTCTACACCTTTTCAATCCATTCTATACTAGAGAACATTTGTAAAAACTCAAGTGACTTCTAGGTAAGCTACACATGCAAAGATTTCTATTTATTTGAGCGCTTCATATTGCAGAATATTGACTTCCGGTTTATCAGTCTCCATTCTGATTCCCTCTATTTCTTATTAGGTTGGCCAGGGTGAAGGAATACGCAATATGAGGTCTTCATAGCATCCAGCTGGCTATTGTAGTTCTGCTGCTAAAGATTCTGCAGCTGATGCTGTGGCTGGGAGGCTGTTCCTCCTTACTGTCTTGGAACGTCTGCGTATTCCATTCTTAACTTAGAAAACTTTAATAAAATATAGTATTTTCCTTGCTGTCTCTTGGTCCCTTCATTTTATACCAGTTCCAAACAAATGGTGGTGCCTCTCCCATCTATTAACTTTAAGGATGATTAAATCTCATTGGCTTTGAACTTTGAACTAAAGCAGGTGCTCAGGCACTTGATTGAACAGGCACATGCTTACACAAAGAGGGACCACCTGAGACAAGGATCATCGATCCCCTCTGAATTCATAGCAGTGCAGCCCTTGTGCCTCCCCAGACAGCAATTTGATTTTTGGGGTTTGTTTGTTTAGTGGTGGTTTTGCAAGGCTAATGTCAAGGAATATAACAATGAAGAAACATGGGGTACTTCCCACTGCTTTCAGCTCATTAGCTACAACCTTAAATGAAGCAAAATATGTATTAGAAGATGAAACTACCACCCTTTGAAGCATTAAGACTCCAATATTGGAACAGGATCCATACATGCAGATCCTTATGTTCATACAAATCCTGTTCCATGATTGCGGCCTCCATCACTGTGCATGCCATTTTGTTCTATTACAATGCCTATGTAACACAGGAAAGTATAAGAAACCCAACGGGGGATATCCTCACCCCCACTCCAGTCCTTTTACACCAGGAAGAAGGGTCAGGGCAGCATAAAGGGGGGCCTGAAAGCACCAGTTCCAACCAGGATTCCTTGGCATAGGCACCATGGAAGAGAAGCCACAAGGCTGCATGAGGAAAGGACCCCCTTGCAAGTCCAGGAGGTTTACCAGAGGCAGGAGCAGAAGGGATGTATCAGAATGGAGCCTCAGCACTGCTGAGATTCTCGGCAGCACAGCGGCCCACCCCATTACTGTAACTTAGACAACCCTAAGGACTTAGGGGCACAGAACAAAAATCTCATCCAAGGTTAATGATACAAAAAAATGACTGTACTTTCTGTATGAGCTTACAGTCACCTGTTGATACCACAGGTTTAAAGAATATTTTCTTACTTTGAGGTAGTCTAGATTCTTACGATGCAAACAACTATATTGCCTTTCCAAGAGCTCTCAGAAATAGGCCAAATGTATTTTCCCAATTAAGAGCAAGATTTTGTGCTTGCCCAATCCCAGATAAATCTCCACAACTATTTGTGCTAGACAAAGACAATGTAGTGAAGGAGGTGTGCAGAAGGAAGGCTGAGAAGTAGTCCAAAGTATATGGCAGGTGTAGTTTGGAAGAGGTCATACTGAAAAGCAGGAGCAAAGTTTCTGAGCTCAATCTCATTGCTGGTTTAAATCCACGGAAGTTCTTCATTGGCGTTATCCACGAGGTGGTTTAGTGGTTGTTTTTATGAAAATACTTCTATTTATGATGGGCCTGATTCTCCTTTTATTTACTGTATATGGGTTTGCACCAGTGGAACCTGGATAACTCCACTGAAGCTATTGCAGATTTACACTCGGATAAATGAGCAGAGAATGAGGCCCAACAGATTGTGCAAACCTGTTATGATGGTTTAGGTTTTTGGAGAATGCAGACTCCTTGCATGCACCTCACTGATGTAAGAACCAAATGCAGCACTGCTCTTTGCTAATGTAAATATAGCACATGCTTTATTCAAACACAAATATACCGACTGATAAAGAAGTCCATGATCATTTTCCTAAGAAAAATAAATATTTTTCCTGAGATAAATAAATATTACTTTCATGAGAAACCTGTAGTACCCAGATGTCTGAGCTACTGGGCCATAGTCTGACTTCAGTCATACCAGTGTAAATCCACAGTGCCAAGTCGTTTCTGATTTACAGTGGTGTAACTGAGATTAGTTTATGGAGGAGATGGTATGATGGGATAACATGGTTTTGGTAATTAAATATTCATAAATAGGCCCAATGGCCTGTGATGGGCTATTAGATAGGGTGAGATCCGAGTTACCCAGGAAAGAATTTTCTGTAGTATCTGGCTGATGAATCTTGCCCATATGCTCAGGGTTTAGCTAATCGCCATATTTGGGGTTGGGAAGGAATTTTCCTCCAGGGCAGATTGGAAGAAGCCCTGGAGGTTTTTCGCCTTCCTCTGTAGCATGGGGCACGGGTCACTTGCTGGAGGATTCTCTGCTGATATAGGTGTGAGGTTTTTTTTTGTAGGAGTGGTGGGTGAAATTCTGTGGCCTGCGTTGTGCAGGAGGTCAGACTAGATGATCATAATGGTCCCTTCTGACCTAAATATCTATGAATCTATGAATTACACCTGGCCACTGTCTCTACTGGCCAGGAGGCTAAAAAGAGGGGGGGGGAATCCAAATAAAATAAAATTGGGGCACATGCTACTTGAACACATTGCTTCATTGATGTCTCCCAAGGAAGCATGCCCCCTGTCTTGAAAAATAAAGATACTCCGTATGCAGTACTCTGGGAAGAGAGCATGATCAGAGGTTTGGTTTTGCTGTGTAATACCAGGTTTAATTCACGATTGTGGAATAAATATAGCCACCTTTCTTTTGAGGAATATAAAGCTGGCAGAGGATGCAGGTGACTTTTTAAAAACAGATTTGGCTTCTGGGTTTGTGCTGCTCAAGAAAGAAAGCTGGCTCTTGTTCTGTCTTTCAGCTTAGATGCCAGTAATCATATGCTTGCAAGGCTGTTTATCCAGCCCATCCACTGATGCTTCTTTGGGTGTTACCTTGCTGCAGAGCAAACAACTTTTTGCTTTCTCTTTGGCACCATTTTACTGGTATGAGTTTTTCCTTTCCCTGTTCCAATATTGATATCCAGCAGTACTGAAAAGCAAGTGGATTCATGCTCTCCCAAAATGATCCCAAGTACAGTCAGCTTCAACTTTTCCCGCATAAGTATTTGGGCCAGAGGCTGGTCCCAACTATATCTACTTTTTATCATCCTGGCAGTGAAAAGCAGTCTTAGGCAAATATTAAGTGATCAGCTCAGTTTCTCCTTATAGAATATAACATAAAAACATAAGAATAGCCCTACAGGGTCAGACCAAAGGTCTATCTAGCCCGGTATCGTATCTTCCAACAGAGGCCAGTGCCAGGTTCCCCAGAGGGAATGAACAGAACAGGTCATCATCAAGTGATCCATCCCCTGTCGCTCATTCCCAGCTTCTGGCAAACAGAGGCTAGGGACACCATTCCTGCCCATCCTGGCTGATAGCCATTGATGGTCCTATCCTCCATGAATTTATCTAGTTCTTTTTTGAACCCTGTTATGGTCTTGGCCTTCACAACATCCTCTGGAAAGGAGTTCCACAGATTGACTGTGTGTTGTGTGAAGAAATACTTCCTTTTATTTGTTTTAAACCTGCTGCCTATTAAACAGAAACATAGAAATGTAGAGTTGAAAGGGATCTCAAGAAGTCATAAAGTTCTTCCCCTGTGCTGAGGCAGAACTAGAGTTGCCAACCCTCCAGGTTTGACCTGGAGTCTCCCAGAATCGGCATCAATCTCCCGGTGACTACTGAAAGCAATCTGGGAGATTTTAATAGGATATTTTAAGAAAATGACATTATGTCATGTTGGGGGGGGGGGGGAAATCTCCCGGAATAGCATCAGTCACAGCTGGCAACCCTAGGCAGGACCAAGTAAACCTAGACAGTCCCGGATAAGTGTTTGTCCAATATGTTCTTAAAAACTTCCAGTGGTGAGAATTACTCAACCTCCCTTGGAAGCCTATTCCAGAGTTTAACTACCCGTATAGTTAGAAAGGTTTTCCTAGCATCTAATTTAAATCTCCCTTGCTGCAAATTAAGACCATTACTTCTTGTCTTATCGTCAATGGACATGAAAAACAACTGATCCTGGTCTTCTTTATAACATCCCTTAACATATTTGAAGCAGAGGCGTAGCCACGGGTGGGCTGCAGCCCACCTACTTAGCATCCAGGCCCACCCAAATCGGGGCCGGAGCTCCCGAAATCCACAGGCTGGGCCCTGACTCTGACTCAGTGTCCGTCAGCCCAGCTGCATCCCAGCTTCTGACGGCTCCACGTGCTGCTGTCCCAGTCTCCAGCCCCAGCATTAGTCCTGGGGGAGTGTGTGCCTCGTGGGGGCAGGTCTGGGCGGTGCCAGCACTGGGGCCAGAGCCTGGGGCAGCAGCGCCAACAGGAAGGTGATGCGGCAGGCTGAGGGACACCAAGATGGGGTCAGGAGGGGCAGGTGGAGCTTGAGTCCCTCGCCCCTGGGCACACCCTGCAGCCTGTGTGCCTACTGAGCAGTAAGTGGGGGTGGGGCCCCATCCCTCCCCCCACCGCTGCATCCCTCCTGTGTCCCCTCCCCTTCCTGCCCCCCCAGGGCCCTCATCCCTTCTGCTCCTCCCTCCCCAGGGCACCAGATCCCTCCTGCCCCCCTCCCTCCACCTCCCTGTTATTGCTCACCCACCCAAAAGCCAGGGCCCACGCAGTTTTCCTGTCCTAGCTACGCCACTGATTTGAAGGCTTATCACTTTGCCCCCCCAGTCTTTTTTTCTCAAGGCTATTAATGCCCAGTTTTTTTAACCTTTCCTCAAAGGTCAGGTTTCCCAAACCTTCTACCAGTTTTGTTGCTCTCCTCTGGACTCTCTCCAATTTCTCCGCATCTTTCCTAAAGTGTGGAGCCCAGAATTGGACACAATCCTCCAGCTGGGGCCTCACCAGTGCCACAAAGAGTGGAACAATTATCTCCCGATTGCACATCACACACCCGTTAATGCACCCGAAGGTGATATTAGACTTTTTCACAGCTTCATCACATTGCTGACTCATATTATGTTTGTGATCCACGATAGCCCCCAGATCCTTTTCAGCCATACTACGACCTCACCAGTTAGTCCCCATTTTGTACCGGTGCACTTGATTTTTCCTTCCTAAGTGAAATATTTTGCACTTGTCTTTATTGAATTTCATCTTGTTAAATTCAGACCAATTCTCCCATTTCTCAAGGTCATTTTGAATTCCAGTCCTGTCCTTCAGAATGCATGGAACCCCTCCCAGCCTGGTGTCATCTGCCAGTTTTATACATATATGCTCTACTCCATTATCCAAGTCATTGCTGAAAATATTGAATCGTACTGAACCCAGGAACTGCAGTACTCCACTAGATGCACCATCCCCATTTGAGAGCAAACCATTGGTAACTACTCTGAGTATGGTCTTTCAACCTGTTGGGCACCCACCTTATAATAATTTCACATAGACATTCTCACAGGCAAACTAGGGAAATGTGGCCTAATAGCATAGAGCTGGCACAGATAGACTTATACCTCCTCTCCTGCAGCCCCTAGTCCAGTATTACCAACCTCGAATGATCAAAAGTCATGAGTCAGGCCCTCAAATCATGAGATTATTTAGCCAAACCTGAGATTTTAAATAATAAAAAGTTTGGAGTTCTTTGTTTGCCTTCTGGTGTTTGAGCCTTTCAGGCATACTCAGGTCGTGTTGTTAAGCTTTTCTCCACACCATGAAATCCTCCATTTAAAAAAAAAAAAAGTTTTTACAAGGGAATCTAGGCTATAAACATGGGATTCCAGGGAATGGGGCTTACAGAGTACCAAATATTATGAAACACGCAACATAATTGTGAGAGTTGGCAACGCTGCTGGTGTCAGATGTGTTATATATGGAGTACTGCCATACTCTGGCGAACTCCAGCTTCTACAGCAGCCAATTTGAGGCTGTTGCAGAGAGCTGATGGTTATTTCACATTTGAAGCTTCTCTAACTTATACCAGGCCAGCTAAACCAGCTCCTCAACCCCAAGGATGAAAGCCTCTAGATCTTTAATGAGTCTATAATAAAACAGATAAAGCGTTCTGCCCTAGACAATACTGCAGCTGATAAAATAAGCAGGATTCTTAATCTCCTCTGAGAGTCTGCCACAGTTGATTTTGCTCTACAGCTGCAGTGAGACCTGCTCGCCCTACATACAAACGGGCAACGGAGCCTCTCAAGTCTTGCTTAGAAAAAGCTCACATGCTCCCTGCTCCTAAACTCTTTGCTTCATTAGGGTTTAGAGGAAGCAAGCCTAGAGGCTGTCAATAAATTCATTTCTCACCATATTTGGGATCGAAAAGGCATTTCCCCCCAGGTCAGATTGGCAGAGACCCTCAGGGGATTTTGCCTTCCTCTGCAGCATGGGACCCAGGTCACTTCCAGATTTAAACTAGTGTAAATGGTGGATTCTCTGTAACTTAAAGTCTTTAAATCACGATTTGAGAACTTTAGTACTTCAGCCAGAGGTTAGGGGTCTATTACAGGAGTGGGTGGCTGAGGGTCTGTGGCCTGCGATGTGCAGGAAGTCAGACTAGATTATCAGGATGGTCCCTTCTGACCTTAAAGTCTATGAGTACGTAAACATGGAGATGTAGAGGTTTTATCAGAGAAGAATGCAGAGAGAAATCCCTTCCCAAGACGGACTGTCTAATCCAATACTAGCCTGGCATAAAAAGGATTGCGTCAAACTCTGTCCTTTTTCACTTCACATCGTGATTTATGAAAGCACATGAAGAAATTCTTGCTTTTGCTCCGTTCACAGACATAAGCCTTAGTTTGAGCTCAACTACCTTTGTCTATATGGCCTTCCTGTTTCTGAATAGTCCAGCGTATTATGTTCTGTTATCCCTTCCCATCGCCCTGCTTCCCCTTAGCTGTTGTCATTCTCCCCTCCTACGAGTCTTTGTTACCTTCTGCAAACCAAACCAATCTCCCTAGTCTTGGTTTAAGGTTTTATACTACTTACATTAAAATGCCTCAACAAAGATCGTCATGCTGTGCACACCGGGGTACATGCATATATACTATATGCATATACTATTGTGCGTGACAGTGAGAGCGTGACCACATAGTCATACTGGTGGCAGCATTGCAGCAGGGAAGAGGTGGGAGGCTTAATATCTGGAGTGAGGATATATCAGGCCTGGAAATCTTTAAGTAGCTAGAGCAGGTGTTCACCACTTGGAGGTGGTGGAAAACACAAATTTTTACATTTCTTTTAACTGACGTTTTTCAGAAGTGGCGAGTCCCTACATCGTGCTATATTGATGTTAAATTTATACTAGACTTATTGACAGTGATTTACGCTAGTGTAAATTACTATACAAGATGATAGAGGATTAGTCCTATTGTGGCAGCACTGTTTGGGGAGGGGGGACAGACCTGAAGCCCATTATCGTCCTTTATTCCCTTTTCATACTTCAAGGTGGATATCTGTTGACACCTTTTCATTTTAAATTTCCTCTACAAGACTATTAGAGCCTTTCTGCATGTTGCCTAAACACCTCCACTCTGCAGCTCTTGTCTATGCCTCCTGCACTTTATTTCAATGTTTGTCCGTACCCACAAAAATAAAATGGACTTTAATTTGCTGAAGTCTTTTGCCAAGTGAACGCCAGCATGCCAAAATACCAACTCGCACCCCATCAAAACCAACTCTACAATGCCCTCAAGAGATCGGCATTCCAAAAATCTTAACCAGTAATTTAAAGTTTTACTGTACAAAAAAAGCCTAGAGGATCTGAATTTTATTTCAGATTTACATATTTAGAAGGGCAGCAAATTAGAGTCGTTTTGTTTGTGCATTCACTACATGCAGGGAACAAGAGATAAAAAGGCAAAGAGAGCCAAGGAATTTGGTTGAAAAGCAGGATATTGCCTCAAATGAAGGACAATTGAGAGGTCTGGGTAGGAAAGCAGCCATAAGCATCAGGGCTTATAAACTGAGTGCACTCAATAGATCTACATTAATTAACACCAACAACAAATTTGGTCCTAGAACTATTAAATAAAAAACATCCTGTTCTCTCATGCACAGCTAAACAACAAAAGAGAAACAGAGAAAGTGATAGAGTAATAGTACTTTGAAACAAAAGTTCTTCATGAAGTTAATCAGTATCTCATGGACAGGAATATAAATGCAGTTTGCAGAGTTTTACCATATGCTCGTAACTATCCTCAAGTTCACAACTATATGCTAGAAGATACCTTGCCCACATATGTAGGTGATTCAGAGACTGAGCAGATAAGGAGATGTCTGTGACTATTAGAACTGAGCGCATTTAGCACCTGTCTCATACCATCTAAGTTAAGTCAGAATGATCCCCCTGATTTTACTGGTGCAGGATGAGGCCTTTAGGGCCAAATTTTCAGACCAGCCTTCACTGAACCTCCATTTTTGTGGGTGCAAAACTGAACGAAAAGATGTGGCGGCCCAGGTTTGGCAATACATATTTTCAAGTTTGAGGCTTTTATTCAATTCATCTCTGCTTCTGAGCTGTCAGAGACAATATGTTTTGGACTGAGATAATATGGACAAACTGTCACCTTGTGCTCCAGAATCTTAGCTTTTGTTAATAGCTAGAAAATTATTTTTGGTGATATTTGAAAACAACTGTGCTCACATGTGACATCCCCTTCCACTACCCTGCATCTGTCTTGTCTAGTTACATTAAAAACTTTTGGTGACTGTCTATTACTCCGTACGGTGCTTAGCAAAATGGGGGCCCATTCTCAACTGGCTCCAAGACGCCACCCCAATACAAATGAATAAGGTTGCAAAGAAACTTGAGGTAGGCATAACCAGTCTGGCAATGCTCAGAGATGTTAACTGCCCCATTCATCTCAGTGAGATTTTAAATAATGATCACTAGGCATTTAAGTATCATTTTTAAGTACTGTATATACTCGTTCATAAGCCAAATTTTTTTAGTAAAAAAGGGAAGCAGAGAAGGGGGGGTCGGCTTATGAACGGGTATAGAGAGAGGGAGAGGCGGGACACAGCCCCTCTCCCCAACAGAGAGGGCAAGGAGAGGCAGTGGCCATGCTTCTCTCCCCCTAGCCTCCGAAGCAGCTGCAGCTCCGGAACTGGCAGGCTGCGGCCGCACTGCCCGGCCTCAACCGCCGGAGCACACTGCAGCCATGCCGCTCGGCCCCGCACGCCGGAGCAGGCTGTGGCCGCGCCACCCAGCCTGCCGTTACATGCTGCGGCCACGCTGCCCGGTCTGGCCCGCTGGAGCAGGCTGTGGCCACGCTGCCCGGTCTGCCGGAGCAGCTCCAGCCAGGCCAGAGACATCCTCCCCGGCCCTCCCCAGCTAAGGTGGGAAGGGATGGAATGGGGAGAGTGTGGGGGTTCTAGGCTAGGGGTGGGGTCATGTGGGGGGTGGTCACAGGGGTTACTCCCCTGACCCCCAGCTTCTCTACCCCCCCCCAAAAAAAAAATTTCCCCACCAGTTGCTGTCCCGGCCCGTCAGGGTAAGCAGCTGGTGGGACGGGACACTTTGTTTACTTAGGTTTACCTCCATGCCTGCGGATGCTCAAGGTAAACAAACTGTATCGGCCCGCCAGTGGCTTATCCTGATGGTCCGGGAACCAAAGTTTGCCAACCCCGCAATTATAGGGTCGGCTTATGAATGGGTCATAAAAATTTTCCATTTTTACTTATCCATCTTGGGGGGGTCAGCTTATAAATGAACGGGCTTATGATCGAGTATATACGTACTTTATTGTTCACGAAAACATATAAGAAAAGCAAATGGAGGAAAAAAGAAAAATCACAAATCTGCACAATCTATTGTGAGTGACATCATAAGTGGGTGGAATTTGGGAGGTACCACAAACAAAAAAAATAAAATAGAAATAAGTCAGCAAGGTGTCAAGCTCCAGGAACCCAACAGGGAATCAAACCCAAGGAGCCCAGAGTGCATGCATGACCATATTTTGAACACCTGCACAATCTTGTGTGAGCAGCATATAACTCTGGCAACTCTTCCCAGCACTGCATACATGAGCACTACGAGCTTTCACTCCATTTTGACC
This sequence comes from Chelonia mydas, assembly GCF_015237465.2. Lineage (NCBI taxonomy): Eukaryota > Metazoa > Chordata > Testudines > Cheloniidae > Chelonia > Chelonia mydas. The sequence continues at coordinate 195,492,923 of NC_057850.1, read as the reverse complement.
CCTTGTTTGCAATATCGCTCAGAAATACTTTTAAACAACAGTCAAGTAACTTCTAAATACATTTTGTACTTATACTAAATTAAAACTAAAATGAAGGGAGTTTTGGAACAGGTTTATGGACCATCTTGAAGGGTGAAACTCACAAAAGCAGCTACTTCTGTGAAATTCCACCCACGTCCAGTCAGAAAAACAGTGCCTTCACAGTTCTGAATCTGATGTGGAACTGGTCATAGTACTAGGTTCACATCCAGAGATTTGAATCCAGCCTCCACTGTCCCACACCAAAAATTCTAAATTATTCAGATTTGAGGTTCTGGTTTTAACTTCTCTATCAATATAACAGATCACTTGCATACATTTAAATTACACATATCACCTCACTTGAAAGTTTCCAAAAAGATACATTGTTGTTCTGTAGTAAACATAAGATACCAAAATACAAGATCAATTAACAAAGAGCAATTATAATATGAAAAGCAACTTCTAAGGTTTTGACACCAAGTTTTTCTCTCCCCCACTCATTTTTCGTGTGTTTGGCAGGATTTTTTTGCTTGCATGGGTATATTTTATTGATAGCTGTTCTGAGAAACTCTGGCAGAAAGAAACATCACAGAAACGCCAATGGAAAGAACCATACGCAGAGTTCCTAAAAAGAACTGCCCAACAAAGTCAACATTTCTCCAAGATCTAACTACCTACACGGTCAGTTGAAAAGAATTTGTAAAAAAACTCTGTAGTAGCAGTATCTGATGACTCCCAGAAGTGTTACATAACTATGTTGGATACCCAGTGCATTTTGCTGCCAAGGGATTATATGAGACACTTAATGACCTGTCTCAAAAATGTTACATTCACAACCAGACTCAATAGATTAGCAAATCTAATAGAAAAACTGATCCCACTGGCATTAGCTGCTCTTAGATGAGTGAAAAAGGAAAAATAGAAACGCAAAGCCCTTAATCTCTCATTTCAAAGTATTCTTTGAATATTATTTAACTGTAATATTCCTCTCAATGCCTTACAAAGGAAAGATACTTCTAGTAGACTGGAAAGTCTCCAATGAGACAAATAGGCAATGAGTCCTGTACCAGGCCACTCCCCCTTCCCTGTTCTGCAAGTTTCTTCTCTGGCTCTCACAAGGCTGAAGGAGACAAAAATAGAGCTTCGGAGGTATTTTTTCATGGTTTGTGTGTATAAAGAGATCTTCTGTACTTGAAGAGAATTTAATAGTAGAGACTTCATCTAGTTCCTGCATTGCTAGCTGTGAACCAGCCAATATTGTGGTTTTTTAAATTAAATCCATTGAGGAAAAAAAAGAGTCCTTCCTATCATAAAGGCATCTGCAGAGCTAAGGAGATTAGAAAAACCTCCAGAAGCTGAACAGCATCCTGAAAGAACACTTGTCAAGACTGGGGAGGCAATAGGGCTTTCAGTTTACCTCGATGAGTCAAGCAATCTTTAAAAGATAATGCAGCTTCTATTCTTTCAGTTAGGAAAGCCACACTCAGTGCATCTTCTGAATTATACACTTTTTCATGCAGGATTTGCATATTATTTTTTGCTATTCAATTTCAAAAGGTTTTAAAGCAAAATTAATGTGCTTCACTGTGAATACCAAGAATACCAAGAATATTCACTGTGAATACCAATTACAGCCCACCAAATGCAGAACAAAAAAACAAAGGACAGAATTAATTTGTGTGGTAATGAAGAATCTCCGTTTTTGAAACTGTAGTATCTTGGGGAAGTAAATCCAGGCAGGCACAAAAGTTAATGTTATTTTATGAGAGCAGCTCCATTAGTCTGCCCTCTACACTCTTAACAACTCATGTATTAGCCTGACTCTCAACAGTGCTGCAGGTCTGATGTTACAACTATAAACTGGCTTTATAGGGACACATCATTAGAGAAACAAAAAGCACCAATCATCTCTTAACCCTATGTGGCTCAGAGCAGAAAACTAATTCACACTTCTAAAAATCTTACATTCTGTCAGTTCTCTAGTTAATTTAGAATAAAAATCATTGCATGGAATTATTCATAGATATTATCAAATATTATCTACTGTTTCAGTTAAAGGAGCAGTACCATACAGCTAAAACACATTCTGTGTACCAGGAATTCTCACTAAAAAAAGCACAGTGGGTTCAACAGTACTTTTGCTGTGTAGACACTTGACCTTCTTCTCCACTCTCAGGCCCCAGTTTCACCCTGCTATTTACTCTGCCCAGCAGTGAAACTAACAAGAATGATGTGAATTTCAGTCACTATTTGCATGGTCTTGCAGGAGCATATTTTTATTTCAGAAACACCATGAATCAGTGTTTCCAAAATGAAGCTTTTGTGGAATTTCAATTTTGCTGGAAATTTTGTGGGTGGGAAATTGTTTGGGTTCAAATTTTGGCCAGCTCTATTTACCAGTACTAGAACTTTTGTATTTGTATGCAGGACATTCTTACAGAACAGTACAATGAAAGATAGTATAAGATGGCAGGAGAAGAAAAACATTGTCTGCTGATTTCTTCTTTTTAAATTGATGTTAGCTACAGAAATGGACTGACAGCTGAGGACCACTACCAAGGACAGTACAGGATAAGCCTATTAGTTCTATTTTCAAAGCTCGGGCTGTCAGTCCAGGGGGGTAGAGGGGTACTCCAGCTGTGAGCCTTGCATGAGACTGACAGCCAACAGGCGATGTAAGTAATACAGTACCTACACTGACAGTGTGTTGCCCTGTGCGTCTCGCAGAGGTGGAGTTATGAAGTCGATGTAGTGTGAGACTTACATCGGTAGGAGCTACATTATAGTATATATGCTTATAGAGTTAGGCTGACTTAAGTAGCCTTATATCGACCTAACTCTGTAGTGTAGACCAAGCCTAAGAAAGCACCATTCTCCCAGAGAGGCTACAAGTGGAATAGATACCTGATTAGACAAAAAAGCTTCTCAAAAATCCCAACAAAAACGACAGCTTTGAAAAAGGATTAGGTCTGTTTCACATGCTGTTCCAATGCAGTTTCAAACTTCCAGCATAACTCATTAGCAGGGAGAAATGCCAACAAGGTCTGAAGATTTCTTAAATCAAGATTGAAATAGCAGCATGAAAGAATCACCTTTAGCACTTTTTTAAAGCTTTAGCTGCAAGGTACAAATTCTATTGAATCATTTTAATAATAATATCATTGTGCAACTGCCTTATACCTGAAAACCTGTGGTGATTAAAGGTTGTCACTTTCCCCAATGATAGGCATTAACCAATCTCCTCCCATGGAATATATGGAACTGTTTTTCAACAAAGGCCAAGTCTGCAGTTGGTGTAAATAAGCATAGATTATGTACAGCAGCTGAAAGTTTGACTAAATTGGAATCACTGATTTTAACCAGCTGAACATCGGACCCATAAAGCTTAATATTTCAGTAACCAAATGCCAAGACAATTAAGTTTCATGCATTTTAAATATAATTGTTGGAGAAAGGGGGTTTTTTTAATGTAATTTTGGAACTGGAACAGTTCAGGCAAAATCCCCTTGTTGGTGACACAAAATACACATACTCCACTAACCATCAATATATTGTTCCTGAGTTCATAAGAAACCATAACAGCCTCTTGTTTGTACGATGAATCTGAGTCAAATATGCAATGTCTTTGTTTCTTATATAGAGTCTAACAGTCCACACAGGAAAGCTACAGAAACCAACTGTGTGTTATATACAGTAACAGTATGTATGTGAAAAATTAAGGTATCTGCTAACCTATGCTGTGCCACTTTCTGCCAAGAGCATGTGAGGATGTAATGTGGAGTTGATTGCGTGCAAGACTAAAAAAATACATACACTTATCAAGATTGTATCTTTGATTAATTCACTATTGTACCCCAGCATTATGGATGAATTATTAGCAACAGAAACTTCAGTGCTAAAATACAAAAGAAATAGAGGCACAACAACATCCAGCTATAACAAACAGTCACTATGATTAACTACTGTTTTAACACAGTATAGCTCACTTCTAGCAAACAAAGGATCTTATAGATTCATAGATTCCACGGCCAAAAGGGATCATTATGATCCTCTAGGCTAACCTCCTGCATAACACAGGCCATAGAACTCCCCCCCACCCCCCGCAAATAATTCTTAGCATCTCTCTTTCAGAACAACATCCAATCTTAACTGAAAAATGGCCAGTGATGGAGAATCCACCCTTACCTCAGTAAATTGCTCCAATGGCTAATTACTCTCGTAGTTAAGAATGTATGCCTTATTTCCGGTCTTAATTTGGTTAGCATCAGCTTTCACTCATTGGATCGTGGTATACCTTTCTCTGATAGATTAAAGAGCCCATTATTAAATATTTGTTCCCCATATAGATACATATAGGCTGTAATCAAGTCACCCTTTTCTTTCTCTTTGTTAAGCTAAATAAATTGAGCTCTCTGAGTCTATCACTATAAGGCATGTTTTGTAGTCCGTTCATCATCATCATGGCTCTTCTCTGAACCCTCTCCAATTTATCAACATCCTGGACACAGTATTCCAGCAGTTGTCACACCAGTGCCAAATACAGAAGTAAAATAACCTCTCTACTCATATTCAATATTTCCTTGTTTATGCATCCTAGGATTGCATTAACTCTGACTAGTGTCAAACCGGGAGTTCGTGTTCAGCTGCTTGTCAACCAAAACCCCCGAGTCTTTTTCAGAGTCACTGCTTTCCAGGATTAGAGTCCCTCATCCTGTAAGTATGGCCTGCACTGTAGAAGTATACATTTACATTTAGCCCATATTAAAAACCATCTTAATTTTACGAGGGATTCAGCCTATCTCCATATATGTTCATTCAGGGCTCTGTCCTTGACAATCAGCAAAGTTTGTGGAGATTCAAGGTCATCTTTTCTGTTAGAAAAGAATTCCCAGACCCTGTGCTAAAGTAACTGCAACTGACTTCCTGCATGTGCTTATAGCAAAGAAAAGTGGTTCTCTAAAAGCACTCTCTCATTATAATATCACAAATATAGAATCATGGAAACAAGGGAATGGGAAAGACCTTGTAGGCCTATGTCATGGCTACAAGGCTGCTTGCACTTATGCACTTTCTGGTCTCTCTGTGCACCTCATCAGTTATTAGACCCCCACACTCTGACAGGTTTTAGGATTTTGCAATTAGATCTGGATACAGCACCCTATCTATACCAATTGCTTGTTACTGTACAGGTCTGACTGGATATCTGCATCTCTTCCCTTTGGGAGCACAGGGCCAGTGATATACAGTGACTAACAACCGTCCTAAAACAAATAGATTTATCTAGCAAATGGAACAAAACATTAGAAAAAGTTATTTTAAAATGACAGACACCCTACACACATTTTGGCTCATCTAATGTTACACTTCACCGCAAGCTAAATTAGATGGGCTCTACTTTTGAGTTACAGAAGAAGCCTCGTTTACATTCTTGTAGAAAGCCTGAGTACTCATGGGACCCAGCCTGGGCTCTGTTTGCCTTCGAGACAGAGTGCACCCCTGTCTGTTTTCCCTGCCTCAAGGAAACTTCCTTTCTCAAAGCTCCTCTCTCCTTGTTTGTGTCTGACCCCCATGACCATAATTTGTGAAGTCTTCCTTTTGCCTAGGACTGTTTTTTTCCCAGTTTGCCAGCCTGGCTAAAGAACATGCCCCGTGACGTTTCCTTCATTGTTTGCCATTTAGACCCATTCAGCCTCAATGGCTTGCAATCACAGTCTTGTGTCTGTGGGGGCATCTGCCGAAACCATTTGCTCCCTCCAATGCACCATCTCAGAAATCTTATACAAAGACCATATTTTGAGGTACACAATATACATTGAGAAACCGCCATATTCAATCACAGCCTAATTTGCAAAGGTGCCTAAATTTGGGTTTAAACAGAGCCCATGACATTCCACATACACATCACTCGTATATATTTTTTGCAGACTGAATGAAGCTCATCCCTTCCCGGAGGGCCAGCTCAAGGCCAATTCAGCACTCAAAATACTACCATAAACCTCAAAATATGGTTTAAGTGGGAAATCAGTGGTGCATGGCCCTCATGCTAGTTGTCTGTGCAGGCATGAGTTTCATTGTAGGTGCATGCAGCTGACTTCATGTACATACACAAAGCCTATTTGCACTTCATTTCTATGCGAAATAAAAAAGCGATACAGTGCAATAGCTAAATGCACACATTTACATGCACACAAGTTCGGGCCATGTTATGAAAGTTTAGCCTGCTAGATTGTCTGTTCCATCATTGTGCCAACGCAAGACTGTTTCCTCCATTACACATTCTAGTTCTATGGGATCCAAGCAATACAATTTCTACTTCTTCCTTTGGCAAGCTATGTCATAGAATCATAGAGCATCAGGGTTGGAAGGGACCTCAGGAGGTCATCTAGTCCAACCCCCTGCTCAAAGCAGGACCAATCCCCAACTAAATCATCCCAGCCAGGGCTTTGTCAAGCCTGACGTTAAAAACCTCTAAGGAAGGAGATTCCACCACCTCCGTAGGTAACCCATTCCAGTACTTCACCACTCTCCTAGTGAAAAAGTTTTTCCCAATATTCAACCTAAACCTCCCTCACTGCAACTTGAGACCATTACTCCTTGTTCTGTCATCTGCTACCACTGAGAACAGTCTAGTTCCATCCTCTTTGGAACCCCCTTTCAGGTAGTTGAAAGCAGCTATCAAATCCCCCCTCCCTCTTCATTTCTGTAGACTAAATAATCCCAGTTCCCTCAGCCTCTCCTCATAAATCATGTGCTCCAGTCCCCTAACTATTTTTGTTGCCCTCCACTGGACTCTTTCCAATTTTTCCACATACTTCTTGTAGTGTGTGGGGCCCAAAACTGAACACAGTACTCCAGATGAGGTCTCACAAATGCCGAATACAGGGGAATGATCAGGTCCCTCTATCTGCTGGCACTGCTCCTACTTATACAGCCCAAAATGCTGTTAGACTTCTTGGCAACAAGGCACACGGTTAATGCATTTCCAGCTTCTCGTCCACTGAAACCCCTAGGTCCTTTTCTGCAGAATTGCTGCCTAGTCACTCAGTCCCTAGTCCGTAGCAGTGCAGACGGTCACGGTCAGCAGTGTCATGGTCTAATAGATCTCAGAGCCCAATTCCATAGTTCTGTAGGAATTTTGGCTTATTAAAAAGATTGCAGGATTGGGTCCAGTGTTAGAAAAAACTCTTGATAGTCTGCCTGAATTTTCCCTGTTTTAATTTCATCCCCCTACTCCTTATATTAGAAAAGCTATTTCAGAATTGTGATATCCTGACCCCTTTAAACGTTTGAGCATGCCCTCCAGCCCCAATGCAAAGCCTCACTTTTGTGTTAGTTTCAGTTTTGCTACAGAACTATAAAGGTTTTCACAGCAGCTACCTGTGCTTAAATGAGCTCTTCTGTGTCTGTATCTCCTTCTCTGCTGGGTCCAGATACAACGAACTACCTAAAAAAAATGGAATTTAGGTCCATGGCTATGGTATCAAGCCACACCTTTATTTTAGGAACTCTAACAACAAGTTGCTATTTAAAAATGCATCTCTGGGCTAAGTTCCATTTAGGTACAGATACATAATAACAGGACAAATCCCTTTTAATAGTAGACTGAGGTCTTCCAAGTCTATGCAACCATTACAAGCATACCATTCTAGTAGAAGGAATACTAGTTTGACAGTAGGACAAAAAAAGAAACAAAAAATCATTTGCATGGGATAGGACCTTGGGAATATATGATTGTGTTAAGATACATTCAAAACTTTTTTGCTGATGCTTACAGGAAGAAATAAATCTTTCCCAACAGGATAATTAAAAAAAAAATGAAAATTTGACATCTGTTCTTTTAAATTATCCAAATAGTGAAGGTTTCTGATAGTGCCTCTCAAAGTTCAGTTTGCACAAGAATTGAGTTTTCCTCTTGGCAAAAGCCTTATTTTCAGCCTCTTTGGAAGTATTAAACATTTATATTTGTCACTCCACTTCTCCAGCAGGTGATGAACTGAATAGTTCCAGTCTTTGTATATAAACTACCTAATGTTCTGGGGTGCATGACCTGAGACAATCATAGAACTCTAAAAGATTGAAAACTAAGGCTAATGCAGCATTCCTCATTACGCTCAGGGACTAGAGACTTTAAATATAAACCATAAACTATGAAACTAGACCTAGAAAGATAAAGCTAAATTTAAAAAGAATTATTTAACTAACACAGTAAGAGATTGACAGGTGAAATTACATGCAAGCTGTCTATACTTCCTGCCTGGTTTCTCCTATAACACAAAATGAGTCACTTCCTTTAAAATTAAATATAAATGTATATAATTATACCAACGTGGCCCTTCTCAGGGCCATATAATTACATTGTTTTAAAACACAGATCTACCCCTGAAGTCCAATGGGAGTTCTTCAAATGTTTAGCACAAGATAGCCCTGGATCTGTGTACAAGAAGTCACAAATGTCTCTTCTTGACATTTAATCGGTTATGTGTAAAACAAAGACATTGTATTACATTGTAACAGTGTTATTGTGAGAGCTCTAGAAGCTGTGATCTAATGTGTTCTGCAGCTGTTCATTAGGTCAAAAGAACAAAGCCTGAATTGAGATGAGGACTTTAAATAGCCCTATTTAGTTAGTCGCTAGCCAAATTACCTTTTATTCTCCTTTAAAAAAATGTATGGTGAAACCACTGCTGAGGATGAGAAGCACTGCAAGAGCCAGTAACTGGAGGGCTTCAAGCTGCGAAGTTCAGGAACTTTAAAGAATTAGAGAATCATTAAAGAATTGGTGATACCACTGAAAGCAAATGAAATTACTATCTATCATGCTATCTATTTTTAATCTGACTTCAGTGTGAAGATGAGAAGTCTGATATGGGCTACATTACTTCAAATTGTTGCAAAGGAGGTATTCATTAGGGGCTGCACTATGCCATTTAAGCACATTTCAGGGTGAAATGGAGCTGCAATCCCTCCCTGGTGAAGCACAGGCTGTACACTCTCTTCTACACCCCTTTGCGCAGTTTACTCCCCTGCCCTCTGCAGCTGGCCAGCTCTGACCTCAGCAAAATCTAGTCCAGGATGAGGAACACCACCACAAATGAAAGACAAAGCATCTCTCAAACACGCCTTTGTTTCACACTGTTCCATAGGTTCAAATCCCGCCAGCCTGGACTAGCCCTTTATCTTTCTCAATGGGATAAATTGAGTGCCATTCAGCTTAACATGTGATGACTCTTTAGTGAAACCTAGAGGTCCTAGCTCCTTTGTGTGGATATTAATTGCAAGGCACTTTTAATTTTTAAGAGAATGGATTTACTTTAATGTACTTGGCCAACAATTTCCACTCTCCAGCCCAATTTGTGCAGCGTAACATGTATACCATTCGATTTCTGTTTTTCATGGGTGCTACATGTAAAGTATGTTGGAACTTTACTTCTGGCCAAAGTTTTCAAACTTTAGGTAGCTAAATTTAGGCCCTCAAGTCCATCTGACAGTACCTAAAGATCACCCACTCGTCAAAGCTTGTGAGCAGCCACAGTTCCTATTAATTGTATTGCACAAACCTTGGTCCTGCCTCAGCGCAGGGTACTAGACTAGAGAACCTCTCAATGTCCCTTCCAACCTTACATTCTATGATTCTATGAAAAATAGGCCAATTATTTAGGTGCTTAACTTTATTAATCTACCTTTACAAGTTTTGGCCTGTATCTGAATTTGCTAGTATGAACAACACTCACTTTCAGACTGTGTTAATTTGCAATAGCCAGGTATTGTAACTATGAGTTTTCTTAAAGCCACTACACATTGCTGATAAAGATAGCTCCTCTTTAAGTATCAATGGCAGGTAATACAGTAAAGAATAGACAAGGACACAATTCAACAAGTAATGCAACATAATATAGTTACAAGGCAGATTTTAATTAGGTAGTTTATAAGGGTGAACATGTTGCAGCACTCCAGCAATTTTAATTCTGGCTGGTTCCCTTTTTACCCCCTTATTTAAATGTATTTTTCAAGGATAAACAATTGTTTCCACCTATTGATCCTGAAGTTATGAAGCCAACCGCAGCAGTAGTCTAATCAAAAATGCAAACTGCAGCAGCACTAACATCTGAGATGCATATCCCATAAAGAATCCAACAATATACCAAGGGAGAGAGAAGTTTTAGTGAAAATAGAAAAAAAGAGCCAATCTATCATTGTTCATCAAGTATGTTATCTCATCAGTCCCAGAAAGTATAGATATCATAATACAACATAAGATATACCCTGAGCAGAAAATGGTGCAGTGAAGAGAGGGAGTATAAGCAGTTGTTTCTGCTTGTGAATTGTCTGTCTGTGTCAAAAATAGCCAATAGGGGGTCCCCATTCCCTTCCCCTAAAAAAAAAGAAAAGTCACTTTTTGTCTGAGATGAACCAAAGTTTCAGCCCTAAAGGAAAATCCTTTGGAAGGTTATAAGCAGAAGAAAAGAAGACCTGGGGTTATACAGTAGGGAAAGAAAAGATTAATTACTCTATCATGTTCCCCGCTAAGCACACACTGACAAGAAATAATACTGTAACATTTTCCCCAAGTTCTTTTATAAACTCTTTCCTTGAATTTCATCCCCTTGGGTGAGATTCATTGCTAAGCATAGGGCCAATACAAAACCTATATACCACTTAAGTGCCTGAGGGATTTAGCAGGACACAAATGATACATTGCTCTAGTACTGTACATGGGTGAATTTTCCCCTCTCTGGTTGGTTTGCATCTTTCCAAGGCTGAGCAGCAACAAACGTATTAGTTCCCTCATGTCACTGTCATGATTTATGAGCACAGTTCCATTTTATTAAAGCAGCACTAGAGCAGGTCATGGAACAATTCTATTATCAGAAAGTTTGATTACCCTCAACATTTTATGGTTTCTATGTGCAATCCAGAAGCCACTAAGACAATTTCACTCTTTACAGAAAGGGGAATTTGAATCTGATTGAGATGTTCTCATTATGTGAGTAAATTCTATCAAACTGAACATGCACCATGCTAATTCTTCTTGTCTTCCCCAGTCTTAGTCCCATGTGAGTCAGCAATAATTAGGTAGAGAAATTATTAAACTATACAGCCATAAATCTTAACATTGTGTTTATCTCACCATTTCTAGAAAGACTTTGCAATCCTCATGTCACAGTTCAGGGCAACTGCACCTGTATTCTCCCTCTGCAATCCCTCGAGGGCACCCACTCTACGCTCCTGGCTCCTCAGCCATCATCACATCCTTCTCCCTCATGACCTGACCTTTTCCAGGCTCCACAGTTCCCTGCCTACACTGTGATATTCTCAGCAAGCCAGACTGCCTCAACAGGCAAGAGTAGTTGCCTTGCTTTCTCCCTGAGGGCTATGAACAGCTGTAATTGCCAGCAGTTACAAGTCACCATACAGCTCTTTCTAAGCGAGCACATTTATTCTTAAGGTGAAAGCATTACAGAGAAAACAGATTGAAGACAATAAAACAACCTACATGCTTGCTAATAAGATTAGCAGAGATCACCTCCAACAAGGGATCTGGTAAGAGTCAATCCTTCAGCCCCCTCAAAAGGGGTTTTTCTGTGGTTACAAATTCATAACCACCTTTGCTTAGAACTTGCATAGTTGGTCTTTCCTTTATTGGGCCTTTGATTTGGTTGGGCCTTTATTCCTTTGAGCCTTTGATCTTGATATTCCAGGAACAGGTAACAGCTTCTTAGGGTGTAGCTTCAAAAGACTAGGTTTTTGTATAACTGGAAGAGGGGAATGTGCATTCATTTCCCCCTAGAGATTCCCCAGGCAAACCACTTCACACTGTTTGTCCCAGAAGTCCATCCTTGTCTGGTACATTGTTCAATACAGTCCTTTGAAGTTCATAACACTTCCCAAAGTTTGCATCACATGTCCACCCTTGAGAGGTTACATACAATCCCAGCCCACTATCATGTATAATCTTTGCATTTAATACAATGGACTCCAAAGATACTTAAATTTAATTCAATAAGGCTTCTCAAGGATATTGTAGGAAGTTCCCATATCTGTCACACCTCATTCATGTTTAGTACCTTGCTACTTGAAAACTGGCATTGAAATCAATGGGACAACTGCCATAGTTTAGTAGTAAACATGAGTTACAAGTCTTGTTAATCTGTAGTCTATTGTAACTTTTTACAACCAACTGTGAAGTAAGCCATTTTATAGAATGTGTCTCAGACACAGGTCCCAAATTTCCATCCACTACATGCACCGAAATCTCAGTGACTTTATGAAAGATTTATATACAGAGCTTTTGCCAGCTCAGCACCTTGCCAAGTAAAACCTGTGTTCTGATGCCACAAAATGTCTTCTGATTCAAACCTGGGGTCATCACTGACTACTGGGAACACACATTGAAATGGACACCCTAAATCAATTAAAACATTTAATAACAGGGCTACAGAATTTCAACAAAATGCATCTCCCATTGAGATTGCCCGTTTGGATCACCTGCTTAAAGTTTCAATTCCACCAATGCATCAGACCCCTCTACAATAATGCTCCTATTCCAATTCAGACTGTTATCTCCTTTGTAATTATATTGTAAAAGAAAAGTATTATAGAAGCCGTTCAATGAATTTATAGTCAAATTTTATTCTTAAGGGACTGCTAGTATATGTGGCTATGGTTATGGCAATAAAGATAGATATTTATTTTAAATCAGGATATTATATAGCCTCCATTCCCTGGACCTGAATAATATACTTCCAAACCATCTTGTTTTTATGGCATAACTGTTTCCTTCCTTCACAATCTCCACGAAGCATCAGAGTCACTCGCCAGAGATATTAAGAGCCAAATTCTGCCCTTCGATGCATGCATTCTGCCCTTGGTTGCTTCAGTGGCATCAGTGGGTCAGTTCACGGCTATGCTTGGAAACCCATGATATCAAAGGGCAAATTTCGGCTGTGAAGTATTTAACTCATTACTAAAGTCAAATTATGTGCAGCCAAAAGATCATATACAGCAGCTACTTCCCTAGGCAATGAGATTTCAAAAAAGCAGCTAATTTTGCCTTTGCAATTGGAAGCGTTACACTGTGAAACGATCATCTGGTATCATTAGCTGTTACCTTGTGCTCCAATTGTTTTACCCTACCTGTTAAGTCATAAACCAAGACTGTAAATTCTTTGAGACAGGGACCATCTTATTACATGTGCTAGGCACTGCACATACCTATAGCTCTGATCCTTAATAGGGGCCGCTAGGCACTACCACAATACAAAAATCCAACAACTTCAGAATGAATGATTTTACATCCCAAGATAAACTGCACTTGATTCTACCAGAGTGTTTTATTTTTTGTCTCACTTTAGAGCTGGTTCTTTCACTTCAAATGATCACATGAAGTGCTAAGTCCAAACATCTGCAACACTTTCCTTTTAATTTTTGTTCCCTTTCTTATTCAAAGTAAATTGATAGAAAAATCTTCAACTTAAATCAAGCCAGATATGCTTCTTAATTTACTCCATTCAAATCTTCCATAATCTGCTCCCAAAACTGAGTTAGCTCTTTATGTTTTGCAAGCATAAATATTCTCCTACCTAATTATCCTTTAATGGTCTGAAAATGAGCGCTGTTTGCACATAATCATGAAATGGAATGGGCAGAGCAGACGCACAATTTTTTTTATCCAGTGCTTTTTTTCTGAGCAACTAGAAGTCTCAATGGAAACACATTCAAAAGGGGCATTTTGGTTGCTCCCAGCCAGGATGACACTTTATATCAAAACGTGTTTTTGAAAGCAGCTCATTATTGAATATACACAAGCCCAGAAATATGCAGTGACCACAATGGCTTTTATAAAAACGGGTTCTATTCCAATTTGGCCATAATATACAACAGTCAAGGCTTTCTGCCGAGTCAGATCCTAACATCCTTACTCCAATGAACTTCCAATGACTTTAGTGGGTGTTTGCATTATGAAAACTGAGAGCCCAATCCACCAGAAGTCCACTGGCATCAATGAACTCCTTACATACAAGTCAGTAGCATGTAAGGGTTTGTAGGATGGCCCTGAGTGAGGACTTCAGGACCGAGCCCATTCAGAGGGAAAGCAATATTGCCAAGCAATCTAGTTTCAAAGTTACAGTTGTGTAAGATGTACTCCTGTTATCAATAGTCACAGAACAGGTCACTCTTTATTAAATTATCAGCAAAGAATAACATTGAAAAAAAATAGCATTTCTAGTATAGCTTGTTATCTTGTGTGCTTCTAGTCCCCAGCACCCTCCCACAGCTGGTCCAACGGGGTGGTTTTGGTATCTTATGCAACTCATTAGATACATACATTGTCAAGTGATACAGAGCCACGGGAGAGTAATGTGGTCAAGGAGCTCTACTCACCACCAGCTTGACAACGGTGTTCAAGGCTGCGTCCTCCTTCTCCCCGGCATCTGATCCAGAATCTACAATCTGTAAGACACATGAAATATGGCAGGTTCATAAATTTTCCTGTCAGACATACAAAAAGCCTGTGGTAGGAGCTGTAAATATCAGATATCATTGCCTCCTTCCCGAGAAACTAAGAAGGTGCTAAGAATAATTAGTAGCACTGTGGTGTTGGCATTTTCTCATAAAGCACTCCCCACTTGTGTTTTCTCCAGAGGGTTCTGTACCAGAGTCATTAAGTACTCAGATAGCGCACCTCATTTTCTCCTTGCAGCCTCTCATTGGGGCTGGATATCTAGCATTATGACTGCATCCATAGTATGGCATGATTTAGGAGAGGAACTCACCATACTCAGTAATCAAAGTAGCAGCCGTGTTAGTCTGTATTCGCAAAAAGAAAAGGAGTACTTGTGGCACCTTAGAGACTAACCAATTTGCTTGAGCATAAGCTTTCGTGAGCTACAGCTCACTTTTATGCATCCGATCAAGTGAGCTGTAGCTCACGAAAGCTTATGCTCAAATAAATTGGTTAGTCTCTAAGGTGCCACAAGTACTCCTTTTCTTTATACTCAGTAATGACTGCTTTACCTACCCCAATCTGGCTCTTTAATGCACTGAGTAAATGTGGTTCTTACTGCTTCTCTTTCCTGCTCTCTTTTTTTGTTGTTGTTGTTGTTGTGTACAGTTTTGTATCTTCATTTGTCCTCTCCTCCCTCTTCCTATGTTGTTTTGTTTTTTGTTCTTTCAGTTAGTGTTTGCATCTCTTTTCCTGGCCAGGCTCCATTTAAAATCCCCCAACTTTACCAGCATTTTCATTGCCTACTATGTAAGGCTAGCTTGCCACGCCTTTGAACAGAGAGGTCCAGAGCTGCATGATTCCAGGGTAAACTCACACAATCCCACCTTCCGGCCTTCAGTACGCAGGAGGAATGCACGAGCTGCACCATCCTTTGGGTTTGCTCTCCCCAGCACTAGTAACTAGCAGAGCCCAGGGCCGGTTTAGGGCATAAACTGTACAAATACATACTGTTAGCTGCTCATAATGACTACATCAGAATTTCAGCCTGCCTTTTACAAAAGTATGTTTCTAGTCCTCCTGGTTGAAAAGACAAGCTTGAAAATGTGAACTGGTGCAGCAATATTTGCCTGAGTCTGCAGATAGCCTGAAACAATATCTCTGAGAATGGTAATGGCACCATTCATCTTACTGGAGTGTTAACTCAGACTCACTGCTCTAAGGGCTCTCACCAACACCATCTGAGTAGAGAACTCTGGGAAGAAAGGTCCTTGCTGCCACCATGGCTCCTGAGTCCTGTGCTTGGATGAATGAGGATGAGTCCTCTGGAAAGCACCCAACCCATCTAAAGATAATGAGTGGTGGACTGGTGAGGGGGGAAGCCCAGCATGCCCTTAGAGGAGACTCCTTTTGCCACCCCAAGGAAGTGTAAGGCCATAACATATGACCATGGTGTGATACAGGGCCAAAGGATGCCCTCTTGTGAGGATATGTCTATGGCCCCAGATTGCTTGAGTTCAGCTTCTCAGAGCCTGTAGGAAAGGAGTCGGTTGTCTCAGACCATTTCCTAGCAGACAGGTTTGTTTCAGAAAAAGCTATTACCACACTTCCACCCTCAGCGGAGAAGCCAAGGATGGAATGAGACCCTGCGGAATAAAACAGATCTAAGCCACATCCACACAGCAGAATGCAGGCCTTTCACACTTCTGCCCTTGCTGCAGATAAATAATTTCATTTTCTAGGCTGTCAGTCTAGCACTTTTCATCAGCACTAATGATTCATTATTTCATCACATCATCAATCACTTCCCCACCCACAGAGTCTGATTACTTACATGTGACAGGCTAGGCAATAGGTTCCATAACAACGTATTCATCATATTGTTTTAAAAACAAAACGTTATCCAGTAGCATGATAGAAAAAAATATATATTGCCCCATTTAATATGTGTATCTAGGGCTTACCTTGATACAGCAATGTACTACAGTGGGCAGTTACCCAGCTTCTTTCTGTGTTCATGCCCATGTAGGACACTGCTAAGTCTTCCCTCCCCGATATTACTTTCCCATCATGCATATAAAAATATTTCTGAAGAGCACTTCTCCCCATGCTTTGAAATGCACCAGAGTGCTCCAAATGGCAGGTATTTTTGAAAGATGTCCTAGAGCAGAGATCCCATTGGAGACCTTTGTCAAACAAGTTAGATACTGGGGGAAATTGTGAATATTATTCAGGAAGCAACATTCCCAGTGAAAGTGGTTGTCTCACTCCTTGATGTAGAATGTCTTAATGAAGTCATTCGAGAACCCCTCCCTCACTCTCCTGTATGCTAACAAATGAGAGATTTGAGGTTGAAAACACAGGCTTATGGGGACTTTGCATATCATCACTGACTTGAAGACAGGTGTTGGTGAGTAGACAGAGAATCACTGGGCACAGGAGTTTCCTTTCAGACATACATAGCCTAAACTCTAAAACAGAGGAGCCCAAACTGTAGCCTGTGGACCGCTGTTGGGGCCATGGAGAACTGGTGTAATTGACCCCTGCTTGGCCAAAAGCAGGGTTTGAAATGGGAACCCTCAGCACTAGAAGCAAGAGCCTCTACCACTTAATCTAAAGGATGATGAGTTTGAGCCCAAACTGATTGTAATCAAATAGACTACCATTGACTTTAATGGGCTTTAGATCAGCCTCGAGACCCTCCAGCTGGCAGCTGTAATAGACTTTGGGTATGTCTACATCGCAGCTCGGAGTGAGCCTCCCAGCTTGGGTACACAGACTGGCACTAGCAGTGTGCTAAAGCAGTTGTGTAGACACTGCAACTCAGGCACTCAAGTCTAGGGAGTTAGAAGGCCATACCCAGAGCAGGTCCATCCTGTGCACTGATGAGGCAGGAGTCCTGTGGTAAAATCAGTATGTGATCATGTAATTAAAGACTGTAGCATGATGCATACGCACAGGACGGCCAAATACAGGTTGCAAAGGCAGCCTTAAATCTGGCATTTCCTAACTTGAGTGTTTGACTTTGCAATTTTAATAATGTTCCATTAAGGTATTTTTTGTGGGTGTAATATTACACTGCTGCTTTTCTTAACTATGGACTTTGTGAATGCAATACAAAAATACTCACTATGCAAGTACTATGTAGTCAATCAATTTGTGAATCCAATGGTCTTTGAATTCATTGTAAATCTAGCTTTGCTTTAACAGGTATGGGGTCAGTCCGGTCATTTGCAATTTCAAACACCAGCCCAT
The DNA here is from genome assembly GCF_015237465.2 of Chelonia mydas. Lineage (NCBI taxonomy): Eukaryota > Metazoa > Chordata > Testudines > Cheloniidae > Chelonia > Chelonia mydas. The sequence goes on along the minus strand of NC_057850.1, from coordinate 195,475,204 downwards.
TAATCTCAATAAAATGTCTTGGCATAAGGGAGTAAGAATGCCTGAATAAAGCACAGCAGGCATTGCTGCTCTGTCTCTCACATTGAATCTCTCAAAGGAATCGTGAATGGATTCACTTGGAACCGTGCTTTGCTCAGCCACTTCTACCTTTGCCTCTGCCTTCACAGAGGCTGTGCTTTTCTCAGCTGCTTTTACAATTTTCTCCTTCCTGGGCAGGTTTAGAAGATGACAGAAAAAACAGACTGTATTGAATAATCAATTAAAAAAAATTTTAGCCGACAGTATTTTAGTTGAATGAAAATCTATCTTTGGTTTGTTTATCACTCTGCTAGAAGCCATAGTTACCCGATAGCTGTTCTCTTATGATCACAGACTTCCTCCACAAAATTATAGAAAGAGATGTAGACCTTCCACATGTACTGTAACCACCTTTAAGAAGCAAGCAACGGAGTCCCCTCCAAACACCACTTGAAACATATTGTAGATCATAGGATCAGCCCAATCTATATTAAAACATTAAACATGTGTTATTTATTATCAGTGTCTGAATCAGTTCTTGTGAAAGGAGCTGGACTGACAGCCTTTAAGAAATAGGTCCTCCACTCAGGTACAGAACACACACAACGGCAAAGATGTTGGATCATATTAAAGAAGTTCTATATTAAAATCACAGATGAGTTTGATTCCCCATAATTAGTAATACCCTAAAATTTAAACCCTTGATTTTTGGTCTCTTGTTTTTACTGTTTCTCTCCCTCTCTGTGTGAAACTTGCAAGCTGCTAATTGTGTTAGTAATCCTAAGACAGAGTCTGTTCTCAAAGCAATACTTTGTAACAACAACTACTCAAACAGAGACTCCCCGCCCTTTTGTTGTATTCATCTCGCTTTGTTAACAATTGTGATTAAAATAGAGATAGAGGATGTATGTGGATGGATGCTTGGTGTGGATAATAAATGAATGATCAGGGAGGTGCCAGCCTAAGAATCCAGTCTCCATCGGCCAAAGTAGGTGTCAAGTGGAAACAACCAGAGGACCCCCAGAGGGCAGACTGGAATCCACCCAACAGCCTCAATGATGGGATAACCAAAGAACAAGATAACATCTGGCAGCACGGAGCAGTCAGGAATGTGCCATCTGCTGTTTGATTAAGCAACAGCATGATGAAGCAATTCCCATAGACTGGCATAGGCATAAATTCCTATAAAAATGGACTCCAGAAACTGAGAACTTTGGGGTCTGATTCTGCAAACCAACTTCCAGGAGCGTCAGATGTGCATCTGACAAGGCCCTGCTCCCTCCTTGTGTCCAGGCCACCTGGCCAGTGGCTTGGCACGAGCAACTCTAAGGCTGGTAACTATGATAACAACCTTGCAGAACCTGTGTGTGTGTGTATATGAATGAATGTGTGAATAAATATGAAATTGAATGGAATGTTATAGCTGTAACTTACTTGATTCTTGCTTACTATGATTCCTTCTGTATTCACAATAAATGTGGCATTTTGCCTTATTCCCTTTAATAAGATCCTGCTGGTTTTTATTTTATTGGTATAACAAAGATAGCTAGCTTCACGCTACCCTGCCAAAGTGTCTCACCTGAAAGGATCACCTTTAAAGGTTGGAGCATAGTTCAATCTATTCAGCCCTTGGCCTCTCCTCAGAGTCTGTCAAATAATGCTAACCGTGCTTCTTTGTGGTGTAGACCGGTTGTCCATTGGGAACTGAACTGAAGCCATAACCTTCATTTCACAGGGGTTGTTGCACAGGTATCAGAGGTCTGTCAGATACAACACATCACTACCACTCCTCCCATGAGGGACCTGAAACAGCTGATACTGAAATAGAGATGTCACTTGTTGAACCAAAAAGCCATTTGTCCTTAATGGATATACCAGGAAGTTCTATTTGCCCATTAAGACTAAACCTTCCTCAGGAGACATAATTGCCTGATTTCCTATGATTGTTTCTACTACCTTTGGATTTGCCATCCATCAAATGCCCTAAATAGGTAGCCATCAGTGGCTAATTGAGATTAAGCCTGCTGTCTAACACTTCCAGTGAGTCTTACAGGAATTAATGTTGTATCCAGTTAGGTACAGACAGCTAGCCCAGTTAGCATTTGTAAGGTTTTGTCTACGCTTGAAATGCTGCATCTGTGCTGGTGTAGTGCATCCGTGTAGACACTACGTACACTGACAAAAGGGGTTCTCCCACTGTCATAGGTAATCCACCTCTACCAGAGGCAGTAGAAAGGTCGACCTAGTGCTGTCTACATGGGGACTTAGGTCATTTTAACTATGTCACTCAGTGGTGTGGATTTTTCACACCTCTGAGCGACATCGCTGGGTCAACCTAACTTTTTAGTGTAGATCAAGCCTAAGTTTGTTCCTAGGTAGTTTCTGGACTCAAGGCCATCTAGGAACAAACTTACAAACGCAAACTGGGGTAGTTATCTGTACCTAGCTAGATAAAACAACTAAGTAATCTCGACATGTGAAAAAAACACTGATTCAGAACAACTTGCTCTTGTTCCAATAGAAAAGATTCCTGGCTGGTCAGAGGGAGGAGTGGGGTATGGGCTAAAGCTACTGAATCTGAATTCAGAGCCAGATTCCAAATACCCAAAATTTGGGGCTCGTTAAGCATCAAAATTCTGCATCTAGTGTGCTGAAACATTTGCAATAAATGGTTCCAGTTGCTGAAACCTCCTCCCTCTCTCTGAAATTAGCTGCTGTTTGCATCTGAGGTTTTGGCTCAGAAAAGAGGGAGACCCACCCATCACCTATGGCTTAAAGGGGTTGTTAATCTACAGTGTCCTGTTCATACTTTATTGACAATTGCCGTTGGAAAATAGCTCCTGTGGAGCTGAATTGGGGCTTTTCTCCTTTTCACCATCCCTGTTGTATTGCAGCAACGGCAACCCTGATCACCGCTGAATTCCATGTAATTTGACACACTGACCTGTTGTTACATGTCCTGTTTTCTCAGAGTATACATAATAAAAGGTCTGACATTGTAAAAATAATTCACACCACCATAGTAATAAAAGAAAATGTTACAAGCATTAACTCTGCCGAGTAGAAACAGAAAACAGGTTATGTCTGTCTCCTAATCTAAAGAACATCTATAAAGATGCAAGTGGTCTGGAAACAATAGAGGGTAAATCATAGAAAGAGAAATGGAGCTATGGCAATTTAGACCAACTGGGCATCTGCCTCCAAGAGTCCCCGACTGGACTAACTCTAGTTCTTGCCACTGAAGAAAGTTAAACTGAATCAGCTTCTCCTCCCAAAAAGAAAAGGAGGACTTGTGGCACCTTAGAGACTAACAAATTTATTTGAGCATAAGCTTCCGTAAGCTACAGCTCACTAGAAAGAGTCCAGTTACTAGTGAATGTGTCCACACCACATACCCAACAAAAATTGAGATAAATTGGCACCTGTGACCCAAGAACCCCTGTCATAAGGGTACAGGGATCCCCTGGGTTCACTAAAAGAATATTGTGTGAGGTCTCTAATGAAAGTCTGTGTCACACTAGCCATCGTAACTATTGTGAGATGTATGTACAGAAAATCTGTGAGGAGTTATCTATAGATACAACAAATTATGTTCTCTAGGGTTGTAGATAAAAGAAGTCACTCAAAGGAACCGTGTCTTGAGACCAACTTCTCAAAGCTCTGTAATCCGCTTTGGATTCAGATTACAGAGCAGGGAGGTGGGAGACACTTAGCTCCATGGTGGACCATTGTGTATTGTATGTCATACAATAGAAGTCTATTAGGATTCTAAGTCAAATGTTAATGAACAGCTGGCAGAGACTTGAGAAGGAAGCTAACAAAACAAGGTAAACGGTGGGGGAGGGGAAGAGAGAGAGGGAGAAGGGACTCTATCTTGAGGTGAACATCAAAGGTGTGCTCTGGTATATTTGGGTATACAGAAAGATAGCCTGGCATTCTTTCAATCTCCAAGGACAAGCGGGCAGTAGACATGATCTTATGAGAAGGGGTCTCTGCCAAATTGCTTGAAAATGATGGGGAAAGAAGTTGGGATAAGTTATCTTGTAGGACAGTGGTTCTCAGTCAGGAGCCTGAGGCCCCATGTGGGGCAGCCAAGCAGGTTTCAGGGTGGCCGCCAAGCAGGGCCAGCATTAGATTTGCTGGGGACCAGGGCAGAAAGCTGAAGCCCAACTGCAGGGGGCTGAAGCTCAGGGACCTAAACCCCATCACCCGGGGCTGAAACCAAAGCCTGAGCAATGTAGCTTCGTGGAAGCCCTGTGGCCTGGGGCCCCAGGAAATTGCCCTGCTCGCTACCCCCTAACGCCGGCCCTGGTTTTTATATGCAGAAAACCAGTTGTTGTGGCACAAGTGGGCCGTGGAGTTTTTAATAGCATGTTGGGGGGGCCTCAGAAAGAAAAAGGTTGAAAACTCCAGTTGTAGGAGAAGGGGAATGCCTTGTTAGTTAAATTTAGTCTCTAGAAAGAGTTTTATGGTGTTTTAAATGTAACCATTTGTTCCTATTTCTCATACTGGCTTTTATTTGAATCTTTATTCTTTCTTTAAAATTTTCCTTTTTGTTTTACAATTGACTCAAGTGCTGTACATAATACAGGAGTCGTGGTCTAAGATAAAACTAGTATCCTGCTGTTAATTTATTTATCTTGTTAGACTGACCTAACACTTGGTAAAGCAACCCACATCCTTTCTTGTATTTATACCTGCTCCTGTGTCTTTTACTTCATACATCTGATGAAGTGGGTTCTAGCCCACCAAAGGTTATGCCCAAATAAATTTGTTAGTCTCCAAGGTGCCACAAGGACTCCTCGTTGGTTTTGCTGATACAGACTAACACGGCTACCACTAAAATCTCAAACCTCCTAGAAATCTCCCATAGATCATATAGACCTTAAGATTTTTGGGTGAGCTCTGGAGATCTTCCCCCCTCTCGAGCAGCATTTCTGCAGGTAGCAAATCCCCTCTGAACCTGCTAATATCTTTAAGGGACATAGGATGTTGGCTTGCCCCTCAGAAGAGTCTTTGAGGAAAGAGAAGCAATGCCTAGTATTGGCTCCTGCTTCCCCAAGTCCCCAAACGGTCTTCTGGAGCAGAAAGGCAGCATAAGGAGGGAACAATTCTAATCCCACACTGGTCACTGTCTTCCATGTGTCAGTGGCACACATACCCCATAATCCACAGCTGTTTAGCTAGGAAATGCCTACTGCTCCAGTGAAGAAATGAAAGGAAAGAAGCAGCCCCATAATCCCACCCTTGTGTGACTTGGGGGGTGTTTCACAGTTTACACTACAGGGAATATGGGACATCTGAATTAATTGCTCATTAGAGCTTGCGGCTGGCACAGTTAACAAGTATTTTTTCATGCTTTGACTGCCTATTAGACTCAATTAACTCGTTAGCATGCAGGAAGCGGGGTGGAAAAAGAACATAATCAGTGGCCCCAGGGAAGCAAGAGGGAGGGAACCGGTTACCACATGAAAACATGGGAGGCATCTGGACTCAGAAAAACTTCTGGGGACAGGTATCTCTAGGGACATCTGGCCCAACCATCCCAATGCTGGGGGCAAAAGAAAGCCCTGCCTCAAGAAGAGGAAGTATGAGATAAGGCAACCTCCTGCCAACACCAAGATTGGCCCGCACCCAATTCACACAAGGAGGGTTCATGGTGGTAACAAGAAATATCATGCTTTGCAGTTGGACTTTGGCAACTTCTCTTGGGGATGTAAGTGCTGCATCTGCAAGACCTAGATTCACTGAGGTGGTCTACAATGCTTGCAACAATGAGCTGGTGTAGACTGCATCATTCTCACTGAGAGCACCCCATACCGACAGTGGCTTGAAACCCACTACACACGCCTTACTCCTCGGATGCAAGAAAGGCACTACACTGACTCCTGAAGAGGAGGAAATCTTAAACAAGAAGCATTCAAAGAAGATCCAGAAGAAATATGATCAGTGGAAGAATGCCAAGATCAGCAGCATCCTGGAGGAGCAATTCCAGCAGGGAAAGCTGATTGCTTGCGTCACCTTCAGACCTGCACAGTGTGGCTAAGCAGACAGCTCTATTCCAGAAGGCAAGTAACTGGAATTCTACCTGAGGAAGATCAAGGTCAGGAAAGGCAAATAAATGTACTATACACAACTGAAAGAATGAATACAAAACCTAGGGTCTTGTTAAAAACAGAACAAGGATTGGGGATATCTGAAGAAATTTAAGTTACACTGAGGGTCACTGGGCTTTAGAAAAAAGGAGACAGCAGAGGTACTGGAAAGGGCCATCTGACAGAGCCACCTATTTGGGGGCTCTTTCCTGCACTGAGTTTAGAGTAAGGAATAGAACCCAAATCTATCCAAATTTTAGGTGGGCTCTAGATTCTGGGATTTTCAGAGAGCTCCACCAAGCGGGTAGTCCCCTCCAGGCTGGGACTGACATACACAGACAAAGGAGCAGAGGGATGCTTGCACTGCCATTATATGCTTTCCCCTATTCAGTGGATAACTACAGGATGCCTGCCTCCAGAGCTGTCATTCTACCATCTTTCACAACCACTAGAGTCACTAAAAAATTTAAAAAGCAAAGAAAAAACTACCTAGTGGAGTGGCTAAGCTATATAGAGCTGTCACTGTGTGCATGGTAACAGTGCAAGGATTTCGTCTACTATTCAATGCATTATGCCCCTGACATACAATGTCTATAAATAGACTCTGCTCTAACATTCATTACCGTTATCTTATCAGTATTGAACTGAATTTTCAAGTCGTGACTTCATTTTTTTTTATTGCTTTTACAAAGTCAGTTGGGCAATAATGGCTTTTTTGTAGTACTACGTGCCAGGTAGCTCTGTCTCAAAAGAATCCATCGTGCACAATGAGAAGCAGGAGTGGTGCAGTTTTCACTCATGATTAAGCCAAGAGACACGACAGAACACTTAAGCAGTAGGTAACAACAAACTTTCCTTCAAGTGCATTGAAAAGTGAAAGCTTCCCACCACTTAAGATGTTAGCTTATGCTCGAAAAGCCTTCAGTGGCTATATAATTCTGAAACCGTATTATAGCTACTGCTCATTTTTGCAGGTATAGCATTTTCCCTTCCTCCACATTGCATATTTTGGAAAATAATATGGAATAAGCCAGTGTTAATAATTGTATTAGTGTAGTATAATTATACAGTAAGATTATGCTTTCGGGGAGGGTAACCTAAAACTTATAAATGTTCATAAATATCTGCAATATGAGGTGAACCCCAGAAAAATAGGACAGTCCTGATCTTACAGTGCTTTTACACTAAAGTCAATGGAGTTGTTTCAGATTTAAAATAAATGTCAGTGAGTTCAGAGTCAGGTACGTAGGACGCAACATTCAAAACCATGTAAAGCATTAATATCAGCATGTCTTCCCTTCACCCTTGAGAGCCCTACACTAATCACTTTCCATTATTTATTGGAATTACAAAGACATGATTGTTTTACTGATAATATAGAACAACAATACACATTAAAATTCAAGAAAAAAAAAAAAGGACCTCATTCAATTTGAGAATGAATCCTTACTCCATTGTCTGCCAGTCTAGCCAACTATCCAGCTCATCTCAATGCAATAGCAATTCTGTCTTACAAGCAAATAAGTGTGGTCTCTCACCTGCTACTCCAGAGACAGATTCTGATCCCACAGACTGATTTTACACCAGTAGAATGCCATGGATTTCAATGGACTTAAGCCTGATATATATCAGTGCAAGATCAGAATCAGGTTCTCTCTGCCACCATTGAGATCCTTAACCAAGAGCTATGAAGTCTTACTTTGTAATTCCAAGTGTGATTTTTATATATTGGCCAACAATCTCTTGAACAGAAAAAGTTAGTTTATATGTACAATAGTTGAACATGGTACAACTTCAAAGGCATCCATGACCAAAAGTCCTTATCTCACTGTAAATGGTTGAACAACTCAGCAAAGTTGTAATCAGCAAGGTCTTTTCCTCCACAATTACTGATTACAAGTAAATTAAAAGTCTGGGGAACTCTAAGCCTAGCCCCATAATGCCCTATTTCCCTCCCAAACACATTCTCCTCCTCCGTGACCCATGCACGGGATCTCCACCAGGGATGGGAGAGTGTGTTGTAAGATTGCTCATCCTGGGCTCAGTTCCAACTGTTACAGAACTGCAGGAGCAGGTCCCTCCCCCTTACCCCCCTCAACTCCAAAGGTGCAGTTTTCAGTTCAGCACAAGCAGCTGCCACGGGTACTATGAATAGCTATACTGGTGCTCTAAAATAAGACATTCGACAAATGGTGCCAGCAAATAGTCCTACCTTATTCTGACAACCGCTAGCTTGTGAAAGCTATTTAATGAGAGGAAAACTGTCAAGAGTGTGGCCACTTACATAAAGATCAGCGGTGAACTTGTAAATACTCTGCCTTGTCATTAGAGAAAGATGATGATGGCTTTGATCATTTCTGATATGGACACTGGATGTGTGTCAAGTTTACTGCTGTAGGTGTACTGTCAGACTAGAAAAGGCAGAGGGGTAGGGGAATTATTCCTCATTAGATAGCGTCCGTCCTACAGTTCAAATGCAATAATATATCCTGCTGAAAAGCTCCCAATAAAGCAAATTGCTGCAGAGATATTGACAGACTGGAGAAGTGAGAGAATGGCCAGGTGTAAGGGAGAGAATGAGCAATATTGAAAGAAATAAGGTGTTGATAGGAAAGAGAGAACTCTGTGAATGAGAAACCAGAGAGACCAGTGCTTAGCAAAGACAAGGGCCAGAGAATGAATGTGACCACAAGTGGAAGCTAAGGGTGAAAAAGCACACTAAGGGCATGACTACACTTGCAGATGTAGAGCGCTTTGAGTTAAACGAGCCTTCAGAGAGCACAGTAGGGAAAGCGCTGCAATCTGTCCACACTGACAGCTGCAAGCGCACTGGCATGGCCACATTAGCAGCTCTTGCAACGGCCACAGAGAGCAGTTCATTGTGGTAGCTATCCCAGCATGCAAGTGGCTGCAACATGCTTTTCAAATGGGGGTGGGGGTGGAGTGTGTTGTGTGTATGTGGGGGGAGAGAGAGTGGGTTTGTGGGGGCTGAGAGCATGTCAGCATGCTGTCTTGTAAGTTCAGACAGCAGCAGACTCCCCGCCCCCCTCCCGCCTCTCTCTCTCTCTCTCTCTCACACAGCATTCCACAGTAATGGTTGCTTTGTCTTGGAGCATATACGCAGCCGGCTGCCAGAAACGAAGCTTTCAAACGGCATATCCGCATTCCTACAGCGAGTTAAAAACAATAAGAAGAGTGGCCACTTGACTTAAGGGGATTATGGGACATTTCTGGAGGCTGATCAGAGCGCAGTAAAGCAACACCTTGTTCACACTGGCGCCGCGGCGCTCCACCGAGAGCGCAGCAAACGGTATTCCACTCGCTGAGGTGGAGTACCAGCAGCGCAGTAGCCGCGGAGTCAGAGCGCTCTATGAGCCTTGCCAGTGTGGACAGGGCTCCTTTATTGCGCTGTAACTCGCAAGTGTAGCCAAGCCCTAAGGAACTGTCAATGTCAAGGCCAGTGTAATTATTGGTGCTACTTGGTACCCCAAATCCATAGGGTGCCAGGTGCATGGCCAGTGTACTGCATCATGGCAGCTAGCCTTATAAGCACTGGCCCTGGTGTGTCAAATAACCACTCAGAGTATGTCCAAACAGCCAGTGAAAGCGAGCCTCCAAGCCCAGGTTGACCAACTTGGGCTTCAACTATGGCACTACAAATAGTTGAAGCTTAGGAAGGGGGATGCAGTTCAGAGCCTGAGCTCCAGCCCAAGCTGCAGTGTCTACATGGTTATATTTAAAACTGTAGCATGAGCCCTGCAAGCCTGAGTCTCTTGATCCGGGCTCAAGGCTCACTGCTGCGGGCTGGGTAAACATACCTCAGACAAATGGCTAAGGGAAAGGTTTTTACTAGGGCTGAGGGGAAGGTTGCAAATACCCTAGGGCAGAGGTTTGAACAGTTACAGTTTAAAGTGAGTAACAACAGCTCTTGTTTGGGTCCTGGGGAAGTCCAACCGAGAGCCAGTGCACTTCAGGCCTAGTGCCTGGGGTGCTCTCGCCAGCCCAGTCTCTAATCCCAGCAAATAAGCATTTCCAAGCCAGGCTCAGTGAGTGTATCTCACTGGGGCCTCTTTGCACTGGCTTCTTGTCCAGCCGCTGCTGCTCCCTCTTAAACTCACACACATCTGCACCCAGCTGTGATGTCCAGTAGTCACAGTCTGTTGCACATGCAGCAGTAGCCACAGTTCTTGGAGCTTCTCTTCAGCTCCCTGCTGCCATGTGGCTCCACGCCCCAAACAGAGCCCAGCCGCTTCCTGGCTCAGGACCTTTCTTCTCACCTGACCAGGGGACAGGGAAGTGCAAAGGGGAGGGGGCTGATGGGAAACGTAGTCCTTGCTCAGCCAGGAGGAAGGGGATGTGGCTGATGGGGAGTTGTAGTCTGGGAATTGGGAGTTGTAGTCTGCTGTTTTGCTTCTCCATCACACCAGATTTGCCAAAGAATAGGGTGCAGGACTGGGAGCAGAAAAGTGAATGGGGTCATCCAGGGCACAGCAAATAACAGCTTCATGGAGAGAAAGGGGAGTCGAAAGCCTGACAGAGAATACTTGGGGTGGGGGGGGGGGGGGGGCGGCAGGGTAGGATGGGAGAGTGACTTCAGTCAGTGCAAAGAGCTGAAGGGAGATGAGAGATAAAGACACCGTGACTAGTGGTGATTTTAAGTGGAGCAGATATTCCAGAGACAGCAGAAGAGGGGATGAGAGAATGAAAGTGGTCGGGACAAGGTATTTATGAGTCTGATATATGCTACAATATAAGATAAACACACTTCCAAGACTTACAGCGAGAAAGGTTTCTTTTAAGGAGTTCTAAAAAGGGAGTTTCTCTCTGGTGTTTTTGGGGCACATGACAGACTGTTGAGAGTAGCATAGGAGCATCTCTTTCTGCAGGCTCCACTTTGCCAGCTGCCTGGCGCATGCTGTTGGGAAGGGAAGAGAATTATTTTCCTTAGGTGTAGTCTACACTACAGGATTAGGTCAATGTAAGGCAGTTTATGTGGACATAGCAGTGGATGTGTCTACACTTAAATTTTGCTCTCACCAACCTAACTGCCCCGCTATGCTGACTTAATAACACCACCTCCCTGAGTGGCATAGAGTCATGGTCAATGAAGTCAGGTCGACACAGTGACAGCATAGATACTGTGTTACTTACATTGATGGTTACTGGCCTCCAGGAGCTGTCCCACAATGCCCCAGCCTGACCACTCTGGTCACCATTGTGAACTTCACTACCCAGGAGACAGGAAGCTGCCCCTGCCCTTTAAAGCTCTGAGAAGTTTTGAAATTCCTTTTGCTGTTTGCCTGGCTTGGCGAGTACACCTAGCAGCTCTCCATTGTTGAATGCAATAGCCCAGCTGAGCATGCCAGATACACACTGCAGATGTGCTCCTTCCTGGACTACACAGGAGGTGCTGGATTACCTGGGTCGGTGGGAAGAGGGGGATGTACAGGCACAGCTCCGCTCCAGTTGTAGAAACATCGACATCTACAAGAAGCTTGCTTGGGGCATGGAGGAGAAAGGCTACAAGAGGGACCAGCGGCAGTGCCACGTGAAAGCCAAGGAGCTAGAGATCTGGTGTTGAGCCGCAGACCTGCTGCTTTTGCAAAGTGCTGCATGCCATCCTTGGCAAAGCCCTCACCACTACCCCCAAGAGCCCTGTGGATACTTCAGAGAAACCAGAGTCACAGGCCCCCCACCATGAACAGCGAGGAGGAGGAGTCTGGGGGACATAGTGGGCCATGCAGAGCACTTTGTTTATGTGCACCATGATGTCCCTTAAATCCTCCACAGAGATCTTTATGTAACTTTCCTGACAAAACCTCTGCCAAAGATTTCTGGAGAAGGCGACCTTATTTCTTCTGGTTCAGTAGGACACTTTCCCATGCCACTCAGCGATTACTTCAGCAGGCACCATTGCAGAACACAGGCTAGCTGTCGGGCTGGGGTGGCATTGGGACACCAGCAGCAGCTGTTACTCTCGGGGTGAGGTACCAGCTAAAATCACCACCACCTATGGAAAATGGTGCCCATTTTCACTTCCATTGCCCTACACACATATACTCATGCCTGTGATCCTACCCACCAGGCCATACATACCGTGGCTGGTGCTGTGACTGGCTCCTTGCTGTATCAGTCCCAAGGAGATGTGAGAATGTAGTGCTTACAACTTGTAGGGATTGAGGGGAATGAGTTTAAGTTTTTATTTCTGTTGTGAATACACTGACAACACACAGTGATACCACTGTATCTTCAGCTGCTAGTATTGTGGCCATGAGGGTCTCCCCCTCCACACCCATGGAACACTTGAGCCAAATAGGGAGGAGAATGAAGAGGACTTGGGATGACATGTTCCAGGAGATCCTGCAAATCCATGCTGCATCAGAGAAAGATCACAGGGCGTAGATGATCACCCTTGCAGACAGCATGGACAAGGATAAAATGGAGAGGAGAAAGGCACAGAAAAGGAAGACAGATGAGAAGCGCAGACATCTCCTGCTGCACACACAGCAAACAGAGATTCTGCAGACTATGATGGACTTGCACATTCAACCATCCTGTGCTGGCCTCTCTCTTCAGCCCATACAGAACTCTATATCGGGACCTCCCTACGCCTCCCCTCAACATTCCACTTGGCATCAGAGTTGTCCACTACCCTTGCCACTCCACCTGGGGGTACATTAAAGAAAATAACAGCTTCACATATACTGACCTGTGAAAGATACCATTGGCGTATATATACCTGAAATAGAAATGACTGCTCTTTCCCCTTCGTAAGTTCTTTTTCCTTAATTTATTTGCCTTGCTACAGAATAAAATTATATTTCTGGAACATACTTCATATTTATTAGGTCACTCATATACTGGTCAGTGCTGAGCATGTCCTGTTACTTCAGTTTGTCACAGAACCCATAACATCATTCACTGTCACTATTAATAGGTGCACTGGCCGTGTTATATTCCCATACACACGGCACTCACTACAAGGTTCATACCAGGCTGCAAAAGAGCAAGGCCAGGTAGAGTGCCCTACTCTGGCTCACTATTAAAATAGTCTTTCAAAGCCTCCCTGAGTCGTAGAGCTGCATCCTGAGCTCTTCTTATATCCCTGGTATCTGGCTGGTCAAATTCAGCAGACAGCCACTCTACCTCCGCCCTCCACAAAGGCGGAAACTTTTTCTTCTTTGCTTCACAGATATTATGCAGGACACAGCAAACATCTATTAACTATTGGGATTTTTTTTTCCCCACTGAGATGCAATCTCATAAGCAAATAATGCCACCAACCCCTCAAAACAAAGGCACATTCAACTGTCATTCTGCACCTGGTGAAGCTGTAGTCGAAGTGCTCCTTGGTGCTGTTGAGTAGCCAGCGTATGGCTTCATGTGCCATGGGAGCAAGGGGATAGGCTGGGTCTCCCAGGATCACTATTGGCATTTTAACATTCCCAATGGTAATCTGCCGGTTGGGAAAGAATGTCCCTGCTTGCAGATTTCTAAACAGTCCTGTGTTCTTAAAGGCATGCATCATGTACCTTCCCTGACCAGCCCACACTGATGTCAGTAAAGCTTCCCAGTGATCCACCAATTCTTGTAATACCATAGAAAAACAACCCTTTCTGTTGACGTACTCTGTGGCCAAGTGGTCTGGCACTAAAATATGCATATGCGTGCCATCTATCAACCCATTTCAGTTCAGGAAACCAACTGCTGAAAAAACTGTCCACTATGTTCTTCACATTGCCCAGTCCCGTGTAGCAGGAAATTAATGGCCCTGCACATCTGCATCACAACAACACCTGCAGTGGATTTCCCAACTCCAAATTGATTCCTGATTGACCAGTAGCAATCTGGCACTGGAAGTTTCCATAGTACAATCACCACTTGCTTCTCAGTGTGAGACTTATTTTGGTGTCCCTGTGCTGGCGGGCTGGGCTGAGTTCGGCACACAGATCGAGGAATGTGACCTTGTGCATTCAAAAATTCTGCTGCAGCCACTGCTCATCATCCCAAACCTGCATGGCAATGCGATCCCACCAGTCGGTGCTTGTTTCTCAGGCCCAGAACTGGCACTCTACCATCTCCAGCTGCTCCGTGAAAGCTGTCAACAATTTTGAATTGGTTCTGTCTATCTCCCACAGCAACCTAGCCAAGGAATCGTTCTGTTCCCTGTGGCTCTGCAAATATTTCAGGATCAGGCGCCCATCCTCGCCACACTCATGGCAATAGTGCAGAGCTGTGTAGGCTCCATGCTTCTGTCATGGATGGCGAACAGCAAGGAAGATTTGTGGGGATTTTGAAAAGAGGCTCAAAATATGGCATGAAGATGAAATTATGGGATGGAGAACACTGCATTATGGGAAGTTGAACCCATCTCCCAGTCACGCCTGCACAACTCGTTTTAGCCCCAAGGTATTGGAAAAACTTCCCAAAACACCCTGCGCTAGCTAGTGGTCAGTTGCACAGTGGAATAGATATACACGGTGCACTGCAATCTCTCGCTCTCATTTAAACTAATGCCCTTTGGCATTTACACACTTAGAGTAAATGAGAATCAGGCCCACAATGTTTTGCATGTAATTGTAATTACTCCTTCAAAGGTTATGCATAGCAGGCCTCACTATTTTTAAAAATAAAATAGTTTCTTTGCCTTTAAAATATCACTTTCTCTACAGTGCCCTTCTTAGTATAAAAAGAATAAGCCTTCTAAAACCAGTACCAAAAGTATGTGCAGCCTCTAAACAACCGCATCACCATTCATGTTTATTCCATTGCTCTGCAGAACCTTTGTTCCATGCAAGCACACATTTAGGAAACCAACCCAACAGGGTGCATACACTGATTCTTTAAATTGCTATGAATTCTGTAAATCCACTCCTTGCCCTCCAATCTGTATTATTTAAAATCATATCGGCTCTAACCCCACGTATGCCCCAGAACAGCCCCAAGAATGTATACAGAAAACATGCCAAGTCCATCTTCACCATCAGTCCACTGAGTTCAATGGAATTACATCAGGAATGAATCTGAATCACTGTCTTTAACTGCGTTCATTTTGTAGAGCTTTCTATTAAGTTATAATGAATGTTATTGTATGTGATTTAAAAAGTCATTTGAACATTCATTAGCAGCACGCTGATGCTCTTTTCTCATGGAGTGAAATAAACTGGTTGGATTTTATCCTTATGGAACGTCGTCGGTGTTTAATTGCCATTTAACCCAAACAATGTTAATAATTTAACCAACAAAATGATGGTTTTTCAACCAGGAAATGCTATACAAAAGTAATGAGGATGCAGTTGTGCACCTGAGAAGCTGTTAAATCCAAATAAGTTATTGATGCCTAGCAGGTATGACAAAACAAATGCTTATTCGGAGAGTTACAGGAATCTGGTTTTGGAAAGCAGTGTCCTGTTGCTGTATTAGATGTGTCAACAAATCCTTACAACATATTAGGAGTTGTAAAGAGAATGGGTAAAAGAGGGACTGGAGAGCTGAACAAATGAGTCATCAACCTTTTCTCTCTCCAGTCTGAACTATGAGTTAGGAGAATGAACAGAAATCAACAAATCAACATTGATTGGCCTTGTGTGAACCACACAGGCGTATCACCCTCTAATGCTAGGAACTTGCCATCCACACAGCAAAAAAAGGCATAGCGCACATTTAGCAAACTCAGCAGCCTTTGTTGCAGAGAAACCTTTGAATGGAAAGAGATTGTGGAAACACACTGTTCCCTGGAGGATCCTGGTCGTCAGTCAGGATGCAGTCTTTTCACAGCTTGACACCTTACTGAGCCAGCTGAGGCTTAAATTGTAATGATAGGAGAGATTAAATTTACACGCATACTGAGATTTACAGCATAATAACCTCAGCTACTGAACTAACCAAGAAAGAGGGAATGGTGGGGCACTATGAGACAGATTCTGGCTCCCATCACACTTGCTTTGCATTGCTGTGGCAACCCAAAGCAACCAATTTAGCTGCTTACCTTTGGATTCTCCCTATGTCGGAGAATCCCCACAGTGACTCCTATGTCACCCTTCTCATTACCCTCAGCACAAGCAAGAGTCATCATGATCAGAGTGTCCCTATGCCCCAGTATACCCCAGTTACTCGATTGGCCCATAAAAGGCCGCGGTCCACTGCATGTAATTTAAGGCAGCCCTCAGCCTGCACTGGAGGAGTATAAAGGTGCTGGTCAGACACTTGGCCTTCACCCTTCCCAGTCCTGGGCAGGTCAACTGCATCAGGGAACCTGGCCCTGTAACGCTTTATGGTGCGCAATTCCAAATTTAACTCATCATACAGTACAACCATCTTTTGCTTTTCCTTCTACAACCCACTCTTCTGTCCCCCGCAGGAGTAACGTCACCCTACTTTACACTCAAACCCACTCTCACTGAGGGGTAGCCACCACCATCATTTATTTCACCTCTAAATTTGACCATATGCCCCCTCTGAGTTTTGTCAGGTAGGTTTAAAAGCGGCTTGCTAAGACTGTGTAAGATTTAGGAGCTAAATCCTTAATTTTTTACTCAGGCAAATTCTGATATTTTTCAGTGGATGTTTGGCAAAGTAAGGACTGCATAAAAATACAGGCTTTAGAGTTTATTAATAGTGGTGTGATTATATAAACCAACTTTTCGACAAAAGGACATTAAAACTGCTACATTATAAGATTTTGAAAATATTTACTAAGGAAATGCTGAGAGAACTAACTTCTTATGGAATCATAAATATTTTTATAGAATATAGCATGTTGCAAACTTCTCCACCCCCATGTTGGTTTTCACCCACCAGGAGGAAACAGAGACTAGAGTCTTTAGCTATAATCAGAGAAAAAAATGCTTAGAGAGACAAGGTGGGTGAGATAATATCTTTTATTGGACTGACTTCTGTTGATGAGAGAGATGCTTTCAGACTCAAAGAAGGGCTCTGTGTAGCTTGAAAGTTTGTCTCTCTCACCAACAGAAGTTGGTCCAATAAAAAATATTATCTCACCCATCTTGTCTCTGTAATATCCTGGCACTGACATGGCTACATAGAAAAAATGCTTGTTATTTTCAGTATTCAATCTTTCCTTAGATAATATTCATAATCTCAAAATGCAGTGGCTGGCAAATTCAGTGCATGACAAACTCTTGTGAAACCTAAACCATCACTGCTGCCTTGCTCTTCTGTGGTCATTTACACATGTGCAGAGGGATTTTCAAACAGTATCAGATCAGAATGATAGCATTTCATCTCCACTACGCACAGCTAAATAACTACATAAGGTGCAAGACCTTGGGGAAATATCCAGGCGTCTTGCCTCCATTTGTCCCAGGAAGAGGAACTCGTTGAGTTCCCCTTACAGAAACTCAGGCCCCCAGGGGGCCTGCATTCACCTGTTCAGAGGACTCCCAGCCCCAGACTCTACACATTTTAAAACAGTGAGATATCTCTTACCTTTCTCTGCCCAAGTCACTTTGCAGTTCAAAAGCTTACAGAGAGTAAATAAGCTCATAGCCTACATCTCTGAAGTTCAAAGCCATCATACCTCAGTTTCATTCTTGCTGGATGGAGTGTCTCCTTGGTGTATAGAGTGAATTGGAAATTGTGGGTCTCTGACCAAAGCAAAGAGTCCTTCCCTTCCTGGACAAAACAGAAGTCCAACTACACAAAACAATCTTCCAGCATCAGTCATCTCTGCACAACACTCTCTCCAGGCTCTCTGGCTCAGAAGGAGCAAGGGGCAATGAATTAGTTTCCTCCAGGTGGTGCAGCTGAGGCATGGAGGAGCCTGGTGATCACCCTCTACTCCAGGTTCCTGGAGACCATGAATTTTTTTTTTTTTGAAGCAGAAAAGAATTTTATTTGTGTATGTGACAGGTGTCGGTCGGTCCTCCGAGCCCCGAGGGGTGATGGAGAGCTATGGTCTCCGTGGCAGGCCTCAGCCACACCTTCCGGGCGTTGGGGAATTAGTGGGGAAGGTGTGCCGGCAAGAGTCAGTAGCGCGCCCCTCGGGCAGGGGCGCGCCGGGGTAGGGGAACACAGGCCCACCCAACTCCACTGCGTTCCAGCCCAGGGCCCTGGCAGTGGCGGGAGGCGAAAGTCCCGCTGCTGGGTCAGCGGGGCCGTCTGCGCCCGCTGACCAAACACACCCACCCCACGGTGTAGTTCGGCCCCTGGGCTACTTCCTACCCGGTCTCTCAGGCGGGTCGCTCCGGTCCCTCCATCTCCTCCGGGTATTCCGCTGCGGGCAGCTCTGGTCCCTCCATCTCGTCCGGGTATTCTGCTGCGGACCACTCCCGCTCTCCCTCGGTACCGGGCTCACGCTGGCCCGGGCTGCCGTCAGGCCCCTCCAGGTCCTCTGGGTATTCAGCGGCTGGCAGCCCTGGTTGCCACAGGCCTTCCTCCCGGTCAGGCTCCTCCTTGCCCAGGGCTTTGCCTGGGTCAGCAGCAGGATCACGAGGGAGCAGCCTGTGTCTGTCTCCCTCCCTGGTGCTCTCCTCACTGGAGAGAGGGCCCCGCCCTTTGTACTTCCTGTCCCACCCTTCCCCTTCCGGGGATTGGCGGAAGCTTGGCCTGGCCCCGCCCACTCAGGCTGAAAGGGTGGCTCTTTACCCTCTGGTTCGGAGGGGAGCCACCCTGGCTCCCTACAGTGTAACATTTACAAAGAATCACCAAAGAGGATAAAGCAAAACTATGCAACAAAACAAAAGCAAACAGAAGGTATGACACAGCAGCCTTCAGGAGGGAGAAGTGTTCAGGCTAGCCTGGGCCCAGAGCGGGGGGGCTTCCTCGACGCTTGTGGTCTTCCACCCCCCTGAGTTACCTGGTGGCCTAGAGCGGGGGGGCTTCCTCGACACTCGTGGTCTTCCACCCCCTCGAGTTACCTAGTGCCACGCCCAGTGTCACCGATTATTCCTCTCCTGAGAGGGCCCGACAAGATGGGCATGGCTGCGGGGTGGGTGGTTTGGGGGTGGGGGGGGTGTACACCCACGTGTTATAGGACCTCTCCTAGGTGACAGTAATGATGGTATCCACAGCGTCAACAGCTGGGGCTGGGGTCTCTCGCTCTTCCCCTCAATCAAAGGATCAGACGGAGGGAACCGGTCGGGGTCACCAAGCAGAGAACCTCGGACAGCGCCCACCGCTCCTTGAAGGCGTCAAGGGAGTCGGTGGACGCCGCCCAGAGGAACTCCGCCTGGATACGGGAATGTACTGAGGATTGGAAAACGGCCCTACAATCGCAGGACGCTTCATTAGCCAACCTCCCCTCTCTGGTTTTATAAATGGCTGTTTTAGCTAGGGCTAGGAGGAGGTTAACCAGGAGATCTCACGATTTTGTGGGGCCACGGATGGGGAGTGTGTAGATAAAAAGGTGAGGGGAAAAATGGAGCCAAAAGCGTAATAAAATATTTGTGAGGAGCCGGAAAAGGGGCTGCAGCCTGGCACACTCTTGGAGACCATGAATTATGAAGCAGTTGGATCCCTCACTCAAAACAACACATACCTTTCTTTTCTGCAGGCCACTCCCTAACAGCTTGTCTCTAGTTAGCAGTGTTGCAGACCCACATGATGTTATCACGACTCTTACAACCTGGGGGCAAGGGGAAAGGATTTACCCATCTCATGAAAATGTGAAGAAAGGCAGCCAACTTACTAATTTTCTCTTATTCAAAATGGCCACTCTGTCCCCTTACCATCAATAGGGGTGAAGAAAGCAAGATGGCTACCACTTCCCTGTAACCTATCTGCATTTGGAAGTGAAGTTGCCCCTGTGAAAGACAGCTTCCACCTCCCACTGTTTTCAGTGAGACTAAAGCCATGCCCACCAGCAAAATGGCTGCTAGTCTGGTTCAGGGGGCTAGACAGGATGCTGTTAGGGCATAGGGTCAGTAAGGAGCAACAGAAACCCTGTAAAAGGAGCATGGTAGGAGCAGGTGACAGAAAGAGGAGGCTGGGAGGGAGAATGAAGTGGTATAGGAGGGGAACAAAGGCATTGGAGATGGAAGTGTGTGGCAGGGTGCTGCTACAGAGGCCTTAATCAGCTCCTTCCAGTCCAGCCCCACCCCAATCCAATCCCCGATTGGGGCTGGGTAGATAGCCTGATGCTTGCCTAGTAACTGACCACACCTGCCAGCCTCCTTAGCAGGAGCTATAAGAGTGGGAGGAAGTAGAAAAGACCAGGAGGGGAAGGTTAGATTCAGATAGAGGTGGGCATCTCCTAGTCTGTTGCTGGCCAGGCCCGTGGAAGGCTAAGCTGTTGTAAAAAAGCCCGTATATCGTTGGAAACTGGTGGTGGGGATTTGATCACAAATAAAGAGCATGGGTGTTGCACCAGCCTGAAGTGTTCCTGAGTCTCTGAGAAGAGGGGGAGAAGGGCCAAACCAGAGGGGCATGGCGTGCACCACGTTACAAAGTGATAGAACCTTTACTCCCTATTACTTGCTGATGAGGGAGTTGCCGGAGTCCCCTCTGAGCAGTCAGTGAGAAGGACATACTTTTGCATGTGTATTTAAGGCTGGATTTTGAGCCTTGAAAACTCAAGCAGGTAGCTTCCCCATAAAGCTTCAAAATCCAGAAGGCAGATAAAAAAAATTTAAAAAAAAAACCCACACATTTATTTTAGAAAAATCTCATGATTTTTAAGCCACCCACGACTTCTGGGGATCTGACTCATGATTTTTGAATGCAAAGGGTTGGCAATAATGAAATAGGTCTTCCTCAGACCTTTCTGGCAGAGCCCCTCACAGGCTCCTTTCCTATATCGCCCCCTGGTGAGCTTCCCCCAGGCCCTATTGCCCTAGCCCTGGATTCTGCAGCTAGGCCTCCCAGATCATTCAGTTCTCTCTGAGTAAGGAATTCTTGTCATTTCTCTATAAGGAGGCAGTTTGTGCTCTGATATTTTCCAGCAGGTTTGGCTCTAAGTCACAGGATCCAAATAACATGGCCTTCATGGTAGCAAGACACAAGAGGAACTGAACTCCCCTTATAAGTATAAATAACCATGTGTCAGACTGCTTTTTAAATAAAACAAACTTCAGTGGTCATAATTTCATGTTTTATTATTAAGAAAAAAAAACCACCATGATTTTTAAGCCAATCTCATGATTATTTGAGGCGCAACTTGTGTTTTTGAATGTGTGGCTTGGACAGCATTGTGTTTTGCAAACGTTAATTAATTAAAGACAGAAAAGAGTGCATCTTGAAAAGTCATTTGGAACTTATCTAGAAGGATAGGGAATAGCCAGATTCATTCAATCAAACTTAAGAAAACATTTGGAGCATGTATCTTATTTTTTAAAACTTTGACCTCTATTTTTTGTTGTTGTTGGGTCATGTGCAACTTCAGGAAATTCCTCATATTGGGCCAGAGACATTTGGATAACTAAGTCATGGGCTTGATCTAATCAAGCAATGATTAACTAGGATAGCTCCAAAAACGTTACATAGTCATTAAAAGGAAAAAGCAACTTAAAAATCCCAGTGCATTACTTTGTGGGATGATACTGAACATGCTGAGTACCCTAGTGTCAGGGAGAAGCAGGAAAGTTCTGGAAGAGGTTCTTCAAAGCTTATGTATAATTGCAATGGGAGGATAATTAGTACTTATAAATTCCTATATTTTATTTGAATAAATAGCTTTCAAGAGTCCTTTCCTTTACAGGTCCCAGAAGCTTCACCCCTCACAATCAGATTGCTGAGTAAATCCTGAACATGGATGACAGATTTAAAGGTTACCTGTCTCAGAAAATGGCAAATTTCATAGCTTTTCGTGACTTAATTTTAAAAAAAAAATGTCATTTGAAATCATGGGAAAAACTGATGTTTTAAGTCATCCTAATAAAAATAAATGTCAGCACACAGAAAATATCATGCGGTCTATTAGGTAACAAAGAAGATTAAATGAAACTACTGTCATAGAAGTTCTGAATAGCATACTTAAAGGCAAAGTTTTTTTCCTGAGTCCAGAATCTACAGGCTGTTCAAACATGCACACCACAAATTCATCCGCTGCAATCCTAGAATGATCCATATATTTCATATTAGGGTGGTGGGATGGGGAGTCAGCAAACTCCAAACTCTTGTGGATAAATTCACTCCTGGTGTAAGAGGGAATAGCTTCACTGATTCCAATGGAGCTGTCTTCTCTACTCCTGTGGTGAGTATGGCATCTGGTGTTAATTTAGTCCTTTTCTTGCTGGAGTCCTTGCATTTTTAGAAATGGTATCTATTTTAGTAATTTTATAGGATTCTATGTCATTTAGGTATGGGCTGACTGGTTTTTATTTTTATTATTTAGTTTTTATTTAAGAAGCATGATGCAAACCTATGAGGCTTTTGGGGGGCAGTAAAATGTTGTTTATATTTTACAGGTGACTTGGTGTTGTATATGTTTAGATCTGTTTCAAAACCAGTTAGCCTTGCAAGGTAAGCCCTGTTAATAGAGAGGGAAGGAAAAGTTATTGAGCTTAAGGGACTCAGAGTCTTTTTTAGTAAAGAACAGAGGTAAGAAAAATCTTGTACTGCCCTGCCACTCTCAGTACTGCTGTGTTGTGAGCAGTTATACATTGGCCTGTGACTCTGGAAGTTTTTGGAAAGGGTGACAGACTCAGCTTGCAGGAAGACATGTGCTATGGTAACTGTACAGTCTGTTGTATGTTGCCTGCCAGTTGCCTCTCTGCTGTGTTACACAGCAGCTGCTAGCAAATTATATTTGCTTGGTTAATATGAGCTTCCATTTGGGGCGCTACTGCTTGTGACCATCGCCCTTTATCTCCCTCTATGACAAATCTCATACATACTGTGTCAAGACTTAAAGGAGGGTAATATAACTAAAGTACAATAATATAATTAATGCCAATCAACATGGGTTTATAGAAAATAGATCACATCAAATTAATTTGAGATCTTTTTCAATAAGATTATAAATTTGGTTAATAAAGGTAATAGTATTGATGTTAAATACTTAGACTTCTGTAAGGTGTTTGATACCACATGACATTTTGATTAAAAACTAGAATATAAAATTAACAAGACACATATTAAATGGATTAAAAGCCAGTGAGAGAGAGATCTCAAAATGTAATTGTAAACAGGGAATATCATCAAGGTGATGTGTTTCTAGGCGTCCCTCGAGGATCGGTTGTTGGGCCTATGCTCTGCAATATTTTTATTCATGACCTGAAAGAAAACACAAAATTATCACTAGTAAGGTTTACAGATGACACAAAAATTGGGGGAGTGGTAAATAATGAAGAAGACAGGTCACTGATATAGAGCGATCTGCATCTCTTGGTAAGCTGGGCACAAGCAATATGCATTCTAATATGGCTAAATGTATACATCTAGGAACAAAGAATGTAGGCTACACTTACAGGATGGGGGACTTTATCCTGGGAAGCAGTGACTCTGAAAAAGATTTGGGAGTTGTGGTGCATAATCAGCAAACATGAGCTCCCAGTGTGACTCTGTGACCAAAAGGGCTAATGCTATCCATGGATGCATAAACAGAGGAATCTTGAGGAGGACTAGAGAGGTTATTTGACCTCTGTATTAGGCCCTGGTGAGCTCGCTGCTGGAACACTGTGTCCAGTTTTGGTGTTCACAACTCAAGAAGGATGTTGATATATTGGAGAGGGTTCAGAGAAGAGCCAGGAGAATGATTAAAAGATTAGAAAACATGCCTTATAGTGATGGACTCAAGGCGCTCAATCTATTTAGTTTAACAAAGAGAAGATTAAGGGTTGACTTGCTAGCAGTCTATAAGTACCTACGGGAGGAACAAATAATTGATAATGGGCTCTTTAATCTAGCAGAGAAAGGTATATCCAATGACTGGAAGGTGAAGCTAGACAAATTCAGACTGAAAATAAGGCAAACATTTTTAACAGTGATAGTTAACCATTGGAACAATTTACCAAGGCTCATGGTGGATTCTCCAGTACTGACACTTTTTAAATCAAGACTGGATGTTGTTCTGAAAGATCTGCTCTGGAAATTATTTTGGGACGTTTCTGTGGCCTGTGTTATACAGGAGGTCAGCCTAGATGACCACAATGATTCCTTCTGGCTTTGGAATCGATGAATCTATTCTTCACACTCCCCTGCACAGGAAGTGTAGGTCAGCAGGGAACAAGGAGGAGGAAGCAGAGACAGCTGCTGCTATTGCTACCACCAGTGATGAACTGCCAGAAGCTGAAGAACCAGTTCCTTCAGTTACTCAGGGTCTTCAGCGGCACTGAAGGACCCGCCGCCGAAGTGGCGCCGAAGGCCCGGAGCGAGTGAAAGACCTGCCACCGAAGTGCCACTGAGTGAGTAAAAATTCTCAGGGGAGCTTCCCCAGCCGAGAACTCAGGCGGGATGGAAAGGAGGGTCCTGCGGGCTGCATGTGGCCCATGGGCCACAGTTTTCCCACCCCTTTAACAACCGGTTCTAAACTGGCTTCAAAATGTAACAACCGGTTCGCGAGAACCGGCTCCAGCTCACCACTGGCTACCACCTGACAGCTACAGAAAGCACTGCAGGAGACAGTCTCAGCTGAAAGAGGCATGGTTCTCATAGACTGGCTTGGCCTCTTCCCAGTGGTGGGGAGAGACCTCAGAGCTTCCTAGTCCCAAGAAATTCCCTGATGGTGCAGGATATGACATCTAGAGCAGTTCTACACAGATAACTTTGGCGCAGGGAGGGGGGGTAACTGGGATGTATGGCCACTTGGTCTGACCAGTCAAATCTGGCACAGTAGATAAACTTCTGTCTGTGTCTGCTACATCTGCAAGCTGGCTATGTAGGTGTTCTGATCTAGAACATGTTGTATCCAATGACACCATCCCACAGAGATACTGTGTTTTATTGCAATCTGATGAGTCCAAAGTCCTTCTAGCTTTGCTCCTTTTCTCAGGATGTGATCTTACAGGAAAAATAATTTACCCAGCAGAGTTCTTCTGAGCTATGTTTTCTTCCAGCATCAGAAAGTCAAAGCCCAGTGATCGTGTTTTGCAGATGTCATATGATATAAGGTATTGAGGTACTGATAATTAGGATGATGACAAATCCTGCTGCCCTTGGTCAGTTCTTACTTGCTCCTTACCCAGGGAAACTCTCAGTGTTTTAATTAGGAGTTTGCCCCTGTTAAAAATTAGGTAACTCAGGCTCAGACCAATTATTATAGACCTCACACTTGCTATAGCAGTCTTTATCATCAAAGTACTTCTGTAAGGATGATGCAGCCTAATGCACCAGCTACAAAAGCCCAACATGGTTGGTCTCAGGAAGGAGAAAGGATAGACAGGGATGAGCCCATCTCTTGTTTGCTGTTGCTTGATTTAGAAACACCCAGAGGACTGGATTTTTTTGTTTTGTTTTGTTACTGGATTTTGTATGTGAAATATGCCAGCTCTTGTTGTGGTTTTTGTTTTGTTTTTGGCTGTTGTGACTGATGGGTTTATTCTAATGAGATCTGCTGGCAAAGACTTTGTTGCCAACAGTTCCTGCCTAGTCAGGGAAAATTAGAGAGTTTAGTTCCTGTTGACACCATAGCGTTTAAGGATTGCTGTGGTTAAGACCCTTGTTGCTGTATGAAACCACTATCTTTGCTGAGCCCAGGAGGTATCTAGTAGAATTACGAATTTAAGTTCCCAGGCTCATCTTTTCATCGAATCATAGAAATGTGGGACCAGAAGGGACCTTGACACGCTGGCTTATTGGGGAGCCAAAAATCATGGGCTCAGCAGAGACACTGGTTTTATGGCTCATTATAACAATTTGTAACCTAATAACTCTCCTTCCTCCTATAACTGCAGAAGTGTTAAATTGCCCACTTCACTTTAACTGGTCTCCTGCAACGTGTTTTCATATGCTAAATTATGGTTAGCAATCTGTCCCGCCTTGTGGTTAGCTGTGACACTTGAATTATTTTGTCAGCTCTGGAAAAAGAGCTCTGTGCAGCTTGAAAGCTTGTCTCTTCCACCAACAGAGGTTCGTCCAATAAGAGATATCACCTAATTCACCTTCTCTCTCTCTCTCCCCTATTCTGAGACCAGCATGGCTACAATAATACCTCCAACAATCTTTCAGGGGTCAGCTATTTTCCCCACACATCAGCTTCTTAAAGGGACATAATCGATATGTGGCAGGAGCCACCCTCACTATATTACTCTGCTTTGAAGGAGTTTTCTCAGGATTTTCCACAAAGACCCTCTAGATATTCTATACAGCCAGCTAAAGAGAATTCTAGCTCTTCTTCAGACTTTACAGTAAAAGTGTTGTTCTGGAAGTAGTGTTCAATTATTGTCCATGAACTTATGAGAGACATATGTAGCCCTAAATGCCCTTTACATTTATTTTATTGTAGGTTTACACATTTGGTACTTTTACAAATGCACACACTTTTTGCCAGATGATCTTTTTGGTGGGTGAACTTGGGTTTTTTCCTCTATACTTCTGTGGAATAGTTTTGATTCTACATTATTTGTGAAATGAGATTTTTCAGACACTACTTCTGCTGCCTTCAGAAAGGTTAAATAATAAACCTCCTATATATCACTGGGAACATTTTTATTAGTTGGTTTGTACAAATAAATAAATAGATATGAATGCCACTATGATTTCCACCAGTTTATGTTGACCTTAGGTTGAAGAGGTTTATTACAAAATTGCATTTTGTTTACATTCAGGTCAGAGTTGTGTGATCACATGATCAAATGCCCCCAAAACCCCTTAAGATGTACAAGGAATGCTTTCAGAAATCAATGTATAATTGGCCTAAAGTTGCTCTAAGGGAACACTCAGTTCAGGAGATTTTTTTAATACATTCTGCCCCAGGTCATAAAATCCCTCCAATATAGGGAGGTACAAGTTACCTCAATGGGGGAAAAGTTGAAATAGGAAATTCCTTGTAAAAGAATAATTTAATCTACTGCTGCTGACAAAACTTCAAGGGCATTTTTTGAAGAAAGAAGAGAGCTGGAGAAAGAGCACAGGGAAAGGAGAGAGAAGGCCTAATTCTTCTCTCGCTGCCGCTGCTTTTAGAATCATAGAATATAAGGGTTGGAAGGGACCTCAGGAGGTCATCTAGTCCAACCCCCTGCTCAGAGCAGGGCCAATCCCCAACTAAATCACACCAGCCACGGCTTTGTCAAGCCTTACCTTAAAAACTTCTAAGGAAGGAGATTCCACCACCTCCCTAAGTAACGCATTCCAGTGCTTCACCACCCTCCTAGTGAAAAAGTTTTTCCTAATATCCAACCTAAACCTCCCCCACTGCAACTTGAGACCATTACTCCTTGTTCTGTCATCAGCTACCACTGAGAACAGTCTAGATCCATCCTCTTTGGAACCCCCTTTCAGGTAGTTGAAAGCAGCTATCAAATCCCCCCTCATTCTTCTCTTCCGCAGACTAAACAATCCCAGTTCCCTCAGCCTCTCCTTGTAAGTCATGTGTTCCAGTCCCCTAATCATTTTTGTTGCCCTCCACTGGATGTTTTCCAATTTTTCCACATCCTTCTTGTAGTGTGGGGCCCAAAACTGGACACAGTACTCCAGATGAGGCCTCACCAGTGTCGAATAGAGGAGAACGATCACGTCCCTCGATCTGCTGGCAATGCCCCTACTTATACACCCCAAAATGCCATTGGCCTTCTTGGCAACAAGGGCAAACTGTTGACTCATATCCAGCTTCTCGTCCACTGTAACCCTTAGGTCCTTTTCTGCAGAACTGCTGCCTAGCCATTCGGTCCCTAGTCTGTAGCGGTGCATGGGATTCTTCCATCCTAAGTGCAGGACTCTGCACTTGTCCTTGTTGAACCTCATCAGATTTCTTTTGGCCCAATCCTCCAATTTGTCTAGGGCCCTCTGTATCCTATCCCTACCCTCCAGCGTATCTAACTCTCCTCCCAGTTTAGTGTCATCTGCAAACTTGCTGAGGGTGCAATCCACACCATCCTCCAGATCGTTTATGAAGATATTGAACAAAACCAGCCCCAGGACCGACCCTTGGGGCACTCCACTTGATACCGGCTGCCAACTACACATGTATCACTACCCGTTGAGACCGACAATCTAGCCAACTTTCTATCCACCTTATGGTCCATTCATCCAGCCCATACTTCTTTAACTTGCTGGCAAGAATACTGTGGGAGACCGTGTCAAAAGCTTTGCTAAAGTCACGGAACAACACATCCACTGCTTTCCCCTCATCCACAGAGCCAGTTATCTCATCATAGAAGGCAATTAGATTAGTCAAGCATGACTTGCCCTTGGTGAATCCGTGCTGACTGTTCCTGATCACTTTCCTCTCCTCTAACTGCTTCAGAATTGATTCCCTGAGGACCTGCTCTATGATTTTTCCAGGGACTGAGGTGAGGCTGACTGGCGTGTAGTTCCCAGGATCCTCCTTCTTCACTTTTTTAAAGATGGGCACTACATTAGCCTTTTTCCAGTTGTCCGGGACTTCCCCCAATCGCCATGAGTTTTCAAAGATAGTGGCCAATGGCTCTCCAATCACATCCGCCAACTCCTTTAGCACTCTTGGATGCAGCGCATCCGGCCTCATGGACTTGTGCTCGTCCAGCTTTTCTAAATAGTCCTGAACCACTTCTTTCTCCATAGAGGGTTGGTCACCTCCTCCCCATGCTGTGCTGCCCAGTGCAGTAGTCTGGGAGCTGACCTTGTTCGTGAAGACAGAGGCAAAAAAAGCATTGAGCACATTAGCTTTTTACTAGTATAACTCCACTCACTGCAGTTACTCCTATATGGACTACGAGAAGAGAACGACAGCGTTTGCAAGTGACTTTTTTCATGCACAAGTTAGAAATAACCTTTAAATATGTAATTTTGTTAAATAATCTCCAGCAATGTCATGGCAGCACATTTCACATTGATTAACGTGTGCTTGATTAACTAAAGTGTTATTGTTTGATTTAAAGTAAGGATTAGAGCAGCAGTTTTCAAACTGTGGGTCGGGACCCCAAAGTGGGTTGCGACCCCCTTTGAATGGCATCACCAGGGCTGGCTTAGACTTTCCTGGGGCCCAGGGCCAAAGTCCGAGCCCCACGGCCCAGGGCCGAAGCCAAAGCCCGAGGGCTTCAGCCCTTGGCAACGGGGCTCAGGTTGCAGGCCCCCCGCCTAGGGCTGAAGCCCTTGAGCTTCAGCTTTGGCCCCCCTGCCCAGAGCAGTGAGGCTCAGACTTTGGCCCCCTCACCCAAGTCAGTGGGGCTCAGGCTTCAGTCCCCCTCTTCTGGGATTGTGAAGTAATTTTTGTTGTCAGAAGGGGGTTGCAGTGCAATGAAGTTTGAGAATCCCTGGGTTAGAGTAATTGCTGTTAACTTTCTGTAATGCAGTGTGCCTATTGAAAAGTGCAAGTTTACCCCTGTAAGATCTCACCAGTGCTCTCTGAGGGCTTGATTCTCACCTGTTGAACTCTATGGGAGTTTTGCTAAATTACTATTTATATTATTGTGGTGTCTAGAGGCCACCAGCAAAATCAGGGACCCATTGGGCTAGGCACTATTCAAACATAGCAAGAGACAGAGCCTGACCCAAAAAGCTTTTAGTCTAAAGTGACACAAACAGATAAAGATTGGGAGGATAAGCAGAGGCCTAGAGGGGTGTAATGGTTTAGCCAAAATCAGACAGCAAGTCTGCAGCAGATCTGCATTTCAGCTACAGCAGAGTTAGGCTCAGAATTATTAAATTGAGCACTTAATGGAAAGCACCTTATGGACACAGAATACAATGTTCATAAAATGCTGAAACCCAACTCTGTGTGTTTTTTTTGTCTGGATTAAGATACTTTGACCAAATAAAAAATAAAAACCTTCACAACTACTTGGTATAGCAGGAGTGTAAAGAGATGCATCCAAAATGAACTGATGAGAGCGTACTAAAAAAGTGTTAGCATGGCACTTGAATAGCACTGAAATCAGCTCAGAGGACGTGTTAGTAGCCCTTCATAATGGCAGTGACAAAGTGATATGTCACTATCAGCTCCTTCTGCACACAATCCTGAAGTAGCATTAGAACCTGGAATAATGGAATTTTCCTCATGATGGCCTGTTAGAGGGTCGTCCATCTGTCCATTTTTAATTAAACCCTGTCTATGCTGGTATCACTATAAGGCTCTCTAAGGCTGATCGACTACTAGCACATAGTCAGTCATTAGGAGGATAGTTCTAGGTTCTAATACCATCCTGTGGATTTTCTCCCATGAGGCTATCATCCTTGTAAACCTACAGGTTATTGCAGACCTGTGTTGTGTAGCGGGGTGGTTACCCACTCCTGCCTGGAGGGGTTAAAAGCAGCCCTGGGGGGAGGGCTGTGGCTGGGGAAGGCTGAATGGAGAAGCAGCCTCAGCTGTGGCCATGCCCCAATCAGGGCCCAGCTGGCCCTTATAAGAGGACAGTGGGCCAGGAGCAGACACTCTGTCTCTGCCTTTAGAGGGAGAAGGGCCTGGCTGCTGGGGAGCGTACCTGGGTACCTAAGGTGGAGCAGGGCTGGGGGAAGGCCTGAAGAGCTCTGGCTTGGAAACCTCCCAAGCTGCAGGCCTAGTATAAGGCCGAAAAGGGTACTGAGGTTGCAGGGGGCAGCCAACGGGTATGAAGAGGCAACAAGTCCAAACCCCCCTTGCCTGTGATGATTGGCTTATATACTGCAGTCTGCCCCAGTGAATGGGGGTTAGATGGTGATAGCCAGTAGCCATATAGTGAGGTGGAGATAGGGGGTTCCCCTGGGAGGGGGAGACCCAGATTTGTGGGGGTACTGCCACTGGGCAGCACCCCAGGGAAAGGGGCACCAGGGTCTGGGAGGGACACGGGGACCAGTGGCAGTGAGACACTGGCCTGCAGAGAGTGCTCTGGAGGCTGGAAGAGCTAATTCCCTGAGAGACCAGCAGGAGGCACTGCAAGGATGAGTCCCGCACTGTGACAGATTAACACCACCGATGGTGATGAAAGACAGCATCTGGCTTCTGAAACAGGAGCAGCCATTCCAAAAGCTCAATTAGTAGCTAGAAGTCTCCACAGGGCTAAACAGTGGTTCGTATATTTTAAGGTCAAAAGGTACCCTTATGATCATGTAGTCTGTGCTCCTGCAAAATACAGGCCAAAAAAGCTATCCCCATAGACCCTGCAACAAGCCCATAGTTTCTGTATAGTATTTTTTAGAAAGATATCCAGTCTTGATTTTAAAAGACTTCAACTGAGTTACCTCACCAGGTGATCCAGGTTGCCCTGTAGGATTCCTTTCCCTATCATCATTTACCACAATTTGTAATATAAGCAGGTTTTACTAAAAGTGATTTTGTATTTTCTTCAGGACCATGGATGAAGATATTAAATAGCATTGGGCCAACAGGTTACTACTGCTCCCCACTACAAACTCCCCCATAGGGGGATGATTTATGAATACTTTTAAAAAAAGTGTTAATCAGTTTTTATTCTTTTTAAAAAGTACTAATTAAAAAAATCATCATGGGGGACTAAAACAAATTATGTACAGAAGTATATGTCAGTTTATCAGCTAAATTTGCTATCTCAACAAAAAATAAGTTTGCTTGACAAGACTTATTTTCCATAGAACTGTCTTTTAATTCTTTACAAATTGCATCCCATATCAGCTTTTCAATGGTTTTACCAGAAAGCTATGTCAGGCTAATTTGCCTTTAGTTTACCAGGTCATCCCATTCAGCCTTTTTAGCTATTTATACAACATTAGCTTTTTTCCAGTCCTCTGGAACTTCCTCAGTGTTTCAAGATTTGTTTAAAAGAAAAAATAAATTATTCAGATTGCTCCTCAGCCAATTTATATACTGTTGGGTGCTCTTTAACTTCTTCCCTAGTTACTCGTATAATAGAAAGATATGAATCCATTATCTTGCTTCCTTCTAAATAAGGAACATAAATATTTGACTATACCTACCTTTTCTAGTGATTAGTGTGAATACCAGAAATTTCAGTTAAGCAATACTTTTGAAGTTATTTGTCTATAGAGGGCAATTCAGAGCTCCATCAGGTCAGTTTCTCTATCTCAATTTAGAGAGATTTTACACACAGGTGGTAGAGGTGTAAATGAACACAAAATATGCAAAACAAAGAGCTTGTCTACACAGCCCCACAGTGTGGACTTCAAAATGTGTGCTGCAACTCACATCACTGAAATGTTGTGCTGTAACTCCCCCATGCAGACTCAGTCAGCATGTGTCAAGGCTGATTCCTCACTGTGGTACTTCGAGTGCAGAAGGTGGGGGCTCGCAAGGATTTAAAAAAGTAAATACTGGCCACTCCATGCTTGTATTAAACCCCCAAGGTTACAGCTTTTTTCAGACCTTGGCTTGGGAAACGCTGCCACCACCCAAGTGAAAAACTGCCTCTTGGAAACTCACTTGCGAAGTTTTCCCGGAGGCCCCTCGGCTTTTCCACCCCTCCCTTGCGGAAGCTGAGAAAGAACAAAAACAAAAAGGGAAACCCAGCTGTTGCCACCAGCTAATTGAAAAGCCATATGGACAGACCTTTTAAGACACAAAACTTAAAGGTAAATTTTATTAAACCAAAAAAGAAAGAAAATACATCTGGAACCTAGGCTTTTGCTAGATTTTAAAAGAGCAATTCCAAAAATTAAGCACCCCAAATAGCTTTCTTGGGGGTTCAGCTTAAAGATTACAAGCTGACAAAAGCATCTGGCATTAGCACAGAGGAGTCCACAAGCCTTACAGAAAATAAACGAAATAAACCTAATTGCGTCTAACATTCCCTGTCCCAATGAATCCTTCTAGGTATGATGAATTTTCATACCTGCTCCAAACTTTACACAGCACTCCAGCTGCTCCCGTTTCTTCAGCCCAGAGAGACAAAGGGAAAGCTTTTTTCCCCTATTTTAAAAAGTTCTAGCCTTCCCATTGGCTCTTTTGACCAGGTGCCCACTCCCTTTTCTTTACCTGGGGGATTTTTTAACCCTTCACAGGTAAAGCAAGCAGCCACGAAGAGGGACTTTATAGCTAACTGGCTGGCTGGGTGTCCATAAAAGGGGGCTCCCCCACCCTTCATTTATCACAGCACGAAGCAACATTTACTCACCTTGTGGTAACTTTTGTTCTTCTAGATTGTACTGCAGAACTGCTCTTCCAAATTGAGCATCTGCTCTTGATGCTGATACTACAGAGTAATGGTTGGTAAATGAGCGTACTGAGACCATGTCACTGCTCTACTAATTTCAATGACTGGAACTCTGCTGAAACATACTGCTGGGATAGCTTGAGTCCTAATAGGATGAGCAGTCACTCAACGGAGTAGCTGTTACTTATTCATGATGTAAGAAATCTTGATACAGTCCACAATCCATTTGGATAATCTGAGAGGAGACTGATACACCAATGAACTACCATCTACTATGAAAAGTCTAGAAGATTTTCTGAATTATCTTGTCCTACTGTGTCAATGTATATCTAGCCAACATAGTTTAGTAGTTCACTATACTGCTCTGAACAGACAAAGAATAAACCTGACCAAAAAGGTTTTTTTAAAAAACCACACACAAACAACTTGGCAGATTTGTTGACTTGTTTGGCTCTTTCATTTATTGCTGTGACTATAAATGATGACAATGGTGGGTGTGAATAAAAAAAAATATTCAAATCCTTGAGGAGGGACTTGATCTTTTTATTCAGCCCTTTTCAAAGTTTGTGTGATAGGGTAGCCCATAATTCCTCAGCAGGATCAAGAATTCCTTTATTAATTGGAAGGGCTATTTTGTTCTGAGCAACATGGAAGTAAGATAACAAATAACTTTGTCTTCTCCTGAATCAGTGCCAAAGGAAGCTCTAGGACATCTGCCATTCTTTAAGAGTTCTTATAAGTCTTAAAATCATCCCCCAAGTCGTCATGAAGTTTTATCCTGAGTAGGAATAGAGAGGTCTAGGTGAAGGGGTATCCTGAACATCTCCATCCTCTTCCTCAAAGAGTGTTGCAATTCTGTAGTTCGTTGAGGTACTGGTAGAGAAATAGGGTTTTGATGGATTACTCAAGGAGGTTCCTGGGTGGCTGAATAATGAT
The DNA here is from genome assembly GCF_015237465.2 of Chelonia mydas. Taxonomy (NCBI): domain Eukaryota; kingdom Metazoa; phylum Chordata; order Testudines; family Cheloniidae; genus Chelonia; species Chelonia mydas. Next base: position 195,441,060 of record NC_057850.1, on the reverse strand, counting down.
GTAGTGGCCAATAAGTGATAACACCAATAAAGCCATGATTGCAATCTATACACATGGGGCATATGGGCCCAAGGAGGTTGTCGACTGGGAATGAAAGTGGATTAATGTGATGGGGGTCTAAAGGTAGAGTCCTCAAGATAAATTCTCATCATAACCCTTATCTTGAGCGGATGAGGTGAGCAAAGCTCTGGTGAATGGTCTCTGCTAGGTGCTTGGAAAGATATTGCCGATGATGATGAGTCCTCAGAGTGGGGAGCTGCATTTGCAGGCACTGCTAGATTTTGAGGAGTAAACAATTAAGCATGACTGACTCCCAGAATGCAGCGATATCTTCATGACAGGTATCCTGGACTGTCCCAGTGGAGTCTTTATTCCAGCTGAAAAAGGGGAATGTTTCAACAAAGGGGAGCCTAACGCAGGAGTTATTCTGAGGTCATCAGTGTCTCTGAAAGCGACAGTTGAAGGGATCTCTGGTACCGCCATGAAAAGGAGGAAGAGCCTGGTACCACCACAGACAGGTACTTCTTGCTTGCAGAAGATAGCCTCAGTACCACAGGGGGCTGACACTATTGTAGGCATTCCCAGAGCCAGTACTGAGGAGTTAGCATGTGAGCACCCTGATCCTGTAGCTTCTGCTCTTGCCAGGGTGGGCTGTGAGTGCTGCTGCTGCAGCACCAAGGAAACCCATGAAGAATCTCTTCGGGGCTGTTGAGGCAAGTGGATCCTCCTGTGGTGCCTTCTTCCTTGATAAGGCCTTGCGTGGCTCCCTGGGTACCTGTCACTCTGCCTCTCTCTCTTGGTACTAGGGAAAGGAACTGCAGCCTGATTGCAGGTTTGGCTGAATGATCCGTAAGCCATATCTGACTGCTCCAGCAGACCATCTTTAAAGCTCCTGAGGGAGGGGAGGTGCCTTCCAGGAGATGCAGAGGTCGGCATTACCTCCCTAGTCTAATAACTACGTTAAAGGCTGATAAGGTGTAACGGTAACAAACTATACTAACTAAAGTAGCACACGTGGGCAAGAAGGGAGCATGTGCCACCTGTAGTGGACACGGCTATTTGCATTTCCAAACTCCTGCACTGGGGCCGCTGCTGCACATCTTAAGTGGGAGCCACATGTACAGAAACTCAAGGAAGAATTAAAAAGTACGTAGTTCACCTTATTTTGCTGCTTCCCCCTCCCCCTCTCAATTTGAAAGAGGTACCTTTTAGTTCACGCTAGCAGGGACTACACAGGGTAGTTTCAGCCCAGCACTTCAATCCGCACTGCAACTCACGCCCCATACTCCACCCTCTGGGGCCATATTTGTCTGATTCCCCCCAGTCTCAGATAGATACTTTTTCTTTTTTTAAATCTCTCAAAGCCTCTTAATCCTGACCCACCCAAACGGAGCCAGTCAATGAAAAGAACAATGAAAAAAAATGGAACTAACAGGACATCTGCTAACAATCAGAGCTCCTCAATCAATTACCTTTGTGGTTTCCCCATGTCTTGTCTGTTTCTTGCGGTCACGGGATCCCACTCATAGCTGGTGGCGCCTCTTCCTGGCCATCCTGGGGATTAGGTCTAGCTCGGTGTTGCACCCTCCTCCAGCAGTCTCTCTCCCATCATCCTCTCACTCTGCAGACCCCTCTCACTCCAAGAGCCACAGCCTCTTCTTCATGACTCAGCCCTCCAGACAGGTCACCACACAGGTCCCCCACTTCTGGGGTATCAAAGTGCCTCTTGACAATGGGCTCAGGCAGTCTTCCTGCTCACTGCCATGCCAATGTCACTTTGTCAGCAGCTGGTAAGGAGACCCAAGCTGACCCTCTATTCTGGGTCCCAGCTCAGGGGCCTCCTCATCAGCTGTCAAGGTTTGACCTACCCCATGCCTTGCTGCTTTTCCCCGAGCCTTGCTGACCTCTCTGGCTCTCTCCTCTCTGGAATTGCCAAGCCACACACCCCCCTCCCAGGGAGTGACTATGGGCTTCTTATCTCTAGTAGCCCAGATACACCTCTTCTCCCAGGGAGTGACTACAGACTACCTCCCTACAGCCCCCTTCTGCTCTAAGGGCCTGCAGGCCTCCCCCCTCCCGGTTCCTGCCTGGTTGAGCCTGTTCTACTTAAATCGCTGCTCCCTATCTCCTTCTCCAGGTGCAGCCTGGGCAGTTAATTGGCCAATTTAGTCATCTTAATCCCTCCAGGCCTTGTGTAGGGTGGAAAACTCCCATCACACTAGCCTATTTAGAGTGTAAGCTCCTTAGGGCAATGACCTTGTCATTTTAGTTGTCTTTAATGTTCCTAACTCACTTTGGGTGCTATATAAACAACATCCAAACAGCAGCCATTCAGATTGTAATTGTACTTACTGCACATACAGAGCATTTTTTAAGTAATATATTGGGAAAAGATATAGACCCAACATTTAATACAATATCTAGAGTAGAAACAAAATTGAGACATTCAAGATCTGACCATTCAATTTCAAATACTTCTAGTTCTGATGTATAGTACATGTATTTACAATGGGTACAGTTTTCTTTAAAGAAATGCCTAAATAGGCTGTCCAAATCCAATATTTTAGACTTTAAATCAATATCTAGGCACACTAATGACTAAACTAAGCTGATCTGATGCCTAGTGCTGATCTGAGTGTACATATGAGATTTTGATGTCTTTTGTAGGCAATTTGAAAATTGGGCTCCCTGACTGCACTGATTTGCAAAGTTGTAAACTATAATTACCTAATCTGTAGTTTTCTTTCCATACTCCAGGGCAACAATAGTCTATGTGGGATTGATTATAGGATTGTGGGTTTTTTCTTTGCTGGGTTCTTGGCAACTGCAATATACAAAAACAATCATTTGTATCAGACTCATACTATTCATTTGTCTACTTTTCTGTTGCTGCATTATGAATGCAGAGATCTTCAGAATGAAGAGAGTGAAAAGGGAGAGAGATCTGTGCCTCGAGTGTACTTGATTAATTACCTGAATCATTATTTTGAAAACTCCACATAGTAGTTAAAAGTCTCCATAGGGTATATCATCATCAGATAAGGAAAGTAACGCAACGCAATGCAGTGTAGAAGATCTGCTCAGTATGCTTTTTTAGCAGCATTTTAATTTGGGCTGTAACCGTTGTGTTGCAAATCCCAAGACTCCTTTGTATCTACAACCATTTCCACCATAGAACTTTTATACACCTTTTACAATCTCTTCCAAGAAAGCAAACAATGACATTCCCTTTTTGGGTAATCTCAGTTCTGCAATCATTCCTCTTATCAGTGTCTAACAATATGTGGTCTTTTTCTTTGGTGACTATTATCACATTATATTCCACTGCAGTAAGGGTTGGACTGGGTCATATAGCTATAGCTGAGAGGTACAGGAGGTAAACCCAGGAGGATTTACAGGAGGCGTTGGGCCTGGCTCATGTATAGTGCCTTCTGGAGCTCCAAGGACGGTAGCCCCTTCCAACAGAATAGAGTATCTGCTCCCCTTTGTGCCCAGACAACTGGGGAGGCAGGCCCCACTCTACCACCCACTTTGGAAAAGCTCATGCTAACAGTAGCTCTAATGCATCAGCACAAAGATTGCCTTGGTTCTCATCTTTGCACATATGGGACAGGCCATAATCTTATCATAATCCTGTGAAACTGAAGAACATGCAGTTGCCAAGTCAAAGTAGATCATTGGTCCATCTACACCTGTAACATGCCTCTGAGTATGGTTTCTACTTGATGCTTCAGACAAAAAGCAACAAACAGAATCTCACTGAAGCTAGATAACGAGGAAAGGGAATTCTTTCTAACCCCCCACATTACTTATGCTCTGAAACATGAGGATTAGTATCCTGTGAAGTCCTTTATAAAACCCATAACATGTTTGTTAGAGATTGGCACAAAAAAAAAAACTACTTTGAGCAAAAGTAGTGCTTAACCAGTGAGAGACCTGTTTAGTTAGTTTTCTGGTTTAAAGTCAATAGTAATAAAACTGTTTCTTCCACATAATTTTCCCCATCTAAGTAGGTGTGGATTTCACTCTTTAGATGGTTTGCAGCATTAGCTACAACATCTCTCCTTGGTGACAAGAAGGTGCTACTGTCAGTATAAGGAGACCAAGCAATTAGACAACATGCCAGCCGAGGTTTTGCAACCAGCCTCAACATGTCAGATAGTTTAAAAAGAAAGTGCTTGCAGAACAGTTTTCTTGTCGTTACTTATCAGCTGTAACAGTCTTTGACCATCTTGTGATCCACATCCATTTATCCATGATAGCTTTTCTGCCTCACAGATTGTCAGTTTCCTAAAAAGCCACTTTGATTATTCTGCTCCTATTTTTGCAAGGATTACAGCTGGGTTTGTTTTGTTTTTAATTAAACTGAGTGTGAAGACCTGGCCTCAAATCCTCCTACACAGGAGGGTCTAGATTCTGATCTCGGGTGCACTTGGCAGGTGTTGCTAGTTGCTGTGCACCTTCAACTTCAATGCACATCACTGGTAGACGAAGGTGCCCAGCCCCTTGCAGCACTGGGCATTATAGCTAGGGTAATTCCACTGAAGACAGAGTTGCTATGGATCAAACCTGTTCCACCTCATCCTTTTTATACTTTTGTATTATAGATGAATCCAGTTCAGAACTCCAGAAGCCTGATTCTAATCTCATTTATACCATTTTCAACTCATTTGACAAAAGCTTGTTTATGCGTATTTTAAAACTTGGTCAGTGTTAACAGAATCATGCTCCAGATTTGCATACTACCAGACTGTGGAGTGTTTGAAAGGCTGCATCTCAGGCTCATCTCTAGCAAGAGATCATTGTCAGTATTACTTGTTAACTGGAAACAGTTATCGTAAGTTTTTTTTCTATTGGCTGTTGCAGCTTGGGGCTCAACTGACATTTTAGGCATAAAGGGCCCAGTTTTTACACTGCCCTGAACATAGTAGAATTTTTCACACTGGTGGTGAGAGCTATACACAATGGGAAGGAAATGCTACCAAGCCTGAATGGTAACGTTTCAGATCCATTTTGCACAGGCATAAATAACTACCTAAGCGATAAGGCAGTGGAATATCAGTCTTGACCCACTGACTGCATACATGCTTTTTCTTCTGTCATTTCCCCCTTTATTTTACAAAATGTGTTAGAATGATAAATATTTAAAAAGAGAATTTGACTTAGTGTACCATCCCCAATTCCCTCCTATGGTTTGTTATATTCACTTGTTGCATCTTGACTAAGAGTAGATTGCAAGCTCTTCAGGCCAGAGACAATGTAATTTCATAGGCTTGTACACTACCTAGCAAAGTCCAGTGCTCTGATCCCTATAGGTGCCTTTGGTTGCTATCACAACACCAGAGAGAAATGCCATAATAATGCCAGAATTATTTCTGTGCCCTTTAATATTTCTCCCTGGTAAGTTGGAAGCAATAGTATATAACCTGCATTCCACTGAGGATAACTCAATACATGCACGTGATGTAATTAACTCCCACCAGAGGATGTCCTCAGAAAGACTTAGGACCAGATTTTGATCTCACTTACATGCTTCAGTGTAGGTACCTCAGATTTACTAATGCTGTTACATCAGAAAGAATTCAGCCCATGAAGGCGAACATCTGCAGAAAAGGAATTCACAAGAAAGGGAACATAGTAATAGTGACAGGCCTTTATTTTCAAGGTCACTGTGGAAAGGTAATCTCATCAGGCCTGTACCTCATTTTCTCTGCAAGAGGTGATTCCCCACAGACTGGCTGGAGATTTGAAAAGGTTTAGCGCTCCAGCTAAACCACAGAAAGTTCCTCCTTTCAGGGCAAGCAAAGGTTGAAACAACACTGTTCGTTGTTCTCCTAAGGCCAACCCCCAAACAAAGACACCACCTCAGTTCTTACCTTAGCCAATGTCAAAGAGAAGGGCCTAGTCCTTCTGGTTACTTTCCAGTCTCCAGCTGTTGTAACTGTGTAGGGAACTCTCAAGGAAAAATAGAAAGGAATATAATCCTCAAGGTGTTTCTTTCTTACAGGACTCCACAGGGTTGAAAAGATCCTGAAGCAAGAGAGATCAGGAGGGTCAGCCCCCAGGAGAGACCTAGAGGACTCTTCCCAATGTACTACCAACTCCAAACTTTCAAAAGTCAGGAAAGTTTTTTACCATAATAGACAGGAGGCTGGGTAGAGTATTTACCTGCTGATTTCTGAGCCCGTATGTCATGATGCACTCGAGTCACATTTTCAAGCTTTTCTCTGAAACCACAAAATTAGAAACCTACTTTTTCTTTTCTTAAGCGAAAGCTGAAATTCTCACCTAATCACTTAACTCCAGGAGCTGGGGTTTTAAGGAAAACACCACATAACACAATAGTTACTGTAAATCCAATTACATACCTTCTTTCCCCCTGTGACTGAACTCTTTTTATATAGTGTGAGTGAAGAGGCACTGGCCTCTCTTCTCCAGCTGTTTCTACCATCTTCTGAGTACTTTTTTTGCAAACTTGTGCAAGCAGCTGTAGCCCTTCCAGGTGAAGGATGTTAACTCTTAAACTGCCAACCCAGGGACAGGGGCTCCACCACAGCAACACAGTGGATTTTAAGTGTACGCATTAAGCTTGCAAGGTGAAAAGAGATTGGCAGGGAATAGGGTAAAAGAAATTCAGCAAGATATGGTTCAAGAAGATATCAGCAAATGATAATTGTTAAAGAACAATTACTGGGCCAGATCCTGGCCTTCAATAACGCTGGGAGGCACTGCTGGCGTGACACAAACCAACCTCCAAGCTGCTCTACTTGGTCAGTGGGGAATTCCATGGGCAAGGCAAAGAGAAATAAATCCCCAGCTGATAGAGCTGGCTGTACATCATTCCTGCAAACAGGAGGGGCACAGCCACTACATGCTGCATTCCCCTGGTACGTGGCTGGCATAATAGGCAGCCCTGTTATCCGCTGAGACTGTTACAATTTATGCTGGCAGCTGAACCAGTCCCAATAATCCCAGGGACAGAGGGGACAGTGTAAAGGTAATTTAAAGCCACTTTTGTCCCTCCCTCCCGTCCCAGCTATACTGAATAGAGACGTCTGGTAAAGCTGAGGATTTGGCTATTATTTCTTTCAGTCCCAGCTTTACTAGTTAATACTAATCTATTATAGCTTCAATTCTAGGCTAAAAGTCATGTAATAATATTCCATACCACCATCATAGATATATGTATGGATATATAATTAATGTGTCTATTTGTATATTAAGTCATGATCATGTATTCTACTACTTTTGAAAGAATGTTTTAGAATATTATGGAGGCAGCTGATCACAACTCCGTCAATAAGATTGTTTGATTTTGCACCTAAAGCAGGGATTCAGTCTCTTTGTTTTATATGAAAAATGCATAGTATCCTCCCAAAACTTACAGCTGAGCACAGAACGATTCTGGGAGAATTTACATGGCCTATAGTGACACCAAGAAGGGAAAAAATATGGGGGAAAAGCTTTGTCTTTAAAAATCAATATAATCAAAGCAGGGACCACAAAACCTAAAAATCTTTGTCAAAATCATATTTTGATTACATGGTAGAATTAAGGTTTTCTGGGTGCCTTAACCATGTATTTCCATGCCTTAGCAAAGTGGGATGTCTTTTAAATTTAACCTTTACTCTGAATTTCCTGGGTTCATAATATTTGGGTTTCAGATAATGACATCATTCTTCAAAAAGAAAAGGAGGACTTGTGGCACCTTAGAGACTAAGTTAGTTAGTCTCTAAGGTGCCACATGTACTCCTGTTCTTTTTGCGGATACAGACTAACCCGGCTGCCACTCTGAAAGCTGACATCATTCTTGTAACTGACACTTTAATTACTGATCTACAGTATCAGACTTAACTGTGATTTAACGAGTTTTTTTGTCTTGGAACATACGGCGAGAGAGAGAGACTGACTGACTAGTACTTGCTGCCTCGGCTTAAAATCCACAGCAAGCCATGGGGCTTTATTTTTAGCCAAACCAGCATTTTTTTTTAATCAATGGCTGTTTTTTAAAGAATTCCCCTCGCCGTGCACACTCATTCCCAGCCTTTTCGCCTCGGCCGTCAATTTAGTGTATCGGGAGTTTCAAAACCATGTTGTACCTGAGTTAAAATATGTACCTATGCAAAAGTGAGGCAGTAAGAAATATTGTGCAGTAACAATTCAGCCTGCAAGGCAGAGTGAACACTGAGCATCACGCCCTGCAGAAGAGCTCTGTCAATAGCCATGATGACTCTGAACACATTTTCTTTAATGATGAATTTCCAATGGAAAATAGGGAAAAGAAAAGTTGATCAGAGAGAAGGAGTACGGAGAAAAATCTGTGCAATTACCCATGAAATGGGATGGCCACTAAAGAGACTGCATTAAAAATAGTCTCCAGGAGTTGTCTGAGGAACGGTATTTGCCCTTGTGGATTAATACTAATCTTAGTGCACAACAGCTCTCCTCACTAATATCCGCTGCCTCTGTTGATGCTGCTTTGCTGTATTTATGTGGTTAAAGCCTAAAGGAAATGCCACGCAGGAACCCCAACAGCAGATGTTGCTTAAAAGCATTTTAATGGGGATGAAGCTGAAAAAAATGTTAGCTTTTGTTTTTTTTCTTTGGGGAAATTAGCAACAAATCACTTTGAAAAATAATCATTTATTCCCTCCATGACTTGTGCACAGATGGCTGATTTTTCAGTATTCATCACCTGCTAAAAAGTATGCAAAATACACATTAATGTGTCAATCAGAAAAAGCAAACTACATTCTTCATGAGGACGGGTCAAAAGAGGCATCTTCTGCTCCATTAGCTTCCTTGAGAAGTTGGAGGCCTGTAGCAGGGTAGTTTCATAATACACGCGACTTCAGTGGGAGTTGTGTGGGTGCTCAGCACTTCTGAAAATCAGCTCAGTTATTTAGATATCTTGATATGGAATTAGATGCCTAATTTTAGGCACCCAACTTGAAGGATTTGGCCCAGTGACATAACTGCACCCAGCCCCCCAAAAAACTGCCAAGTTTTAAGGACAAATGTCTAAACACAAGAGGTAAAATCCTGACCCCATTGACATCAGTAGCAAAGACTTCAATGGATTTTCCTCAAAGTGTGCTTACATACTGTACTGCCTACTTAGCACTATATTAGTTACCCAGGGAGACAGTTATTTAGCAATTCATTAAACACATACATTTTGTAACCAAACTATGTTTAATCTAACCCAAATCCTTCAAAGCTTTTTGCCTCACTGAAGTCCTGTTAGCTTTATCTGTAGCTAGACTTGGTATTCATTCTTACATTGCATGGATACCATCAATTTATTTCTGGGGTCATATGACCACCTGTATACACTTAGACTACTACATTGTTTTTTAGACTGTGTCACTCTGTCCCAAAGAGTATATGATATATTCTTATAGCACCATGGGACCTGACCTGGTTGCTCTGTAGGCACCATTACAATCTAAATCATAGAAATGTAAAACTAGAAAGGACCCCAAGAGATCTGTCAAGCTGTCTGGAGTGGCTCATGACCGTGAGTGCCTACCTGAGGGCAGACTGTCAAAAACAGGGCAGACACCCCAAACTGGTGGTGTGTTCTATAATTAGATTTCACCAAGCCAGTAACAAACATGAACTCCTGAATCTCTATACCTGTCTTACAGTGAAGTCACAAACAGTCCCCTTAGACTCTCCAGTCTATCTTGCCACCCAGACAAACTGGACTTAATGATAAATGGTCACTGACACCAAAAAAATCACACCATGTTCAGGTTGCTTCCACTCCCAAGAGACCAGTCACTTACCCCAGATCTAATGGAACCCTAGATCTTACACCAAAGATAACACCCTTAGCCAATCCTGTAATAAACTGTCTAAAGGTTTATTAACTAGGAAAAAAGAAATGCGAGTTATTTATAGGTTAACACTAACTAATATATGCACACAAATGAGTTATCTAAATCCTAGGAATGACCGAGTTGAAGTGATCTGTCAATTCAAAGTGTCTTTCAGGGTGGACCCAGGGGTAACTTCTGGGGATTTCTGCCTCAGTTTAGAGTCTCGGGGCCTGTCAGAGTTCAAAAAGCAAAGAAAGAGAGATGGAAAATTTTCCTGTGACTGTTTTATTTCCATCATTCAGCTTCCAAGTAAACAGGAGGAATTTCTTTGCATGTAGCTTTTCCAACGTGTAACAGGGCCATTAACCAATCCTTTGTATTGCAATATTCCTTGATGGCCCATCTGATTTCGATAGTCCTTCTGGATGTGTGGGGGAGAGGGGACAATTTCCATGCCTGGGTTCACAAGTTCAGAGCAAACATTTTCCAAGTTATAAAGCAAAACTTACATATTTTCTTTTGTTTTAGCATGGAACACAGACATGACAAGTGAGATTGCATGAAGCAATTTATATGCGTTTCATAGAGTCTAAACACTAAATACTCTTATAAGACTAATAACTACTTTGGGTAAAACTAACCAGGTGAACTGGTCTGGTCTCCAGTTATGAGGTTGTCAGTTCTTAGCTAATGCTTGCAGCCTTGGCAAGAACTGGCACCTGGTTTGCCTGAGTCGCAAGGTTATCTCATCTATTTCCCCTGTGTTCATAAAGGATTAAGTAAACCTGGACAAGTGGCTCTCATACTTTTTTACTGGTGACTCCTTTCACATAGCAAGTCTCTGAGTGCAACCCTCCTAAAAATTAAAAACACTTTTAAATATATTTAACACCATTATAAATGCTGGAAGCAAAGCGGGGTTTGGGGTGGAGCTTGACAGCTTGCGATCCCCCATGTAATAACCTTGCGACCCCCTGAAGGGTCCCGATCCCCAGTTTGAGACCTAGACCATCCCTGACAGGTGTTTGTCTAACCTGTTCTTCAAAATCTCCAACAGGCACTTAACCTCCCAAGTACTTAACTATCCTTATAGTTTGAAAGATTTTCCTAGTATCTAATTTAAATCTTCCTTGCTGCAGATTAAGCTGACTACTGTTTGTTCTGTCATCAGTGAACATGGAGAACAACTGATCATTGTCCTCGTAATAACAGCCTTTAGAAAATTTGAAGACTGTTATCAGGTCCCCTTATTCTCAAGACTAAACATGCCCAGTTTTTTTAACCTTTCTTCATAGGTCAGGTTTTCTAGAACTGTCATCGTTTTGGTTGCTCTCCTTTGAACTCTCTAATTTGGTGACATCTTTCTTAAAGTGGAGTACCCAATACTATGCACAATACTCCATCTGAGGCCTCACCAGTGCCACGTAGAGCAGGACAATTACCTTTTGTGTTTTACATACTCCTGTTAATATCCCTCATAATGATATTAGTCCTTTTTACAGCTAAATTACTTGGTTGGCTCATAGTCAAACAACTCCCAGATCCTTTTCTGCAATATTACTGCCTAGCCAGTCAGTCTCCATTTTGTAGTTGGGCATTTGATTTTTCCTTCCTAAGTGTAGTACTTGTCTTTATTGAATTTCTTCTTGACTTCAGACCAATTCTCCAATTTGTCAAGGTCATTTTGAATTCTAATCCTGTCCTCCAAAGTCCTTGCAACTTGGTACCATCTCAATTTGGTGTAATCAACAAATTTCATAAGCATACTCTCTACTCCATTATTCAGCTCATTAATGAAAATGTTGAATAGTACCGGAGCCAGGACAGACCTCTTCAGGACTCCACTAAATCTCCCCACCACCACCAGTTTGACAGCAAAACATTATAGTAGTTTAAGCGAGACCATCATTTCCCTATTTGATTGTGAGAATGCTATGTGGAACTGTGTCAATAGCCTTACTAAAAAGTCAAGATATATCATATCTACTGCTTCATCCCTGTCCACTAGGTCAGTAACCCTGTCAAAGAAGAAAACGAGATTGATTTGGCATAATTAGTTCTTGATAAATCCATGTTGGCTATTACTTATAATCCTATTATCCTCCAGGTTTGAACAAATTGATTAATAGTTTGATCCAGTATCTTTCCAGCTATTGAAGTTAGGCTGACGGGTCTATAATTCCACAGGTCCTCCTTTCCTCCTTTTTTAAAATACAGGTACTATGTTTGCCCTTCTCCAGTCCTCACCAGTCCTCCTGGGGTTCTCAAAGATAATTGCGAATGGTTCTAAGCACTAATTGATTCCCACACTTACACTCACCTTAGTCAATGAATTGGCCCCAAGCCTAACACAAGGCCAGGGCCCTAAGCTAACCCTAGACTGGGCCCTAAACCAACTGCGACTGTAAACTAACCTAGACCTGAATAGCTAAAGTGTTTCCTGCTTTTCCCACATGCTTGATTGCCTCTCTCTGGTTAAACTTACTATATGGGAGCAGATTAATATTTTAAGCACTTTCTTCTAAAGCAGGGGTGGGCAAACTTTTTGGCCCGAGGGCCACATTGGGGTTGCAAAACTGTACGGAGGGCTGGGTAGGGAAGGCTGTGCCTCCTCAAACAGCCTGGCCCCGCCCCCTATCTGACCCCTCCCACTTCCCACCCCCTGACTGCCCCCCTCAGAACCCCCAACCCATCCAACTCCCCCTACTCCTTGTCCCCTGACTGCCTCGTCCCCTGTCCACACCCCCGCCCTCTAACAGGTCCCCCGGAACTCCCATGCCTATCCAAACCACCCCCATTCCTCATCCCCTGAGAGCCCCCCCAACCTCCACCCCATCGAACTGCCCCCTGACAGGTCCCCTGGGATCCCACGCCTATCCAACCCCCCCGTTCCCAGTCCCCTGACCACCACCCTCACCTCCACCCCATCCAACTGCCCCCTGACAGGTCCCCTGGGATCCCACGCCTATCCAACCCCCCCGTTCCCAGTCCCCTGACCACCACCCTCACCTCCACCCCATCCAACTGCCCCCTGACAGGTCCCCCAGAAGTCCCACACCTATCCATCCGTCCCCTGGCCCCTGACTGCCCCCTGGCCCCGGCCCCCTTACCATGCTGCTCAGAGCAGCATGTCTGGCAGCCACGTCGCCCGGCCAGAGCCAGACACGCTGCTCCTCTGCCCTGCAGGAGTACACAGCCCTGCTGCCCAGAGCGCTGCCCACGCAGTGGCATGGCTGCGGAGGAGGGCAGACAGCAGGGAAAGGGCTGCGGGCTAGCCTCCCTGGCGGGGAGCTCAAGGGCCGGGCAGGACGGTCCCGTGGGCCATAGTTTGCCCACCTCTGTTCTAAAGGTAACACAAAACTCTCCTGAGCCTAGGAACTATTAAAAAGTAATGTTGATGTTTAATAAACAAGAACCTTTTAAGATGGTTAAGTGAAAGACTTCCCAGGAGTGATTTCCTTTTTCAGAGCTGCTCATCATGTTGAGCCACACAACAATTTCCAGCAGCACCACGCTCAGTGTCACGTCGTTATTAAAATGATCCGCACTATAGTTTATGAAAAAGGAGCTGAACATATCGCATTTATGGCCAGACAGTTTAGTGCAAGATGGAAAGTTGGGGTTGCTTATCTTGGTTTGAACACATCAGAAGAAGGCCAGTGATCTGATAGTTTTCCCTTGTCCTTGATGAAGCTTTGTATAGAGGGCCTGGTTCTCCTCTCATTTATGCCACTGTGCCTCCATTGCCTCCTGATTTACATGAATGTGACAGGTCTCACTTCTCAGCGGGGCAGTGCCCCAGTGCCAAAACTGCCACTGCCCATAGGATCAGTTTCTGCAGGTTTTCATATCAAATGTCCTTAGCAAGCTAGCATAGATGCCTCAGCAGTTAGATGCGAGAGGACCTGAGAGTTTGTAAGACAGTTTGCTGCTGTCTCTGAACTATTCCATTAAGGCTGAAAAGTGGGTGGTGGGGGGAAAGGGGACTTGTGCTTTACAAAAACTTTTTCAGATGATCACTGCAAAATACTGGTTAAGTAGCCCAGGAAGAGAGGCCCCTGCACTACATAAAACAAACCATCTTTGCTCTCCTTCTGACAGGAAGGCTTTGGTTCTGAATTACCCCAATGAGGGCGTTTGTGGGCAATGAAAGTATCTTTTCTGGATCAGCTCTGCTTTGAATTCAAAGGCTGAAGTTGCTGGAAGCAGCAGGTAACAGAAATAATGATTACACAGGGCCAGAGAGTGTAAAAAGAAAAGTTTAAAAAGTCTGTCCCTAAGGATAGGCATATACTGCAGCTGGGAATGAGCTGCCCAGCCTGCTAGCCTCACGCTAGCAGGGCTCAAGCTAGCATGCGAGAGATAGCAGTGGGGATGTTGCAGCTCAGGTGGTAGCTCAGGCTCTCACATCAACCTGACCCCACTGGGTCTGAGCTCAGGTGGCTAACCTGAGCCTCCCCGGGAGTCACAATGCCCACACGGCTATTTTCGAGCCCTGCGAGCATGAATCTGTCTACCCAGGCTAGGAGACTCTCCCAGCTGTAGTGCAGCCATACCCTGAGAGCTCACTGTCCTGGGCCGTCAGGAGGAAATGGTGTTGAATTCAGAAGAATTTCCAGATAAATACGCAATGATCCCTGTAGCTTTTAACACAGGGTTCTGCTCTTTATCGTTACCTGAGCATGTCCGATGTAGCCTTATTTTTAACATTTCTGTTCTATATCCATTCTTATACTATGCCCCTCACAGTAGTAATGTGAACACTGGCAACAAGCTGAGCATTATGAAGCATTATTCCTACTTTTTCAGATGGAGGTAGTGGGCTAAAAATAGCCGCAGCAGTGTGAGGGGTTAGCTGCCCTGAGTATGTGCCTATGGTCTCAGATGGAGACTTACTTGGGGAGGCTAGACCCTCACATTATTCACACCAGCATGGCTGTGCTCTATTTTCAGTGCACTAACTGGATGAGAGCTAGAGCAGGAACCTCTCCTCGAGCTGGAAATTACATCCCCCAGCTTGAAGTGTAGGGATGCCCTTCATCAGACACAAACAATCCAGTTCAGACACGATCCATGGAATGACAGGCCAATCTTGAAGCAATGCCAATATTTTCTGGAGGCCACCCTATGGCAGATTCCCTGGGTTCGCCCCTGTTGCTCCTTCTGTCTCTTCTTTGTTCTCAGTCAGTTCTCACTTCCTGGCCTTCCTGATTCCATCAGTCTGGTTTTAGGCAGCAGCCACCTCCCCATACATTCTCTCCTTTATAGGGCTCCAGTGCCTTCTTGGGAACCAGCTGATGAGTCACAGGTGCACTGGACCCTCCTCCCTTTTAAAAGGCCAGTCAGTCTGTGCCAGGACTGATGGAAGAAGTGTGTTTTAAGAGGAGATTTGAATGCAGAGCGGGAAATCATTTGATGCATGGAGAGAGAGTTGCAAACTTAGGGGCATTGTGGGAAGAGGCATAAAGATGAGAATGGGAGCAAAATACAACAGGGACAGTTGGGAGGAGGCTTAGAGGGAGCATAGGAGAGACTGGAATGGTGGGAAATGAGAGAAAAGATAAACTCGGGCTGGAGTTGTGCATAGCCTTGAAGGATGAAAAATGTGAACTTCATGGAGAAAGTAAGATGAAACCACTGAAAGGATTCAAAGATAGGAGTGATATAGAACAATGGGATGGGAAGATGATTTTATCAGCAGCAGGTTAAATAGTGGGGGTTGGGGGTAAGTTGGGATGTGGAGAGAACAAAGATGAGAAGTTTAAATAGGGTGACCAGATGTCCCGATTTTATAGGGACAGTCCCAATATTTGGGGCTTCATCTTATATAGGCGTCTATTAACCCCCACACTCTGTTCCAATTTTTCACACTTGCTGTCTGGTCAACCTATGTTTAAAGTAGTTGACTCACTTGATGACAAGGAATGGAGACAAGAGTTTATTAAGAGGAAGAGGAAAGGTTTTAGAATATTTTCAGATGAAGATTTTTCACCAAATCTTGTCAGTCAGGTTTATGGGGAGGACTGAGTTCAATAGGACACCCAGGTTGTGAGCACAGGGGAGAAAGGAAAGTGGAGCTGTCTAAGAAGGAAAAGGAAGAGGGAAGGTTGGGAAGGAAGATTTAATCCACCCCATTTTCACCATGAGATGGCAGCAGGACAGATGTCAGAGATGAGAGTCTGCAGGGAAGGGAAGAAACAGAGAAGTTCAGATGAAAAGGCAAAATTGCGCATTATCATCCTTCAGATGGATTGTGAAACCCCTCGGAATGGATGAGTTCACCAGGAGAGACTGTGAATGGACAAAGAGAAGAATATATGCTGGTGCCAGTAAAGTAACTGTCACTTAAGTTACTAATTAATAACCCTTGGATGGGCTGAAACATTTTTAATCAAACTAACATAACAAAAACAGAAAAGTGAGCAAGCACTGACAGTGGGTAATTCCATGTATACACTTGCCCACCCATTGCAGAGAAGTAGGGAACGTACTTGGGTCACTTTGCACAATAGTATGGCTGCATGAGCCAGTTTCTCACAGACGAATGTGCAGTGTCACTCTGTCAGCATCATCTCTGTCACTACCATTACTTTCTGCAGCAGTGCAGATTCCTTTCAAAGGTTGCAATGCTTTGCTGTTGGAGAGGAGAGGATACACTGTTTGAAGTAGTCTGACTCCTGCTCAAGCCCCAAGAGTAGACACAGACTATACCAAGACACCCCGGTGGTGGTTGTTGCTCTTTAATGGGAAATTTTAGAATTTGCACAGACCTTTTAGAAAACTGCATACTGAGTCCCAAACAAACCAGAACAGTCCTGGTACCAATGCTTAGAACCAAAACTTCGCTATTATATTCATTGACACGTTTTTAAGTGGCGCTTTCATAGTGACGAGAACGGGGATGATGGACCTACTATTTCTTTGCTATTAAAACTAACTTTAGACTAACTTCCTCCTCACTTCCTACAAACACAAGCAACTACTTTGAGGCCTCCGCACCAAGGCCAGAGCATGCACCCCTGGTTCTCTCTCATGCCGTGGACATACAACTGCTGCAGACTCTAGAAAACTCACATGATGGCCTCACATTTTCATAGATGACTAGTGATTTAGTGTGCCTCCATTTTTGGTTACCCACTGTGATAACATAAAGGGCTTGATTATCGGGAAGCGTTGATTGCCCATCCCCTGAAAATTAGGCCCTTTTATGGAGTCTCAAGTTGGCCACACAAAAATGGAGGCATGTGCTTACCTTTATACACAAGTAAAGGTAGTACACACTGTGTCACCTGCATAAAATTGAGCATGTGTATAAGCATTTGCAGGAACAGGGCCAAATGTTTGTTTAATTTGACCAGAAAATAATGACCTCCTTAAACAGTTAAGGGATCAGCATTTTTCTGCATGAAACAAATCCAAAAATATTGTAAAAACAATAATATTGTATGGTTCCTTTCCCTTTGAACTATGACTCCCCTTCAGAATTTTTTCCACTCTGTATTATGACTTAAATATGCATATATAACCTGATGCTCTTCATTTTGGAAAGTGCAGTGTTAAGCAAACTCCCTCCTTCAGTTAACAGCTACTATTTCTGTTTTGATATCTTGCTGTGCTGGATGTTACTGCTGTGCAGACTGTCATATATGGTTTTACTGTTAGAGTTTTATATTTCTCTCCTAGTGTGGAAATGCTAGGATGCCCCCTATTGTTGAAATAAAAATAAAACTTTTAGTAGCTGCTATCAGTAGTGCTAAATTCAGAAAGCAAAATACAAAGGGACAATGCTGCTGAAAAATAACAGTATTTTAACTAAAGCTATGGGTCACTCCAAAAAGCCACACAGATGGAATATTAAGGCTGAAATTGAAATCTGTAGTCAGTGAATTACTCACGCTCTTCCCCTTCCTTCTAATGCCAGCCCTTATCTCTATGCAATAGAATACAGACATTGTAAGTAGTGTCTTTCATTATTTACCATAACACAGAGCACTGAGACATAATATTACACAAACATTTATTTGTATAAATGCTTTCACTAGGGCCAAGGTACAAATATCCCATCACTGGTGGCAGTAAAATATCAGATTCTGCAAGTATATGGACACTGGAGCAATTCCATGTCAAACTGTCCTAATACATGTAATGAATATGCACAAGGGAGCTAAAGATGAGGGTAGATTGGGATGGGAATAGGAAGAGTCAAATTAAGCACAATATTCCTTGGCTTTTGTGAGTTTAAATCTCTATCCTAACATTCCAGCAACATAATTTTTGTGATTTTCTCATTCTTTTTATAAAGAAAAGAAACCAGAAAGAGGCAGAAATGAGAGGGCTGAGATCTTAGGAATCTGCTAATTGCAGAACTTCATGACATAGATACATAATGCCATTTACAAAGCTTGCAAATATTCCATATAGCGAGCACTGCTGCTTATCAGCTCTGGGCAGTCACACCAGCTATCCTCAACTGTTCATCATTTCACCTGCAAAACTTTGTTCTGAAAAGCTAATTATAGGACAGGCAGGTAGCACCACCTATTAGGAAGGTGCTTAATGCTTCCCAATACAAGACACTGTTTTCAGGTGCTTAAAACTTTGCCAAACACTAACCATTTGGGCTGTAATTTTCCATGCCAGTGGTCTGACCCAGGCTGTTTCTTCCCCTTCCCCCCACTTCCTCCCCAGCCAAAATGATTAAACTGTTTCTGAAAACAAAGCTAGGAAAAATATGTTTTGCCCATAGTAAAACATTCTAATACCCTTTCCCCCTCTCTTTTGAACAGCTCTAGAGCTCGTGCTTTGGTGCAGGGACTTGAAATTTGGCAGGAGGTGGCCTTTGCATCAGAGATGTGCCTTTTGCCACCTCCATGAAAATCAGCCCAAATTTGGCTGAGTAATAAGCCTCTGAAAAGAAGAAGTTACTCACCTTGTGCAGTAACGATGGTTCTTTGAGATGTGTGTCCCTGTGAGTGCTCTACTCGAGGTGTCGGTGCGTCCCTGCACCAGAGATCAGAGATTTCTCGCAGCAGTACTCAGTCGGGGGAAGGGTGTGCACAGGAGTTGTCTCATGCAGCCGTTGGCATCTCCTGTAGCGTGCGCACCACCGACTGTCCCCTCCGTTCCTTCTCTACCACAGAACTCAGCTGTGTGAACTCCGAAGTAGAGGGGAGGAGGAGGGTGGGTAGTGCAGCACCCACAGGAACACACATCTCGAAGAACCATCATTACTGCACAAGGTGAGTAACTTCTTCTTCTTCGAGTGGTGTCCCTGTGGGTGCTCCACTCTAGGTGCTTGTAGAGCAGCACCCCACCAGGGGTAGTAGGGGTTCGGAGTTATGTATAAGTGTGTAATGAGAGCACTGTGAGGCTAACGATAGAGTCTGAGACAAGGCCTTGGGTGATAGCGTAATGCTTTGCAAAAGTGTGCTCTGATGTCCAGGTTGCAGCTCTACAAATATCTATGAAGGGGACATTGTTCAAGAATGCAATCAATGTTGCCATGGCTTGCATTGAGTGGGATCTGATGTCCACGGGGGTTCTTTGTGATGCAGGTGGTAGCAAGTTTGAATACAGGTAGAGACCCATTTGGAGAGTCTCTGGGTCAATATTGTAGAGCCCTTAGAGCTCTCTGCTGTGGAGATGAATAGTCTCCGTGATTTGCGAAATGGTTTAGTTCTGTCCAAGTAGAAGGCTACAGACCATCTGACATCTAGCATGTGCAACGTTGCTTCTCGAGAGTCCTTATATGGCTTGGGATAGAAGGCAGGTAAGTGTATGGTTTGGTTAATATGAAAATTTGTAGCTACTTTGGGCAAGAATTTTGGGTGAGGATGTAACATGATTTTGTCTTTGGTAAATATAGTGTTCAGCCATCAATGCTCCTATTTCACTGACACATCTTGCAGACATGATTGCCGCTAGGAATGCAACCTTCATTGACATATGTAGGAGCGATCAGGTTGCTAGAGGTTCAAAGGGTGGTTTTGGGAGACATTTGAGCACAAGATTGAGATCCCATAGTGGTGCAGGTTGGCATACTTCTGGGTACATGTTCTGTATACCTGCTAGAAAACGTTGTGTAATCGGGTGAGTGAATTTTGAAGCCCCTTCTATCTGTTTGTGGAGGGCCGTGATGGCAGCCAGGTGTACTTTAATAGAACTTATGGCTAACCCCATTTCCTTCGGTTCTAGCAGGTAGTCCAGGATCATAGATAGAGGTGCCTTGCTCGTGTCCAGCTGTTTTTGCTGACACCAAAGGGAGAATCTTCTCCACTTCTGGCGGTAAGTATTTCTAGTGGTGAGGTGACAGCTATTTAATAATACCTGTTTTACTTTCTCCAAACAGTTCAATTCCCCATATTGGAACCAGAGAGGAGTAATGCTTTGAGATCGAGTTTCGCTGGGTCTGAATGGAGCATCAGGCCCTTGTTCTGGGACAGGAGATCCGTCCGGAAAGGCAGCAGTTGTGGGGCACAGACTGCTAGACGTGAGAGTTATGGAAACCAAGTCTGTCTGGGCCCTGTGGGGACAATGAGAATGTATGTTCTGTCAAGTCGTATCTTGTGAATGACCCGTGGGATCAGTGGTATTGGCGGGAAGGTGTATATGGGTGATGCGTTCCATGGGGTTAGGATAACGATCCCAGTGCCAGGCCTGCCCTGCAGCGAAAGAGTGGACATTTGTGATTTGTCGCTTAGGCGAAAAGGTTGATTACTGGGTAACCCCATTTTTGGAATATCATGCTGAGAACGCTGTCGTGGATTTCCCACTCGTGTTTTTGTGAGAAGTGCCTGCTGAGGTTGTCGGCTGTAGTGTTTTGGCAACCTGGCAGGTATGATGCTGTGATGTTTATATTGTTGCAGATGCAGAAGTTCCATAAATTCATGGCTTCTATGCATAGCAAGTGAGACCTGTCTCCTCCTTGGCGATTGATGTAAAACATGCACGCCACATTGTCGGTGAGAACTGAGATTGAGGTTCACGTATGAGTGGGAGGAAGTGTCGGCATGCATTGTGTACTTTGTGGAGCTCCAGGAGATTGATATGTAGTCGGGTTTCCGTCGTGGACCACTTGCCTTGTACATTGTGATGACTCAAGTGGGTGCCCCAACCTATCAGGGAGGCATCTGTTGTAATAGTCACTGACGGGGGGTCTTGTTGAAAGGGAATTCTGGAGCATACTTTCCCTGGCTGCGTCCACCATGGTAGGGAGAGGATGACCCTTGGTGGTAGTGTCACACGTCTGTTGAGAGAGTGTTTGCTGGGTGCATAGACCATGCTCAACCAGTGCTGCAGACAGTGCATATGGAGTCTGGCATACTTTACTATGAAAGTCGTAGCTGCCATATGTCCCAGAATCTGAAGGCATGTCCTCACTGAAGTTTGTGGGCTGATGGTCACCATGGAAATAAAATTGGTCAATGTAGTGAATCTGTGGTTTGGCAATATTGCCTTGGCTTGTATGGAATCGAGGTCGGCTCCGATAAACTCCAATCACTGGGTTGGTTCCACGATGGATTTCTTTTTATTTATCTGTAGACATAGCTGGTGAAACAGGTCTATTGTGGTCTTCAGCATGCCTGCCGTTTCTTGTCGGTTGGTACCCTTAAGAAGGTGATCGTCCAAATAGGGGAAGATTATGATTCCTTTGCTTTGTAAATGTGCTGCCGCGAGCATTTTTGAGAATACGCGGGGAGCAGTGGGCAGTCCAAAGGGAAACACCCTGTATTGGTAGTGGTTGGGTCCTATTGTGAACCGCAGGAACCATCGGTGGGCAGGATGTATTGTAATATAGAAGTATGCATCTTGGAGGTCGAGGGCTAGTCCCCCCGTCTAGCGCTGGGATTACTGTGGCCAGAGTGACCATTTTGAACCTGTGGTTGCGTACGAACCTGTTGAGTTTTCGAAGATCTAAGATTGGTCTCCATCCCCCTCCTTTCTTCTCTGTCAGGAAATATTTGGAATAAAAACCCCTCCCTCGGTATTGATGTGGTACTGGCTCTATAGCACCTAGCAGCAGGAGGTGGTCTACTTCCTGTTGCAGAAGGTGCTCGTGAGAGGGGTCCCTGAAAAGGGACAGGGAAGGGGGGATGATAGGAGGGATGGCAGTGAAAGGAATGGTGTAGCCAGATTGTATGAGCTCCAAAACCCATTGATCTGTGGTTATCGTAGCCCAAGCATGGTAAAATGGGTGTAGGCAGTGACCAAAATTGTGGGATGGGGTATCTGTTGGCACTAGAGGTGTGGGGAGGTTGTGCGTACCCTCCACCAAGACTTCAAAATTGTAGCTTAGATGTAGATGGATGGGTGGATGAGGCCTGGTTCTGTGGAGCTCGTCGTCTCTGAGCCTGTTGTTTGGGTGTGTTCTGAGTGAAGTACCATGGTTGTTGATGATTAAACAAGATATCTTGTGACCTCTGGTATGGTATAAAGTGAGGGCTTTTGTCAGGCGGTGGGTGCTTGCCTAGTGTACGCAGCGTTGCTCAGGAGTCCTTCATGGTATGGAGGATGTCGTCTGTTTGAGACGAGAATAGTTTATCCCTAAGGAAGGGGAGGTCCTCCACTTTTAGCTGTAGTTCTTTTGGAATTCCCAAAGCCTGCAACCATGATGTTCT
The DNA here is from genome assembly GCF_015237465.2 of Chelonia mydas. Classification (NCBI taxonomy): domain Eukaryota; kingdom Metazoa; phylum Chordata; order Testudines; family Cheloniidae; genus Chelonia; species Chelonia mydas. The sequence continues at coordinate 195,418,619 of NC_057850.1, read as the reverse complement.
TCTCATAACCACAGCTGTTGCGGTTGTTCAGGCAGCTGTGTCCTCTACATCCATTGAGGCTTGCAGCGCTGTGTGGGCTATTAACTGACCCTCATTGATAATGGCATTGAGTTGAGGACATTTATGCTCGGGGAGGTCCTCCACATGCTCTTGTATTTTACTATAGAGTACGGTAACTCCTCACTTAAAGTCGTCCCAGTTAACGTTGTTTCATTGTTACGTTGCTGATCAATTAGGGAACATCCTCATTTAAAGTTGTGCAATGCTCCCTTATAATGTAGTTTGGCAGCCACCTGCTTTGTCCACTGCTTGCAGGAAGAGCAGCCCGTTGCAGCTAGCTGGTGGGGGCTTGGAACCAGGGTGGACCGGCAGCCCCCCCGACCCCCCATCAGCTCCCCGTTCCCCTAAGTTCCCTGGGTGGCAGCTGCCCAGCAGGCTATCAATTGCCTGCAGTTCAGCTGTCCCTCCCACCACTGCCATGTGCTGCTCCTGTCCTCTCCCTTGAAGCTGCTCCTGGGAGCCTCCTGCTTGCTGTGCGGGGAGGGGGGAAGTGGAGGGCTAATGTCAGGGGGCACACTCACTGAAGTCAATGGGAGCTGTGGTTTGCACATCTGGCCCTAGGTATTTCAAATTGAGCATGCAAAATTAGTGGCTATTTTGACCACTCTGTGTGCCTCCGTTCCCCATTTTTAAAATGGAGATAATCCCACCGCCGTCACCTCACAAGGGTGTTGTGAAAATAAATTCATATTTGTGAAGTGCTCAGGTACTATTGTTATGAGTGCCATAGAAAAGCCCATAAGGAAATTAATAACTCTCTCTTCAGAGCAGGGTTTGAATGGTGTGCAGTAAATATAGCACAAGCCACACATATCTCCTCAATATTCAAACAAAATGTTGAACAGCTGCACATAAACAGCATCATCCATTCTATGCACTGAATGCGACAAGTGTCCTGTGTTAAAAATAGTATGTCATCATGTAATTAAAGATGGTAATACATACGCATAAGGAGGTTGAATTAAGATAGAACAGACAACCTTAAGTCTTGATGTTCCTAAATTTTGCATGCTTGAGTTTGCAACCTTAATCATGTTAAATTTTTGTGTGTGTAATAGTATATAGATAATTGTAATGTGCATATACCAAATTGCATCATAGAAAAAATTGGTTATGTGACTTAAAACAGCAAGGGCTGCTGTATATCAGGATTTCTGTCACAAAACTTGTGACATATTTTATATACGCTAAGGACTGAAAACAATCAGAGCAGTTAGAATTTTAGACCAAAATTTTCAAATTTAGGGGCCTGAAATTAGGCGTCTAACACCATATCTAGGCATCTAAATAAATAGTCTGATTTTCAAAGGTGCCGAGAGCAGCTCCAACTCCCAGCGACAGCAGGAAAATGAAGCTGAAACAATACAATATATTCTCCCACCTGCATATATCACTATAGAACATTTAAAGAATTATATTTTATATATAACCCTACCATCAGTCACCAAACAAAGTGAAAATTATGCATAAACCTACAATTGCCTGTGGAACTAAAGAGATTAATTTAATACCGTATTTCTACTTTCTGTCTAGCAGTGGAAGGCAGAACAGTGATTTATATGCATATTTCCGTAGCTGGTCTATTCAGCTAATTCTTTATTTTGATCTTTTTAGCTCATAATGAGAGTGATATGTCAGAAGGCCTGTGGGTCCTGAGACAGTGTGCCATCAGCCTATCAGAAAAATATATGAGACACATGGGGGCAGAGAAACATAGTTACTGCCTCACTTGCCCACAAGGGAAAAGGCTCCCTTAGATACTTTTTTAACAAATAACCACTTTGGTGAATAATAGAGATCATCCCTTATGGAAAAGTCTTGCGGAATTTAATAGTGGAAAATGATTAATGTCATCAATAGAAATTGAATAGAATTCTATAGAAAGTACCTCTTTCCCCTTTCTCCCTCTCCCCCTCACATGGTTCTCTGTGTCAAAGAACAGGACAGACAATATCCATTGTTGCTCCAGTGATAAATTGAAGGTCTAGATATTTCTGAACCTTCTGGGCTAGGAGAAGAGTCCCAGCTGTGACAATGGGATTCAACTCTTGCTTTTAGGCCTAGAAGCCACAAGACAACAGAACTTAAAATCATCACATTATTACATATAGGCAACTTATCCATAACTCTTAGAGGTTTCTGAGATCTGCTACTTATTTAAAGTGAAACAAAAACATATATAGTTGGACTTATGGTTCTATGCATTACTTAAGCCCCACTTAAGGCCTGTTTTGAGGACTGATGCGGAACATAGGCCTTGTGCTAGCTCTTTGCCCATGGGTCCTCCAATAAAACAAAGGTCCCTTCTTAGTAGAAGTTTAACTGCTAGTCATATATGTGCAACACAGCTGAGATAAAATTGTGGGAGTAAAACAATCTGTAGATGCAGCAGTAACCTGAATATATATTAAAATAATAATATTTTGTACTTATTTTGTCCCTTCCATCCAACAAAAATCAAAGTACTTTACAAAATAAAACAGATTATGCAGCTGTATACATTAAGGTAGATTCTGACCTCATACAAATGTAAATCTGGAGTAGCTTCATTTGATTCAATGGTCCTACTCCAGATTTACACTAGTATAACAGATCAGAATCTGAGGCTTTGTCCACATCAGAGCACTCAGCTGATCATTCTTCTATAGGTTGCTTTGGGCTAATTGAAACACCATTAATTGTGTCTCTACTACCCACCCTGAATTGATGCAATATTTGCCCTCGAGTCCACATTAAAATGTAAAATATTAATACTATCATGCTTTACGCTAGTGCTTATTAGCAGAATTTAGTCCTCAATTTTGTTATATTTTCAATCTCATCATTTTTTGCAGGAATACTTTTGTTGTTGTTGCATATATTTATTGTGAGATTTAATTAATGTTTTGTCTCCACTCCTGCAAACTCTTTTATAACTGCAAAACAAAGTCACCCAAGGACTAATCCATGTCATTTAAAAGCCTTTGCACTCTGATTTCCACTCTTTCTTCTACCTCAAATCCAATCAGAAGCGGGATCTTTCACAAAACCTAGACTCTGGAGAAGATTTCAAGGCTTAAAGAAAATGTATTTTTAGAAATAAGTATACTTTAGCTATTTAGGCTGACCTGACTTTGACTCTAAATTGTGTGATAAAATCTGATCTAATAAGTGCATAGCACAAGGAAGATTATTCTTTCTAAAATGAAGAAAAGGCAACCCCCTGTTGCTAAAAAACAACAGAAGAGACATCTACTTTGTGAATACAGCATGAAAAAAAATCTCACATTGATATTCATTTCAGACAACATTTTCAGAATTTAGGTCCCTCTTTTTTTTTTTGCCACCTAACTATATGTTTAGGCACTGAAAGTTTTAAGACATACTGAGCACCTAGGAGCAACCAAAGAGAGCTAATATTTAATTATTAGCAGAATTTACCACCAATAACCCTTCATGTATTTTCAATACCAAAAACATAGATACTTTTGAACTACATAAAGTGCATTTTTTAGTGGAAATGATACAGAGCTATGTGAAATCTAGCAAAGGCTGCAGACCTGATGTGTACCTCCAACTGAGCTATGCACCAGGCTGCTCAAATGGGCCACGCATATTACTTCAGCAAAGATCAACAAATGTTTCCCCCAGCAAATCAAAAAAGTGTGGAGACTTTATTGTAATAGTCTCCCATGAACATTAATCCTGACTCACAACAGCCAAAATCTTTCCATTCATAGCTTTGTAATCTATTATGGCATTTTCAAAATATAAGGAGAAATAATGAAATATGAGCTTAAAGTTAAGCACAGAAGTTATACGCCAACTGTGGTTTCAACCCTGTGGACTGGAACCCTACCCTAATAATGACACATACTGGACATAGTGGTTCTCTGGCATGCCCATCTGGTAGAAAAGCATTGTGCCCACTCGATAAGGTGATATGCCATTTGAGCAGATGGCGACAACCATCAATAAAAATATAGTCTGTTTAATGCAAGTGGAAACTTCCTGAACAGATTCCTCCTAGTGCAAACACCACTAAATTAGGGCCACACGATTAATCACAAAAGCGTCTTGCCTATTCATGTCTGTGGTCAAAACAAACAGATTAAATCCTATTTCTTGTGCACTGTACCCAGACATGCATCCATTTCATGTATTTCATCTCTCATAAAGGGGCTACTAGCATTCTGAGAATTGCACCCAAATAATTATACACAGCGGCTGACAAATGAACTTGACTCTTCACAAGTGGTGAATGGATGAGTACTAACCTTTGTGAAATGTACCTGACTTCAGTCAGTGTCATAGCTGATGCATGTAGTTTGTTAAACAGCAATGAAACAGACCAATCTTATGTATTTCCCTGAAAAGCTGGGGAACAAGAGACTCAGAAGCTCTCTCTTCCCCCCAGTATTTTCATCAAGCAACTGTGGGTTGAATCCATACCCTTGTAAAAATGCAGCGAAACGTATTAGAAGCTTCTTTTTTTCTGTTGTTCTTGCTCTCTCATCTCTTTTTCCTTCATATTCATTGTATGGTTTTTCTGACATCTTCACTGAGCAGTTTACCTTGTTTGTGTTTTGGTGAGAGTGCAACAGCTGGTCAGGAATCAGAACAGGAAAACTAGGGGATAATATGACAGGAGTTACCAGCTACAAAATTTAGGAGAAGCTTGTTGTTAAATGGCAAGTTTAGGGCTTGTCTCTGCAAAATGTTAAGGGTCAACCTCTGAAAGGCGGGTTGGGAAATAATTCTCTTAAGAGGGCAGGCCTGGAGAATCACAATGGTATATGCATGTGTGCACCCTGTCTTGTCTTGTACACTTCTGTTGAAAAAGCTCTAAGTAAAAGTTTTTAGAAAAATAAAAGACACTGATGGCATTATAGACTGACACAATGCAATAGTAATACAGGGCCAAATTTTACACCGAATTATAATACATACATTCCTGTTAAACAAAGGATGGAATGAGGAGAGTCAATGGGACACAGTAATACCAGGATATAAAATATATTGCAAGGACAGAACAGGTCGTGCGGTGGGGAGGGGGGAAGAGGGAGTGGCACTATATGTGAAAGAAAGTGTAGAATCAAATGAAGGACAAATCTTAAATGAGCCAAACTGTACCATAGAATCTCTATGGATAGTAATTCCATGCTTCAATAATGAGAATACAGCAGTAGGGCTATATTATTGACCACCTGACCAGGATGGTGACTCTGAAATGCTCAGGGAGATTAGAGAGGCTATAAAAATAAAAAACTCAATAATAATGGGGGATTTCAACTATCCCCTTATTGACTGGGTACATGTCACCTCAGGATGGGATGCAGAGATAAAGTTTCTTGACACCTTAAATGACTGCTTCTTGGAGCAGCTAGTTCTGGAACCCACAAGAGGAGAGGCAATTCTTGATTTAGTCCTAAGTGGAACACAGGATCTGGTCCAAGAAGTGATTATAGCTGGACAGCTTGGTAATAGTGACCATAATATAATTAAATTTAACATCCCTGTGCCAGGAAAAATACCACAGCAGCCCAACATGTTAGCATTTAATTTCAGAAAGAGGGACTAGAACAAAAATGAGGAAGTTAGTTAAACAGAAATTAAAGGTACAGTGCCAAATGTGAAATCCCTGCAAGCTGCACAGAAACTTTTTAAAGACACCATAATAGAGGCTCAACTTAAATATATATCTCAAATAAAAAAACATAGTAAGAAAATCAAAAAAGTGGCACCATGGCTAAACAACAAAGGAAAAGAAGCAGTTAGAGGCAAAAAGGCATCCTTTAAAAAGTGGAACTTAAACAGAAAGACTCACAAACTCTGGCAAATGAATATAATTAGAAAGGCCAAAAGATAATTTGAAGAACAACTAGCCAAAGGCTCAAAAAGTAATAGCAAATTTTTTTTTAAGTACATCAGAAGCAGGAAGCCTGCTAAACAACCAGTGGGGCCACTGGACGATCAAGATGCTAAAGGAGCACTCAAGGACAATAATGCCATTGCAGTGAAACTAAATGAATTCTTTGCATCGGTCTTCACGGTTGAGGATGTGAGGGAGATTTCCAAACCTGAGCCATTCTTTCTAGGTGACAAATCTGAGGAACTGTCCCAGATTGAGGTGTCATTAGAGGAGGTTTTGGAACAAATTGATAAACTAAACAGTAATAAGTCACCATGACCAGATGGTATTCACCCAAGAGTTCTGAAGGAACTCAAATGTGAAATTTCAGAACAACTAACTGTAGTCTGTAACCTATCATTTAAATCATCTTCTGTACCAAATGACTGGAGGATAGCTAACATGATACCAATTTTTAAAAAGGGCTCCAGAGGTTATCCCAGCAATTACAGGCTGGTAAGCCTGACTTCAGAAGAGAAGAGTGAGGGGGGATTTGATAGCAGCCTTCAACTACCTGAAGGGGAGGTTCCAAAGAGGATAGAGCTAGGCTGTTCTCAGTGGTGACAGATGACAGAACAAGAAGCAGTGGTCTCAAGTTGCAGTGGAGGAGGTCTAGGTTGGATAGTAGGAAAAACTATTTCACTAGGAGGATAGTGAAGCACTGGAATGGGTTATCTAGGGAGGTGGTGGAATCTCCAACCTTAGAGGTTTTTAAGGCCTGGCTTGACAAAGCCCTGGCTAGGATAATTTAGTTGGAGTTGGTCCTGCTTTGAGCAGGGGGGTGGACTATATGACCTCCTGAGGTCTCTTCCAACCCTAATCTTCTTCTATGACTTCAGTACCGGACAAACTTGTTGAAACTATAGTAAACAACAAAATGGTCAGACACATAGATGAACGTAATTTGTTGGGGAAGAGTCAACATGGTTTTTATAAAGGGAAATCATGCCTCACCAATCTAGAATTATTTGAGGGGGTCAACAAGCATGTGGATAAGGGGGATCCAGTGGATATACTGTATTTAGATATTCAGAAAGTCTTTGACAAGGTTCCTCACCAAAGGCTCTTAAGCAAAGTAAGCTGTCATGGGATAAGAGGGAAGGTCCTCTCATGGATTGGTAACTGGTTAAAACAGGGATTGGCAACCTTTGGCCCACGGCCTGCCAGAGTAAGCTCCCTGGCGGGCCAGGCTGGTTTGTTTACCTACCACGTCTGCAGGTTCGGCCCATCGCAGCTCCCACTGGCTGCGGTTTGCCGCTCCAGGCCAATGGGGGCTGCAGGAAGTGGGGGCCAGAACATCCCTCGGCCCGCGCTGCTTCCCCCATCCCCCATTTGCCTGGAGCAGCGAACTGTGGCCAGTGGGAGCTGCGATCAGCTGAACCTGTGGATGCAGCAGGTAAACAAACCGGCCCAGCTCCCTGGTGGGCCGCGGGCCAAAGGTTGCCAATCCCTGGGTTAAAAGATAGGAAACAAAGGGTAGGAATAAATGGTCAGTTTTCAGGATGGAGGGGGTAAATATTGGTGTCCCCCAGGGGTCTGTACTGGCACCAGTCCTATTCAACATATTCATAAATGATCTGGAAAAAGGGATAAACAGTGAGGTGGTAAAATTTGCAGATGATACAAAACTACTCAAGATAGTTAAGTCCCAAGCAGACTGTGAAGAGCTACTAAAGGATCTCACAAAACTGGGTGACTGGGCAACAAAATGGCATATGAAATTCAATGTTGATAAATGCAAATGCACTTTGGAAAACATAATCCCAACTATATATATAAAATTATGGGGTCTAAATTAGCTGTTACCACTCAAGAAGGAGATCTTGGAGTCATTGTGGATAGTTCTCTGAAAACATCCACTCAATGTGCAGCGGCAGTCAAGAAAGCGAACAGAATGTTGGGAATCATTAAGAAAGGGATAGGTAATAAAATAGACGAAAGCATATTGCCTCTATATAAATCAATGGTACGCCCACATCTTGAATACTGTATGCAGATCTGGTTGCCGCATCTCAAAAAATATATATTGGAATTGGAAAAGATTCACAAAAGGGCAACAAAAATGATTACGGGTATGGAACAGCTTCCATATGAGGAGAGATTAATAAGACTGGGACTTTTCATCTTGGAAAAGATTTGACTAAGGGGAGATATGATAGAGGTCTATAAAATCATGACTGGTGTGGAGAAATAAGGAAGTGTTATTGACTCCTTCTCTTAACACAAGAACTAGGGGTCACCAAATAAAATTAATAGGCAGCAGGTTTAAAACAAACAAAAGGAAGTATTTTTTCATACAACACACAGTCAACCTGCGGAACACCTTGCCAGAGGATGTGAAGGCCAAGTCTATAACAGGGTTAAAAAAGAACTAGATAAATTCATGGAGGATAGGTCCATCAATGACTGTTAGCCAGGATGGGCAGGAATGGGTCCCTAGAAGCTTTGTCAGAAGCTGGGAATGGGGATGGATCACTTGATGATTACCTGTTCTGTTCATTCCCTCTGGGGCACCTGGCATTGGCCACTGGTAGAAGACAGGATACCGGGCTAGATGGACCTTTGGTCTGTCCCAGTATGGCCGTTCTTAAAGGGGTCTGACTTTCCAGTCTTATTAGTGTTTAAATTCTCATATAGTGTTTCAACTGGCCCTAAACTCTATGAATCTCTGAAATCAGGAGTAACTGCTTTTATTCCAGTGGAATTTTACTACCATAAAACTGGTGTGAGAGGAGAATCATGTCCAATGGGTTTGCACAGGATGTAAATTACTGCCAAATTTGACCCACAATCTATAGGCCTACTACATATGTCCACAAGTTTGGGACACTGTGATATTAACTGAGCCAGAATAAGTATATAAAATACTTTTGTAACTAAGACACTTCACCTCACTATTTTTCGTTTTTCAAAATTCTCATCTTCAGCACCAATTTTTCACAGTTTAATATGCTGGAGAATAAGAGGCTAATACTCTTCGTATATCTTTTTTTCAACAGAAAGAGTACGGAAGTTGTTTTACCTCCCACACTATAAGTTCAGACCATTTAATCTGTCTTAAAATTTAAGAGGAGAGCAAGATACTTGACAGAGCCAATTAAAATAGATAAATTATTAAATAAACTATTCTTCAGAGTATTTTGTGGCAAGACATAAAAATGAGTGCAGGGAGAAAAAGAGACATTGCAGCTATATGTATGCTTTGTATTTCAGCTAATACCCCTTTCCAAGAAAACACTGTAAAGTAACAATAGACCAAATGATTCCCCATGGAGTTACACCAGGAATAATTTGGCTCAACAAGTTTTGAACCATTCAATTTTGACAAAATATTCACATTTCTAGGTATTTTGAATAGTATTCCAGGGATTCTCAAACTTCATTGTATCACGACCCCTTTCTGACAACAAAAATTGCTACATGACCCCAGGAGCAGGGACTGAAGCCTGAGCCCATCCAAGCCCTGCCACCCTGGTGAGGGGTGTCAAAGCCAAAGTCCCACTGTCCCAGGGGGCGGGGGGCAGCCAAAGCCCAAGGGCTTCAGCCCCAGGCAGGGACCTGTAATCTGAGCCCCACTGCCCAAGGCTGAAGCCCTCAGGCTTCAGCCCCAGACAGTGGGACTCGGGCTTTGCCTTCAGCCCCTGGCCCCAGCAAGTCAAATCAGCCCTGGCGACCCCATTAAAATGGAGTTGGAACCCACTTTGAGGTCCCAACCCACAGTTTGAGAACCGCTGCAATAGTCTGATCTATGAAGTCTGAGTATTGAATACTCTCTGTGATTGATACTTTGTAAGTACCTAGCATAGATTAAGAAAATTCATTCATTTTACCAGTTATTGTAACTATTAAATGTTATATGGAAAGGTACTTATATTTTTGTTATAGCCCACTCACTCACTGGATAAGTTTGATTGTTTACAGTACAAGCAGCATCTGAGTGCTGCTGAAAGTTTTTTAGTTGATCCCTTTTGACAATTTAGGTGTTGGATATATAACACATTTTACTTCAAAGCAGCCTCCTTTTCTGGTTGAACCAGTTCTGAAGACTGGACAAAGGCATTCATACTACAATAGAGAAAAGAGGGGGGAAAATGTCATTTCTATCAGCTGGGTATAAGTCAAGAGAACTTTAAAGTCATTGAATACAATTTACAGTTCTGAAGCCTAAAACTATATCACTGAATCCACAAATGTTGGGCTGACTACCAAATAAGAACAGAAAGATTTTTGCACAAGGATTTTATATGTATTCTATAAACCTTTTCACAAAAAGAGAAGAATGAAAGGATTGTGAAACTCTCCAAAATTCATTGGCTGCTATGTGACTAGTGATTACATTTTTTAAAAGTCTCTGTGTATATTCTGATGCAAAGCAAGTAAATGCAAGTGGAATTTACAGGTCTGTTCAGTGACTAATCCTTTAAAGCTTTGGAAGCATGAATAGGTTAGGTGAACATTGCTTCAAGTTCATTGCAAATCCCACCTCAGAAGGAAACCTTTAGTTTGTGGTTAAGATGATATTGGCAAAAGATTAAAACAGGATTTATAAGACTTTTTTATTTTGTGCTTATTTAGCAGACAGTCCAAGAGTAATGTTTCACTCCATTCCACTGGCAGGGGGAAAAATGAAGATTATGTTTTTGAAAGAAAAAATATGAAAGTGTCTGTGCTATTTCAGGTTTCTGAATATCTTCTATGAATATATGCATCCTGTAACTTGGTCCTATAGGGAAAAAAGTCGCTAAATCTTTCTTTCATCTCGAAATTTCCATTGGAAACAAAACAAACAACCACCACCAAAACCACCCCCCAAAAAACAAAAAAAAAGAACAATCTTTTTATGACCAGATCCTGGTTGGCATTTGTGGAGCCATAGAGAGGACACAAGGACTCTTTCCCACCCCCATCCCCACTCGTGTCAACAGCATAAGGATCAGGCATACGTTCACTCAGGTGGTGTAATCCTGGCCCCACTGAAGTCAATGGCAAAACTGCCATTGACTTCAATAAGGTCAGGATTTCACCAGGATGTTCAGGGATTGCTCCCTCCCTGTTTCCCCGAGGATATCCCAAAGTGGATGGGGAGAGCAGGGCCATGACACTGCCACCCACTCCCCGCTAACCCGCAGAATGGGACTAGTTCACACAGAGGAGCAAACTGCCCCCCATAAAAGGAGGTAGCAGTGTTATGGTGGATCATATTAAAGAAGTTCTGTATTAAAATCACAAATGAGTTTGATTCCCCATAGGTTAAATTCCAGGGTATAATGAAAAGGTCTCTTGGTTTTTGGTCTCTTGTTTTTACTGTTTTTCTCCCTTTCTGCGTGAAACTTGCAAGCTGCTAATTGTGTTAGTACATCCTAAGACAGAGTCTGTTCTCAGAGTAATACTTTGTAACAACAACTACTCACACAGAGAGAGACTCAAAGCAATACTTTGTAACAACAGAAACAGCACACAGAGATTCCCCGCCCTTTTGTTGTATTTATCTCGCTTTCAGAGTAGCAGCCGTGTTAGTCTGTATCCGCAAAAAGAAAAGGAGGACTTGTGACACCTTAGAGACTAACAAATTTATTTGAGCATAAGCTTTCGTGGACTACAGCTCACTTCATCAGATGCATTCAGTGGAAAATACAGTGGGGAGATTTTATATACACAGAGAACATGAAACAATGGGTGTTACCATACAGACTGTAACAAGAGTAATCAGGTAAGGTAAGCTATTACCAGCAGGAGAGCGGGGGGGACGGGGGACCTTTTGTTCCTCACATGTTCTTGTCAACTGCTGGAAATGGCCACCTTGATTATCACTACAAAAGGTCCCACCACCCCCCGCTCTCCTGCTGGTAATAACTCACCTTACCTGATCACTCTTGTTACGGTGTGTATGGTAACACCCATTGTTTCATGTTCTCTGTGTATATAAAATCTCCCCACTATATTTTCCACTACATGCATCTGATGAAGTGAGCTGTAGCTCACAAAAGCTTATGGTCAAATAAATTTGTTAGTCTCTAAGATGCCACAAGTCCTCCTTTTTTTATCTCGCTTTGTTAACAATTGTGATTAAAATAGAGATAGAGGATGTATGTGGATGGTTGCTTAGGGTGGATAATAAATGAATGATCAGGGAGGTGCCAGCCTAAGAATCCAGTCTCCATCGGCCAAAGAAGGCGTCAAGTGGAAACAACGAGAGGACCCCCGGAGGGCAGACTGGAATCCACCCAACAGCCTCAAGGATGGGAGAACCGAAGAACAAGATAACATCTGGCAGCATGGAGCCGTCAGGAATGTGCCATCTGCTGATTGATTCAGCAACAGCATGATGAAGCAATTCCCATACACTGGCATAGGAATAAATTCCTATAAAAATGGACTCCAGAAACTGAGAACTTTGGGGTCTGATTCTGCAAACCAACTTCCAGGAGCGTCAGATGTGCATCTGACAAGGCCCTGCTCCATCCTCATGTCCAGGCCACCTGTCCAGTGGCTTGGCACAAGCAACTCTAAGGCTGGTAACTATGACAACAACCTTGCAGAATCTGTGTGTGTGTGTGTATGAATGAATGTGTGAATAAATTTGAAATTGAATGGAATGTTACAGCTATAACTAACTGCTTACTATGATTCTTTCTGTATTCACAATAAATGTGGCATTTTGCCTTATTCCCTTTAATAAGATCCTGCTGGTTTTTATTTTATAGGTATAGCAGCAGCAAACGTGCACTTCCTGCTTGCTGGGGATCTCCAGGAGGCATCCACATGACAGAATTCTTCCTGATGATCTCCCTGGAATGAAGTGGTTCCACACCACCTCCAATGCATAATTTTTCCTAACAGGCACGATTTAGCCTTCAAAATACTACTACTACACCTCCCAGCTGCAGTGTAGACACAGTCACTAAGAACAATGGGGGATGGCAGCCATTTAGAAAGAGAGCAATTCTGTGAATGTCTCTCTGAAGAAGGAAATTTTATGTGCCAGCCTCTGCTAACAAACTTTCAGTTATGAAAAAATAACCACAAAAGAAGCCAATACCCTATTTCTTTTCAAAAACTACCCATTACACCAGGTCTGCTCCCCAGAGAGGCAGGAGGGAGGGGAAACTAGGGGACGTGAGCACACACGCATATATATGCACATGCGTGCAGTGAAATCTGGGGGTTGCAGGAGGTGGGAGGAAACTAGAGGCTCTGTCTGTGCACGCAAGGGAATGAAGGGTGGTTCAAAAGGCAAGGGGAATGGAAGACAAGAGACTGAGAGAAATGGATGTGTACACTTTGGCTGCATTGCACTGTTCTGGTAAAAAAACAATACAAAACAAAACCACGTCTGTAATCCCAGTTTAACTAGCCTGTATGCTCTGGGTGCTTTGTGTTGCTTCAGAATGGCACAAAGCAGCCAGAGTGTGCCAGTTAATCTCACCATACAAGATAATTTTTAAAAAGATATAAGACTTCATAGGATATTTCTAATGATTTGAAGATATCACTTGGTAACATTTTTGGTGAGTCTCTTGTTTAAAAATTTCATTCATAAACACTAGATAAAAAACAAACAAACAAAACAACAAGGATGTTCCCAAACAAAACTGTATTAAAATGGAGTTCAGGCTGAGAGTACATGTCAATAATTTAGGATCACATACATCACAGAGATGTTGTAAGGATCCTAAAACCAACAACCTAAAGAGAGGGCAAGAAATACCTAATGTGTCATTTTAAAAAAAATCATGTATTTTAATCTATTTAATTATTTTTTTAATTTAATCTGGGAATACAAACATTAAAATGCCTTTTTCATAAAATGTATGATTATGGCATATTTTCACTAAAAGGAAGAGTGAGAGCACCTCTAACACCCTGGACTGTGTACTTCCATACCTTAACTCTGAAATCCTTGGGTTAATGGCACTTTGTTTTGGAATAATTAATATAATTCAGGGTAAGAGACATTACAGAGATTATTGATATGTCTCTCAATTCTATATCTTAATTCCATCTAAGGGTATGTCTACAGTACGAAATTAGGTCAAATTTATAGAAGTCAGTAGGACTGCTAACCATCATCGTCATCCACCGCTTCTTCTGCAGCTCTGCTCTCCTGGTGCCAAGAATCCACCTTGCAGGTCCTCTCGTCGTTCTGTATAAATATCTATTCTCATGACATCCGTCATCATCCACCGCTTCCACTGCAACTCTGCTCTGCTCTCCTGCAGACGACATACCATGGCCAACATGGAGCCCGCTCAGCTTACCGTTGCTGTTGTGAGCATTGTAAACACTTCGCGCATTATCCTGCAGTATGTGCAGAACTTGCAAAAGCAGGCAAGGAGGCGACGACAGCGCGATCACAATAGTGATGAGGACATGGACACAGACTTCTCTCAAAGCATGGGCCTGGCAATTTGGACATCATGGTGGTAATGGGGCAGGTTCTTGCCGTGGAAACTGATTCTGGGCCCGGGAAACAAGCGCAGACTGGTGGGACCACATAGTGTTGCAGGTCTGGGATGATTCACAGTGGCTGCGAAACTTTCGCATGCGTAAGGGCACTTTCATGGAACTTTGTGACTTGCTTTCCCCTGCCCTGAAGCACAGGAATACCAAGATGAGAGCAGCCATCACAGGTGAGAAGCGAGTGGCGATAGCCCTCTAGAAGCTTGCAACACCAGACAGCTACCGGTCAGTAGGGAATCAATTTGGAGTGGGTAAATCTACTGTGGGGGCTGCTGTGATCCAAGTAGCCAACGCAATCACTGAGCTGCTGCTATCAAGGGTAGTGACTCTGGGAAATGTGCAGGTCATAGTGGATGGCTTTGCTGCAATGGGGTTCCCTAACTGTGGTGGGGCCATAGACGGAACGCATATCCCTTTCTTGGGACCGGACCACTTTGGCAGCCAGTACGTAAACCGCAAGGGGTACTTTTCAATGGTGCTGCACTGGTGGATCACAAGGGACGTTTCGCCGACATCAACATGGGATGGCCGGGAAAGGTGCATGACGCTCGCATCTTCAGGAACTCTGGTCTGTTTGAACAGTTGCAGGGAGGAACTTACTTCCCAGACCAGAAAATTACTGTTGGGGATGTTGAAATGCCTATAGTTATCCTTGGGGACCCCGCCTACCCCTTAATGCCATGGCTCATGAAGCCATACACAGGCACCCTGGACAGTAATAAGGAGCAGTTCAACTATAGGCTGAGCAAGTGCAGAATGGTGGCAGAATGTGCATTTGGACATTTAAAAGCTCGCTGGCACAGCTTACTGACTAGGTTAGACCTCAGCGAAACCAATATTCCCATTGTTATTGCTGCTTGCTGTGTGCTCCACAATATCTGTGAAAGTAAGGGAGAGACGTTTATGGCAGGGTGGGAGGTTGAGGCAAATCGCCTGGAGGCTGATTACGCACCGCCAGATACCAGGGTGATTAGAAGAGCACAGCTAGGTGCCCTGCGTATCAGAGAAGCTTTGAAAACCAGTTTCATGACTGGCCAGGCTATGGTGTGACAGTTCTGATTGTTTCTCCTTGATGAAAATCCGCCCCCTTGGTTGACTCTACTTCCCTGTAAGCCAACTGACCTCCCCCCTTCAATCACCACTTTCAGAGGCAATAAAGTCATTATTGTTTCAAAATCATGCATTCTTTATTAATTCATCACACAAATAGGGGGAAAACTCACAAGGTAGCCTGGGAGGGGTGGGTGAGGAGGGAAGCACCGGGTGGGGTGGTGGATGAGGGGAGGAGGGAAGGACAAGGCCACACTACAGTTCAAAACTTATTGAATGCCAGCCTACTGTTGCTTGGGCAATCCTCTGGGGTGGAGTGGCTGGGTACCCGTAGCCTCCCCCTGCCGCCGCGTTCTTGGGCATCTGGGTGAGGAGGATATGGAACTTGGGGAGGAGGACAGGCGGTTATACAGGGGCTGCAGCAGCGGTCTGTGCTCCTGCTGCCTTTTCTGCAGCTCCACCAGATGCCTGAGCATCTCAGTTTGCTCCCCCATTAGCCTCAGCATTGCATCCTGCCTCCTCTCAGCATGCTCCTCCCTCCTCTCATCACATTCCTGGTCTCTGCCATTGTTTGCCTCCATGCATTCTGCTGAGCTCTTTCAGTGCGGGAGGACTGCATGAGCTCTGAGAACATGTCATCACGAGTGCATTTTTTTCGCCTTCTAATCTGCGCTAACCTCTGGGACGGAGATGATAGGGGGAGCGTAGAGACATTTGCAGCTGCGGGAGGAAAAAAAAGGGAGAGTAGTATTTAAAAAGATACATTTTAGAGAACAAAGAAAAGACTATTTCACACTGAATCAAGTGATTCACATTACATGGCACATGTGCTTCACTCCTGCCCCCTCGCCACCATGTGGCTAGTATCAGGGAAGATCCCTCTCAGCTAAACGTGAACAGCTCAGCATGAACGGGCCTCCCCCCACCATGTGGCAAAGGCTTAGAGTACCTCCAGGAGAGCTGCATGGAGATGTCCCTGGAGGATTTCTGCTCCATCTCCAGACACGTTAACAGACTTTTCCAGTAGCTATACTGGCTGCGAATGCATCCCAAGTCTTCAGGGCAAATTAATCATTAAACACGCTTGCTTTTAAACCCTGTATTATATTTACAAAGGTACACTCACTAGAGGTGCCTCCTCCGGCTTCATGGTCTGGGAGCCCGCCTTGGGAGGGTATTGGCTCCAGGGTGATGAACAGTTCCTGGCTGCCGGGGAGAAGGGATTCTCCATTTGCCTGCTGTGCGCTATCCTCAATCTCCTTCTCCTCCTCATCTTCCTCCTCCACAAAATCCTCTTCCCTGTTGTGTGAGACTCCCCCCTTGCAGGTGTCCACAGACAGCGGTAGTGGTAGGGCCCCCCCCTAGAATTGCAGGCAGCTCATCATAGAAGCGGCATGTATGGGGCTCTGACCCAGAGTGACTGTTTACATCCTTTGTTTTTTGGTAGGCTAGCTTCAGTTCCTTAACTTTCACGCGGCACTGCTGTGTGTCCCTGTTGTAGCCTCTGTCCATCATGCCCTTGGAGATTTTGGCAAATATATTGGCATTTCGTCTTTTGGAACGGAGTTCTGCCTGCACGGATTCTTCTCCCCATACAGCAATCAGATCCAGTACCTCCCATTCAGTCCACGCTAGAGCTCTTTTGTGATTCTGGGACTCCATGGTCACCTGTGCTGATGAGCTCTGCATGGTCACCTGTGCTGATCAGCTCGTCACACTGGCCAAACAGGAAATGAAATTCAAAAGTTCCCAGGGCTTTTCCTGTCTACCTGGCCAGTGCATCTGAGTTGAGAGTGCTGTCCAGAGCGGTCACAATGGAGCACTTTGGGATAGCTCCCGGAGGCCAATACTGTCGAATTGCATCCACACTACCCCAAATTTGACCCAGCGAGGTCGATTTTAGCGCTAAACCCCTTGCCGGAGAGCAGTACAGAAATTGATTTTAAGAGCCCTTTAAGTCGACAAAACAGGCGTGGTCATGTGGATGGGTGCAGGGTTAAATCAACCTAACGCTGCTAAATTCGACCTAACCTCGTAGTGTAGACCAGGGCTTTAAGTGACATTTTTGTCTGGGTCTATATGTCTATTATGTTAACCTTAGTAAGATCTTGGACTCAATATCTATAGCAGTGAGTTCTACAAGCTACTCTTTCATTGCATAAGAAAGTATTTCATTTACTCAATTATAAATTTGTTGTTGAATAGCTTTGTGTATGTATTCTGAGAAAAGGGAAACAGGAGTGCCTGATTTTCCCTGACTAGATTATTATTTGGTATACCTCTATAAAGTCCCTTCCTATTCTTCCTGTCTCTCAACTAAATAATCCCAATCTCTTTGTCTTTAGTTTTTAAGTTGAAGTTTTTTTCATAGCTGTAGTCATTTTGAATGCCTATCTCTGTTGTTTCTATATCCTTTTTGAAATAAAGTGAACAGAACTGAACATAATATTCTAGGACAAGGGCATAATACTGATTCAGAAAAGAACATTATTATTTTCAGTCCCCTTTTTTATTCATCCTAACATTTTATTTGCACACTGAGCAGAGATTTTCATGAAAATGTTGTCACAGGGCACCTTCATCGTTACCCAGTGAACCTTGCTGCCTGGCCAGTTAATATGGTTTTGCAGTCACAAACGCACATGAGGCTATTTATTACATAACAATACCATGCAACACAGGCTTATAGCAAGGACTGGCTTCCCTGCAGCCCTGCCTGGCCTGGCCCACACTCTGAGCTTCCTCCTGAGCAATTTTGAGATGCCCCTTGATCCCTGTTTCCTCCCCTTATATTCTCCCCAGTTACCTTGTTATCCCAGTGATTGTAATCCATGTGCTCATAATCCCCCACCAGAAAGTGTGTTATTGCCCTCAACTGGGCCTGTCAGTGATCAGGGTGCCGCTGATAGTTCCCTGTCACAGATGTCCACACTCAGATCTTTTTCTTGTGTGGTTACAATTAGATTTAGAATCCAGGGGAGCATCTCCATAGTTCAGAACATTCTTTCCAATGTGTATTAAAATTAATTGTTGACAAATGAAAGGTATTTGCTATTGATGAACTGAGGGTTAGGCCCCTCTGAAATTCCTCATGGTCTTCTCTAGCCTTTTCTAACCTCTATAATTTTGTGTGATCTATACATTTTGCAGCTGAATGTTCATCCATTTTTCCAGATCACATATATTAAATACTGGTTTCTAGTATCATAACCTTGGGTGTATCAGGCTGTTCACCTTTTGCCATGTTGAAAATTGGCTATTTTTTCCCCGCTTTGTTTGCTGTCTTAGTCAATACTTTACATCTCAATCCATTATTATTTTATTTCCTTAGTATCCTCCTGTGAGGGGCCTCAAAGAGTTTTTGAAACTCCAAATAAATTATGGCAACTAGCTCATCTTTAGCCACCGTTTTGTTGACACCAACAAGGAATTCTAGAAGAGCAGAGGAACGATTTTCCTTTACACAGAAATACTGGCTTTAAAAAAAAAAAAAAAGATTTTTAAAATCAGACAAGTTCATGTTATTTAATTATTCTCAGTATGTAAAAACATTTCAAATATTTATTCAATGGCTTCTGTTTTTGTAAACAAAGACAAGATGGAAAAGTGTTCAGGCTCAAAAATGTAAATTTTAACACTTAGACACATTAAGTCATGTAATAATATACAGAGAAACAACTGAATTCAATTTATAAGCAAACAACATACCTAGTCCTGTTCCCACTGAAATCAGTGGCCCAATTCCCAGGCTTTAATGGGGGATAAGAACAGATTCATATATATGCTGTCTCCCACAGTCCTTACAGAAGGACTATAGATTGGATTCTAATTCCGTAAACACAATACATTTAAACATTTGTTCTAGTCAATACCAAAATTATGGCAGATTTTATTTTAAATAAAATACCACAAAGAATAGAAAACCTCAACTGCATTTTGTGTGTGATGCTTGTATCTCATCCAGTATATTTCTGATGGATTCTACACAGACCTCTTCTCTGTGATGTTTCATGCAGGCCTGCTTCCATACTTCTTCAAAGTTTTGATCTGAAATGCTGACTCCAATGTTACGGAGAATTCGTGCAATCTGTAAAGTAATATGTGATGGAATTAATTTTGGTCAGCGTTTGCTTTAATTAATATAGGGGCTGATCTTGCATCCATTATTCACATGAGGAATTTTAATTTGTCTAGGAGTGAATTTTGCCATTAATGAAGACTACAGGCCAAATCCTGGAGTGCTTAACCAAGCCAACTCCCATTAAAATTAATGTGAGTTTTATCTAAGGAAGGACTAAGGACTGCAAGATTTGGCCCTAAATGTATAAATTAGGTTAATGCAGTTTAAAGGTTCAGAAAGCAAGCACACAGAGTTCAGGAAATATATACATTAAGGTTTCCAAGAATCCTAATAAAACCATGCTACTAATCCATTATCTTTTATTCTTTACATTTATCAACATAAATATTATATTAAAGTCTACATTTAACAAGGAAAACATGTCTTGAAAATGCTATGGGCCAGATCCTCAGGTGGTGTACATCAGCACAGCAAGGCTGATTTCAATGAAGCTACCCCAATTTACACCAGCTTTGAATCTAGCCCTACTTATATACAACAAGATTATTCCATTACACTGGTGTAAAACCAGAGGATCAAGCCCCTTAGTTTTTTTTGTTCTTTGTGAGTTTCTCACATACATATTTACTCTGTGTAACAGATTACATCAAGCTGCGGCGTTGTAGTACTTGCCTAACAGGTAGAGCAGAGCGTCGGTGGAATATTGCCATTCCATATACATTTGTTATTTTTCACTGCTTGTCTTTATTTTAGTATATTTTATTTTGTGCATGTTTCTTTCTTTCACATGATTTTTTTCTGATCTTTACTATTAATTCTGGGATTTCTCCCCTAACCTTTGTTCAGCCAAGAACTGGCTGCAAGGCAGCTGCACCAGACAGAGTTACTCCTTTATGGATATTGTTTTTCATTCCAGTGGCTTTTTGGTATACCCTCCACCACTTAGTGAGTGGTGGAGTTTCCAGTTTAGTTGCCAAACACCGAGCCTTTGTACTAGCTTGTGATGAGTTTGGACTAACAAAGACAATGATTTATGGCATAAGGTTTGTTGACTGCACCTCAAGTTTCAATAGCTAACACTGTGCTAGAAGCTGTGCACAAGCTCAACTTATCTGATAGAGTTGATCCTAGATAGCAATCTCTAGATAAGAAGCTTAATTCTGCATAAAAAATGCAGCCACCACATTAGGTCAACTAACCAAACGTATGTGGGACAATAGGAAACTAACACTGAATGCCATGATACAGGTCCACCAGACATGCATTCTGAGCATGCTGCTGTATGGTGGTGAGACTTGGACACCACCTCGAGCAGGCATAAAATAAGGCTAAATACCTTTGATACCTGCTGTCTTTGCCATTTTCTAAATATCAAGTGGGAAATCAAGTTTCTGACACCAACCTCCTTGAGAAAGCAAAATTCCCGAGTCTAATGATGACTCTCAAACATAGATGTCTACATCGGTTCGGTCATCTGCACTGGATGAATGATAGATGCATTCCAAATGATCTCCTGTATGGAGAACTTGTGGATCCTCCAAGGCCATTGGGCCAACCTTGGCTCCGTTTCAAGGACATTTACAAGAGGGACTTAAATTCTCAACATGGATGCTGCAAGCTAAGAAGATGCAGTTAGCAACAGGCCACACTGGAGGGCTGCGCTGCACCAGGCAGTCAAAGTGGCTGCAGAGAGGTGACTGAGACACAGGAAAGTGAAGAGGAAAGCACAACAGACCTCAAATGCTAGTCATTTGCTGGATTGATCCTCTGGCCCTGCGCCTTATGCCAGCACTATTTGTGGCAAGGACTGTCACTCAAGAATTGGACTTTTTAGCCAGTCATGATGCTGCAGCATGGCACATAGTAACTCAACTACTTCGGTGCTTATTACCATTGTCTCTCTCAATAGACAGATGCCATATTATTAATTCACATTAATCTGCCAAGTTAACCTCTAAAACACAACTGGATCAGCATTGCCACCTCCTCCAATCCACTGGGTCACTTACAAATGAAGGGGTTTTATAAATACATAGCACCAGACACTGAGCAAAGTAAACCTTTGTAGCTCCATCAACACTAATGATGCAATTCCGATTTACACTAGCTAAAAATCCAGCTCAGAGTTTGTACATAATCCTAAATGAATATTAAATCATTCATTAATTGTATGTCCACAACATTTATACTTTTAATTGCACCCCTTATTGATAAAAACGGACTAAATCTTATTTTTCTTAGAATCTCATTGAAGTCAATGGGATGACTCATGGGCTAAAGATGAACAAGATAAATCTTTAACCTTTAACAGTCATAGCTTCCTATACTAAAAAAATATGACAATGCCATTTAAGTATACTGTTCTAGGACACCTTTATCAACACCCCCATAGTGATTATAAAACATTATGAGCCCCATTAACCCAGTTTAAAACTATCACATGTACCCAGTGGTGAGCTGGAGCAGGTTCGCACCAGTTTACTGAAACCTATTGTTAAATTTAGAAGCCCTTTTAGAACCGGTTGTCCCTCGCAAGACAACCGGTTCTAAAAGTGCCTCTAAATTTAACAACTGGCCAAAAGTGGCGCCTTAGGCGTCGACTCCGTGGGTGCTTCGGGGCTGGAGCACCCACGGGGAAAATTTGGTAGGTGCTCTGCTCCCCGCCAGGCCCCAGCTCACCTCACCTCTGCTCTGCCTCCTCCCCTGAACGCACTGCCCTGCTCCTCAGCCCCCCCCCCCCGCCCACCGGTTTCCCGTGAATCAGCTGTTCGCGCAGGAAGCCGGGGACGGGGGGGGGGGGGTGCTGAGAAGCAAGTGGCGGCTTCGTGGAGGCGAGCTGGGGCGGGGAGCAGTTCCCCTGTGCACCCACCGGGTTACCTGCTGCGGCGCGGGCAGTCCTCCTCGCGCCCCCCCGCCTCAGCTCACCTCTGCTCTGCCTCCCTGGGCCTGACTGCGAAGCACTGCTTGCTTCTCAGCACCCCCCTCCCCAGCTTCCCGCGTGAACAGCTGATTCGCGGGAAACCGGGGGGGCGGAGAAGCAGAGCGGGGCGGCGCGTTCAGGGGAGGAGGCGGAGCGGAGGTGAGCTGGGGCCGGGCACAGAGCTGCCGGTGGGGGCTCTGCACCCACCAAATTCTCCCCGTGGGTGCTCCAGCCCCAGAGCACCCATGGAGTCGGCACCTAAGGCGCCACTTTGATGTGATCAGTGGGGGGAAGCGGCCACTCCCCCTGCTCCCCCCCTAGCTACACTACCCCGCCCCTAGGAGCCAGAGGGACCTGCTGGATGCTTCCCGGGAGCCACCCCAGGTAAGCACCGCTGGGACTCCCCACCTCGCCCCCCGGCAGGTCCCTCTGGCTCTTAGGGGCGGGGTGGGCTGGACACCAATTACGGTGGCCCACGAGACCCTCCTGCCCAGTTCCTGGGGCAGTCAGGGGACAAGGGTGGATGGGGGAGGGGTCCCAGGGGGGGCATCAAGGAATGCGGGGGGTTGGATGGGGCAGGAGTCCCAGGGGCAGGCCACGACCCCCTCGTGGGGTGAGGAGGGAACCGGTTGCTAAGATTTTGGCCGCTCATCACTGCATGTACCTCTATAATGGGTCATTATGTAGCCTGAGAGTTTCATTTTCAAAAGTCATAGTATAAAAATTTATAAAAATTAAATGTGAAAAAGTATACCAACAGATATAAAATACTCACTTGACAAATTCACAGATCATCAAGGATCAGTTTATCTGACTCAGCTGTCACATTCACTGTCTCTTTTATGCATGTTTATTGTCCAAACTTAGGTCAAATCAACAAAAACACAGTTCCTCATCTCACCCTGGGATATAGCTCACAAGAGCTTTTCCTTCTTTACTTCTCAGGGACTTCTGCCTCCTGTCCCTGGGACTCTGGTAGTCCTAGTTCTCCCAGGCAGGCTCTCTGTTCCCAAGGAGCAGGCAGAGAGAGCCCTCTCTGCCTCTTTTCTGACTAGCTCTCATCAAGGCTCCCCCTCACCAAGTCTCACTCTCTCTTTAAGATCAGGTACCCCCTTTTAAAGCTCAAAGTATCACCCTATGACACTCCACGCCCCCCACACCCCCGTTACGGCCTTGCCCACTCCTAAGGAAAACCTTAAAAACCCAACCTTCCTCCAGGGCCCCCACCCCAAAGTGGACCCCAAACACCACCATACCAAAACAAAACCTATTTTACATACAACACTCCAGATAAAGTCATACAAATCCCTTCCCCGCTCCCCACAAGTCCTTAAAACAGTCCCTGCAGGAACACGTCTCTAACTCCAGGCCACTCGGGGTCCTCTGTAGTGTGGCCAGCCTTACAGTCCATACCCTCCTCCTTTATCCAAAATTCCACCTTACTTCAAGCTGCTTTTATGTTTCCCTCCAAAATTATTCCACTGCTCCTCGGGCAACCCTTACATCCTAGTAGCCTTCCTCCCAGAGGCCCACCAGAGTTCCTCCATGTCATCCTCAATCACTGCCCTCTTCTTTCTCCTAGCTGCCAGGGTCATAGAGGGTTTTTTGCCTGGTGTCTTGCCTGAACCTCTATAAGCTGAAGGGGGTTGACAGCTATCCTCCCATCCCACATTATCACTGGAGGCAAAGTCTGCATCCCCCCTCAGGAGATCATTTAACCTCCATATTCATCTCAATCTTGCCCCAGCTTGTTTCTGTGATCATACTCTGCTCCTCCAGTTTTCTCACACCCCCTACTGCCTGGGTCAGATGAGTAACTAACTATAGGCCCCCCCTCCCTACCATTATTGCCACATCCACTTTCCCAACAGCCTCTGTATTGGTGCTGTGGGACACCCACTCCCTTTTTAGCTTCTTGCACATTTTACTACCACATCGGACTATTCTGGGTTTATCCAATTTTGGGGTCCCCTTCTTTTCTCTTGCTGCAACTTTTCCCCTATGAGGGCAGTGCCTTTTAAATGTCCTGCTGTCCCATAGGCACAACCTACCAGCCCTGTCCTTGCTTTAGCATGAGGCAGAGTATCAGCCAGAGTCCCTACAGTATCTTTTGCATCTGCTGCGCAGAGTCACCCTTGCCATCATTGTTCCGGTAGGGGCAGGTCCTCTCAATGTGGCCTTCCCACCCACACGCATAGCTTGCTCTCAACTGGGACTCAAGCCTCCTGGGCCATAAACATCTTTTCCTTGCCTGGTACCTGCCACTACTAAGAGTTTCCCTTTGCAGAATCTCCCATCATGTACTGCTGCTGCTTCTCTACTGTCTCCGCCCATCTCTGCATGTCCAGCGACATCTCCTGATGTCTCTTTTGATTCACCAGAATCTGCAGGAGGACTAGTTAGGTTTGCTGCTGTTGATTGGCCACTTCCCAGAACTGAAGCAGGAAGCCTGGAAGTTCCTGCTATTCCTCCATACACCAGTTAAAGAGGGTAAACATTCCCAGGGCTGAAGAGGACCTCATGGCCTTTTGGCTCCCTCTTTTCCCTCTTCCTTTAAAAAAAAAAAGCACTCAGGACTGGCCTTACTCTCCCCTTGTATCAGGGTCCATTCAAATTGCCCGCATTCTCCACCATGTGTAACAAGGCAGGGCTTTTCCACAGCATGTGAAGGAGTCACTGCTATGCCCATAGTCTATCTTATGCAGTTCTATTGACCACTTAAGTCAAATCAACAAAAAAACAATTCCTCAACTCACCTGGGCTACAGCTCCCAGTCACTGCCCCCCCTTTAGTTCTCAGGTTCCTTCTGCCTCCCCTCTCAGGCGACTCTGGCAGTCTTCCTGCTCCTGTTTCCCTGCCTCCCCACCCAGGAGATTGGCAGCTCTAACTCTCCAGGGATTCATATTCGCAGGGAACAGGCAGTGATAGCCCCATACTACTCTCTCTGCCCCTTTCCTGATTGGCAGTCAGCCTGACTCACTCAACTACTCCCTCACCAGGTCTCTCTAAGCCCAGGTGCCCTCTTTTGAAGCTCAACAGGGGTCAGCTGAACCAATGGTCACAGGTGCATTGGCCCTGCTCACTCTTAAAGAGCCAGTGTCACCCTGTGACATCTTCCCATCTTGAAAACCATCCCAGGCACAAAATCTGCTCACCTACCCTTTACTGTAATGGTCATATTGAATAAGTGAATGACATCTTATTTGCCAGTCAAAATAAACTCATTCACTCTAAGGGCCTGATTTGTAGTCCAATGAAAAGACTCTCATTGACTCCAAAGGGCACTGGAACAGGCTCTGATCCAGGACAGCACTAAGCACGTGCTTAAGTCCCAATGTGTTCAATAAAGTTAAACACATGCTTACGAGCTTTCCTGAACAGGAATCCTTTCATGAATTGGGGTGTAGTGAGAACAATTTTTCAGTATGATCTTAATCTATACTGTTTTATTGGTTAGTAATCCTGTGTCCGATTTGATTTCTTGTAATGAAGGCTAGAATTGTGGGTCATATTGTGTAACTGACTATTAAGCAAACTCCTCATTGATTTCAATATGGCTTTTTGCTCAAAAATAGATGACATGATACAGTCCCAGGTGTTTAAATTATAATTTCATTAGCCATTGCATGTTTGAGAAAAAATAAATTTCAATATCAAAATAAATTAAAAATTAAACAGAATTACTGAAATATGCACTGCACTGCACGAGTTCAGGATGATTTAATGCTCTATTGCTGTCTACTATGTTCTGCATAAACTGGATAGTCTATACTGGAGATTGACATTTCAGACTACATTATAACTTCAGAGAACAGTTTTGTCTAATGCATGATAAGTATAATGGGCTTATCAATGAAGCATAAATTCTATTTGCTGTTAGCTATATTCTGTGTACATGGATTTCCTGCTTCAGACAGATTATAAAATGTTAATATGCTCATGTGCATGTAATTCTGACAAGTCATCTTTTATATCTGAGGCCTCTGATTAGCAGTATACCTTACTGTAAAATACCTAACCACGCTCCAAGTACACTTTCAAGCATGACTGAATACTTTACATAACCAGGGTCGGGTTAACCTTTTGTGGGCCCTAGCACCAAACATATTTGTGGGCTCCCATGTAGACGTTGTGGGCTCCAAGTGTGGGCCTGGTGTGGCAGTGCCACTAGTGCCACAGTATACCTGGTACTGAATCTCAGAGACATTTTTCATTTTGATCACACACCTCTGCATGACTATATTCATTGCCATACACAGATCCCTCAGCCCCCAGTTTTTATCATTAAGCTGTATATCCATGTGGGTTTATCAGTGTCCACAGTGAGCAGTAATTTCACAGTGATCAGGGGAAACTCCCCACAGATTTATCTCCTTCCTCATTCAGACCTTCTATAGCCATGAATCATAGAATATCAGGGTTAGAAGGGACCTCAGGAGGTCATCTAGTCCAACACCCTGCTCAAAGCAGGGCCAATTCCCAACTAAATCATCCCAGCTAGGGCTTTGTCAAGCCTGACCTTAAAAACTTTGAAGGAAGGAGATTCCACCATCTCCCTAGGTAATGCATTCCAGTGCTTCACCACCCTCCTAGTGAAAAAGTTTTTCCCAACATCCAACCTAAACCTCCCTCACTGCAACTTGAGACCATTACTCCTTGTTCTGTCTTCTGCTACCACTGAGAACAGCCTAGCTCTATCCTCTTTGGAACCCCCTTTCAGGTAGTTGAAAGCAGCTATCAAATCCCCCCTCATTCTTTTCTTCTGTAGACTAACATTCCCAGTTCCCTCAGCCTCTCCTCATAACTCATGTGTTCCAGTCCCCTAATCATTTTTGTTGCCCTCTGCTGGATGTTTTCCAATTTTTCCACATCCTTCTTGTAATGTGGGGCCCAAAACTGGACACAGTACTCCAGATGAGGCCTCACCAATGTCAAATAGAGGGGAACGATCACGTCCCTCAATCTGCTGGCAATGCCCCTACTTATACATCCCAAAATTCCATTGGCCTTCTTGGCAACAAGGGCACACTGTTGACTCATATCCAGCTTCTCATCCACTGTAACCCCCAGGTCCTTTTCTGCAGAACTGCTGCCTAGCCATTCGGTCGCTAGTCTGTAGCGGTGCATGGGAGTCTTCCGTCCTAAGTGCAGGACTCTGCACTTGTCCTTGTTGAACCTCATCAGATTTCTTTTGACCCAATCCTCTAATTTGTCTAGGGCCCTCTGTATCCTATCCCTACCCTCCAGCATATCTACCTCTCCTCCCAGTTTAGTGTCATCTGCAAACTTGCTGAGGGTGCAATCCATGCCATCCTTCAGATCATTGATGAAGATATTGAACAAAACCAGCCCGAGGACCGACCCTTGGGGCACTCCACTTTATACCGGCTGCCATCTAGACATGGAGCCATTGATCACTACCCGTTGAGCCTGACAATCTAGCCAGCTTTCTATCCACCTTATAGTCCATACTTCTTTAACTTGCTGGCAAGAATACTGTAGGAGACCGTGTCAAAAGCTTTGCTAAAGTCACGGAACAACATGTCCACTGCTTTCCCCTCATCCACAGAGCGAGTTATCTCATCATAGAAGGCAATTAGATTAGTCAGGCATGACTTGCCCTTGGTGAATCCATGCTGACTGTTCCTAATCACTTTCCTCTCCTCTAAGTGCTTCATGTCTCCAGTACTACCCTATGTCACCAGTCACTGTATGTGGTTCTGGTCTCAGCTCAATAAAGTTTCACAGCCAACAGATACATGATCAATTCTGACAAATCCCTCCCTCAGCGCCCATCCTGCCATTTGAGCAAGCCACTTGCAAACACCATTTCCCCAAAGTGAGGACTTAGCCCCTGGGAACTGGAAGTCATCAGCCTTTCTCCGTTTGCTTCCTTCTACATGCTAGTCTACTACCTGGTCACCACCATCTCTCCCCATGCTTGTTTCCCTTCTACTTTAGGCATGCTCTCTAGCCAGCTGGGGCTATTCTCCCCCTACAAGCCTCATCTGCTTCCTCTTTCCCTGCTCCCCTTGATATTTCTTTCTTACAGGTGACCTCTGTTCCTTGAGGTTAACTCCAATTTCTTTATCCGCTCCTAGCTTAATGGCCCCCAGTAGTCACAGAGCCACCTGCAGCTTCTCTGGCTACAGCCCTGGGGCCAATTGCCAGAGATCAGCCTTAGATAGCTGCAGCTGCTAGCAAGGGAGGGGTGGCAATTCCAAGGCTGAGCATGCTTGAACCTTGCAATGGCGAACTAGAGGTTCTAAATCCTCAGCGCTGGCCCTGCAGATTCTGGAGTTTGGTGCTTCCCTCCTCTAGTCTAGGCCATGGCTTTAAGTACCTGAGATGCCCATCACCTGCAGCAGAGACCATCAATTCCCATGCACCCCTCAGCTTGCACATAATCATGCAGAAAGTACAGCCTGAATGATTTTGGAGGCTGGGGTGCCAGGAGGTTCCCATCCCTGAGCAGCAGCTCTGCAACAAACTCAGATGGCCCCCCTCCGCTGTGGGACCAGGACCCTATGAAGACAGTGGAGTTACCCTGTGTATAACCAGTTCTATCCAAAGCCTGTTGAAGTAAGTGGGAGTCTTTTCATTGTCTTTAATGGGCTGTGTATAGAAGCAAAGGACCCCCATTCTATACTGCACTGGTTTACTAGTATAACAGGAAGGACTCACATTACCTAGTGAATAAGCAACACCTCCTACAGCACCTAACTTTTTCTGAGAGGCCTCCTGTCCAATTACTAAATGTAAACCTGAAAATATCAGGTCATATGGTTACAAAAACCAGACACTTCTGAATTCAGCAGGAATTTTGGATGTACACAGAACACAGACAGGACTGGTTCCCACGTGGTTACAGAACTGCAGTCAAGTGGAACAATTTTCAGCTTGTGTGATTGGAGGATCTCTGATCCATATTGTAAGACTGTCCTACATAAATAAGGATAAATTGAGGTGCCCTTGTTATTCTTTTTTTCCACTCTTCATTTCTGTGAGGAATTTGCCAATGCAATATCACTGTCTTCTTTTTAAACAAACAAAACTAAAAAAAAATGGCAATGGCTGTTGAAAATAGAAATTCCAGTCCTAGTTAGCACTGGGAAGACCCCAGCATTTGTTGCTCAATTTTATCCTACTTTTTCTACAGCAAATTACAGTGGATCGGTATATTTGATTTGGGAGAAATGAAGTAACAGCTGCCCAAATTGAGCTTGAGCACTCCTGAATTTTGAGGGAGTTTAAATCTGGAAGGCATGTGCAAGATTCCCTTTCTGAATATTGGATAAATCTGCAAAGGAAAAGTCAATTTCTGCTTCCGTGGCTCAGAAGTGGAAATCTTCCTGAGTGCCTGGTACTGTACCTAAAGCTGCCCAGGTCCTCTAGTAGAGCCTCCCCTCACTTACTTTTCATTTTAACTTCTCCTGGTGGGGTCCACATACCTCCCGTGCTAGGCTTCAGATAGAGAGGTGCACTGTCCATTCATTCCACCCAGTTCCTTCTCTGGGGGCTGCCAGGCAAGATCACACCATACACCCCTAATACCATACACTCCTAATTCCCTAATAGCTCCTTGGGTTCTCAGCTCCCACGCTGGATCCCTGCTGCTCTGAGGCTCCGCTTCTGCAGCGCTGCGAGAGGAGAGGAAGCGAGTGTTATGAGGCCCCTTCTGAGCTTGGGCCCAGTGCTATGGAGCCATTGATGCCATGGTAAATCCAGTTCAGTTATAATAAAATGACCAAGGGAGGGAAGGAGGTTGTCAAGTCCACTTTTTTAATTTTAGATTTGAATTTTATGTTTTGAGTTAGTATTATCTTAGAACTTTAATAGGCATCTGTTTAAAGTAATAAGATCAGCTCTTAATTTTTAACATTGCTGGCATTATAAAATACAAGAAAAGAAGTATTCAGTAATAAAACAGCACCAGATATTATAGAAGGAATAATAGAAGATACATAAGTCATTGATAAATTAGATATACACACTGAGATGTTTAAGTGTGGGTGAGAGAAGGATAGGAGTCCTACCAGAATTAATGATTTTCTCTCATTTCTCATTGCCAGGACAAAAATGTAAATAAAAAAATGTCTGAGTTTCTTCATACCCTTTGCATTAAATGTGAGGAATTCATTAAAAATGCTGAAACATGTTAATATATTTTCAAAAATAACTAGCCTATTCCAATCATTTGGTTTTATAAAACACATACAACATATCCTATCACAACAAGTTCCTGCCCCATTCCTCTGCAGGTGCAAGAGATCCAAAACACAGCTGAACTTACTTACTTATTCAGTGGAACCCAACTGAATCTGCCACCTCTGTTTTCTCTTTTCCCTTTTCCCCCTATTACCCTCTTTCACCTAGATTTTTTATTCTGACAGCTGCAGATAGAAGCACCATGTTTGGTAGCAGAAGAGTTTACGCCTTTATCCAGCTGCAGGGTGAATCTGAAGTGTTGACTGGACAATCTGAGTCCATTTCCCTCCATGGCCAGTGTGACGTTGGCAGACCAGGTACCAGCTCATGCCAAGCCCCCTCGGCCTCAACAGAACATTGGCCAATACATAGCTAGAAACATGTCTGGCTCACCTATGTGTTAATATTGTTAAAATAGAAGTTAAGTTTACAAGAATGTGTTTAGTGTTTAGACTTTGTGAAATGCTTGTAGGATGCTGCATATAGTAATCTCACTTATAACATCTGTACCCCATGTTATAAGGTTATACTGAGTGTTTGCATTGTAAACCTCTGTAACTGTGTAACTCACCAAACATGAAATGTAAAATGCTGGCTTCCTTTAAAAGGGCTTAGGTTCTGCCCACCAAGAAGGCCCATTGAAGCCAAATGAGCTATTATGAAGCAACAAGGAACAAAGACTCTGTTAATTGAATTTCTCCTCCCCGCCCTACCACGAAGAACTCATCCATCAGCTTGAACTCCTGGAGGAAGGGAATAAAAATCCCCAACAAAAAGAAACTGGATCTTTATGCTGCTGCTGAGGGGCAAATATTTTTAAGCATAAGCAAGGGATCCCCAATTGCTTAGCTGAGTTAGCCGTAGAGGGCATACAGAGCTTGCATATTACAGCAGCTTCTATTACCTTTTGGAACCGAAGACTGTAATTCGTGTGTGTACGTTTACCTGTTTTAACCTTGTAAATAATTCTCATTTCTTTTTCTTAGTTAATAAATCTTTAGTTAATTTATTATAGGATACAAGCATTGTCTTTGTTGTAAGATCTAAATGCAATTGACTTGGGGTAAGTGACTGGTCCTTTTGGTCTGGGAGTAACCTGAGTATTGTGATTTTTGGTGTAAGGGACCATCTGTCACAAAGGCAAGCTTATATTGGTAGCAGGATAGATTGGGGTACCCAAGGGGACTGTCTGTAACTCCATGTTAAGGCTGTTACAGTGCTTCTGGAATTCACACGTGATAAATGGTTGGTGAAATCTAAGCATAGAACTCACAACCAATTTGGACTATGTGCTCTGCTTCTTAACAGTCTGCCCTGAGGTTGGTGCGCACACTCTTGAGCTACTCCAGACGGCTTGACAGCCAGCTCCTTGTGCAAAGTGCCTCTATATCTGTTGCTGATGCCAATGTTCCTGTCAGTAAGTCTGCCACTGAGAGGTGTATTACCAAGTAGCAAGTGAGAACACAGCTTATTAATGGTAGAAGGCCAAGAATTGCTCTTATTTATTCTTATTACTATTTACAGTGCAGTGCCTGTCCCCATGGCAGAATGCACAGGTAAAGGCAGACCCACCAAGCCCAAGCACCTTCAGGGAAACACTGCAAAAGGGCATTGCACTTCTCAGGAAGGCCTCCCGGAGATGGGTGTCATGCTCGGAGCTGCTCTTTTATTTCAATAGGTATGAGGCAACTAGGTGCTTTTGAAAATTTCGCTAGGTGCCTGAATACCTTAAAAATTCTAGCCCTAAGCCTCTTTTCAAGCCTTCTCTTCCTTATCTGGCAATCACAAGACTAGATTGTTTTGGATACACAGGCTGTTCAGCTTTAGCCTGATTAAATCAGTTTTCGCCATATTTTGGCTTATTGTAGATCTGATCATTCCAAACACCGATTGTTCAATCTTCAGTCAGAGTCAGACAAGTATCATTTATTCTACTTATTGATTACTGTAATTATCTTTTTCCCCATCTGTCTTGGGTGCCCTTACTCTAATACTTAGGGCTTGTCTACACTGGCACTTTACAGTGCTACAACTTTTTCACTCAGGGGTGTGAAACAATACCCCCCTGAGCACTGCAAGTTTCAGCGCTGTAAAGTGCCAGTGTAGACGGTGCACCAGCGCTGGGAGCTGTGCTCCCAGCACTGGTCGCTATTCTCCTTGTGGAGGGTTTTTTTTGATAGCGCTGGGAGAGCTCTCTATGCTGCGACTAAACAGACATGTTAAAACACTGCTGTGGCCAGCGCTTTAAAGTTGCTAGTGAAGACATGCCTTTAGAGTGAAACCTGTAGCAAGGTTGTGCTGTTTGAATGTTAAGATAAATTTTTAAAAAAAAATTATGAAGAGCCCAATCTTATCACTGGCAGTCAATGAGAATTTTTCTAGAATGCAACTATAAAGACTTTATAATTACAGTTTCAAATTTCTTTTAGTATTCCATGTAGACTCATATTAAAAAGTCAACAGCTGTTTTTAGACAAGATGCCCTATCGTTTAAAGAACAATGCAGAAAGTGCTATTTTTGCTTATCTAAAAAGTCCAACAGCCAAGTGAAAAGTGCATATATATCTCAAATGCTTCTTCAGAATTTCAGAATTGCAGTCAAGATTATTAACAAACAATTAAGAGAAACTAAAAATAAAGGTGAGAGTACACGAACCAGATCTTCAGCTGGTATAAAAGTGTAGCTCCATTGTGTTCTACCCCAGAAGTGACTTCATTGGTGCTATGATGATTTACACAAGCTGAGGATCTGGCCCAGTATCTGTAATTTAAGGGCAAAAAAACCTTTTTTTTTTCCTTGGGTAAAATAAGCATTACAAACCTAGGGAATTCAGAGTTAAGGTTAAACTTAAAGGTAAACAACGGACATGTACAGTTAAAGCACCCACAGCTTTAATTCTTCTCTGTACCACCAGTCTCTACTTTTCCTTTCTTTCCTTTTTTTTTTTTTTTTTTTTTAACTTTAAATCTTACACAAATGCTGGCTCATGTGACGGATGCTTTGCCTTCTTCAGTGTGATATGGGTTATTTAGGATCAAGGACTTTCTTAAGAAGTTCTCAACTACATCTTTGTCTGTATGAAATTCTCTCCTCTCGTCCTCTCTTTGTAATCTTTTTATTAATCTTTTTTCAAAATGTTTTTTTAGAAGTCTGCATTGCAAGACTGAAGAAATCAGAAATTTTTTGAAGACACGATGGCCCTGATTCAGCAAAGCACTTAAGTATTTAAGTGGTTTGCTGAATTGTGACCTATACAGTACTTAATTTGTAATGAAAGAGGTGTTGGGGCTCCAGAAATTAGGTGCCAGGGCATAACCAATTTTTTTTACATTCATAACTGATGCAGCAAGCCCAGAGGTGCCGAGACTATGAATTGCCAAGCCTAGAGTTGCGGGGTCTCAGCCCTGGCGAGCCCTAGCATAAATTAAGCAATGGACTTATATTTGTACATCTTATACAGCAGGGGTCGGCAACCTATGGCACGCGTGCCAAAGATGGCACACGAGCCAATTTTTAATGGCACACTGCTGTCTGCCGGGGACCCCGGCAGACAGCAGCGTGCCTTTAAAAATCCTGCCCGGCCCGGCCCGCTCTTCTCCACCCCCCACCCACCACTTTCTCCTTGCAGGGCAGGCAAGCTTCCCCCGGCCTCTTCCCCCAGTGTGCTGGGTTCCTGCCCCTCCTTCTCTCTCTCCCTGCAGCCGATCAGCTGACTGCCCTTGCTACGGATCGGGAGAGGGAAAAGTGGAGCCGCAGTGTGCTCTCTGCTCCGGGGACCTTAGGGAAGGGGGTGGAATCGGCATAACCCCTCCAGCCCCCTGTAGTGAGCCGCTCAGGGCAGAGGGCTGGGAGGATCCCCACGACCCCAGCCCGGACCCCCAGCCCTCTGCCCTGACCCCTGCACCTCCCCACAACCCCAGCCTCTTGCCCTGACCCCTGCACCCCCCTCACACACACTCAGCCCTCTGCCCTGACCCCTGCACCCCCCTCACACACCTCCAGCCCTCTGCCCTGACCCCTGCACCTCCCCACAACCCCAGCCTCTTGCCCTGACCCCTGCACCCCCCTCACACACACTCAGCCCTCTGCCCTGACCCCTGAACCCTCCACATACCCCAGCCCTCTGCCCTCACCCTTGCACCCCCCAGCCCCGTGCCGTGACCCCTGCCATAACCCCAGCCTCCTACCCTGACCCCTGCACCCCCCCACCACCCCAGCCCTGACTCTGGCACCCCCGCATACCCAGCCCCCCCACACCCCATGCCCTGACTCTTGCACCCCCCCCATCCTCACCCCCACCCTGAGCACCAAACGGGAGCTCCTGCACACACACACCCCACATTCCCACCTGCACCCCTTGCACCAAATGGGAGCTGCCCAGGTAAGCGCTCCACACCCAAACCTCCTGCCCCAACCCTGAGCCCCCTCCCTCATTCTAGCTCCTGGCCAGACCCTGCACCCCAACCCCCAGCCTGCCCCTTCACCCCCAGCCCTGTTCTCAGCACACTCCCCCCTCATCTCAGTGCAGAGAGAGGAAGAGAATGGCTAGAACCAGGGAGAAGGTAAGTACCTAGTCTATGTGGACAGGGCCGAGACCCCAGACTGGCAGCAGGCTGAGTGGGGCCGGCAGCCGGGACCCTGGCTGGCAGGAGCCGGCGGACGGAACCCCAGACCGGCAGCGGGCTGAGCTGCTCAGCCCGCTGCTGGTCTGGGGTTCTGGCTGCTGACCCCTTGCCAGCTGCGGTCCCGGCTGCAGGCCCCACTCAGCCCGCTGCTGGCCTAGGTGAACGGAAGCCCAGGCCATCAGCGGGCTAGCAGTGTAAGATCAGCATCTTAATTTAATTGTAAATGACGCTTCTTAAACATTTTGAAAACCTTGTTTACATACGACAATAGTTTAGTTATATAATATAGAGAGACCTAAAAAATGTTAAAATGTATTATTGGCATGCAAAACCTTAAATTTAAGTGAATAAATGAAGATTCGGCACACTACTTCTAAAAGGTTGCTGACCCCTGTTGCACAGTATATCTGACATCATTTATTTCATGTAAGTGCTATATTGTCATTATCTGAGCCTAGAAGGTTTCGTATATGTAAAGACACGCTGGTTAAAATTTTCAAAATCACTTACGTGACTTAGGACACTATATCACGTAGGAGGCTAAGTCACATGACTTTAGGTGGCTCTTAGGAGCTTAAATCACTTAAGCACTTTTGAAAATTTTGCCATATATTTGTATTAACTAATACTTGAAAAATTAGTGGATCATAGAAACTTAAGCTCCAGATCAACAAACCATCTCTGTTCAACAAAGCACTTAAGCACATTTTAAGTGCTTTGATGACTAGCAACAGATTTATATACCTGCTTATGTGCTTTGTTGAACTGGAGCCTTAATGAAGAATGTTGAATAATTACCTTCTTTATGCTACTGGTCTAATAAGAAATGTGAAAAGTACATATTTTTCATTGGACAGTGTATGGCTGTAAAGGAAGTTGGCACTTCTTCAAGAACCATATGATTAAGATTAAGGGATTTTAGTATATGTGGTCCCAGATTAGTTTAAACTGATATGAAAAGATAAATTACGTCATTCATATTTTTTTCTGGATGGATCGTCAAGGCACAGAGTTAAGGTTATTTTATCTCTATATTTGGCACTGGTATGACCACTGCTGGAATACTGTGTCCAATTCTGGTGCCCACAATCCAAGGATGTTGATAAATTGGAAAGGGTTCAGAAAAAAGCCATGGGAATGATTAAAGGATTAAAAAGCCTGGGTTACAATGATAGACTCAAGGAGTTCCATCTATTTAGCTTAACAAAGAGAAGGTTAAGGGGTGACTTGATTGTAATCTACAAATACCTACATGGGGAACAAATATTTAATAATGGGCTCTTCAGTCTAGCAGAGAAAGGCATAACACGATCCAATGGCTGGAAGTTGAAGTTAAACAAATTCAGACCGGAAGTAAGGTGTAAATTTTTAACAGTGAGAGTAATTAATCCTTGGAACGCTTTCCCAAGGATCATGGTGGATTCTCCATCACAGAAATTCTTAAAATCAAGACTGGATGCTTTTCTAAAAGACATGCTCTAGGAATAATTTTCAGGAAGTTCTGTGGCCTGTGTTACACATGGCATCCGACTAGATGATCAAAATTGACCCTTCTGGCCTTGGAATCTATGAAAGGCTGTATGAGTGCCTTAGAGGTGCATTTCTTTGCCTTCACATGTTTAGATCTCTTAAGATTAACTTTAACTTCTGAATTTCCTGGGTTCATAATGCTTGTTTCCATGATAATTAAAACATTCTTATAATTTTTTCATCCTTAAATTATTGGTATGTACTGTTAAAAACCATATCAATTTAACCTAATATTCTGTCTGCGAATATTAATATTGGGCACTTGTAAAATGCCAAATATTTCATCCACAGATCTCAGTGCTTTACAAATCATTATTAACACCATTTTACAGATAGGGAAACTGAGGTACAGAAAGGTTACGTGACTCGCAAAATTACGCAAGTCAATCATAAATCTGGGAATTTAACCCAGGTCTTTTGACTTTCAGTGTGGTGCCCTATCTGCTTGATCACACAACCTCCCAGACCCATTCTACAGGTGTACCAGAGGTATCTAGAGAGAATCTTCAGAAGCAATGTACAGTACCTCTGCCTTTGATCTTGCCTTAAAAAAATCTCTTTCATATACTCCTTTCTCGCTGAAGACAGATGGACATAATAATGCATAAGCATTGGCTTCATCACCATAATTAGTTCTGTCACTGATGCGGCGAATACGAGGGGCAGGAATGTCTGAACGAATGGTTGGAACGCCGTATAATGGGTAACCTGTGGGGAAAAAAATCAATACATAACATAAAGAAATGAAAGAACTATGTTTGCAGCAGTAGCTCACACAGAAATAGCAGCTGTGTCATATAGTATTCCCCCAAACTAGGGAAGGGTGAACTACTTTGGATAAAATAAGAACTCACCTGAAATTCTGCCTGAAACTCAAGTCAAATCTTTTTTTATGGGGTTTTAAAAAAGATTTAATTTTCCTCCAACCCAGTTTTTACATGCTTCTACACTTCATAGTTTCAGCTATAACCAGAAGCATAAGTATTTAAATACTGTAAGGAAGGTTATTGTTGCTTTATTTCCAACCAAGCAGATTTTATTAGAAATATCATAAAAAAATTGTTTCTCCTGGGACTTCCAGTATAATTTCTAGACCAAAGAGTTTTGATTAACATCCAAACCTTAATCTTAAGCATATGAATCAAATTTGATTTGATACTGTTGGATAAATTAGATTTAGGTAGTGGACTATTCTATGTAATTAGCACATTTGCCAATACTTTCTAAAATTGCTTCTGATTTTGTCTTCACTAGCATTGACT
The DNA here is from genome assembly GCF_015237465.2 of Chelonia mydas. Lineage (NCBI taxonomy): Eukaryota > Metazoa > Chordata > Testudines > Cheloniidae > Chelonia > Chelonia mydas. The sequence goes on along the minus strand of NC_057850.1, from coordinate 195,380,532 downwards.
GTACTTACAAGTTGCAGGGAGACCTCCTACAGTTGCATTGTACTGAGAAGAAGTTGTGCGATAATCAGCAAATACACGATCTGTTGGTCTTGTAAGAGTTTTTGGTGTCTTTTCTGAAGTTCCAGGTTCCTTTGGTACAAGATCTTCATCTTTCAACAGTGATCCATCATTTGTTTTTATTTCTGCATCTTCAGGTAGGAAAGGCTCAGAACCATCTGGCTTTTTCCCTATAAAATGTGAAGGTTATAAAATAGACAATTATTAGATGCACACAACATAGTAAATATTTTAAGTAGTAAAAACAGTGACTTAAATCTACATTATTATTGAGTAGAAAATATTTAATATATAGATTACACATTTTCAAATGGTTCTGAGAGATTTTTAATCTCTCCTGCTTTACGGGATACATTTGCATAGCAAAATAAACTCTTCAAAAAATAAAAAGCCCTACTGTTCTGACTGAGATTTGCACCTGATAGGCTCTAATATTAACCCAGCTTTAAAAAGTGCTTATGATAAAATCAGAATCCCTGGACTTTTACAATCTCCAGTGTATCACTTCAAGGAAAAATAAAAACAAAACTTTCTCCAAGGATTTCTCCAGGTTGGAGGGAGGAGGGGAAGGGGAGAGAGAGAGAGAGAGAGAAAAATATAATCTTTGGTGCAACCCGCTTAAATAATAAAGTGCACATATATGAAAAAGGAAAAAACAACAACCGTTACTTCTCATGTCTGACAGATTAAAATTAAGTTATTGTAATTTACCTTGATATAGCACAATGAGGCAGTGGCGGTCATGGAACTATTCTCTTCTATAGAGGTTCTTATACTGTGTTCATCATCATAGTTTCTGAGCACCATCCAATAGAGCATAAAGCAACATGACTACACATTTCTCACATATTATTTGTTCTCTCATGCTGCATATGGCTCCCTGATTCTTTGCTCCAGCACAGCTTAGAACAGTGGTTCTCAACCAGGGGTATGTGTACATATGGGGGTACACAGAGGTTTTTGGGGAGTACATCAACTCATCTAGATATTTGTTTTACAACAGGCTACATAAAAAGCACTAGCAAAGTCAGTACAAACTAAAATGTCATACAATGACTTGTTTATACTGCTCTATATACTATACACTGAAATGTAAGTACAATATTTATATTCCCATTAATTTATTTTATAACTATATGGTGAAAATGAGCAATTTTTCAGTAATAGTGTGGCTGTGACACTGTTGTATTTTTATGTCTGATTTTGTAAACAAGTAGTTTTTAAGTGAGGTGAAACTTGCGGGTACACAAGACAAATCAGACTCCTGAAAAGGGTACAGTAGTCTGGAAAGGCTGAGAGCCACAGGCTTAGAGCAATCTGAGGGCTGTCCAGAACACATACCATATGAGGGCAGCTGAAGTGCATTGTATAGGACACTCTGACTGCTTCCACACCACCACTCTCTTTCTGTCCCTGTGTTGACCAGAGACATCAAAGTGGAAGATGATGAGCCATCTACACTGTACTATGCCAACTGGGGAACTCCCAAGTAGGCGCTTGTGGGAAGTCCCAGGTTTAAAATGGAGCCAGTGGCGCCATGGAGCCAGGCCCATGCTCAGAAGGGGCCCTGTTCTGCTCTGCTTGCACTGTGTCCTGAGACCCCACCAGCCTGCTGGCTCCCCCCCCACCCTGCCCACCACTTGTTCCTCTTGGCCTGCCGGCCGGCCGAGAACTCCTCTCCACCCCCTGGCCGGACCCCAGTGCATCTCTGGCTCTGGGCAGTCTCTGCTTCCCACCCCCTGTGGAGCCCCATCTGTCTCCCCAGAGCTGAGCCGCCTGGGGCTGGTATAGAAGCCTGGCCAGTCTTTGTCGGTTTGGGGTGAGGGGGAACAGTGGTGGGGTGGGCTTGGCTGGGCCCCTCCAGGCAAGCGGGTCCTGAGGGAGCCCGGCCAGGGCAGGCCCTGGCCTGGCTGATCGTGCCACTCCTGAGGGGCTGGAGCGATTTCCCCACCCTGGGACCAGCCCTGGCTGCACCGCCGGCTCAGCCCGACAGATGCAGTCACCTCCCAGTAGGGCCGGTGAGTGTGGCCAGGAGGCAGAGCGTGGGGGAGTGGGTCTCTGGGGGAGCCTGGGCGGGGGGACGCTGGGCTGTGAGGGGGCAGGGAAGATGTGTGTGTTGGAGCACTAGGGAGTGGGGGGGGGTCTGTGTGGGGTGCTGGGCAGTTGTGGTGGGGTTGTGTGCAGGGGGGTGCTGTGCATTTGTGGAAGAGGTCTGGGGGGGGCGCTGGGCATAGCGGGTCTGTGGTGCTCTGGCCATAGGGAGTTGCGGGGGTGTTCGTGTTGAAGGGGGGCTGTCTAGCACGACATGGGCCTGCCCCCGAGGGGAAGGGGCACGCTAGCAGCACAGGGCAGGGTGGGCCACTGTGCGTCTGACAACTGCCGGTTTGTAAATAGTGCCCTTGCACTGGGCTGGGCGGAGCAGGGCCTCCCCTGTCATGCCATGTCCCTGGCTGGTCCCTCGCTCTGGGGACTGACCTCCCTGAGCCATGCTCCATTGCCTCCATAGGGGCACACAAATGGTTAATCTGGCCCTGCTTGTGGGTAGTTTGTGCTCTTTTTAGTCTGCTAGGGTAATATAAAGGGAGCTGAATGGACCAGAAAATCTAATATCTAAAGGACTCATTGCCAGCCATCATAATTTCAAAACATGAAATTGTAGCAAGAGCTCACTGTTCAAATGGAAACATTACAGATGAATCCAGGTTTTTGCTAGCAAATGTAAACTTTTAACATTTTTCTTTAGCCATTTCCTTTTTGTTTTCCAATTTAACCCCCTTCCAAACTCTAGCAAATGGGGTTGGTAATTCCCAGTGGGGAATCCATTCATCCAGAACACAGATCAGAGGAGCCTCTTTGTAGCCATGCTCCACAATGTACTGGGGGCCTGGAAGCACTGTGTGGGCTTCCATATTCTACTCTTCCTGTGCAGTATGTGTTCTGCTTCAGCCAGGGCCTTTTCCAGTGGCTGAGGAACAGACAGGATTATCCCCTAAGTGCTTTCTAGTACTAAATCACATACCTTTTGTAATTATGTTTTTTTCAAATTCTTCAACAGACATTTTGTCTTTCCAGTTAAGAAAGTTTACAAACTCCAGATAGTCAATCAGACCATCTTTATCCAAATCACAGTAATCAAATAAAGCATCCAGGAGTTCCTCATCTAGATCGATATTTAGCTGAAAACAAGACTTCCTCAGTTCTTCTTTGTCTATCCTCCCATCTCCGTTCTGTGACAAATAACACACAACAGTTATAATCACAAACACTGCATAAGGGATGTTCAAACTATGGCCCATGGTCCGGAAACAGACAATAGGTCATAAATATGTAGCCAATCATATAATTTAAGAATATTCAAATTGAATCTTGGAATCACAGACATGTATGATTGGGGAGGGACCACAAGAGGTGATCAAGTTGAACCCCATGTGCTGAGGTAGGACTGATAAAAACCTAGACCACCCAAGACAAGTGTTTGTCCAACCTGTTCTTATAAACCTCCAGTGATGGTGATTCCACAACCTCTCTTGGAAGCCTATACCAGAACTTAACTACCCTCAAAGTTAGTTTTTCCTAATATCTAACTTAAATCTACCTTGCTGCAGATTAAGCCCATTACTTCGTGTCCTACCTTCAGTGGACTTGGAAAACAATCAATCACCATCCTCTTTATAACAGCCCTTAACATATTTGAAGACTGTCATCAGGTCCCCTCTCAGTCTTCCCTTCCTCAGACTAAACATGCCAAGTTTTTTTAACCTGTCTTTACAGGTCAGGCTTCCTAAGCCTTTTATCATTTTTGCTCTTTTCCTCTCAACTCTCTCCAGTTTATCCACATCATTCCCAAAGACAGAATCCAAAAATCCAGAGCAGTTTGGTAATTCACAACCTGAATTCACATGCATCAATGAAATAACTTTTTACTTAGATAATAAGGTAACTTGAAATTAAGAGCTAATGTCAATGTAACAGTGTACTGTGACAAGATGACAGTCTAATAATAAATGCTAAGGCAAAGATAAGATTTGGCATGCACAAGTTTACACCGCAGCAGAGCCACCATAATATTTCCATTGCAGGGGAGCTAGCCCCTCCTGCCCCACCCTAGTTCTGCTGCCTGCACCACTCTACACATTTTGTTCAATTCTACAATATTATACAGCTCTCCTTCTGCACACACCCATTCACCAAACTACTCTGCCCCTCCCAACACTGTTAGTTGTGAATGGTTGTTGTAGCAGCTAGGTATGCTGGCAGATGGTAGTTTGGGAAAGTGGTTGCTGGAAGGCTGGTATCCTTAGCTGAGACAGAGTGCGACACATGGCTAGAAAGGGTTAAATATCCTGCAAAATAAATAACCTTCAAAATCAAAAGACTGGGGAGATAATGTTTGTGTTTTTGTGTATTTACATATATATGAGTAGGGTCAACAATGTAACCAATGGTCCCTGTCTATGCTATATTCTGATAGTTCAGAGATCAAAAGAACATCCTAGCATTTAAATGAATTTTAAACATGGGATATCTCTGTATTCATCTCTCTTTGAAATGTACTGTGAATGGTGAAGGAACAAGCAAATTGCCTTATGTTAATTCGTAAGCTAAGTACCGGTGATGGACCTCCTTCAAAGTCATCCTAATTACCTTTTGTTCCCTGAGGAACTCCAATTTGTCAAAGAGAACATAACATAGTATAAAAAGTTTTAGAGTAGCAGCCGTGTTAGTCCGTATCCGCAAAAAGAAAAGGAGGACTTGTGACACCTTAGAGACTAACAAATTCATTCATCGGAACAAAGTGAGCTGTAGCTCACGAAAGCTTATGCTCAAATAAATTTGTTAGTCTCTAAGGTGCCACAAGTCCTCCTTTTCTTTTTATTGTATAAAAGATCCCTTGGGTCCTGATTTTGTCATCTCAGATCTGCTTAAGCTTCATTGGGGGAAGTTTGAGTTGCAAGATTGAGGTCCCAGATATGCTGGTACTCCCTGAATATGATATTTGGACATTAGACTATAACCTATGAACTATTTCTGAAAGAACTCGTTGCAACTACAAAGGTCACCATCTCTGCTATGAATATGAATGTCAATGAATTGAACATGTCTGTATGTATAATGATCTTTTAACCATATTCTCTCTCTCTCTTTTGTTTTTTAATAAATATTAGTTTAGTTAATAAGAATTGGCCGTAGCGTGTATTTGGGTATGATCTGAAATATTCAATAACCTGGGAGGTAATGTCTGATCCTTTGGGATTGGTAGAACCTTTTCTTTTATATGATGAAATAAGATTTTCAGGAATCTTCATCTTATTTGATTTAGGTACCTGGACGGAGGCCTGAGGCTGGATCACTTTAAGGGAACTGTGTTGTTTGGACTTCTGAGTAACAAGTGAGGTAATAAAGAAGCTGTTTTATGCTGGCTTTGTAAATCTAAGTATTGAAATATCCACCAGCTTTTGGGGGATTGTCTGCCCCGTTCTTTGCAGTTCACCCTAATTGAGTGATCTTAGCTGGCCCCCCTGGGACCCCAGTCACACAGAGTTATGGTTTTGATGTGTGATTCATGGTGTATGGTAGTTTTATTAGTAGTAAGGTGTGGACCTGTGGGTGCAGGAGCAGAGAGTAGGTACTGTTAGGTGGCTTAACTTTTCGTTTCCTAACTCTTGTGGTTTTGTGTAAGGTATGTTATATGAGCAGCAACCTTAATTAATTAAGTTTGTGTGTATTCATTTTCTCTGGTTTTTTGGGGTTTTTTTTCAAATCGAAAGTAGGGGTAGGTTAGGTACTTTGCTTGGGAGTGCTTGGGTGTTGGTAGAAGCATAGCCGATGCTGGTGAAGTGGAGGCAATGTTTTCCAGTGAATACAGCACTGGACTGAGAAGTAGGAGACCTAGGTTTTATTCCTGGCGCTACCGCTGGCCTGCTGCAACACCTTGGCAAGTCACTTTGCTGCTCTGTGCCTCTGTTTCTCCAACTTTGAAATAGGAATAATGATCCTTTCCTCATTTGTAAAGTGCTTTGAAATCTACTGACAAAAAGTGATATAGGAATTATTATCATCCTTTTTAGATTTTCTGTATATAAAATCTTTATGTCCTCAGCTGCATGTGAAATATTATGTCAGCAGCTGCATATAAAACCTTCTCCATTGTAGAATAAAATCTACCAGAAAAGTGTAGCTGTTGCCAGCGATGTGTCCTATGTAGAAGATATTATGTTAAAAATAGAGACAATTTTGCCAATGCATAAGATTTTATGTTAGCTGCCTGAAGTTTTTCTTTATGATGAATAATGACAAAAATTGTTGATCCTCAAAAATTATTTTAACTATCCATTGTATAAGATTTACTGAAAATTCAGCTTTATATGTTTGTGTGTTATATAATATTATTTTAAAGATACATAACAACAAAAAAGTGAGATTTCCCCAGATAAATTACAGCCAGAGCCAATTTCAAACAGATTCTATTAAAAACGTCTGAAAAGAAACAAAAAAAATTACACAGAAAATTCAAAGGGAATAAAACTAATATGAAAGCTTCACACAGAAAGATCATCTACAAGTACAGAAAAACAGAAATGTATGCTCTATTTTAATCCCGTTTCAGAATGCAACCTCAACTTTAGAGTTGCAACCAACACTTCTGCAATAAAACCTACATACCATGCCACACCCTTGCGTATAGAGTACATAGTAGAAAGGTTTGTCTCTCATGTTGTCCTATCATATTTTCAACTTATATTTAATTTTCATTACTATTCTATATACACTCATGGACATATCCATAACCTTGGAAAGTTAATATGTATCACACACACATATTATGCACACAAATTATGTGTATGTAAATTTGTATTCTCTCAGAACACTGACCTTGTCGTAATGCCTGAATGCTTCTAGTAATGTGCCAAAATTGTGGTAGTTAGCTTTCTTCAAATTCTGTCGAATTGCAGTGAAGACAGCTCTCTCTCTGTCTTTACCACGGAGGAACTCACTCGGAACCTTATTGTGAAGAAGATCACCAACTCCTACAAAATAAATAAACTCCTGTTGAGTTACACATTTACAGTGAGCTAAATTTTTCAAAAATGGATTCTAATTTTGGGGGCCTCTTCTGATGTATGCTCAACTTGAGACTCCAAGGGCCTGATTTTCAGCGTTGCTGAGCACCCACAACTCTGTTTGACCCATCTAATTGCAAATGGGAAGACAGCTGGCCCTCAAGATGCTCTCCTTATTTACATGTGGCCCATGCCATGAAAAGGTTTGTATATTCCTGAGCTAGACGCTCACAACTCTATCTAGAACCTCCAAAAACTCCTAAAAAAGAGATGAGAGTTAATAGAAAGTTAAGTTAATAGATTCAGGAAAAGTTGCACAAATGGGGAACACAAATTGCCAGTGTCAAGGGACATGTACTATGGATGCCCTATCTCTAGCCCATTCTGTTCCAAAGGGGCAAAAATATTTTTAAGAACTAAGGAAAATTGAACACAGTATTCCAGATGAGGATGTACCATTAATTTTTATAATTGCATCATAATATTTTCTGTATTATTCTCCATCCCATTCCTTAGGCATCCTAGAATTTGTTTGCTTTCTTGACCACTGCTGAACATGGAGCACAGGTCTTCAATGAGCTGTCCACAGTGATACTCAAGTCATTTTCCTAAGTTGATAAAGAAATTTAGAATCCATTATAATGTATGAGTTGTTCAAATTATCCCTCCAAATATCCATTACTTTCCATTTGCCAAGACTGAATTTCATTGGCCATGGTATTGCCCTGTAATTTAGCTTGTTTAGGTCCCTCTGAAGTTCCTCACAATACAAACACACTACAAACACTTATGCACTTGACTTCAGTGGACTACTCAAGGTAGTAAAGTTAAGCTTGTGATTAAGTGTTTGCAAAACTGGGGCCAATATTCTCTGTCCTTGACTATTCTAAATAATTGTGTGTTGTTTGAAAATGTTGCCACCTCAATGCTCCCCCCCTTTTCCAGATCTTTAATAAATATATTAAAACAACACCAGTTTTAGTATGGAATTTTGAAGCACCTTGCTGTTAACTTTTTGCCATGACAAAAATTGTTTTCTCTCTCTGTCATAAATATAAAGGGAAGGGTAAACCCCTTTAAAATCCCTCCTGGCCAGAGGAAATCTCCTCTCACCTGTAAAGGGTTAAGAAGCTAAAGGTAACCTCGCTGGCACCTGACCAAAATGACCAATGGGGAGACAAGATACTTTCAAAAGCTGGGAGGAGGGAGAGAAACAAAGCGGGTATGTGTGTCTGTCTATATTCTGTCTTTGCCGGAGATAGACCAGGAATGAAGCCTTAGAACTTTTAGTAAGTAATCTAGCTAGGTACGTGTTAGATTATGATTTCTTTAAATGGCTGAGAAAAGAATTGTGCTGAATAGAATAACTATTTCTGTCTGTGTATCTTTTTGTAACTTAAGGTTTTGCCTAGAGGGGTTCTCTATGTTTTGAATCTAATTACCCTGTAAGGTATCTACCATCCTGATTTTACAGGGGGGATTTCTTATTTCTAATTACTTCTATTTCTATTAAAAGTCTTCTTGTAAGAAAACTGAATGCTTTTTCATTGTTCTCAGATCCAAGGGTTTGGGTCTGTGGTCACCTATGCAAATTGGTGAGGCTTTTTATCCATTTCCCTGGAAAGCGGGGGGTGCAAGTGTTGGGAGGATTGTTCATTGTTCTTAAGATCCAAGGGTCTGGGTCTGTAGACACCTAGGCAAATTGGTGAGGCTTTTTTACCAAACCTTGTCCAGGAAGTGGGGTGCAAGGTTTTGGGAAGTATTTTGGGGGGAAAGACGTGTCCAAACAGCTCTTCCCCAGTAACCAGTATTTGTTTGATGGTGGTAGCGGCCAATCCAAGGACAAAGGGTGGAATATTTTGTACCTTGGGGAAGTTTTGACCTAAGCTGGTAAAGATAAGCTTAGGAGGTTTTTCATGCAGGTCCCCACATCTGTACCCTAGAGTTCAGAGTGGGGGAGGAACCTTGACACTCTCTTAGCCATTTTCTGATCCATGACAATACCTTGCCCCTCACACCATGACAACTAATATACCCTTTTGAGGGACTTTACCAAAGGCCTTTTGAAAATCCAAATAAATTATGTTAATCAGTTCTCTTTTTTTCACTGTTTTATTAACATGTTCAAAGAATTCTAATACATTAGTGAGGCACAATTTTCCTTTGCAGAAGCTGCACAAAATTATCATTTCAACCAATTACCAGGTACAGAAGTAAAGCTTATAGGTCTGTAAGCTGTTGAATAATCTTTAGCACCCCTTTAAATTACAATATGACATTTGCTACCCTCCACTTCTCCAGCAGAATAGCTGCTTTTAATGAGAGTGCATATCTTTGCTAGCAGCTTAGAAACTCATTCTTTATTTTCTTCAGCATTCTTAAATGTATACCATCTGGGGCTTGTTGCTTTTCAATTTACCTGTCTCATCCAGCACCTCTTCCTTTGACCCCTCAAATACTAATAATACCTCATTTTTATTACCAGAAAAAAAGCAGGTCCAAGGTAGGAATCTTCCCTACATCTTCTGGGGTGGAGACTGATGAACAGAAATCCATTACTTTTTAGTAATGTCTTATTTTTCTTAATTGCTTCCTTAATTGCTCCATGGGTGATCCAAAGGATAAAACGGTTATTTACATTCTCATAACAGTTGTTCTTCAAGATGTGTTGTTCATGTCCATTCCACATTAGGTGTGTGTGCGCCGCGTGCACGAGTGCCGGAAACTTTTTCGCTTAGCGGCTCCCATCGGGCCGGCGGGGCACCCCGAATAGTGCCACTGCACCGTGCATATATACCCTCGCCAGCCCGACCCCCTCCAGTTCTTTCTTGCCTGCGACTCCGACAAAGGGGTAGGAGGGTGGATGGTGGAATGGATGTGAACAACACATCTCGAAGAACAACAGTTACGAGAAAGTAAGCAACCGTTTTTTCTTCTTCAAGTGCTTGTTCACATCCATTCCACATTAGGTGAATCACAAGCTTACCTCTGGAGGAGGGTAGAAGCCACGGAACAACTGCTCAGAGGACTGCTCTGCCAACCGCCACGTCCTCTCTGGCCTGCTGGCTGACCGCATAGTGGGTCGTGAAGATGTGCACTGAGGACCAGGTGGCTGCTCTGCAGATCTCCTGGATCAGGACCTGTGCCAGGAACGCCATGGAAGTCGCTTGCGCCCTGGTCGAGTGGGCCGTGACTGCCGGGGCTGGAACACCTGCGAGCTCATAGCACGCTCGGATGCAGCTTGTAATCCAAGACGAAATCCGCTGCGCCGACACTGGGAGGCCTTTCATCCTCTCGGCTACAGCCACAAACAGCTGCGCGGATTTGCAAAAGGGCTTGGTGCGCTCCAGATAGAATGCCAGGGCTCGATGCACATGCAGGGCGTGCAAGCTGCGGTGACTTGGGTCTGTATGGGGTTTCGGGAAGAACACTGGCAGACAAATGTCCTGGCCCAAATGGAATTGGGAGACCACCTGAGGGAGGAACTTGGGGTGCGGCCGGAGCTGCACCTTGTCCTTGTGAAATACTGTATACAGTGGGTCAGAGGTGAGGGCCCTCAGTTCGGACACCCTTCTGGCCGAGGTAATGGCAACCAGAAATGCCACCCTCCAGGAAAGAGAGAACAGGAAGCAAGGGGCTCAAAAGGGGGTCCCATGAGTTTAGAGAGGACCAGGTTAAGGTTCCATGGAGGGACTGGGGGGCGGGAGTACGGAAACACCCTCTCTAACCCTTTAAGGAATCATCCAACCATTGGGTGGGAAAACACTGGGCCCCCCAAGAACCCCGGATGGAAGGCGGAGATGGCCAACAGGTGTACTCTGAGTGAGGACGGGGCTAGCCTTTGCTGCTTGAGATGCAGGAGGTACTCCAGGATGGCCTGCACCAGGGCCTGGCACGGCTCCACCTGTTGGGGTTCACACCAACACGAGAACCTTTTCCACTTGGCCATATAAGTCGCCCTGGTAGAAGGCTTTTTACTGCCAAGCAGAATCTGCTTCACGGGAAGGGAGCACTGGCTTTCCAGGGCGTTTAGCTACAGAGCCTCCACGCCGTCAGGTGCAGTGACTGTAGGTCGGGGGGGAGAAGCCGCCCACTGTCCTGCGTAATGAGGTCCCGATGTAGGGGCAGGACTACTGGTGCCTCCACTGACAACTCTGGGAGCAATGTGTACCAGTGCTGGCGGGCCCAGGCTGGGGCGATGAGGATCACCGCTGCCCTGTCCCTGCGCACCTTGAGTAGGACCTTGTGCACGAAGGAGAGCGGGGGGAAGGCATACATCAAGCCCCCTCTCCACGGGATCGCAAACGCATCCGCAAGTGAGCCCGGGCTGCGGCCCTGGAACGAGCAGAACCGCGGGCACTGGGTGTTGGCCCTGGTGGCAAACAGGTCTACCCAGGGAAACCCCCACCTGTGGAAGAGCGAAAGCACAACGTCCGCCCTGAGCGTCCACTCGTGCATGCGGTACGACCTGCTGAGGGAGTCCATCAGCTCGTTTCGTATCCCCGGGAGATAGGACGCCTCAAGGTGAATTGCACGGGCTATGCAAAGTTCCCAGAGGAAGAGAGCCTCGCGACAGAGTGGCGAGGAATGAGCCCCACCCTGTTTGTTTATCTAAAACATGGCAGTAATGTTGTCTGTCAGAACTGTCATGCTGTGACCTCTCAGAGTGGCATGAAAGGTCTGGCAGGTGAGACAAACCGTCCTGAGCTCCTTCACATTGATATGGAGCGACCGCTCTACTCCGGACCACAACCCCTGCGTCATGAGGTCCCCCAGATGAGCCCGCCATCCGTGGTCTGACGCGTCCGTCACCAGTGTCAGGTCCGGTTGTGGGGTGGCAAAGGGGATGCCTTCGCAAACCACAGGCTGGGACTGCCACCACAGCAGGGAGTCCAGCACGTCCCTTGGGGCTGCCACGACCAAGTCCACGAGCGAGCCACACCTGCAGAGTCCTGAGTCTCAGTCTGGCATGCCTGACCACGTGCGTGCATGTTGTCATGTGGCCCAGCAGCCACAGGCAGCACCTGGCTGTTGTCGTTGGAAACTGGCACACGGAGGCCACCGCTTGCTGGATCACCCAGAATCGGGATACTGGAAGGTTTTCCCTGGCCTGTACCACGTCCAGGACCGCCCCTATGAATTCCACTTTCTGCATGGGCAAGAGAGAGGACTTGGGGACGTTGAGGAGTCCCAGCTTGCGGAACAATCTCAGGGCCACCTCCACATGGCCCCGCACTTCCGCCTCGGATCGGCCCACCAGGAGCCAGTCGTCGAGGTACGGGTACACCCGGATTCTCTGTCTCCGTAAGAAGGCCGCCACCACTGCCATGCACTTCGTGAACACCCATGGGGCTGCGGCTAGACTCAACGGGAGAACCGCAAACTGGTAGTGTTCTTGGCCCACGGTGAATCGTAAGAACCACCAATGGGCTGGGTGGATGGCGATATGAAAGTACACGTCCTTCATGTCGAGGGCAGCATACCAGTCCCACGGATCCAGGGAAGGGATGATGGTGCCCAGAGAGACCATGTGGAACTGAGTCTTGACCAGGAACTTGTTGAGCCCACGCAGGTCTAGGATGGGGCGAAGGCCCCCTTTGGCCTTGGGGATGAGGAATTACCGGGAGTAGAACCCCTTCCCCCTTAGGCTGTGCGGCACCGCCTCTACCGCCCCCGCCTCTAGCAGCGAGCAGACTTCCTTCTCTAGGAGATGCTCGTGAGAGGGGTCCCTGAAGAGGGACAGGGAATGGGAGTGGGGGGGGGGGGAACTGCAGCGAGTACCCGTTTCTCACCTTGCGTAGGTCTGACATAATGGTGGACCACACATGGGAGAAACGGGACAGGCAGTTCAGGAAACAAAGGGATGGATCCAATGACTGGTCTGGTACGCTGTCCTCGAGCATAAAAGCCTGGCTTAGTGCCTGGCTGGGGTTTGTGCTGGCCTTGGTTCTGGCCCGGCGCATTATTGTTACTATTGTTGTTACGCCGTCGCCTGTTATCCCTGCCTCGCCTACAATAAGGCTCATGCCTATGGCGAGGCTAGTACTGGTATTGAGGGGGAGGCTGGGGCTTAAAGGGCTTCCTCTGGGTCGCCAGGGTGTGCATACCCAGCAACTTAAGTGTAGCTCGTGAGTCCTTGAGGCTGTTCAGCCTCATGTCTGTCTGGTCCGAGAAGAGCCTGGATCCTTCGAAGGGGAGGTCCTGGAGTATATTCTGGACCTTGGGCGGCAGGCCTGACTCCTGGAGCAACGCCGAGCGCCTCATGACCACCCCTGACGCGATTGTTCTAGCCGCTGGGTCTGCCAAATCCAGGGAGGCTTGGAGAGAGGTCTTGGCTACTGCCTTGCCCTCGTCCACCAGGGCTGTGAACTCCTGTTGGGAACCTTGCGGGAGGTTGTCAAACTTCCCCACCGCCACCCAGGAGTTGAAATTGTGCCTGTTGAGGATGGCCTGCTGGTTCGCAATCCTCAACTGAAGGTCCCCAGATAAGTACACCTTTCTGCCAAAAAGGTCCAGGCGTTTCGCCTCCTTGGCCTTAGGGGCTGGGGCTTGCTGTCCATGGCGCTCCCTTTCGTTTACCACTGAGACCACTAGGGAGCAAGGACTCGGGTGGCAGAACAGGAGCTCATAGCCCTTAGATGGGGCAAAGTATTTATGCTCCACTCCTTTGGCCGTTTGAGTGCTGGAGGCCAGGGTCTGCCATATGGTCTTATAGTTGGACTGAATGGTCTTAATAAGTGGGAGCGCTATTCTGGATGGACCTTTGGGGCTCAAAATGTCCACCATGTGGTCCTCCTACTCAACCGTCTCCTCGGCCTGCAACCCCAAGTTCTGGGCTACCCTGTGCAGCAACTCTTGGTGGGCTCTATGGTCTATTGGTGGAGGGCCAGACACCTCTGTACCCGCCATCGTCTCATCCGGGGATGACGAGGAGGTTAGCTGCTGCTTGACCCCTCTGGCTGGTCCTCCTCGTCCCCTTCTCCTGTGGGAGGGGCCTCTGGCTCGGGCCAGGGTGGGAGTCCATGGGACGGCACCGGACCCAGTGCCGGTCTCTCCGGTTTATCCTGGGGGGATGCTGGAGGCCTGGATACTGCAGCCTCTGGCACTGTCTGGCATCTGTGCGGGGACCGGGACCGCTGCACCGAGTAACTTGCCCTGGATGGGGCCCTTTGGTGCTCCTGATAGTCCCAGGGGGTCCAGAAGGGCCAATGGCCTGGCGGCCACCACTGGGGTTGCCAGCCCACCTGAGGGTCCCTGTTGTCCGGGCCCCGGTGCGGGTAGCTATAGCGGCTGGAGTCCGTGCCGGACTGTGACGCTGATCGCGAAGGCCATGGCGGTCCCAACGATCTGCGCCAGCGGGAGGACGAGCGGCTCCTGGCTGAGCGGGAGTGGGAGCAGTACGGGTATCCCTGGGACCGGGATCTGGCCCAGGACTGGTGCCGGCGTTCCCTGGACCGGGACCATCTGTGGGAGGGCCGTCTCAACTCCTCCCGGTGCTGGTCTCTGGGTGGTGCCGGAGAACTGTGTGCCCTTTCCTGTGCTTCCTCGCGCCGACCCACTCCCGGTGCCACGATCTCCTTCTGGGCCGCTGGCAACTGTGAGTCTGCGGAGTCGGAGCTCGACCAGGACCAACTCCGGGAGCGGTGCCAGGACGGTGTCCTCGAGGGGCACACTATTGCCGGCTTCCCCTCGACGGCACCCGAGGCATGGGTGCCGGAGGGTTCTCCCCATACGGGAGGGGGCTCGCCGCCGACAGCTTGATGAGGTCCTTTGCAGCCTCAAAGGTGCCAGGCGTGGAGGGCTGATCTGTTATGCCCTTGAGCCCATCGTCCCCACTGAGCTCACTTAGGTCTGGGCTTGGTGGGGCTTGTGCTGCCGGGACCACTGGTGTCAGCGCTGGTACCATGGCCTTCCCGCTCTTATCGGCGCTCGGAGCCTTGGGAGGCGCCGGCCTCCTGTGCAGGGAATGACCGCGCCTTCCTTTCAGCTGTGCTGGGGGCCGCGCTGGGGCCTAATCTGGCGCTCTGGGGCCGACAGTTTACGGTGCTTAGCCGGTGTCAGGTCTCTCGATGGCTCCGGGGCACTATGCACCGAGGAAGCCGGAGCCGGCATCGGGCGCTCCGGGCCCAGTGGCTGCAATGCGGCCTCCATCAACAGCTGCTTTAAACGAAAGTCTCTCTCTTTCCTTGTTCTTGGCTTAAACACCTTGCAAATCTTACACCGTTCAGTTTGATGTCCGTCCCCCAGGCAACGTAGACACGAGTCGTGGGGGTCACTAACTGGCATATGTTTGCGGCACGTGGCGCAAGCCTTGAAGCCATGGGCCTGTGGCATGCCCCACAGCCCGGGGCGGGTGCTGGAAGCCTGCAAGCACCTAATCACTTTAGTGTCCACAATAAAGTTACGTTAACTAACTGATAACAGCTACTCTGAAGGCTAACGGACTGCTCTTCTATGAGAGAGAAAGAGAGTGAGAGAGGTTGTTCCAACGCTGCTACGGATGGTAAGAAGGAACTGGAGGGGGTCGGGCTGGAGGGGGTATATATGCACGGCGCAGTGGCTCCACTTGGGGGGCCCCGCTGGCCCGACGGGAGCCGCTAAGGGAAAAAGTTTCAAACGCTCGTGCACACAGCGCATGCACACCTAATGTGGAATGGACATGAACCCGCACTCGAAGAAGAACCATCAATTCTTTTGCTAGCTGCCTATTTCTGGAACATTTAAAGAATGTTTTGATGTTTGTTTTCACGCATTCAGCTATTTGCTTGTCAAATTCTCCTAATTTCCTTCTTACAGATAACTTGTAGCTCATGCTCCTTTTTGTTGGTTTCACTTGGGCTGGATTTCCATTTTCTGAAGGATGTCTATTTGTGTTGAGCAACCTTTTGAAGCTTGTCATTTAGCCATACCTTCTGTTTTACTGGTTTCCTTTCTCCTTCCCTTTTGTTTACAGTGAGGTATGCAAGCTTTCTGAGACTATTATTGTTTATTTAAGTAGCATCCACCTCAAATCTAAGGATTCACTTCTGACTCTAGGGCCTTTTTCATTAATACCTGAAATCCCTTTCTAAAATGTAGTGTCATTAAGCTAGGCCTTTCTCAAGGTAGTTTTTTAACTGTGTAAAAGCACTTAGAAAATCACTGCATTATAGAGCTTGTAGTCATCACTTCAAAATAATCCTACTAACTAAATAAGATTTTAAACAGGCCACTAGTATATTTACCAAACTCATCAGGACGAAGAAACATTCCAAATGTATGGTCTGGTGGAACGTTCATAGTTTCTGCTATGCTGTCAATGAGAAGAAGTGTGCTAGTTAAGTGTGTTATTACTGATCAAAATGCATGCTACATTCTAATTGTGAAAAATTAATCTATCATCTCTCTACCCATACTATAACCAAAGAATAAAGAAAGCTCCATTCAGCAGACTTCTCCTGAAACTTGTTCACTGGTACTTTTTTACATGAATCAAAGCTGCCACTACTGATGATTCCTTTCTTTTACAAACCCTGTTTTAGTGTAAAATACCAATTGTCAAAAATACTATATAGCAGACTTCTAATGTCTTTGAATTCGATGTTTATATTTTCTGAGGGAAAAAATCTTGTGACCCAAACAAATTATTTTTCTATTTATCGGACAAAAGAAATACAAGTGTAAAGTCTTTTTAGTGTATCTGTCAAATAACACTTTATATCTATGGTGAATCTGATCTCTAGTCAAAATAACACCTACAATTAAACAGTTATTAACTAGAGAAAGGATATTCATCACGTGACAGATAAGATTTTCAAAAGTTTTCTGATTTTTGCAGTTCTGTGCCTACAACAACAGAAGCCAAGGCAACATCCATCTGGAAAATTTGACCCTATTTTATTAACTAAAGCCAACATTTATTGATGATACTAAATATTTATTTGTTTAGGATTATTTAACATAAATAGCTGCTTCAACATATTCCTTCAAAATGTAAAAACAAATCAATATTCTTCTTTAACTCTTAGTTTAATAGCTATATATTTACTATATGAACCACAAATCTCCATCATAAACAAGAAAGGCACCTATGTTCCCCTTCCACACATAGGAGCACAATAATCAACAGCCCCAAGGTTTTTGATGTGTAGCTATTTGGCTGCATTCTCACCCTCTCACCTTTTCTGCATTACTGATGGGATGTGGATAGGATAAGAGGAGGGTCTACAAAAACAAGTGGAGACTGAGAATTCCTGGTGCCAACCCTGCAAAACCCCAGGCAGCTGCATGGAGAGTTTTTCAGGCTCCTCCAGAAATAACAACACAGCTGGCTCCGGCCATGCTGCCATTAGCTGAATGTTCAAGCGATCCATTCTGTAACCCCTACAATGGGGCTTGGAGAGTCTGAGGGTAGTTGGTGGTGCTTCAAGCAGCATCAACTCAGTGGATTTTAATTCCTGCTAGAGGAGAACATGCTGATAAACAATTTGCCCTCAACTCGTCCATTGCCTGGCCACACAACCTTTTCTCATGCAGACAATCAGCTGGGTTTTCTATGGAGGGAAAATGGGAATATTGGTGATGCAAACATATAATCAAAATTAGTGTCAGTGGAGGTACTAACAAACAGTTAACTCACCTTCCCATCCCTTTTTCTACAGACTAGGAATGCCAGTTCCCTCAAACTTTGGAAGCTCAGGCAAGGCTGCAGAAGCCAGACATGTCAGACACCACCACACATAGGAAGTGGCACACACTAATCTGCAATACATTTATTTTTAAGATACACATTTAGGCCCCAATTCAGTAAAACACGAAAGCCTATGTTTAAAGTTAAGTGCATGTTTTAGGGCCTTATTTTCTCAAATTAGGGCCTGAATCAGGGCCTAAATTTCTTAAAAGTCCCTTAAAAAGAGGGATGGTAAATTTCTGTACAGCACTGTTCAAATGTGCTCCAAATGAGTTGGATTTAGGCCTTCTTAGATTAATATTGTATATATTCTATACAGAAAAAAGAGGAAGTGCTTTTTGCAGTTACGGACACCTATTTACTTTTTCAATTCAGTGAAAAATCATTGATCATTTAAAGTGAAATTCACTCTTCTCTCCTCTTCCTCCCATGTTCAAATCCCAATTAACCTGGCTTTTTGTGGAGAATTTTGGGATTTGGGGAGGGATGGAATCCAGCTCCCAACCTATCAACAGACGGCAAGGCTGCAATGCAGCCCCACAGCGACCATTATTAAAGCCTAATAAAAGCTGCATTCCCATAAATGCAAATCTTTTAGCCCCATCCTAGGTCCTCCACCAATAACTCCTCTCCATACCGGTTTCTTTAGGGCTGGTGAAAAGCGCCCCTCTCCAGCATATGAGGGTCAGTGGCACCCATGCCCAGCCACACCACCAGTTTTCCCTAGCCCCATAATGGGACAATATAGGGCTTGAGAATGCTGAGGGCCTTGCACCGGGTCTGGATAATTACATCCTTGGAAAATATCTCTTCACTTACGGATCAAGGACTTTTCCAAGCTGAGGCTGAAATTTTTCCTTGAAATCATCACTTCTTTTGGACACTATTTTTGCTGCTTTCTTTCTACAAAATTGGAAAATAATTGTCAGATATGGTTGCTAAATGACGGCATTATAATTTGAAGGAAACAGAAATAAGAAATAAGAAAGCACTCCAACCTACAAGCTTCCTGTTTTGAAAACAAAGATTTATTTGGTTTGTATTTAGAAACCTAATTTTAATGTATATTTTCATAGTGCTTTTCCCCAACTTTTAAAATATATTAACATTTAGAATTAATTTGCAAATAGGAGAGCAGCAGGAGCATCCATAACATGTCTCATTTGCCCTTCCAAAATCTCACACTGGCATATATCAGTTATTTGTGCACCTAAGTGAAAATCTTTCTCCGCAGGCTACAAAACAAGAGCATAGCTGCTCAGCATCCTCTACTACTCATCATACTAGTTGGAGAAGACACTAGGGTCACAGAACCATCCCCTCCACAAAAGAGTAGAAGCCGATATACGGGTAGGCACAATTTCTTAGCTATAACGAATTTCCAGGAAAAAAATAAAGGAATTTTGGGTGTGATTCATTGCAGATGTAAAACTACATTCAATCATAAAGGCCTGGCTTGGCAAATCAGGCCCACAATCTATTACTATCCATTGTAACTTACAGTTGGAGATTGTAAAGCCAGCGTAAAGATTTGGATACATTTCGTCCATCATTAAAGTGAGGTGTTTCTTTTCCATAAACATGATATTTGTTGAACGTTGATGGCTCATATTTCCTGTTTATTGCTTCCCCTGTGGAAGCAAATGTTTTCCGTTACTCTGTGTGAAATACATTGACTGGGAAAATATACTGGAATAAATACTTTACCTCCTGCAATTCTATGAAGAAACAAAAACAAATCTTTGAAATTCTGATTTCATCTGGTTTATTGCACCTCTCTGCAATCTGCTTTTGAAAGAACCTCATTTGACACTTTCAGGAAAACATTTTCCACTGCTTCTTTTACATTAAAAGTTTCATCTGGCTGCATTACAGCATACAAGTTCTATATAATCCATCATCATTGATGGGGATAGTTGAAATTTATTGTTTTTAAAAGTGTATACGTTCCATCTGAATGGGACAGATTCTCTCTTGTGCTGTTGACTTTTTATGCTGCTCTGGTAGTGTAGAGAGGTTGTAAAGGGGATGGAAACAGATCTCAGTGAATACTTCCAGCAGCAAAGTGGTACTAGAATGGCTCTCTGCTATCCCCATCACAACCTCCAACATAGAGGTAAACGGAGTCCCATTACAAACTAGCACAATTTAAAGCTGGCCCCTGGCTGGAGCCAGAATATGAGAGGTGCATATGTGTCTTAAAGGAAATAGAGAATCTTGCTTTGCACTTTTATCTCACTCCACCTCCCTACATATGTCACTTATCTTCTTAGACAGCAAGCTCTTTGTGGCAGTGTTTGTGCCTTCTTATATGTTTGGCCAGCATATACGAAAATGTGGATGCCAGTGGAATACAAAACATTATTTATTCTACCTTCTTTATACACAGGTAAATTGAAGCTCAGAGCATAAATCACAGAATTGAGAAGAGAACCCAGGTGTCCTGACTCCTAATCTCCTTTTCTAAGCTCTAATACTTGCTCATTATCATCCAAAATTAAAGGAGCTACAGTTTTACAAATCTATTTTGTTGTCTTATTTGTACATATATATTAGTATTTCCATGATAGAATCCCCTTCCCAAAAAATGATTTTTTGAAAGTACTGTAACTTTTTTGCTTCATATTAATTTATATCTCAATGAATAAATACAGTATGTTATGTAGTGTAAAGCATCAAAAAGCTATAACTAGCTTTATACATATTTAGACTTTTTGTATTACTGATCACCAGCCCTTGATCTTACTCACCTACATTGTAATCATTGTGTGTCACAACATACAATTCATGTCCTTCTTTTGCTTCATTATCCACTTCCTCAAAGGTTTTTGGTGGATTTATAACCTCTCCACCAGGTGTATCTGCAAAGTGAACAAATACTAATCAATATGGTAATAAAATCTTTCTTAAAATAAGACTTTTCCTGCATATTGAATTTTTAACAGTATCTTACTGGAAGATACCACTTAATACTTTGGCAATATAATATTTACTATCTAAGTTTTAGTCAGGCAGCTTTCCACGAACACAGCCATGATGAAATGGGATAGGGGAGAGCTGCAGGGGGCTGAGATGGGACTTCAGGGTCCTAGGCCTCTATATCAGAGGTTCTCAAACTGTGGTCTGCGGATTACCAGTGGTCCGCGAGCTCCATTCAGATAATTCCCTCTATGGTGTGCGCCTGGGCAGTCGCACACGAGAGAATGAAGGGCCACGCCCCTAATTAGTGGAGCCTCGCAGGTGTGGCTCCACTAGTTAGGTGGCTGGACCCTGGCAAAGATGCACATGTAAGGTGACGTGGTGGCCTTGCAGGGAATAGGAGGAAGGGGGCAGTGGGGTGAGAAGAGCGGGTGGGGGGAATTTGGGACGTGCAGGACTGTGGCGGCCAGAGAAAGAGGTGACTTTCCTCAGCTCCAGGGCTGCGGCTGATGGAGAGAGACAGCCCTCCTTCCTAGCCTCAGCTCTGTGGCTGTTGTAGCGGGGGAGAGACCCCCCCCTCCTTCCTAGCCCCAGCTCAGGGGCTGGTGCGGTGGGGGAGAGAGACCCTCCCTCCTTACCAGCCCCAGCTTGGAGGCTGCTGCGGCGGTGGGAGAGAGGGCACATCCATCGCATTAGAAAGGTAAGACTCCTGATATTAAAATATGAGTTGTGTGATTTTATTTGTACAACAAAAAAAGTTTATTATTAAGTTTTTTTTATATAGTGCTTTTATCCACAGTGCTTTACAGTAGTTAGCTAACGGTACAAACAACATTTGGAAAGATCATTAAGTGGTCCACCGAGACCCTCAGCAATTTTCAAGTGGTTCACAAAAGAAAAGTTTAAGAACCACTCCTCTGTATGATCAACTCTGGCCTCTAGTGGATCCCCTGAAATCTGCACCAATCTCAGAAAATCAGCAAGTTTAGGGAGGGACAGAAATCCCTATCCTTCCTGTGTTTTCTTGATGTTTGAGTATTTTAGTTAATACATTTTTATTACTTATATGCTCTTTTTTGTAATTAGCAGTTGTGATTAGTATTTCTTTTCTATTCTAAACAAGAATTGTTTTAAAGAATAATGCTTATTATTTATGTAACTTCCTGAATCCCATGTTAAATGATAAATTACCATGTATTCAACAACAATACATTTTAACACTAAGTGTGTTACCTCTGATGATTGTTGTTCCAAAAGTGGTGGTAGTCACATCCATGCTGTTAGGTAACATTGAAGTTTGATCATGTGACCTCCCCAGGGGCGCTTGGCGATTTCTTAAATACAGAGCTTCTTTTCTTTCTTCAAATTTTTGTTGAAACCGAGTTTTTCGAGGTGGATTTGTCAAGAAGCCAGCCTGAAGGAATCACACATAGTATGAGTGGCAGAGACACAGCAAAATCTCTCTAATTCAGAATAAAAAAAATAGTTGTCTCTGCCCACTTCTCAACAAAGATTTAATAGTAGGAGTGCTTTAATGAGCATTACTTTCACCAAATATACTATAAAACACTAGTACACTGACTTACTTGTACACTTACTGACACTTAGCATCAGCAATTAATGCCAAGCTACAGGTTAGATAGATTTTTTTGATACAGAATTCTATTTTTACATGCGTGTTCTTCCACTTGTTCATTTGCAAAATTCACAGAATTTTGCCCTTAGTTTCTAAAATGTAATATCACAAATACTATTTCTGAAATTATGTGTACACCTTGAGTACAATAGGATATCAAAAGTATCACTTTTAGTTAACAAAGACCAAAAGCAAGAAAAGAAAATTAGCTAATTTGACAGTGCTCCTGAACAGCGAGTGCTGTTCTGAGGTATTAAGTCAGTTCATTAACATGATCAATATTTTATCTCTGAAACCAGTCAGGGAGAAAGTAGTGAAAATGTTGTGCGGGGGGAGGGTGTGTTAAAGAACTAGAAATTGGAATGAATAATGAAGCTTGCTACTGTAAAATGTAATTCAATAAAAATTTCTGGTTTTTAAATGTCTTTCTATTTATTTCACAATTAAAATTCCTTTGATTAACTTCAGAATTCAGACAACCCACTGTAATACTGAAAAGTCACAGCATAGCACACTTAGCATCCCCTTAAGGCTAAGCAAATAATAAATACATAGATAACAATAATATTAATTGTAGGGGGGTTTGGAGGGAGCAAGAGGGTTGAACAACTGAAAGGTATGGGTGGGTAGATTGTGCCGCTGAGTGAGAGATTTGTCTCTATTCTTTATATGGGGATTGAGGTGTTGGTCATAGATACATGTTAGCAGCTGAGAGGATGTTTAAAGCATTTGTCATTAGGAATGTGTACCCTCTCATACACCAGCTATATACACTCAGTTATGACTGGGCAGAACCAAGTTATAGATCAATACATACTATTTGGGACTATTTTTAAACACACAAAAAATTCAGATTCTTACACTCAGTGAAGACTGGGAGCTAATGCCATGTGTCAAATGAACTGCAATATCAGGATCGTTTGCTCTGCCATAGAATATTCTTTCAGCACCAGGAGCTGGACTTGTAGAATTGAGAAACTTTCTCACAACAGGTGGTGTAATAGGCTGTAAGACAACGGAAAAACAATTTTACAGGAAACAGTGACTTATTAGCTTTTTCCTTGTTCCTCCCATTAGAGACATGATTGTCATCAGAAGAGTATGTCAGCTAATATGTTCCATGGTATTTTCCTGTACATCCCACCACCATCCTCTTCACCTGCAGGATCATCAACCAAAAGCACAGTTTTTTCAAAGGGAAGAATGATCTCCATCAAGAGGAGTAATATTATCTCTGTAAGCAATAAAGCACAGTACCCTAACCTGTTTATAACACAGTTTGGTCCTAGTCCATACAGGCAAGACCAAATCACATTATACCATGGATGGAAAAGGTGTTTAAACATGGTGGATTTTATAGAGTAGAAATGTGCACAGTGTTTTGTGAGGGCATCAGCTGGTCTCGGGACACAGTTTATTGAACTACATGGAAAATCATTTAAGTTCTTGCATTTCAAGAAAAGAAGAGATGGACAAAAATCTCTTAGGCCTGATTCTCCTCTCGGTTACGCTGCTATATATCAGAAGTAACATCAGTTGATTTACACTGGTTTAAAACAGGTATAAGTGAGGCCTTATTCACACTTGAAATTATTTTCCCCTGTTGTTACTAGCAATTCAGTTCTACCAATGGTGGCAGCTACTATGGCTGTCACTATTCCTATCTTTTATTTGTAGCTCTGAGCTGGGCTACATGACACCCGTGTTAAAATTAACAGTGGTTGCAGAACCTTCTCTGTGCTAGGGCTGCCAATATTGCGAACGCCAGACCAGCTGAGCCAGTTTTAGCAAGAGTGGGAAATTGTTACATAAAACCCCTAGTGTAGACCGTCTGAGAGGAGAATCAGGCTAAACTGTGGGCAGAGACTTAATTTGTTTATTGTAGTTATGTCTCAATGTCTCTGCTAGGAGATGTGATGTACTGTCCCAACACACACTAGTACACTCACCCTCGGAAAAACTTCAGTCAGACAACTGGCAGCTGTATCTCCAATTGGGATCAGTTTTCCTGCCTAAATAATGAAAACAAAAAATAATGCAGAGACCACAGCACATATCAGCAGTAGGGGCTGGCCAGCAGAATCAGCATTTTAAACCTTGCAGGGAATTTTGCCTGGTCCTGCCTTAGCGACATTATGACAAAACCTTATTTTAATAAGGAGGGGGGGGACAGAAATAAAATGAACATACAAACCCAGCCTCTCTGCCCCAGGAACTATCACTCGCCAGGAGCCCCCCTCACAGACCCCAGAGTCCCCAAAATTTGAGCCGAGCTCTGGCTAAGGGACAGCAGTGAGCAGCACCTGCCGGGTCACCCTGAGAAATCCCGGGGTGCTGGAGAG
This sequence comes from Chelonia mydas, assembly GCF_015237465.2. Classification (NCBI taxonomy): domain Eukaryota; kingdom Metazoa; phylum Chordata; order Testudines; family Cheloniidae; genus Chelonia; species Chelonia mydas. The sequence goes on along the minus strand of NC_057850.1, from coordinate 195,355,848 downwards.
TGGGGGGAGGGTTATAGATTAAGTACCGGGAGAAGGGGGTGGACAAGGAGACACAGAATAGGTTGGAATATGAACAAGAGGCTGCTAGGCAGCTCTCCAACACCACTTTCTACAAGCTATTACCTTGTGATCCCATTGAGGGTTACCAAAAGAAACTACACCATTTGCTCAAGAAACTCCCTGAAAAAGCACAAGAACAAATCCACACAGACACATCCCTGGAACCCCGACCAGAGGTATTCTATCTGCTACCCAAGATCCATAAACCTGGAAATCCTGGACGCCCCATCATCTCAGGCATTGGCACCCTGACAGCAGGATTGTCTGGCTATGTAGACTCCCTTCTCAGGCCCTACGCTACCAGCACTCCTAGCTGTCTTCGAGACACCACTGACTTCCTGAGGAAACTACAATCCATCGGTGATCTTCCTGAAAACGCCATCCTGGCCACTATGGATGTAGAAGCCCTCTACACCAACATTCCGCACAAAGATAGACTACAAGCCTTCAGGAACAGTATCCCCGACAATGTCACGGCAAAGCTAGTGGCTGAACTTTTTGACTTTGTCCTCACCCAAAACTATTTCACATTTGGGGACAACGTATACCTTCAAATCAGCGGCACTGCTATGGTACCCGCATGGCCCCACAGTATGCCAACATTTTTATGGCTGACTAAGAACAACGCTTCCTCAGCTCTCGTCCCCTAATGCACCTACTCTGCTTGCGCTATATTGATGACATCTTCATCATCTGGACCCATGGAAAAGAAGCACTTGAGGAATTCCACCATGATTTCAACAATTTCCATCCCACCATCAACCTCAGCCTGGACCAGTCCACACAAGAGATCCACTTCCTGGACTCTATGGTGCTAATAAGCGATGGTCACATAAACACCACCCTATACCGGAAACCTACTGACCGCTATTCCTACCTACATGCCTCCAGCTTTCATCCAGACCACACCACACGATCCACTGTCTACAGCAAAGCTCTATGATACAACCACATTTGCTCCAACCCCTCAGACAGAGACAAACACCTACAAGATCTCTATCAAGCGTTCTTACAGCTACAATACCCACCTGCTGAAGTGAAGAAACAGATTGACAGAGCCAGACGAGTACCCAGAAGTCACCTACTACAGGACAGGCCCAACAAAGAAAATAACAGAACACCACTAGCCATCACCTTCAGCCTCCAACTAAAACCTCTCCAACGCATCATCAATGATCTACAACTTATCCTGAAGGACGACCCATTACTCTCACAGATCTTGGGAGACAGGCCAGTCCTTGCTTACAGACAGCCCCCCAACCTGAAGCAAATACTCACCAGCAACCCCACACCACACAACAGAACCACTAACCCAGGAACCTATCCTTGCAACAAAACCCATTGCCAACTGTGCCCACATATCTATTCAGGGGACACCATCACAGGGCCTAATAACATCAGCCACACTATCAGAGGCTCGTTCACCTGCACATCTACCAATGTGATGTATGCCATCATGTGCCAGCAATGCCCCTCTGCCACGTACATTGGGCAAACCAGACAGTCTCTACGTAAAAGAATAAATGGACACAAATCAGATGTCAAGAATTATAACATTCAAAAACCAGTCGGAGAACACTTCAATCTCTTTGGTCACTTGATTACAGACCTAAAAGTGGCAATTCTTCAACAAAAAAACTTCAAAAACAGACTCCAGCGAGAGACTGCTGAATTGGAATTAATTTGCAAACTGGATACAATTAACTTAGGCTTGAATAAAGATTGGGAGTGGATGGGTCATTACACAAAGTAAAACTGTTTCCCCATGTTTATTTCTCCCCCCCTCCTCAGACGTTCTTGTCAACTGCTGGAAATGGCCCACCTTGATTATCACTACAAAATGCCCCCCCCCCGCCCCCCCCCCCGCTGGTAATAGCTCACCTTACCTGATCACTCTCCTTACAGTGTGTATGGTAACACCCATTGTGTCATGTTCTCTGTGTATATAAATCTCCCCACTGTATTTTCCACTGAATGCATCCGATGAAGTGAGCTGTAGCCCACGAAAGCTTATGCTCAAATAGATTGGTTAGTCTCTAAGGTGCCACTAGTCCTCCTTTTCTTTTTGCGGATACAGACTAACACGGCTGCTACTCTGATAGACAGGGACAGAAGGACGGACACACACAGAGCGCCCAGTGGCAGAGGGACACACGGACACAGACGGACACATGGAGAAAGGCAGAGAGACAGGAAGACACAGACAGACACAGGGACACACGGACTCGGGGGACACACACGGGCCGACACATGGGCGCAGACAGACGGACACAGAGGGACACACGGACAGAGAAAGCGGGACACGAAGACACAGACAGACACAGGGAGAGGGCCACAGAGGGACTCACTGTTGGCAGCTCGGGAAACCTGTCAAAGAACCGCCCCCGGTACACGGGCCGCAGCTCCCCGACCATGGCGGCGCCGGGCCGGGCAGGCTGAGCGGCGGCGGCGGCGGCGGCGGGATGTTTACTCCGGTTACCTGGTAACGCGCTCGGCCCAACACCGCCCCCTGCAGGCAGCGGGCGGCACCAGCCCCCTGTGAGCGCACTGGGGCCACCGCCCACTTCGGCACTGCCCCCTCCCCCCCCACGGACACCGCCCCCTGCGGCACCGCCCCCTTAGCACTTTCCCCGCCGCCCACGAGCACCGCCCCCTTCGGCACCGCCCCTATCCCCCGTCCCCCACCCCCCGCAGGCACTTCCCCATTCGGCACCGCCCCCGCCTTCGGCATCCGCCCAGCGTCCTGACCCCTCCTGCCCTCTACCCGCATCCCCCGCGGCGCCCAAACCCCTTCGCCCTCTGCCCCATCCCCCGCAGCGCCCGATCCCTCTGCCCCCATGTGCCGCAGCACCCCGATGCCTCCGCCCTCATCCCCCGCAGCTCCCTGACTCCATCTGCCCTCTGCCCACATCTCCTGCAGTGCCCCGACCTCTCGGCCCACATCCCCCACAGCATCCTGACCCCATCTACCCTCTGTCCCCATCGCCTGTGGCATCCTGACCCCATCCGCCCTCTGCCCACATCCCCCGCAGCACCCTGACCCCCATCTGTCCAATGCCCGCATCCCCCGCAGTGCCCTGACCACATTAACCGTCTGCCCACATCCCCTATAGCACCCTGAGCCCCATCAGCCCTCTCCCCGCATCCCCTATAGCACCCTGAGCCCCATCAACCCTCTCCCAGCATCTCCTATAGCACCCTGAGCCCCATCAACCCTCTCCTAGCATCCCCTATAGCACCCTGGCTGCTCTCCCCCCCTTCAACCTAGGGAAATGTAAGTTGATTGGGAAGATGGAGAGAGACTTTGGGTTTTGTGCTGGGTGGTGTTGGTGACTTGTGATATACAGGACGTTAGACTAAATGATCTGGTGCCTTAAACTCTGTGACATAAGTGAGGGAATAATTCCACAAAATGAAAACTCACATTATGTCCTTCATTTGGAGGATCAATGTTTTCTGTTTCTGTGTTAGGAGGCTGAGGGAGAGTGGAGTCCTGGAAAGACAGGCACAGGTTTGAAGGACTTGGACTGCCTTGGACTGGAGCTTTAGGTTGCCCCATTTCTCTCTGATACCACCCTGGAAAATAGGGGTGACTGATGGCATTTCCAAATCATCTGTGCAAACACATTAGAAGAGGAGGGCTCTAATGTGATCTGATAAACTATTAGTCTAATAACTTTTCTTGGTATAGAAAGGTTTCAATAAGGATGAAGAAGCATCTATTTACAGAAAAGATGTCATAATAGTTTTTCTGTTTAAGTGTATATATATCTTACTCTTCCTTTTTATTTTGCCCATGATGCTAGAAATATTCATAAACCTTTTTTTTTTAATTAGTCCCCCAAACCTTGTGACTTTTATTATAATTATAAGGCATAATAACTGTCAAGGGATCTAGTTTCTTTCTCTCCCTGATAACACTTCCGTTACATCTCATGTAAAGGGAACAGGGAAACAACCCAATGCCCTGAGTAACTTCAACAAACTATGGATTTGGTGGCAACATAAACAAAACTTAAAATGACATTCTAGAGTTAATGTCAAGTATTTGTTGAGTCAAATTAACTTCAGTGGGAGTTTGTCTCCTGCAGTAGAAAATTGGACCCTACATAGGGTGACCAGATAGCCAGTGTGAAAAATCAGGACAGGGAGTAGAGGATAATAGGAGACTATATAAGACAAAGCCCCGAATATTGGGACTGTTCCTATAAATCGGGACATCTGGTCACCCTGACCCTACATATTTCATTTCAGGAGGGAAATAGACGTTCTTTGTTACAGCGGGGTCTTTGTAGCTAAAACTGCCCTTAGCAAGTGTTTGGCATTTGATGTTACCACTACTCATTAAATCCCCAACCCCACAGTTTGACGCCTGTCTCTCTCTTACAAGGGCTAAAATCAAGGAAGTGAAACTACCTAAAATCCTGCCTTTCACTTCCCTGATCCAGCATGACTGCTGGGTTTTGCAGCTCAGTTCTCACTCTGACTGTGGTGCTGGGGTAGATGGGATTCAAGCACTTGCTGAGTAACCTTCAGGAAGCTTTAAAAATGTGCAGAGGGTTTTATTTTAAAATAGTAGCTGCTTGGGAGCTATAGTGGGTAAATCAGCAATTTGTGTAGAACGTGATACTCTTGGGGGACAATGTTGTGTTCTTACACAATGGCTTAGGGGTTTATTAATTATTATTATTATTTATTAAGTATCTTTATGAAAATATAGAAATGTTGCTTGCTAAGCAAAACAAAAACTATGCTAGGAAGTAGCTGAACTCATTGCCTTCAGCAAAGGGTTTACAGAGAAGAGAGAAAAAATGGAGAGAGGAAAGACAGAAAAGTGAAGAAAAAATGAAACAAATGAAAGAAATGGGAAAATGAAATAAAGACAGAAAAACTGTACAGGATAACGAAAACGGCAAAAGGCCCAATCCAACCTTCATGGAAGTCAATGAAAGTCTACGCATTAACTACAGTGGGGGGTTAGATCAGACCCTAAGGGAAAAAAATTGGCAAAGCAAACTTTAAACTCTTGGAGGAAATTTTTAAATAAAGAGAAACATGCACTGGGTGAAATCCTGACCACGCCGAAATCAATGGGAGTTTTGCACTAACTTGAATTAGGTCAGGATTTCACCCACTGAATTTAGTTATGGGATCTGGCCCAGGTTGGTGGTGTTCAGAAGTATTATCATCTGATAGCAGAGCATTGACCTATATGAAATAAACTGGTGATCTCAGACCACTTCATAGTGGATAAATGTTCAGACTACAACAAAAGAACCACCATCACAACTGGCATTCTTGCTAGCATGTTCAACAACAAGGCCACCTAATGGGGTTTGAACCTGAGCCTAATTGCACATAAAGCAGAACATGTTCCACTGCTCAAGAAACCACATAAAGAATTTTCATGGAGAATGAACTACTCCTTTCTCCATTGAGGTGATTCAAATAAATCCATATTGATTGGATAGTTTGAAGCTTGTGCTACCTCTGTCCATGTTGTACTTAGTTTCTGTGTTTATGCAAAAATATGTTTTCAGTCTGGTACCTTTTCTCAGTTCTAAGTCAACTAGTAAGGAAAGACATTGTGATATAAGTGATTAATTCTTATCTTTTTGAAATTGCAATCACTTTTGAGGAGCTTTCTGTTTTCATTGAGAAATGCTTTCACACCCCTAGTGGGGAGAAAACACTTTGGAGGGTCAAGTTCTCTAGTCTCATATTTTGGGAAATAGGTTCTTCACCCATTTCTTCACTTTTTATACCTCTTTTATTACGTTAGTATAATTATATTACATGAGCATAATTCCGTCACCTAAAAAAATCCTATTAAGCCTCTGATTTGAAATCTATTTGGTAATCTAAAAGACTTTTCTGAAGGAAGAGATCTCTTGAATGTATTTAAGCATTTATATGCATAGATTACTAGAGTAACTGAGCACCTACCAAAACTATAAAATACAAGTTATGATGACCAGCTCTGGGCTAGTTGTTCTTTCTCTGAAAACAGTTTTGTTTGTTTAACTATTTTCTTCTCTTTCCCCTCTCTTTCTTCTACCATCTCTTTCCTTGGCAGGTGTGAACCAAGAAAATTGGTTTAAATGAAATAGGAAAATGACCAGAACATTTCCCCTACAATTTGAACTGAACCCATAGTTATTTTTAAGGTGCAAAATGTAACGTTGACCTTTTTTTCTGTCCAAAATTATTTTTATATAGAGTGACTAGATGTCTTTGTTTACTGGAATGGCACTGGCTTGATGGGAAAGACCCACGGTTCCAGGAGGTTTTATTGAAAATAGGGCCATCCTGTTAGGAAGAAGGGTAGTTAGGGAGCGGAGGCAAAAATTGCCTGTTGAGGATGGCTTCTGCCTCAGCTGATCTGGAGGCCCCCTTCTGCAGACCAGTCAGAACTCCCACTACAGTGGGTGTGTACTGTCGTTCCTAACCCTTTGTCCATAGTGGGTTGTGGGAGCAGTTGTCTGCCTGTTCCATGGGAGTTGACCAGTAATGTTCTGTGTAGTTTTAAATCGGGAACACCTCCAGCAGAACCATTTTGTGTCTGCATACTCCCTGCAGCCAGAGCCAACATGGAGCCTGACCTGGTAGAATGTCTCTATCTCCTGCTCTCCGTTCTATTTTAGTACACAGACAGAGCATCTGCAAGATGCTGGTGAATGTTTCTGGTGGCAGTTTTTGAACTGCCAAAGGCACCTCTCTAAGGGGGATACTGACACACCAGCTCCAAATTAGTTGATGCGGCTCATGCCTATTTCTGCCTTAGCCACAGATTCCTCCTATGTAGACTGGTTCTTCTGGGGCAGGGCCACAGGAACAGACTGTTGGGATCACATCGTCATGCGGACTTGGGATGGCCAGCAGTGGATCCAGAACTTTAGCATGCAGAAGCAGATGTTCCTGGAGGTTTGTGATCAGTTTGCTCCAACCCTCCAGCAGAAAGGCTCATTAACAACAAAATCATAAATTAAATTAATAGATTTTAAGGGGAGAAGGGACTACTGTGATCGTTTGTAGTCTTACCTCCTGCATAACAAAGTCCATAGGCCTTTCCTGAATTAATTCCTGCTTCATGTCCAATAGCTATGGTTGAACTAAAACATATCTTCAAAAAAAATCCAATATTGATTTAAAAATTATCAATGATGGAGACCCTTGGTAAGTTGTTCCAATGGTATTTATCCTCACTGTTAAAAATTTACACTTTATTTCTAGTTCTGAATTTTTCTAGCTTCAGCCTTTAGCCATTGGACTTGTTAGACCTTTTGTCTATGAGATTAAAAAGCCCTCTATTCTGTTACCCCTGTAGGATTTACAGACTGATCAAGTCACCTCTTAACCTTCACATTAAGCTAAATAGATTGACCTCCTTGCGTCTTTTACTATAAAATATGTTTTTCAACCCTTTAGTCATTCTTATGGCTCTTCTCTGAACCCTCTCCAATTTTTCACCATCCTTCTTGAATTGTGGACACCAGAACTGGACACAGTATCCCAGTAGCAGTCGCACCAGTGCCCAGGGTGCTGGAAAAAATTTTATGGTGGGGGTGTAGAGATAAAATCATAAGGCCATCTTGAATTCCTCTAAAGGACAACTGAGCGTCCATCTTGTAAGCCCTTCTTGTCCCCTCCTAGCTCTAGTTTGGCGTTTTTTCTGTTTTGGCGGGAAATGACAGTAGCTGTCAATCACCTAATCTGCCTAGTGATCAAAAGTCTATATAAGGCAGTATTCAGATCAGATCGGGGCTGCCCATCTGAGTGGTAGTGTCTGGTTGAGACAAACTCGGTAATTGAGGGTAGGCCATTCACCCCACGAGGGTTACTTGTCATACTTACCTACACACACCTGATCCACCTGTATAGGATTCACTCACCACACGCATAACAACGCAGCATAGGGAGTGGGAGGGTTTTAGTAACTTATCTGAAGAAGCACTCGTCTGATCCTTTCCCTGGTTCCATCTGAGGGATCCAGCAATTCTGCTGTGCTGTGCTACCCTAAGGAGCAGACATCAGTGAATCAAGCTGCCAGAAATGGTACTGTAACCATCACTTGGTTGTATTCACAGTTCCCTTATTGGTACAGCCTGCCTTATTTTGTAATTTGCCTGATCATTATCTGTTTACCTTGTTTATCCTGGGAGTTCTTGCCACCCCCTCCCTCCGCCTTAATAAATTCTGTTGTACCTTTATTGGTTTGAGTTTTATGTAAAGATTACAAGCCCCCGGTGATAGATACGGGTAGGAGACGAACCTGAGACCGAAAGATCTGGGCCACTTTTAATTTCGGCTCCTATTTCAGTCAACAGGGATGCCGAAAACCATTGAACAAAACTGTAAACCCTGTATATAATGGAAACCACTTCAAGCCCGGGGGTGCTGCTGCCCTAGTTCCAGCACCTATGCAAGTGCCAAACACAGAGGTAATATAACATTTCTACTCCTACTCAATATTCCCCTGTTTATATATCCAAGGATCACTTAGCCCTTTTGGCCACAGTGTTGCAGTTGGAGCCTATGTCCACCTTGACTCCGAAGACTTCATTATTTACGACTCCCCCAATCTTTTACACCCTTTATCAGTCATGACTTTTATGTTTTCTTCTAGACCATTGATAAAAATATTAAATAGTATAGGACCAAGAACTGATCCCTGTGGGACTCCACTAGAAAAACACCCATTCTATTCTCTATTTATAGTTACATTTTGAGACCTATCAGGTTAGCCAGTTTTTAATCTATTTAATGTGCATCATGTTGATTTTGTATCCTTCTAGCTTCTCAATCAAAATTATATGGCTTACAGAAATCTAAGTATATTACATCAACTCTATAATTTTTATCAACCACACTTTGTAATTTAAAAATATCAAATTAGTTTGACAAGATCTAGTTCCATAATTGCAGGTTGATTAGCATTAATATTATTCTCCTTTAATTCTCTAATAATCAAGGCCAGTATCAGCTGTCCCATTATTTTGATGAGATCAGCATCAGGCTGACAGGCCCACAGTTGCCCATGTCTTTCTGTTTACCCTTGTGAAATATTAGCACAACATTAGCTGTCTTCCAGTCCCCTGGAACTTTCCCAGTGCTCTAATGCTTATTGAAAATCAACATTAATAGTCTAGAGAACTTCTAAGACAGCTCTTTTTTAGAACTCTTGGATGCAAGTTATCCAGACCTGGTGATTTAAAAAATGTGCAACTTTATTAGCTGCTGTTTAACATCCTCTTTAGTTGCTGTTGCAAGAGGAAGTATTTCATCATCATCATCATATGACATGAATACATCTTTTGGCTTTTTTCCAAATGCAGAACAGAAATATTTATTGAACCCCTTCGCATTGTCATTGATATTTTTACCATTTCCATTTAGAAAGGGACCAATACCATTATTACAATTCCTTTTGTTGTTAATATACTTTAAAAAAAAAACAAAAAACCCCCTCCTCCTTATTGTCCTTAACTCTCCTGGCCATAGATTCCTCCTTGTGTTCTTTTGCTTCCCTTATAAATGTTCTACAATTCCTAGCTTCCTTTTTCCCATTTGTGTGTGTATATTATGAAGTAGCTACTTTCACTATAGATAAAATAGCTATTTTCACTTCCCTTGTAAGACAGGCTGGTTTTTAACTAGCATAGAATTGTTTCTGGATTGTGGGTTTTTGGTCATGTAGTAAAATGTTCATAATCATTACACAATTACCATTCACATTTTTCTGTTTAAATTCTTTCTACCACCTGATTTGGCTCATAATTGTTTTCAGCTTTGTGAATTTTGTCTTTTAAAATGCCTAGTATATATGTTAATAGTTTGGACTTTATTTTGTTTGTACATAAATGTAATTGAGCCATGATCACTTTGAAATAAGCAGCCATATTATAAGGTGTTGTGCTTAACATGATTATTTCTTGGAAACATATTTTAATTGATGTTGTGACTCTTAGATAAAAACACCAAATAATGGATGCTTTTTAAAATAGAAAAATAACCTGATCCCTCTCTACAATACCTTCCAAAACTGGGAAATTGAAATGCCTGAGTTTCCTCACTGCTGATGGATTCACCCTCATTCCACACCAGAAATGTCCTGTTTTCAAAACAAACAAACAAACCATCAATCAACTACATTTATTTTATGAATTTATTTTTATTAATGATGAGCTCAATAACATACCTCCTACTTTATGTGAATATGGGCAGTTGTGGGTGTCATGACTTGAAAAATCATCTTCTCTGTGGGTTTCTTTGGATTTAATCCTCCGATGTTACTTTCCCTGTTGCAGTAGCTATGGCCTCCATGTCGCTGCAAGGATATGGCACCCACACCACATTACTGGAAGTCTGTGATGAGAAATTCCCCAAAGAGCCTCAGAGTAGGCAGACCAGAGCTGTGTCTAGGGTTGCCAAGTGTCCAGTTTTCGATTGGAACTCCCGGTCAAAAAGGGACCCTGGTGGCTCCGATCAGCACCGCCAACCAGGCCAGTCAGTGGTGCTACAGAGCTAAGGCAGGCTAGTCCCTACCTGTCCTGGCACCACGCTGCGCCCCGGAAGCAGCCAGCAGGTCCGGCTCTTATGCGGGGAGGGGGGCATGGGGCTCCATGCACTGCCCCCACCCTGAGCACCAGCTCTGCACTCGCATTGGCCAGGAACTGACCTGCGGGCGAGAGCAGCACGTGGAGCCTCCTGGCCCCCCCACCCAAGAGCCAGACCTGCTGGTCGCTTCCGGGGCGCAGCAGAGAGCCAGGACAGGCAGGGAGCCTGCCTTAGCCCTGCTGACTGGGAGGTGCCCGAGGTAAGCCCGCGTTCCAACCTCGAGCTCCAACCCCCTACCCCAGCCCTGAGCGCCCCCAAACCTGGAGCCCCCTCATGTACCCCAAACCCCCATCCCTGGCCCCAGCCCAGAGCCCGTACCCCCTCCCATACCCCAACCCCCTACCTCAACCTGCAGCCCCCTCCCACATTCCGAATCCCTTGGCCCCACCCCCCAGCCTGGAGCCACCTCTTGCACCCAAACCTCTCATCCCCAGCCCCACCCCAGAGTCTACACCCTCAGGTGGAGCCCTCACCCCCTCCTGCACCTCAACTCCCTGCCCCAGCCTGGAGTCCCCTCCCATACCCTGAATCCCTCATTTCTGGTCCCACCCCGGAGCCTGCACCCTCCAGCACCTCAATCCCTTGCCCCCTGAAAGTGAGTGAGGGTGGGGTAATGTAGTGAGCGGGGGGCGGGGACTCAGGGAAGGGGCAGGGCTAGGGTGTTCGTTTTGTGCATTAGAAAGTTAGCAATCCTAGCTGTGTCTGCAGTCAGCAGGTTTTTAATCAAAACTAGTGTTGCCAACTTTGGTGATTGGATCACAAGTCCTATGACATTTGAAGATTTCCATAAAGCTCCAGCTCGTGGAGTCAGGGGATTATATGAGAATGTCCACTGTTACATCACATTTTGTTTTGAAGGTCCATTTCTAGTCCTCATGGTTTTGGAGAAAAGCTTGAAAACATGACCCTCACAGGTACTAAAACCCGGGCGGTGAATGAAAGCAACCTAAAATGTATTGGTTCATTGGCTTAAATATTGTGATTTTTTTTTTAATCTCATGATTTTCGGGGATAAGGGGAGTGAGTATTCATTCATGATTTTTGAGTGCTTGAGGGTGGCAATACTGCCTCTCAGATGCTGCTCCCTAGAATGCAGATCACCAGCCGACAGCGGGTCAGGGTAATTTAAGCCCCTCAGCAAGCAGGAAAGCATCCCAGTCAAAATCACAGCGCTGGCCCTTTAAGAGGCCTTGGGCGTAGTCGGGGCGGTTCGCCCTCATGAGTCCAGAGTCTGAGGCTGCAGGTCATGTGACTGTTTAGCAGCGACCGCCATGCCAGTTACCGAGGCGGAAGCGCCCACCGCAGAGGGCCACTGGACAGAAAGCTCCTCGCGCCCCGCTATGTATCCCATCATCCTTTGAGCGTTGTGTTGTAAGTGGCTTCTTCCACAACTGGGGCTGCTCGGCTGTCCCTGGATTGCCTCGGTCACGGTCTCGGGAGGGCGAATCACGTGAGCTGCTACCACCAACACAGCTCCGGGCCGCTCCCGGAACTGAATGGAAGGTGGGGGCCGTGACGTGACGTGGCGGAGGCGGCGGAAGTGCGTGTGTGTGTTTTGGTCCGGCAGGAGGAGGCGGAAGTTGGCGGCGGCCCGGGTGAGATACGGCAGCGCCCCCGCCCCTCACCCCCTGCACCCCGCGGAGGAGCCGCCTCCCCTCACAGCCGCGGGAGCGAGAGAAGCCGCTGCGCCTCCCACACCGCCCGCGCGCACGGCTGCCCGGCACCGCCAGGTGAGGAGGCAGCGGCGGGCGGCAGTGGCCGGGCTCCGCCAGCGGGGGGAAGGGGGGTTATAGAGCCGCCCAGGGGAACCCTCACTTGAAGGCTTCTTCTCCTGGCGCCGCGCGGCCTGGGGGCTGAACCCCGGGGCGGGGGCCGGGGAGCGGCTGGTCTGTGTCTCCCCCGCCTCAAAATGGCGCCCCCGAGTCTCCCACTTCCCCATATTGTGGCTGTGGCTGAGGAGCAGCCGCGGGGGGATGGAAAGGGGCGGGCGCGTGTCCCCGCCGCCCCCTCGCTTTGCTTCCCCGGCGTGGGGAGCCGCTGCTCCCCAACCTGCTGTGTGACGCGGCCCGCGGGGGTGCTGCGTCCCCTTCCCCCACAGCTGCTGCTGGGACGGCGAGGGTGCCCTGGAGAGGCGTGGGAACTGGGAAGGGAAACCATCCGCGCGCACAGCCCCCCTCTTCCTGCAGGTGGTCCCCGATCTCGGTCGGGGGAAAAAGGGCGAAGAGGGGGTCGTTACACACTTAGCAGCGTGCACACAGCACCTTGGGTTGATGTTGTAAAATAGTCCGTCTTCAGGAGGGGAGGCAGACTGGTAAAAAGTTAACATGAAACTTCCGTACGAGACGACTAGGCCTAGGAGAGAGTGTTAAAACACATAGCCAGGTTCTGCCATGGTCATCTTGTGCTGTCTCTTCCCTCTAAAAATCTGGGTGGAGGAGAGACTGAACGATCACTCGATTAAAATTAACGATGACCTCCCGAGTGACATTTGAAGCAGCTCAGAAACATTTTATGACTGGGGGCCCGTTCAGATTTTATGGGTGGGGATATGTGAGACTTCGAGGAGATGAACAAATGTTTGAACTGCTTATGTTCTAAATCTCTTGAGTAACGAGTCCCCTTTCTGGATAACTCAAATTTGTTAATGTTAACTTGAATTAAGTGTTTTGAGATTTTGGTAATAGGTGACCCTTTACCGACATTGGTGCATCAGTCACACAGGAAATTGATATCAAAACAGTCAATAACTCACATACATCATACATATGTAGTCTCACCAGGCTTATTATCTTTAATTGGAAGGATGTAAATTTCATAGACTACCTGTGTGATTTACTTGTTTGGTATGTTCTCTCAATATGTTTCGGTATAAGTTAGTTGATGGTATTGGTTGATATATGATCTGGAAAACTAACACAAATACTGTGGTGAGGAAATTCTGTATTAAAGTATGCTAATTCTATTAAAGTTGCTAAGATTTTTATTTAGGGTGGGTAGGAACAACAAGAAAATAAAGCTGACGACAATACCTAGAATGGTGGGTTGTTAAAAATATTAACATAACCATGTATAATAGGTTTGTAAATGAGAATTAAAGCGGGTGATGGTCATTATCTCAAGGGGTCTATACTGGTTGTATTGTAAATAATGTTGTGTTAAGTTATGAGCACTCTGTGAGCGGTAGTTATTCACTCTTGAGCTCTAATTTGCTAATACAGATAATCTGAAATTTAGATGATCATGGTTTATCTGCGTTTTGTCCCCAAATCCAGAATTTGTCTAGAAGCATCTTTCTTTATCCAAAATGCTAATTAACCAAAAATGGGGTGGTCTTTGTGACATCTGGCTAATAAATATTAAACCATAACTAATTTGAAAGAACTGTATAACTTATGTAATTTAAAAATATGTGTAATATGAAATATCAGAATTATTGTGTATGTAAAATGAGAACTTTTTTTAATTTTACCAATCCATTCTACATCTATCCTAATTTACATGAATGTGTCCCACTAATATACTAGCGGTGGGAGTGTTAGTTTTCTTAATCTCCTTACTGTTTTGTGTGTGAGATTGTCAGTGTTACTCTGATACATGATCTTTTGTATTGGTGGTACTTTTTAGAATAGTAGGTCCAAATCTTGCCAACATTTCAGCTATGCTGGTGAGTAGTCCTGGAGAACTTAGACTACTGGCAAGCATGAAATTAAGGATAAATGTAAGTGTTGGCAAGACTGATTTAAACAGAATTATCTCTAATACAAGAGAGTGGCTGTAACATCCTTTTAAGACCTTTTAGAAAACTTTTTTAGTGTGAAATTGTTTTAGTTATTGGTGTCACGGCGCAGGTTATTTAAACAATTATGAAAAGCCTTATTCATGTGATGGACTAACTTGACTCAATATTTTATAATAGGAGATAAAGCAGCATGTGCGTTTATAGACTGTTTTGATATTTAAGGAGAATGAGAGGGCACACTAAAACCAGGAGTTGGCAAATTACCTGATGGGATTTACAGACGTACTTTCCTAATATATATCTGATCTTTGTTCCTCTGCTGACATACTGACCTGGAGCTGCTATGGCTTAGTGCAGGGGTACTCAAACTGGGGGTCAGGACCCCTCAGGGGGTCATGAGGTTATTCCATGGGGACGTTGCAAGCTATCAGCCTCCACCCCAAACCCCGTTTTGCCTCCAGCATTTATAATGGGGTTAAATATTATTAAAAAGTGTTTTTAATTTATAGGGGGGGTTGCACTCAGAGGCTTGCTATGTGAAAGGGGTCACCAATACAAAAGTTTGAGAACCACTGGCTTAGTGTGTCCTGAAAAAAAAATCAGACACTAGAGATGAAAAAGACCTATTAAAGCATCATGTGTGTCTACTATAATTCATGATGGCTCTTTCACTGTATTTTCCCACTGCCTTTTTCTTAAACTATTGGAGGAAGAAAATACAGCGTTCTTCATAACCTTTCCTAGGTGGATAACTGTATTGGGGGTGAAGTGGGGGATCTAAAGAAAATGTTTCGGAAATGTTTACTTTCATAAAGTAACTCATCCAGTTCTCATATAGCCCGTATATTTATTTAAAATGTCTATTTTTTTTTTTAATTTAAAAGCTTGGTTTCAGGTCAAAACATTATACTGAGTTTAAATGCAGACCAAAATTTACAGCTCATTTATGATCATCCTCAAAAATCAAGTCTCTAGTGGTAAAGTTGAAACAAAATTTGTGAATTTCCAATTCTCCAACTAGCTTTACTTCACCTATTTGCTATCCTACAATGCATCTGTGAAATTAAAAGCTTACTCAGAATACAAATAGCTGTTTGTTGTTGGGTTGGTTTTTTTTGTTTGTTTGTTTAAACTGTGTATTTATTTGTATTGCTGTAGTGCCTACGAGCTGTACATTATGTTAACCAACCTGGAGCATCATTACCAAGACTGCAGGATTAGGAATACCTACAGCTGCTAAAATGAGTGTTTGGAATTAATGGAAAATCATCCTGTACATATTTGAATTTATTCTTTGTGTGCTTAGTGTACATAAACAAGGATTATTGCCTCTTCCGGTTATCATCTTCTATCACACTTTCTCTGGTTCCCAAAACTAGTATTGTACATATGAATTAAGAAAGTGGTGTACAAATGTGGCCTGAATCTCAGGAGAGATCTTGGGGCCATTTTTTAAAATCCCTGGTAGCTGCTGATATGGAAAGACAGCTCTTTAAAGAGATTTGGTAATATTTTTCATTGAGCATATCAAGTAGTTTGATTTTTTTTTACCAATCTGAAAAATATTAATAATTCATAATTGAGTTTGAAAGCGGGTCTGTGAAAGGAATACTGAGTATTTGAACCACCTACTAGAAGAAATGAGGAAATACAAAAACTTAGGGCTTGACCCTTCTGCTTCAGAAAATATGAGGGTTTCTACCTATGCTTAGGGAGAGTGGTGATGCTCTGCAACCTGAAAAACACCCAGATATGATTAAAATGTCTGGCTTTTCAGGCTGAAAGAAGCCATACAGTCCCTATGGGCTGGTAATAAGAGGGTGGCATGGATGTAGTGAGTTTTCTTATATGGCATTGTTAAATGTGTTGGCATAAGCTGGCAGCTTGGGGAAGTTTTCTTTCTGTCTTCTGGAAAAGAATTACTAAATGCTAGAAACATGCCAGAGGTAACAGCTGAAACCCAATCTGCAATATTTAGAAAACATCTCTGTTACAGAGATAATTAGGACAAGCCTCCAAGACTACAGCAACACCTCAGGTTGCCAGATATTTTCTTTCATGCTCTCTGCAGACTTGTTTTGAAGTTGCAGGGGTTCCTCATGATTTGTAGTAGCATTTTGAGTTTCCTTTTAAGACATCTATTTGGTGATCCATCCAGCTGATAAAATATTTTGCTTTTATATAAGTGCCTTCCATAGTATCTGAGCACTTTGGGTAATCTGTCATGAATGAGGGCCATGGAAACCTATTGATATTAAAATACTTCCAACAGTTCCACATTTTTTTTTTTTTATAGAGTGGACATTCTTCACAACTCTGATCTGGGGTACTGTCTTCATAGCCTGTTTCAGCTAGTAGTGAAAAACTATTCGGAGTCTGACAGGAGCTCTGTAAAGAGCAATTATGCGTGTAAATGGCCAGTTTGAGTGAAGTAACTACATGTGGAATAACATCTGAAGCCTTGCCACACCTACAGTCGTGGATCATATCCTTTTCCTGCTACTGAGGTTGTAGCAGAGGGATAGTGAGCAAGTCCTGAGTGATGAAGTAAAGAATGTGGAATAGTTCCATTGAGTTGCGGACTTCCTTTCAGAGATTTTGAGCAAATGACTTGGTCATGGAGAGTAACCTCATGAATATGGTATAGGATTTGGCCTTTACTTGAGCCTAAAATAATGCTACAGAGTACAGAATAGCTAGCAGAATTGAGATGTACCACGTCTCTCAGATGTTTAAAAAAAAAAAAAAAAAAAGAAAATCGTACTCCATGACTAATTGCCTGACATGCTTACTGAACTGTACTACAATGTAAACTAGAGTAATATATTCAAAAGAAAGTTCTTAAAAACTTACTGTCTCAATTATTGAAACTTTTCTAAATCGGGAGTAAGAAGCCGATATCTGACATTTTTTAACTTAAGATCAGAACTAAAGATCATATGTATGCTGACCCCACCCTGTGATTTAACTTGTTTCATAGATAACTCGTGTGTCACTTTTTTGCAATATAACTAGGGAGTGATTAAATAAGTTAAGGTCATCCATTGTTATGAGTTGCTTTGCAGTCTGTCCAGATACATTACTTCATTCTGTTGAAACAAAGCAATAGCTATCTATAGCTGATACACAATTCATTTACCATTTTTTTTAAATTGACTTTAAGGAGAAGAAAAATCCTTAAATTGCTTTTAAATTACGAGATCCATTTCTATATCCTAAATAAGACCAAAAGTGCATTTTAGGCTAACAGAACAGTTCATTTTAAGGAGGATTCACTCAAATTAATAATGTGACGCAACATTCTCGATCTGAATGTGTGTTTAATTTTGGTATGTAGTTTATGTTGGTTCTGATATTACTGTGATAGCTTTTTTTTGTTTTTTGCCTAGTGGCAGAAATTGGGTTTCAGTGTAGGTAGGTTCTTTCCCTCTGGAGTTGTTTGTAAGTAGTATGTCTATACAGCCTGCTGGATTGAGCATCCCAGCCCGAATCAACGGACTTGGGCTTGTGAAGCTAATGCTCCAAAAATAGTTGTGTAGACAATGCCCTGAAGTTGTGGCTTGGGCTCTGAAGCTCACCCCACTTCCGTAGGCTTCAGAGCCTATGCTCCAGCCTGATCCACAACTTCAAAGTGCTGTCTACACAACTATTTTTTAGAGTGCTATCACAAACTCCACTAACAAGAGTCTATTGACCTGCAGTGGGAGGCTCGCTTCTGCTGGCTTTGTAGACATACCTCGTAAGAACACAAGAGACAATATATTTAATTCTCGGTGGGTTATGGTATCATAATTGAATCAAAAAGGGTTTCTATCATGAATGACTGTCAGTAAGGCTGCCTGTCCGTCACAGAAGCCCCTGGGCCTGTAGCAGCAGCTTGGGTATGTGGGAGGCGGCTGGGGGTTTAGGTGCGGGGCGATGTTTACCTGGGGGGGGGGGGCTCTCTGGCCTCCACCAGCATGTTCCTGCAGCTCCTAAGCAGAGGGGTCAGGGGGCTCCGTGCACTGCCCACAGGCGCTGCCCCTGATCATCCCATTGGCTGCGGTTCCCAGCCAATGGGAGCTGCAGCGCTGGCATTTGTGGTGGGAGCAGCATGCACAGCCCCCCTGGATGCCCCTCCTTCTAGGAGCTGCAGAGATGTGGTAGGGAGCATGCGAGCCATGCCAACCTCCCTTCCCCTCCCCCACAGTACCCGCAGCACCCCTGGACCATTCTCCCAGAGCACCCATGGCCCCCCACCCAAGTTTTAGTTAGGGGTATATGATAAAAGTCATGGACCGGTCACGGGCTATGAATTTTTGTTTACTGCCTATGACCTGTTCATGACTTTTTTTTTTTTTTTACACTAAAAATACCCATGTCTAAAATGCATCCTTAATTATGAGAATTGACAGAATGACACTTACTATGGGTGCAGGCCTGTTTACGAAGGATTGGGATGTTCTGCCAGCAGGACCTTTGGTGTGCTATGTTAGTTAGGTGCAGCCCTCTGGGAGGGGAGCAACATTATAGGAAGTGACAACTTCATTATAAAAGGATTCAGATATTGATTTGTACTACCATGTAAAGGACCAGAATTTACATTCTGCTCACAGGTTTCAGAGTAGCAGCTGTGTTAGGCTGTATTCACAAAAAGAAAAGGAGTGCTTGTGGCACCTTAGAGACTAACCAATTTATTTGAGCATAAGCTTTCGTGAGCTACAGCTCACTTCATTGGATGCATAAAGTGGAAAATGCAGTGAGGATTTTTTATGCACACAGACCATGAAAAAATGGGTGTTTATAACTTCAAAAGGTTTTCTCTCCTCCCACCCCACTCTCCTGCTGGTAACAGCTTATCTAAAGTGATCACTCTCCTTACAATGTGTATGATAATCAAGGTGGGCCATTTCCAGCACAAATCCAGGGTTTAACAAGAAAGTCTGAGGAACAGTGGGGGGGGGGAAACAAGGGGAAATAGGTCTGTAGCTCACGAAAGCTTATGCTCAAATAAATTGCTTAGTCTCTAAGGTGCCACAAGTACTCCTTTTTATTCTGCTCACAGTCTCCCTCCCTGGTCTGGAATCACTGGGGAAGGGATGCTAATGTTTATCAATTGGTGTGTTGGTCAAGGCGCATTGTTATGGAGTCCTGTGTGGTTTCATGAATGTAAGATAGGTAGGAGGGTAAAACTAGTGGTGTAGAATTCAGAAGGCATCTGCCAGCAGACTGGGGAAGGGAGATTATTGTTTTAGGTGCTTCTAGCTGCCGTGTGAATTTATATCCACAAAACAGAAGTTATAAAGCTAAGCAAAGGCTGAACATGTGTGGTGTTACGCATGCAGTGGATGGGTAGTGAACTGGAAGGCTCAGAAATGGTAATGAATGTAGAACTTGGTCATTGGTTTGAATCTGGACCAGGTTGGTAATGACTGAAAACGTTGTTGGATTCAAATGTACTTGCTTTACTTTAGACCAGGGATTCTCAAACTTCGTTGCATCGTGACTCCCTTTTGACGACAAAAATTACTACACGACCCTGGGCAGGGGGGCTGAAGCCTGAGGCCTACCACTCCGGGCTGAAGGGGTCGGGCATTGGCCTCAGCCCTGGGCCCCAGCAAGTCTAATGCCAGCCTTGGTGACACCATTAAAATGGGGTTGCGACCCACTTTGGGGTCCCAACCCACAGTTTGAGAACTGCTGCTTTAGATAAGCGCAGCCTTATTGTCAGACAGTTCAGTGCTCTTTCTTAATTTTGCCATGCATACACTAAGGTTATATCTACACTAAAAATAAATATAGTTTTAACAGGTTAACTAACAAGCCCGAGTCTGTTGATTTGGGCTGGGATGCTCGCTCTGCCAGACTGTATAGACATACCACTCACAAACAACTCAGGAGGGAAAGAACCTAGGTAGACATGGCAAGCTGTAATTTTGTGTATTAACAATAAACACAAGAGTAGTGTCCTTTACTCGATGAGAGAATCGAGTGGCCAGTGTAGACATCTCTCTCACCTGTGGTCTTCTGACATTCACTTTTAGAATGGAATTGGGAAGGGCAAGACTAAGTGTTGCACCACTCTTCTTGCGGGCACCATTTTCCTGGAAAAATGCTGCTTAATCTAAACTACTAAAGTAGTTAAGAAAAACAGGTTTGTTATCAAACTTCCCTTTGTTTTTTTGGTTTTTTTTTAAATAAAACCTTTGAAGTGAAACTAGTTATTAAAAAAATCTCTGGAGACTGAAGTGCTCCATCAGGAGACCAGATGAAGCACTGGCAGAGGCAGTGCAAGCTACCCCACGCTGCTGAACCAATGTGTTTTAATTTTTGTCTGAAAAGACAGCTTCCAAGTTGATTGCAGCTAGTCTAGTCTTTGATCTTTGACCTATCTGCAGATACTACTAACAAAGGGTTCCAGTTGTGGTTTGTGTTATGTGAACACCTGAATGCTACATCCTGGATTGAGACTAACAATTCATTTTACATAAGACACCAGACAGTCATCAAATGGTGGTGATTTGGGGTTCCTATTGACCTAAAGCTGAAAGGCTCCATATCAGATTCAGTTTCTCAGCTCCTCCAGGCATGTATGTTAAATCAGAGAAGCTGTTCAAATCAGGGGTCACATTCACTTTCAATGTATGCTTTTACTATTTGAAGAAATTGCAGTTCACATGCATTATAGGGATAAACTGTAGAAAACTACCGTAATTTGATTAAATTTGAAATGCTGGTGTAATTGAGTTTCCAGTAATTCTTCATTCTAATTAATCCCTTCCGTTTGTTTTTACTAATTCTGACTTGAGTAGCCAAGAATTGCTTGGCATCAGCAACATCATGAAAGAGGAACTTCTGATTATTAAGATGTTCTTAACATGACAAAAAATGGAATGGAAATATGCAGGTCTGGATCTGTTGCACTCTTAAATATTAGCCTGAGATACACAATATGAATTGAAGTCTCATAGGGAACACAGAAAATGCAGGGTAATAGGTCAAGTGACTAATATTTTTGGTATCCAGTTTGAGACTTTACAGGGGAAGGGGCCTGATTTCAGAAAACCCTGACTACCCCTTTGCTGAAAATTGGCCTTTTAAGGTTACTCAGGTTACATCCAAAATCTGTAGCCCCTTTTAATATCAATGGCAAAGACTTTCACAATAGTATATAATAATAATCTTAGAGCTGTGCTTGTAGAATTCACTGGCTTATTTCACCTAAAACAACAAAAATAACTGTTCTGAGAAAGTCCTGGACCCTTAACTTGGATGATTGTTACTAGAACTAGTTTCATCATAATATGTTACAGTTGTGACTCTAATAGCATATACTTTTTTGATAAACAGGTTGCTACAAGCAGTAAGAACATCTCGGTTCACATCCTGAATTCTTTCCTCTCAAGAATTTGAAACAAGGGACTTCTTTCTAAATTGGACATGGCTAATCGAGGAGCAACAAGACCCAATGGGCCAAATGCTGGGAATAAAATATGCCAGTTCAAACTAGTACTTCTGGGAGAGTCTGCAGTTGGCAAATCAAGTTTGGTGCTTCGTTTTGTAAAAGGCCAGTTTCATGAGTTTCAAGAGAGCACCATTGGAGGTGAGAAATAATGTTACATTTTCTCTTGCTTTGTATTGAGTATATATCCTCTTTGCCAATGACTGTCTTCATAAATTTAATATGATGCCCTGTGGTAGGCCATCTGCAGTAGTGATCAAATCCGGGACCTCTGGATCTTAAAGCATGAGCAGGGGTGGCCAACCTGAGCCTGAAAAGGAGCCATAATTTACCAATGTACATTTCCAAAGAGCCACATTATTACGTCTGCAGTCCCCCATCAGCTCCCCCACCCCACTCCCAGTGCCTCCCGCCCACCGGCTGCTGATCAGCGCCTCCCCATCCCTCCCCTCACCTCCAGATCAGCTGTTTCGTGGTGTGCAGGAGGCTCTGGGGGGAGGAGCGAGGGCACTCCAGGCTCAGGGGAGGGGGCAGGAAGTGTTAGAGTGGGGTCGGGACCTGTGGCAGAGCCAGGGGTTGAGCAGTGAGTACTCCCTGGCACATTGGAAAGTTGGCGCCTGTAGCTCCAGCCCCAGAGTCGATGCCTATACAAGGAGCCACATATTCTGAAGAGCCACGTGTGGCTCCAGAGCCACAGGTTGGCCACCCCTGCTCTACTGCCTGAGCTAAAAGATTAGTGCTGTTATTTCAAGGCTGTAGCAGACTTGTAAACCTATATGTGCTGCTTGATGGGGACAGAGTGGCACAATGTAAGTTTGGGTAGTCAGTTTTTAAAACTGGAGTTGTTGTCCGGTAATTCTAGAAGGCAATATATAGCTATTCTAACAATTCACATATTTAATGCATACAATTAAGCTGCTTAGCAAGATGAAGAACCTTGGTTGCTGTACAGCAAAACATACAACTTTTTGCAAACTTCTTATGATCACTCAAACAGCCTGGCTTTGATTATAAAGGAAGTCACTTGCTGTATTTGTATGTGCACTTTTCTTTAGGATTGTATGTGCTTTCTTTCCCACCCCCAGCTGACTGCAATCAAAGCTGACTCTTGATTACTAGGTGGGGAAACAAGGATTTTATAATAGTCTGAGTGGATTTTACTTTCCCCCATTAAACAGTTTTTTCTGCACCACCTACAATGAAGCGGCAGCTTATGCTCTCTGAACTGTACTCCTCCTTTGGCTAAATCTGAACAACTTCTTCCAAGACTGAAGTGATTCTCCACAATGACTGATTAGCGCACAAACTGATTTAAGCTGTGCCTTCACATCCATAACATCTCTGTAGTACACCCTGTCCCTGTTACTCCAGAGTGTGAATCTAATCTACATTTTGATGCTTCTGTAGATGAGTTGGGTTTCACACACACATTAAAGACTGATGGAGCTGACAAAAGTAAGAAAATTCCAAATTAAATCTTACTACATCAGTTTATTGCTCTGTATTTAGTTATTTTAGGCTCTGTGGGTCTGAGACTGCTTACTTCTGATCTCTAAGAGTCTGACTAAGTGGGTTTCTGGTTTTTGTTCCAGAAGTCTGGTATGTTTTTATTGACGTGTATGTCTGGCACTAGGTACATCTAGAATTGCTGATTTGAAAGACTTTGTATATTAAACAATTATCTTAGCTGTTTGCTTTTTGATAGTGTAACAAAGGTCCCAAGGACAGTTATACAGAAGCAAATTCCTAGTTCGTGTACACAAACACACACCACCTCCCTTCCCCCCCCACTCTGTTACACATGAAGAGTTCAGTGGTCTCTGAATCTTATAGTTGCACTCTTAAATTTATCCCGGTTGGTTTCAGGTTTACTCACCTAACAAGAGTGAAAGAACACTTGAAAACAGCATTGAAATTATGAACAAGAAGCTACAGAAGTGCAAACTGAGACATAAACTATACTTACCGTAAATATCCACTTATACTAAAGAGTGGATTTTAACATATGCCTCTTTATTGTATTAAGTAGAGAGAAAAAGGCATACTGTACATAGTCCAGCTGGGAATGTTACTGGGTGCAAGTTAGAGGATTCAAAAACGCATTTTTCTTTGGAGAAAATAGCCTCTTATTGTGTAGCCTTTATATGTTTAAATTATAGTTTTCTTGTTGTTTGTGTACAGAAAGGCCTTTAAACAAAGGGGAGCTTATGTGCACTGTGAAGCTGAATAATGGCACTCGTAAAAGAAAATGCAGTTAGATGGAGCAGGCACATTGACCATGTAGTGCTGTTGTGTAGAAGTCC
The DNA here is from genome assembly GCF_015237465.2 of Chelonia mydas. NCBI lineage: Eukaryota > Metazoa > Chordata > Testudines > Cheloniidae > Chelonia > Chelonia mydas. Next base: position 195,331,688 of record NC_057850.1, on the reverse strand, counting down.
TACGCAGTGATGAGCTGCCAAAATCTTAACCACCAGTTCCCTCCTCACCCTATGAGGGGGTTGTGGCCTGCCCCTGACCCCTGGGACTCCTGCCCCATCCAACCCACTGCGTTCCTTGACACCCCATCCCTCCAGGACCCCTGCCCCATCCATCCCCCTCCCCTTTCCCCTGACTACCCCCAAACCGGGCAGGAGGGTCTCGTGGGCCACTGTAGTGGGTGCCCGCCCCTCTCCTAAGAGCCAGAGGGACCCACCAGGTGGAGCTAGGTGGGGAGTCCCGGCAGTGCTTACCTGGGGCAGCTCCCAGGAAGCATCCTTCAGGTCCCTCTGGCTCCAAGGGACAGGGTAGCGTAGCAGCAGGGGGAGCAGCCACTCCCCCCACTGATCACATCAAAAGTGGTGCCTTAGGCACCAACTCCGTGGGTGCTCCAGGGTTGGAGTCCCCACGGGGAGAATTTGGTGGGTGCAGAGCCCACACCGGCAGCCTGGCCCCAGCTCCCCTCTGCTCCGCCTCCTCCCCTGAATGCGCCACCCCGCTCTGCTCCCCCCCTTCCCCCCCCCCCCCCGCGGCTTCCTGCAAATCAGCTGTTCGCATGGGAAGCGGCAGGGGGGAGGGGAGAGAAGCAAGTGGCAGCTTCGAGCTCAGGTCTAGGAAGGTGGAGCGGAGGTGAGCTGAGGAGGGCCGACTGCACTGCAGCAGGTAACCCGGAGGGACATGGGGTGCACAGGGGAACCGCTCCCTGCCCCAGCTTGCCTCCGCCTCCCTGGGCCTAAGCGTGAAGCCGCCCCCTGCTTCTCAGCCCTCCCAGGCTTCCCGCGTGAACAGCTGATTCGCGGGAAACCAGGGGGCCGGAGAAGCAGAGCGGGGCAGTGCGTTCAGGGGAGGAGGAGGCGGAGCAGAGATGAGCTGGGGCCGGGTGGGGAGCTGCCAAAATTTTCCCTGTGGGTGCTCCAGCCCCCACGGGGTCGGCGCCTAAGGCACCACTTTTGGCCGGTTGTTAAATTTAAAAGCCCTTTTAGAATCGGTTGTCCCTCATGGGACAACCGGTTCTAAAAGGGCTTCTAAATTTAACAACTGGTTCCAGCTCACCACTGGTCCTACGTTCAAAAATAACCGTAGAGCTTGCTTTCCACAGTCTACTAGAATAAGTCTGCTGTGAGTTAGGAGGAAGCATGACTTTTCAGAATGATTATCTTGAGATAATTAACTTAGTTGTATTAACATTGGCCTTATGAGGCAGCAAGTTTCATTCACGTGGCTATAGAAGATGCAAGAAGCTTGCATTTTCATAATGGCTTTAAGTACATCAGCGCCACAATAAAAGACCTGCAGCATGGCCGCTACTGGCCTGGATTAGCTGACTTGAGCTTGGGCTGCAGGGCTATAAAATTGCAGTGTATGTGTTTGGGCTCTGGCTAGCCTGAGCTCTGTGACCCTGCCACGGGGAGGGTCTTAGAGCCTGGGTTCTAGCCTGACTCCAAATGTCTATGCTGCAGTCTTACAGTTCCATGAGCCAGAGTCAGCTGACCTATGCTCTGAGACTCAGTGATGTGGGGTTTTTTTTTATAGTATTGTGGACAAACCCTGAGTAGGCTCTGCATCCATTCTGACCCCCGCAACAAGACTGCTAAATCAATTCAGTTCAGCTTTACAGCCTCTCATGATGGTGACAAACCTGCTTTTTGGTATACGAGTGTCTTCAATCGCAGTTGAAATTGATGCAGCTCCTCCTGAGAGTGGAAATGATGAAAAGTGATGCTATGGTGGTTCAGAGGTGTTCAGTCATTTACGAAGTGAAAAATGTATCTAATGCACTTCTTACAAGGGGCTGTTTATTTATGAACTGTTCTGTTTGTTTCTAGTTCCCAGGTGCCTAAGACTGAGCCAAGTTGTATCATACATTGTTTTCAGAATCAGAGCTACAGCAGTTTCCTGGAATGTAGAGAATAGTACAAAACTATATATAGGGATGAACTAATGATGTACAGTGTGATAGAATATATCATTAATGTTGGTCTGTCATGCCTTCTAGTGCATCAGAGTGAAACACTTTTGGAAGACTGAGTGCTGATTGTTTTGTGATAACTTCAGCTTTATAATACTGAAATGAAGTTAACTTGCTGGATTTTCTTCCCATACCAGTTGTCCTTTCATGCCTTAATTACTACAAGGGGAGGCAGGTTGTCTTAAGTAATTTCATTTTGTGCTGTTGAAGCAGTATAAGACTGCTCCTAATATCCTCTTCCAACCTATTGTATTTTACCAACTGATGAGGCACTCTGCGAAGGAAACTCAGATATGGGATAGCTGTGTGTACATAAATGCATATGAATGTGTAAAAACATAACTATAGACCTTTTGATTTCAGCTTCTTTATTTCTTTTGTAGCTGCTTTTCTAACCCAGACTGTGTGTCTTGATGACACAACAGTAAAATTTGAAATTTGGGATACAGCTGGTCAAGAACGATACCACAGTTTAGCACCAATGTACTACAGAGGAGCACAAGCAGCTATTGTTGTATACGACATTACAAATGAGGTAAGTACAATATAGAGAGAAGGGGGACAGCTGTGGGCTAATGGATTGAGATGGGAGTTGAGACCGGATTCCTTTTCCTGATTCTTCCACTAATTTATGTGAATTTGAGCAGGTAATTTAATGTTTTATTTACAATTATTACAAGTAACTGAAAACTTCTAACTGAAAAGTTAGCAAAAAACACTTTTTTGTTTTTCTCTTGTGCATTTGACAACACTTTATTTTATCATTTTCACTGTTCTGTAAATGGTAAGTCAGTTTGTCACTCTCATACCAATAGGAAAATGTCAATTTGGGGTTTTGTTTTTGTTTTTTAATCACAAGAGGACTTGGCAGGCCTAGCACTTAAAACTGCTTTTATCTTTTACTGAAGAAAAGTGAGGCTTTATAATACTCTCCAGACACCTTCTTTAGATTATACAGTGAGCTCATGTGATAATCTCTTTGCTGCTGTGTAACCATACCAATTATAGGATGCAAAATGTGTGTTGTGGCCACCCAGGAGCTAGACCAATCACAAACAGAGGAATTAAAGGAGAATATTTTTCTAATATTTTCCCTTCCACTGAATGTTTAAATAAAAATCATTCAGAATGCTATTACCTACAGCAAAAATTACTCTTCTGTATAGGTATGGAAGTATATCCCATCACAATAGGTTGGACTATATAATATGTATTAATATAACAAATCCACAGTACATTAGTAGACTATTGGTGCCTGTTTCTGCAGTGTGAGGCCAGAGGCAAAGTACTTCACATCACCAAAGTGAAATGTGTTGCCTGCTGCTTCATTTCTTGGATTTGGCTTTTACTATTGGAGTATGGCTCCTAATTTTTACATTTCATTAGCTTAAAAATTCTTTAAAAGAGGTTTTCAAGTTTTTATGCAATATATCCTTTCACTGTGAAAATCACTAGCTACTGAAAGGATATAAGAAGCTAATGTAGAAGAGTACTCTTTTGGAGATACTTAACTTAAACCCAAAGTTGATTTTTTTTTTTTTTTAACTTTTTTTATTCTTTCCCATTTCTATTTATTCAGAAGCTTTTGGCCTAATGGCCTTGGTTCACTTTCCAACAGAGAGAGCACATTGGAAAACATAAATGTAATGACTTTTATTTATAGCTGCAAGTGACATCTAAGTATATAACTGAAAAATTTGCAAAAAGAAATGTAAGGCCTAATCCTGAGGTTCTCACTCAGTTTTTATCCAGTCCTTAGGCAAACTACCCATTATCAGTGGGATTTTTCCTGACGGAGACTCGGAGAAAATGGGTAAGGACTTCAGGACTTGGCCCAGTGTTGTGGGTTGAGTGGCTTGAGACCCTTTCAGCACTTTCAGGGAAGACAATAGTTTAAAATTGTCACTCTTTCTCTTCCAGTGCTTGCTCTGTTCTCACTCTATCCAAGAGAGTCATTCTTATCACTTTTTCATCCATTTAACATAATTGACAAAGGGGCTCTTAATTTTTCAGTAATGTGGTCCCAACTATTCACCTTCGGGAATTAAAGAAGGGAGGTTTTATTAATAAGGCCCAGTCAGCCAGCTGGAATGTAGCTTTGGAGAATGAATACACTGATAGGTTTCTTGCTCACAGGGCAGATAAGATAAATTTGGGTAATAGGGATAAAAGGACACTAGAACTGAGTTTCTTTTAAATCATTAACAGGAGTCCTTTGCAAGAGCAAAAAATTGGGTCAAAGAACTTCAGCGGCAAGCAAGTCCTAATATTGTAATAGCTTTAGCAGGAAACAAAGCTGATCTAGCTAATAAAAGAGCTGTGGATTTCCAGGTATGTCATACATATTTTTTATTCATAAGAAACAGTGTGTTTTTGTTGGAATGTTAGTCTGTAATATAAATAGCCTTCTCAGAAGGGATCATACTATCCTCAGAAGGGATCATACTATTTTCTGATGATTAATCCTTCATTGTAGGATTGCACCTGTAATAGAATTCTGTTGATAATTGCGAACATGAATTTATAGTATATCTGAAAATATTATGATCTAGTGAGAATTTTTTGGGGGGGAGGGGTATAAATGTGTTACGAAGTGACAGCTGTCCAAAAAGAGCTTTTCTAATTAAATTTTACTTAGAGGTACAGTAACACCCCCCCAGATATGTCAGATCTATCAGTAAATTGAATTTCTGTATGCCTCCCTAACAGTTATTGGGGATGACTTCACTAACAATAGTTAGTTAATCGTAGGGGTAGGTGTGGTTCTGAACACAGGCTGTTCTCAGTGAGAGGCTTGGAATTCACTTGTTGATATTTAGGATATGATGCACAGCTGATCTGGCTACTTTATGGCCTGGTCAAAGCAATGTAAGTTGAGTGAGTTAAGTTTTAGCTGACTTTTTGACTCTCTTCTTGCAATTTTTTTTTTAAACTGATGTACCTATGCCCAGAGGCTTTTGGTGGCTCACTTAATAAAAAGTACCTTAATAAAACCAAACCAATCAGTGGCAAACTATGATTGTAGGGTTGCTTATGACCCAACAGAACTCAGACTTCCATGTTTGTTTGCATATTCTGTAATCTTAGGATCATCTTTGGTCATGTACTTTCCTTTTTCTCTAACATCATCTTTGCCTGCAGATATGTTTTGCCTTATCTAGAACATTGCTGTGTATGCCAGTACCTTAGTTCCATCTGAGTTCCTTTCCCATGTCTTAATCTCCATATGTTGACTATTTTGATTCCTTTCTCAGTGGCTTTTAAAGTATCTGCTGTCCAGAATTCAACAAATTCATTTTACCTTCCCTGATTTCTCACTCTGTTTGTTCTTGACATTTGTCAATTATTAACTGTTTAATTGTGTTAGAATAACTTCGTAAAGTATTTAGTAATACTTTTTGTACAATGGGAGCTTCGGGGGAGGTACCTGGAGGCGTGGCAGGGCAACATACAGACCCCTGTGTCTCCCTCCCCTTCCCCCGCCTGAGGTCCTGGTCGCTTCTCGGAGCGGCACGGCGGCAGGGCAGGCAAGCAGGGAGTCTGCCCTGACCCTGGTGTGCGCTGGGCCAGACCGGAGCCGCTCTAGGTAAAAGCTGGGGAGGCTGCAGGGAGCTGGTGGGCTGCAGAAAATAACCCTGCAGGCCGCGTGTTTGAGACCCCTGGGCTAAACCACTGGCTTAACTACTCCAGCCCCCACAAGAAGAAGGCCACCCGCTGACATAGCACTGTCCACACCGGTGCTTATGTCAGCGTAATTTATGTCGCTCGGGGGTGGTTTATTTACACCCTTGAGCTACGTAAATTATGTTGACATAAGCTGTAGTATAGACAACCTTAGAGTGATGTAGCTTGCTCTTCACAATTATATTCTCATCTGTCTTTGTGCAGAACTTCTGTTGAGTTAAAAGGGAGTTCCACATGTGGAATGAAGAAAATGTATGTGATTTAAAGGGAGATTTGAGTTCCCAATTAGAGGGTGGGGGCTCTAATACTGTGCTGTAGGTGGTGGCACTAAAGGAGAGACTTGTAGAATAAAGAAAAGGTAGAATTCACATTTGGAATTCAGGCTAACAAAAAAAATTAAAAAGTGGTATTGAACGCTATTGTCCTGTCATGTTTGTGTATAATAGTTAACTCTTTCTGAGTGATAAATTTTGTTTTGATGATCTGTCCTCAAAGGCAGATTCAGAGGAGCTCCAGAAATTGCCTCTTTCCCTGTGTACTGTTGAAACGTACGTGGGCTGCTAGGACAACTCAGCTTTCAGCTTAAATTTAGCTTTTGGAGGTCAATGTTAGTTGCAGGCCCCACCTTTTGGAACTTGTTCCTCCTTACTGTCAGAGCCAGAGTTTCAGTTCAAGGACTTTATTTTAATATTTTTTTATTTGTTTAGGCTTTTGTTCATGGATATTTTAGGCCAACCAAAAAGTGTTGGAATTTCCTAAGATTTGAATTCTGTATGTTTTTTAATAATTGTAGGAGACCTATGTTGACTTTTATTACAGATGCTATGTAACACCTAGAACATCAGGCTGATCAAGTTTCATTGAGCATTCTTTCATACAGATTACGTGCTATGTATTTTATCACTACTAACCAAGGGATTTAGTACTTAAGTTGCATAATTAAAAACAAACTAAAATCTGCTTATAATATGTAACTTATAGGAAGCGCAGTCTTATGCAGATGACAACAGTTTATTGTTTATGGAGACATCGGCTAAAACATCAATGAATGTAAATGAAATATTCATGGCTATTGGTAAGTATTTTTAAATAGAAGCTACGTTTTCAGGCAACTGGTTTGTATGTAGTCCTTCTCTGAAGTTCATTCTATCCTAGCCTCTGAGTGGAATATTACCCAACTTTTCCCTCCTTGTTAATTGGATTTCCCTTTCTGTGGCAGTCTGCTTCTCTAGCATCTTTTCTGAAGTCCTTTTTAATGTTCTAAACATCAATCACTTAAAGAACAGTCTGGCTCCAGCCTCATCGCATGCACCAAGCATATCCCCTAATACTGTCAGAGAACAAGAATCCTTGCATCACTTCTGAACCCAAGGCTTTTGTGTAGTAAACTGAACTTGCTATCACAATGTAGTTGTTCAGGGTCAATGGTCCATTTTGTCTGAGCTTCTAACAGAATGAGCAAAGACATGCACATTACTATATATCAAAATATATTTATCTTGTGATGCAGATAAGTAGGAAATGTTTGACTTGCAAAATTTTTGCTTTTAAGGAAAGGCTTGGAATTCTGCTTTTAAAACAATCTAAAGGTGTGCAAGTGAAAAAGATACACTCTATACAATTCTAAGCTCTTTGGGTCCAGAGTTGTGCTGTGTTCTGTGTTTATGTAGAGCCTAGAACTTTGTAGGCTTTACCAAAGAGAAATAATGATTAAAATTGAGATTGAAAAATTATTTTTTTTAAAGGCGCACGGGGAGCAATGTTTTTATAAATATTGAGTTGAAATGTGTAGAACGCTTAAATTTTGTGAACACTTTTTTCACGGAGACTCTAAATCAGAGGTTCTCTCCACAGATTTTTTGGTGGCCTCAGAGTGCAGCCACTAGCTCTGGCTGGTGGCTGCTCTGACAATTTTTCCTAAAATACTTAATTAACTTTAGGGAAACAAAAATAAATATGCAGATAGATTACAGTGATTTGGACGTGTATCTATGTAGGGTTTTTGGTTTTGCAGACTCAATAATAAAAACAGTGTGCAGTTGTCTCTATTCTTTATGGGACCTAAACAGAATAGTAACACGAATAAGGTGCTTTGAACGTTCTTGTCTTTTTTCTTATTGTTCCTTTTGCTTTTTTGGGGTGGTGTGTTTTTTTTTTTTATTTTATTTTTTTAAGACTTGCTAGCTACTAAGTGTGCTGTGAAAAGTGATATTAACAAACACACAAATATCACTTTTCACAGCAGACTTACTCAGCCCCAGCCAGCCCGGGGACAAACTAAGCCCTGAATGGGGAGGTGGGTACAGGGGTGATGGGGCACTGGGGGAGGTAGCAGAGGTAATGGGAGGGGTGAGCTTGGGGCCAGACCCCGTCACCATGCAGCCAGGGAATGGAGCCCAAAGCCCAACACCCTGAGGGACAGGGCCCAGGAGCAGAACCAAAGCCCCCTGGCTGGAGCCTGCCACCCGAAGGCCGATGCCCGACCCCACTGCTCCTGGGAAGGTAGGGAACTCACTGGCTGCCTGCTTCTCCAGCTTGTCTCTCTCCAGAGGGGGTCAGGGCCCAACCACTCATGGTGGCCCCTGGGGAAGGGCCACTGCTTTACGCGCCCCCCCCCGCCCCTCCTCCTCATCACCCAGGGCTGTGGCTGCAAGAAAAGCCCCTGGTGCATGTGGGAAACACTGCTCTAAATATGCCTGCATAGTGTTGGTACCCCAAGTATAGCAACCTGAAAGTGATGCTAAATATAAACAAATGCATGTCTAGTGTAGTTTCTCTGTCCATGTTGAACAAAATGCATTAAGAACATCTTTATTTGATTTTATTTTTAAAATCTATGGCATTAATAACCAAAGAACCTTTATAATTAAGTCCCTCCTTGAATCACGGGATGATCTTCAATTAATTGCACCTGAGTTATAGACAAGATATGGAAAATCACACAGAAGTAATAATGGACCTTTATTAAAAGATGTAATTTGGAAAAGCCAGAGTAGGCCTATTTGTTTAATAAAAATTTGTTGGAACAGTATAAACACTCAGGTATTCTGTTACGCTTGCTAAATTTTTTGATAACCAGACATTTTGCTGCAACTATATACATTCATTTTTTTTAAATGACTGGTACAATATAAAATTTAGAAGACTAAAAGTCTTAACACAACTGCTGTAGAAATAGTCCAGTCGCTTTTTAGCCTTTTACATTTTACAGGCATTGAATGTTAGTGCAGTACTAATTGCATACTCAAAATGTATGTAAAATTGTGGACGGTGAAAAGTAAGCTCATTAAAATCAGAATTGCAATGGAAGCCTTATATTGCAGAATCTGCAATTTTCACAGTAACACAAATGAAGTAGGGCCTTATTTATAATTTTTATCCCTTAAGTATGATTTTGACTGTAAGTCTACTTTGACCTTGTGGTCTCTTTAAAATGAAATAATTACAGATTATAAACAGAATACAGATTTATTAAAGGTCTTCTGGTAGTTGTTTAGCCCAAAAGTATACAGATCCCACGTCCTGTGGTCATACTTAAGTTTCATTTTGTGAAAAAAGGGAAAATGTCCAAGAGATAAGGGGACTTACCATATTTGGTTTATGAAACTCTTTCAAACTGCTGAAAACTCTAAAATGAAAATAGTGTTGTGAATTTCATCCAGGGAAATAAAACTATCATTATTCACGAGATCTTTGAAGTGGGAAGCAAAGCAAGCATGTCTTCAAGATGTGCAAAATGGCTCATTCAGCAATCTAGAGATAATCACAGCAATAGGTGTAAAACTCAAACAAAAAGTATCAAATGGCCACATAGATCGTAAGTGTTGCATTTTCACCATGATAGGTCCATATAGTCTATTTGGCTAAGCGGTATTACAATTCATCATTTAAAATAAATAGTAGCATTGTAATTTCTTAAAACCAAATGTTTCATATATTGTGCTACTATCTTTGTTGTATTAAACAAGGGTACATTTGTGATCTAATAAACACTTCTATCCAGGTGTAAAAATAAGTAAAACTTTTAGTAAATATGCTATAGTGATATTAAAAGATCACTTAATGTGCATCAGTTCAGAGTGTTTAAAGGTCAAACAGATATGTGGGGGGAGGAAAAAGTCTGTACCTTTATGATAAATATTTGAGGGAGTCCTGGATTTGGATTTGGATTTAAAAAAAAAAAAAAAAGCCAAGCTGTAGTTCTATGTCCCTGTTTAAATTTAAAACCAAATTAACGTTTAATGGGCCACCCTTGAATCCTCATACACTGCGTTTCTGCTGTTCCTTTTAATTAGGCCTAGAGATGTGATTTTTATTTATTTTTTGTTTATTTAAATGGTACATTAATCTTTATTGTACCCCCTGAGTATTTTAGTGAAGTACCTAAACTTTATTTGACACAATTTGTGTACAGTTTTCCATAGTACCTGGCACTGTAGGGTCTTTGAGCTTAATTCGTACACTTTCAAGAATGAGAAAATGGAAAAGCAAAATAACAGGAGTTAAGAATACTTGCCAGACAGAAGAGGGAGATGTGGCATGTAGCAGGCATTTGCAAAATGGCTTTTTTAGACCTGCTGCTACTTGACTGCTAAATTTAAATGGACGTTTCCAGAAATGCTGGGAAAAAATTCTCTAAAAGGGCAACCTAGAGAGCTTATATGGACCATGCTATCACAAATTAAGGTGCTGCGGAAGGAGCTGATTCTGTGTGGCCAATTTTTGTTTGTTTGTTTTTTGTTTTTCCATATTTCCCATTCATACTGCATGTTTGAATCCTTTAGGAGAAATTCAGTCTCTTGCTTTTCTGCTAACCAACTGTAGTACCCTTGCTTCACAGTCTGGACATGCAGAGAAAACTTAGTACTTTGGGCAGTATGGGTCAGGCAGGGGCTTCCCACAGCAAGGGCCAGGGTAGCCTTATGAATGTCCTTCCCATTCCACTCCTCCATAGCAACAACTGACTCCACTCTAGCAGAAAAGTGACAGGAGCTAATGCATAGCAGGATAAAGAAATGTCATCAAGTTCTGACTGGCTGCATTTTTCGCCTGCTTTAGTCTAGGGTTACAGAAGGGCAGGTGGGCTGCAGGAAGGCAAGGGAACAATCGGTTAATTAAATCAGAGCTATAGGGAGTGTGCAGCACAGCGACCGATGAATAACTAGGACAAGAGCTGATCATTTATATGTACAACACAAACACACATCCTAGCTAAATAGAGAAGCAATTAGGGAGTTTATGAAGGGGAGGGGGAGGAGAGGGACATGTGCTAGTTCTGTGACCACTTTCTGCATGCATGTAGTATTCCTTTCCACTTTCTCTATTGTTTTTTCCAACTGTTAGCTCTTCAGAGCAGTGTGTGTTTTAGAAACACCTAGCATGCTGAGTGCTGCTGTAACCTAAGGCCGTGATCTTAAACTTGTTCCTCATAGGTGGACCCATATTGAAGACATTCCTTGGGAGCCCACCTGCATGAACAAGTTGCAGGATTAGTGCCTAAATTGTTAACTTCCGTTGCTAGGCAATTCTGGCTATATTTTTCTCTCCTTCCAAGGGTGTGGGGGTTTTGTGTCAGCTATTCAGGAAGCTGTGGATTCTAAGATGGTAATAACAAATGGTCTTAATTGTACATTTTCTGAACGACATACTCTGAAAGCCTAAAGCAGACAGATTGTGGAGTTACTATTTTGTTGCTAAATATCTTAAAAGGAAATATTCAAATAGCTTTCTTGGACTCAATAGATATTTAAAACTTAGTACAATCTTGACGTTAATTTTTGCTTATTTTTCTTGTTACTCTTATAGCTAAAAAGTTGCCAAAGAGTGAACCACAGAATGCAGGAGCCAACTCTGCCAGAGGAAGAGGAGTAGACCTTACTGAACCCACACAACCACCCAAGGCTCAGTGTTGTAGTAACTAAACCTTCAGTTGCTTTAAACTGTCTTGAATATTCTTCTGCTTCCTAACTGTTAATAACAATGGAATTGGAGTGTTTAATCTGGTCCAATGCAGCTTCCAAAACAGAAGAGACTAATGACATAGTCGAGTTTCTAATACAGAATTATTTTGTTTTTAATCTTAATTTTTAACATGCATGTATCACTGGCTGTAATATTTCAGCAATAGAGGGGAAGTGGAAACTGAATAAACTTGCTTCAGTTGAAAGGTTTTAAAAATCACCTGCCATTAGGGATATAGAAGAATTACATTTATTGACCTAACCAGCTAGTCCTCTATATCCAGGTATTGGTTACTGTTGTAATTGATAGAATTGGGACTCTTCAAACATTTCAATTTGTGCTTTAAAAAATTTTTTTTTCTAGAAACAGGGTCTACCGATATTTTAAGCTTATTTGCAGTATTCATGCAACCAGTTGTTTCTGCAAGTATCTATCATTTAAATATGCATTCCACATTTTCATAATTTAACTGCAAACAATACTTGCAGCATTTTTAAGAATCCTATGCTTGCAGAAAAATGGATTTTAGTTGTTACACTGTATGTAAATTAGCCCAGTGGTTTAAAGAAAATAGTGATTAAAAATCAAGTTTAACTCCATATTTATCAGTTTATAAAGGCACAAACCAATGAATTCAACTTTACAGGATTTTTCTTCACAAACCATAAGAGCTCTCCAAGTAAAACAAAGACAAACTTGGTGTCTGTGATTTTTTGTTGTTTTTGATCATTGCTGGCCATTACACAGTTTCTTATGTTTTTCCCCAAAGGAAGAAAATAGTCAGTGCACTAATAATTATGTACATTCAACCTGATTTTAAATTTGGATATTAATGTACTGTAAATAGGGTACTGCATTGTAGTCTACATTTGTTTAATACTTTCTGTAATATTTAAGAGTTGCTTAAAGGTATACAAAATGTACAGTTACTTAAAGCTAACTTTTCTTTTCCCCTAATCTAACGGGGTTCTAAGTTCTTCCTTTATGGCTAGAACAGTAATAAATGATGCTCCTGTACCTGTAACATAAGTACTGCTGTCTGTCAGTAATGAACTCTGCAACCTTGTTTTCCAAAGTCCATTTTATTTTGATCTGTCCAGTCTATTGCACTAATTCTTTATTTTCATTATATGAAATTTACCAAGTGTGTCAGAAGACGATTTAATCTATTTAAATGTTGAACTGCTAGCAGAAACTTGTGCAGATTGTAAATTTGCAGTAATTTGGGCTTAGCAAGGAAAATGACAGTTCACCAGTGTTTAGTTTTATATTGAGGTGCTCAGGTTTGAATAAAGTGGTTATAAAACAGGAAAGCATTGTGATTAGTGTCTGTTCTTACCATGAATTCAACAAGAAACCTTTATTGCATTTTAGCAGTTAGTGCTTTCACACAGTTACAAAAACGTGTGACTTTTGCCCAAAAATGGGTTGACCAGGTGAGGATGACACTTTAAGACGCATGTAACTTGACTTGCCTCAATCTAGGTTATATTGTACACACTCTGGTACTCTAGTAAGCACATTACACATTTTGAATATAATTAGGTATCTTGTCACATCCATTTAGAAGTGCAACCAAAATAGTAATATTATCTCGAGAACCTGCTGCTAATGCAGTTTTTACCAGTTGTTTACTAATGTAATTTGCTGCACTGTCATAGAATGTTGCCAAATTTATTTCTCCTTTGCTGGCAATTTGTGAATGTGATCCACGATTATTAGATAGATATGCTTTTGTTTCATCGTCAAACTGTTTCAATTCTTTAGAACCTTCTTGACTGCCAGAGGCTGACTGAATTATCTCTGTGTGTTGTGAACGTGTTCCATGGTTATTAGACAGACATGCTTTGGTATCAGCTTGTTTTATGTGATTGTCTAACTGCTGCACTTCTTCAGAACTCTCTTTGTTAGAGCCTGGCTGCATCTTGTTTTCATTTTGAGAATCTCTTCTGCTACATGAGCATGATTTTTTATTATTTTCTTTCAGACTGCTTTCACATTGATTCTGAAGGAAAGCTTCTTTATTAAAATACCATAATTGGATTCTGTCTTCTAAGTCATTAATACCCATTGAACTACATAAATAGTCTTCATAGGGAACTATTGAATACTGATATTTGTGCATAGAAGTCTCTTCTCGCTGGGCATACATTTCCAAATAAGAGGTGAACATCCTTAGAGTTAATGTAACCACTTCATTTTTATCCAGAACTTCCCAAAGCCCATTAGAGGCTAAAATAAGGAATTGACATGAATCGTCTATAGGGACAGATATGGTATGTGGTACAGGAATAACATATTTTTTCAACTTTGGATCTCCATGATGTCCAAGGCCACGAGTAGCTCTGATGAGCCCTTCAACTAGTCCTTTTGGTTCATTCGTGCTGATGTTTCCACCATTCTGAAGTATACGGTCTCTTTCCTTTGAATTTGAAGTACTGTGTTCTTTGGTAAGGCAGTAGCTTTTTCCATTTTTGCATAAGACTGCATGTGTATTACCTAAAATAAAATAAGTACATTTTGCATTTCATAGTGCAACTGAATTTTTTTTACTAAACACTATTCACAGTAATGAGCCATTTTGACAGGTGAAATCTCGTATTGTCAAAAACTAAGTGAAAGGGACACATTTGCATGCTGACATCCATCCTTATGCTGTTCTGCTTGTCACTGGTCTCACAAATCTTTGCTGATTGAAGGAGTATTTGTACTTTCTAAAATGTCACTGTAGCATTGTATTTCTAAACTTTTGATGGGTTGTAATTGAAATTCAAAATATCAGGCTAAGAATGTAATTTTGTGTAAATTCCAGCAGCTGATAATGAATTTGAAACATAGGTCAGTGCTTGCAGACAGTGTTGGCCTAAAGGCTTAAATACCTTTCTTAAATAGCTATTTAAAATGTATACATTTTAAAAGTCTTGTATAGTTCCAGAAAGAAATTTTAAGGTACAGGAAAGAAAATAAACAGCTTAGCATTTCTCCTGGTTCCAGTCAGAATGTGCTTGTTAGTCTTTCACAGTGTAGTCTGTAGTTTTTTTTTAGTACTTATGTCTCTTGTAAAGAAGAGAAACTTAAATTAAATTTTTTGTGACTTGGTGTTCATTTGTAATTTATACCATGATCAAATACTGCAGTGATGGTTGTAATCTAATCAATGGGATAGCTATAACTGATTATGCATATTATGTATTGCCACTTACATTAAAATATTTTGCTTAATTTTCCTGTCACCATGCTGTACACAGAGTAGCTCCTCAATTACAGTTAATTGCTTATTTAAAAAGTACATGCTTTTGCAAGATCCAAAAGACTTGTGGTGGTATGATCTTTGAAATGGAAAATGCTTAAGTCTCAATACAAGATGCGCATGTTAAAGTGCAAATTAGGACATGCCAGCTTGTTGTTGTTGTTGTTGTTCTCAGGAATAAGGTATCTTAAATTTTCTCTGAAGTTGCATGATGAGCTGTTGTAACCTCATATGAAAGGCCATTAAATTGACTAATTCCACGCTATATCAACTAATTTGACAATAGCACTAATTTATTCTGAGGATTAAAAGTACTATGCCCCTCTGCAGCCTGAGGTGGAGAACCTTTGATCCAGCAGGGGAAAGAAAATGCTTGGGTCCTTCTAAGAATGGCATCTCACCTCTTAGTGGGTTTAAGGAAGAGGGACTCCATAGTGGATTTCCTGAATTGAAGAATGTAGTGGAAGATCACTGACTGTGTGGCACAGCCAGAGGGCAGTGGGTCTTCAGTTCTTTCCCCTGCCTGGAATGGCATACTGCATCTGGCAGCAATGGTTCCTTCCCTCTTATTTTGAGATAGAGTAAGATCAGGTTTCTGGGCCTCAGAAGGAATTTTTCCCCTGCTGCTAGATTGGCCCCGGCAGGCTAAGTTTTGTCACCTTTCCTGCTGCAGCCTAGGAAGACCCAGAAGTTAGGATAGGTGAGGCTGGGAGGTGTTTATCTAGTTACAACTTGTTGGGTATCTAGTGCAGGTATTTGGTCCTGCTTTCAATTATAGACCAGAATTGGAAGCAGGATTAGGGGAGCACATCCCCCTAAAGAAGGGAATGGATAAATTGTTTGGAGCTCCTAATGTCCTACGGTCATCCTCAACCCACCCGTAAGGGGAGAGAAGGGTTCCAGCAACAATGCTAGGATCAGGTTGAAGGTTTTGGAGTAGCTCTTTCCCAGATGGTACAAATTATGGAAAGAAGGTGAACTTGCATTGTCAGAGTTATTTCCGGATAGTTTTCCAGATGTATTAAATTTATAAAACTGCAGCCCAGTTAAACCATATTCTTGGTGTCTTGTGTGTTCTCTGGCAGTGTCTGAGACAATTCTACTCTGAAAAGTGTAAAAAGGCATCTTATACAGCAGTGGTCCGTTTTGTGGATTTGGAGACCTAACTTTTTTTCTTGTTAGCATTGTAGAGCCAGTAGTGAGCTGGATTCTGTTCTTTGTATCAACAAAATTGTTTGCTAAATTCAAATCAGTTACCCTTATGCAAGTCCAGTGAAGGCAGTTGAGTCCCACTCTGATGAACCAAAGGAAGTTTGCCAAACCAAGAATTAGGTCATGGAGTCTACAGATGTCCCCAAGAGCTGGGTGGGTGATTAATGTAGGGGAAATAGAAAAGGTTTAGATGGTACCCTGACATCTCCAATGTTCTCCCTCCCTACTCCACAAATCTGCAGGCATCCCATTTCAGTTGCTCACCATATGCTCCAGAAACTCCAGTTCCCCTTTCATATATCAAGAAACAGTGCATACACAATTTCTAAATAACTCCTATAAAGCCTTAGTGTGCTGACCTCAGC